>NC_069076.1:61024071-62224071 GCF_025698485.1 Gossypium arboreum | reverse complement strand
CGGCATCAGTATTGAAGCCCTGTACAGGGAGATATCCAATTCGTAATGCTCAAAGGTCAGTGTAGTCGATCCCTGCAACAGGGAGACTTTAACTAATAAACTGTACCAATTGGCTCGACCAAAATTCTAGAAAAAATATGTAGATGGAAATATGAGTCTAGTTTCATGGAAAATTTGCGAAACTGATTTTCGAGTTGTAAAACTCAAGTTATGAATTTTGGAGCGACTAGTACACAGATTGGCAGCTTGTCTGGAAACTCTCAATAAGTGGGTTGAAGTCTCATTAACACCTCGTGTTCGACTCGTGACGGTCTCGGGTTCGGGTGTTACATTTTATTGGTATCAGAGCCATGGTTTAGTCGGTTCTAGGACTACCATAGCGTATGAGTCTAGCTATACATGCCTTAATGTTAATGTTTAAATGTGTGATGACTTCTGACGGTTAAAATTTTTTGTTTTGATTAGTAAATGGATCCCGGTGTAGAGAGAACCTTGGCGGATGACGTTGAAAGTGTAGCGGCTGCTCCTGCACAAGGGACGCCGCCTGTTGAACCTCAGTCATCTGCGAATAATCAAGGTGAGGAGGCAAAACAAGCCTTCTTTACCATGATGAATGAGTGGGTAGCGCAATACGCCCGAACCAATCCGGCTGTCCAACAATTCCCGAATTTAAATAATCCACCCCAAGGGCACAGTAATGCCATCGATTCTTGATCCTATGAGGCTGAGTAAGCCACCAGACTTGATTAGAAAGCGGGGCTGAGGAGTTTAAGGCCATAATTCTTGATGATGCCGAAAGAGCCGAGTTCTGGCTTGATAACACCATTCGGGTGTTTGATGAACTGTCATGCACACCCGATGAATGTCTAAAGTGTGCTATATCCTTGTTGCGAGACTCAGCTTACTATTGGTGGAGGACTTTGATCTCCATAGTCCCAAACGAGCGAGTTACTTGGGATTTCTTTCAAACAGAATTTCGAAAGAAGTATATTAGTCAACGGTTCATCGATCAAAAGCGTAAGGAATTCTTGGAACTCAAGCAAGGCCGTATGATGATTCTGAATCTGAACATGAGTTCGTAAGACTTAGTCGGTATGCTCGGAGTGTGTGGCCGATGAGGTTGCTATGTGCAAAAGATTTGAAGAAGGATTGAATGAAGATTTAAAACTACTAGTGGGTATTTTGGAGATAAAGGAGTTCATGACGCTGGTCGAACGAGCCTGCAAGGCGGAAGAACTTGGAAAGGAGAAGAAGAAGGCTGAATTTGAAGCTAAAGACTATCGTAAGAGATCGATGGGTAAAGCTCCGTTCTCGACTGTAAAGAAGTTCAGGGAGGACACTAATAAATCGAGGACGATCTGCGGAATTTCCATTAGAGCACAACCATCGACGGACTCCCGAGCTACTTGGTGGCTAGTGTGGGCAATAATCGTCAAGAGAGACCTGAATGCCCCCAATGTGGAAGACGACACCTAGGTGAATGTTGGGGTAAGTCATGCATTACCTGCTTTATTACGGATGTGGTTGAAGGACCACTTCATTAGAGATTGCACGAGCTAGATGAGAAGAATAAGATGCAAGGTGCAAGATCGAGTGGGGCGACAGCTAGAGGTAGACCCCGAGGATTTCGGGAGGTAGGGGTGGTAATCGAGAGGAGCCAGCGACACGGGTGTTCGATCCGAGACTCGTGCTCTGCTAGAGCATATGCCACACACACACGAGAGGAGGCATCCTCCCCGACGTTATCACTTGGTACTTTTACTCTCTTTGATACTAGTGTGATTGCATTGATTGACCCCGCTCTACTCATTCATATGTATGTGAAACTTTAGCATCCAAGAAGACTCTACTGTTGAGTCTCTCGAGTTCGTAATTCAGTGTCAAACCCTTTGGGTCAATACGTACTCGTTGATAAAGTGTGCAAGAGATGCCCCTAATAATTCGAGAATCTGTTTTCCTACCGATCGATGCTTCTACCATTTGATGAATTCGATGTTATTCTTGGTATGGATTGGCTGCCGTACATGATGCAAGTGTGGTGGACGCAAAGGAAAACCATTGATTTGAGGAGTGCAAATAATGAGGTAGTCCGAGTCGAGTCTACTGATTTAAAAGGAGTGCCAGCGATAATATCTTCTATGACCGCTCGGAGATATGTGAAAAAGGGGTGTGAAACATACCTTGCGTATGTGCTTGAAAGTAAAGAGACGGAAAAGAAACTCGAATCGGTACCAGTGGTTTGTGAGTATTCAGATGTTTTTCCGAGGAGTTCTGGGATTGCCACCGGTTCGAAAGTGGAATTGACATCGAAGTTGTACCGGTACTACACCGATCTCAATAGCTCCGTGTCGTATGGCATTAACGGAGTTAAAGGAATTGAAGGTCAATTGCAAGAATTGACGGATAGGGGTTTCGCTCGACCGAGTTTTTCTCCATGGGGCGCACCGGTATTGTTTGTGAAAAGAAGGACGGAAGCATGAGGTTGTGCATCGACTATCATCAACTCAATAAAGTGACGATAAAGAATAAATATCCGTTGCCACGAATTGACGATTTGTTTGATCAATTAAAGGGAGCCTCGGTGTTTTCAAAGATAGATTTGAGGTCGGGTACTATCGGTTGAGGGTCCGAGAATCGGACATACCCAAAACCGCTTTTAGAGCGAGGTACGGTCACTCTGAATTCTTGGTGATGCCGTTTGGGCTCACTAATGCCCTACGGTGTTTATGGATTTAATGAATAGAATTTTCAGGCCATACTTGGATCGGTTCGTAGTTGTATTTATCGATGACATTTTGGTCTATTCGAGATGAAACCGAACATCTTGAACACCGAGGCTAGTGTTGCAAATCTTACGAGATAAGCGATTATCATAAAAGTACATAAATGTGAATTTTGGTTGAAAGAGGTTAGCTTTTGGGGCACGTGATGTCCGCATCGGGTGTCGGGTGGACCGAACAAAATTTCGCCATAGTCGAGTGGAAACCACCAAGGAATGTTACCGAAGTTAGGAGCTTTTGGGGCTTGCGGTTATTACCGACGATTTGTAAAGGTTTCTCGACGATAGCCACGCCAATGACGGCTTACTCCAAAAGGATGTTAAGTTGAATGGACGGAGAAATGTCGAAAAGTTTCGATCAATGAAAGCTTATTTGATGAAGCCCCAATTCTAGTGCAACCCGAATCGGGCAAAGAGTTTGTCATTTATAGTGACGCATCCCTACTTGGGTTGGGTTGCGTATTGATGCAAGAAGGGCGAGTTGTGGCCTGTCGTCGAGACAATTAAAGCCACATGAGAAAAATTATCCGACCCATGATCTCGAATTGGTCGCCATCGATTCGCCTTAAAGATATGGCGACATTACTTATTTGGTGAGAAGTGCCATGTGTATTCGGATCACAAAAGTCTCAAATATTTGATGACTCAAAGAGACTTAAATCTGCGACAAAGACGTTGGCTCGAGCTGTTAAAGGATTATGAGTTGGTCATTGACTATCACCCGGAAAGGCTAATGTGGTTGCGGATGCCTTAAGTCGTAAATCACTATTTGCGCTATGAACGATGAATGTACACTTGTCCATTCTACCCGACAATGTGTTAGTAGCTGAATTGAAAGCCAAACCATTATTGATACGTCAAATTCGTGAAGCTCGTAAAGTCGACGATGAGTTGGTTGCAAAAGCGGGATGAGTGTGTTCGAACAAGGAATCGAATTTCAGATTGACGACCATGATTGCTTGACGTTCAAGGGTCGATTATGTATTCCAAGGAATTCGAACTTGTTTCGATGATTTTAAACGAGGCTCACGTGAGTGAATGTCAATCCACCGGGAGTACGAAAATGTACAACGACACGAAACACCGTTTTGGTGGCATGGTATGAAACGAGACATTTCCAACCTTGTTTGAAGTGCTTAGTATGTCGACAAGTAAAGGCGGAACATCAAGTGCCCACGGGTTTGCTTCACCAATCATGATACCGAATGGAAATGGGAGCGAGTCACGATGGATTTTGTATCTGGCTTGCCAGTGTCGGCAAGCAAGAAAGATGCAATTTGGGTCGTCGTTGATAGATTGACTAAGTCGGCTCACTTTATCCCCGTCGTTACGGATTTTTCATTGGATAAGCTAGCTGAATTGTATGTTTCTCAGATTGTGAGATTACACGGGGTACCGATTTCTATTGTGTCGGACAGAGATCCAAGATTCACCTCACGATTTTGGAAGAAATTGCAAGAAGCTTTGGGTACCAAGCTGCATTTTAGCACCGCTTTTCATCCCCAAACCGATGGTCAATCCAAGCGGATAATTACGATACTTGAGGATATGTTGAGATGTTGCATCCTCGAGTTTAATGGTTCATGGGAACGGTATTTACCCTTGATTGAATTCGCACAACAATAGTTTTCAATCAAGCATTAAGATGGCGCCTTACGAGGCTTTGTATGGTCGTAAATGCCGTACACCATTGTTTTGACCGAGCTCGGTGAAAGCAAAATTTTTGGGGTGGATTTGATTAGAGATCTTGAGCAAAAGTTCGAGTAATTCGTGAAAGTTTGAAGGTCGCTTGAATCGTCGAAAGTCGTGACGCGGATTTAAAACGAAGAGATATTGAGTATCGGTGGGAGACAAAGTGTTTCTTAAGGTATCACCACGGAAAAGATACTCGATTTGGCCGTAAGGGCAAATTGAGTCCGAGATTCATTGGGCCATATGAGATCTCCGAACGAGTCGGCCCGATGGCGTATAGGTTGCTTTTACCCCCGAACTCGAAAGGATCCTAGCGTTTTCCATGTTTCGATGCTTCGACGTTACCGATCCGATCCTTCACATGTAATAAACCCCTCCGAGATTGAAATTCAAGCCGATATGAGTTATGAAGAAGAACCGATTCGTATCCTAGCTCGTGAAGTGAAGGAGTTGCGAAACAAAAGGGTTCCGTTAGTAAAAGTGTTATGGCTCAAACACGGGATGGAAGAAGCTACTTGGGAACCCGAGAATTCTATGAAGGAGCGTTACCCAAACCTCTTTACCGGTAAGATTTTCGGGGACGAAAATTCCTTAAGTGGGGGAGAGTTGTGACAGCCCAAAATTGACCCTAGTCGGGAAGTGGTTTCGGGACCACTAAACCGAGTCACCGAAATGTTTGAACGTAATATTTATTGTCTAGAATATGTATTTACGAATGTGTAAAAATTTCAAGCTTCGGTTTAGTCGATTGTATGTGAATTCAGTTAGTAGGACTTGTATGTCACTTTTGAAAAATGATAGGCTAATCTATAAGGACCTAATAGTACATGTAGTCAAGAGGAGGACTTGCATGTCAAAATTCCCCCAAGTGCTAGTGGCGGCCATGACAAGGAAGCATGGGCAAGACATGTCATGAAACATGTTGGGTGAGTGGTTTATGTTGAAATAAATAAAATAAGGTGCATGAGTAAAAAAAAAAAAAGTGTGTGTGTGAAGGCTTTCCTCCCTCCCCATTGCCGTGCAAGTGAGAAGAAAAACAAAAAAAAAGCTTTGTTCATCTTTTTTCCATCCTTTTAGCCGAAAATCTCAAGGGAGAAGAAAGGGTCCTTGCTCATGGTTGGTTTGGAATAGGTTGGCCATCCTTGTAGCTAGATTAAGGTATGTTTAATATGGTGCCATGAGATTCATGCATGTTCTTAGTTGCTAGTTTTAGTTCTAATTAGTCCATGATTCAAAACCTTGCTATGTCATGGGGATGATAGTATGAAATGAAAATTTGAGATAAGTAAGGTTAAATTTGATTTGGTAAAATCGGCCACATGGGTGTATATGTTTGTAAAATATATTTTCTTTGTTAACTCCTTACAATCGGTTGTAGGAGTAATATTGGCTTATAAGGTTGAGTTGATTCATGATGTTGTATGTTAGGATTAAAATACTTGAGACTAGATTAGCTTAATGGTGACCATGCATTCGCCTTGAAGCATTAAACAAAGGTTGGTTGAGATTTTGATATTTTGAACAAAGATAGTTGTGAAATGGGGTGAAAACCATTAAGTTATACACATAAAAATCCAGCAAGAAGATTAAACTACTAAATGTATTCATTTTAGATCAAGACATCAAAGAGGAGAACCAAGCAAAGGCAAAGCGAAGATAATCGAGTAGTAGATTGGGAATCATTTCATCCGATATAAGGTAAGTCATTAAGCACTTATTTGTACTAATTTAAAGGGGTCGTAATGTCTAAGTAATGTTGCTGAATGGAATGGTAGAATATATATATAAACATGTATGTATGTGGTGATAAAAATATTGAATTGAAAGAAAAGAGGTGAGATGTATTGAATGATCGGTTCGGCACTAAGTGTGCGGGTGTAAACATTTATAATCACCAATTGGCACTAAGTGTGCAGGTTCAAATTATACAGCACTAAGTGTGCAAGTTTGATTATATAGCACTAAGTGTGCGAGTTCGACTATTAAGCACTAAGTGTGCGGGCTTATGGCACATCCTCTAATAAGCGTACACGTTCTACGTGCAGCTGCCTTACCGAGTCAATCATGGACAGCGATGCGAGTAAACACCTTGAGCTTATGAGGAATGGACATTTTATTTATATTTGGAATTTTGGTTTGGTAAGTCTTGATCTATGTGGTGATATTGCTCGAAAATAAATGCATGCAATGTCATATGACGTAATGTATGAAATATCAAGTAGGGCTTGGTATGTGACCAAACCGAAATGCCTAAAGAATTATAGTACCGTTTGGGGTGTGGATGGAGGATTTTAATCCCGCCTTAATTATTTTCTTTTATGGTATATTATTACTGAACGGCAATATAATGCTTATGGCTTACTGAGTTATATACTCACCGGTGTTTGCTTGTCGCCATTTTAGGTTTCTCGGACTCGTCCTTTTTGCGTGCTCGTGATCGTCATTGGAGTCATCACACGGCTATCAACTTTTGGTATCTTTTTTGTGTAGTCGGTTTAGGAGAACATTTTGGCATGTATAGGCTAATATGCTTTGTTGAACTTTGGTATGTAAACTTTTAGCCATGCGAAAATGGCATAAATGCTCGGTTGGATTTAGTTCTCCAATGTTAAGTCACAAGTCTTGGTAATTCGATTTCCATGTCTTATGCCATGGTTGATTATTTTGGTATTAAAATGCATGTTATGGCAATAGTGTAGTAGGGAGATGTTGGATAATGATTAGCCTCTGGTATGGCTAGTCATGATCATGATTTGTGACATGTATGATGAATCACTAGTTAGATCAAAGGGAAATCATGAAATAGGCATAGTTGCTTTAGTGACAGGTGCTGGCAGCAGCAGTAACGTGAGATTGAAAAATCACTAAAAACAGTAGGAATGGTATTAAATAGCAAATAAATTATGTAAATGTACCTTGATGAATCTAATTTTATATAGAAGAAACGAAATGGTCATATGAGTTATAAGTTAACAGATATTAAAGTTCTTGTGAAACAGGGCCAGAACGGTTTCTGGATCCCCTGTCCCGACTTTGGAAAATCATTGTAAATTAACCAGAGATAATTAGGAGTCATGCCATATATGTGTAGATTCCTCTCTGAGTCTAGTTTCTATAGAAACAAACAGCATCAGTATTGAAGCCCTGTACAGGGAGATATCCAATTCGTAATGCTCAAAGGTCAGTGTAGTCGATCCCTGCAACAGGGGAGACTTTAACTAATAAACTGTACCAATTGGCTCGACCAAAAATTCTAGAAAAAAATATGTAGATGGAAATATGAGTCTAGTTTCATGGAAAATTTGCGAAACTGATTTTCGAGTTGTAAAACTCAAGTTATGAATTTTGGAGCGACTAGTACACAGATTGGCAGCTTGTCTGGAAACTCTCAATAAGTGGGTTGAAGTCTGTTAACACCTCGTGTTCGACTCCGGCGACGGTCTCGGGTTCGGGGTGTTACACATTTTGGTACCTATTTCAAAGTTTCCATTTCTACCATTCAAATATGCATCAAAATAAACCAAAAACATACCAAAACAAGTCTTTTAATCATTTTTAATCAAAGTCATTTCAATGTGGATTCATTCTAATACAAAATGTTCCAACTCAATACATACAATCAGATATGTCAACTAAACAAACCAATTAACCATTCAATTATCAAATCTTCCTAACCATTATGCCATTAATAGATACAACTTTTTATGCCATTTCAAAACACATTTAGAGCCAATTTACACACTTCATCTAATTGACCAATTCCATGCATCAAGTTATAATCCAAAACCATTTATATATATAGTTTGGTATCAAAACGGACACACTTAGGTATATCCCAAAATAACTAGTGAAAGAAAGTACTGAAACATTTTTGAGTATGGGATCTTTGACTAGATGCTGAATCGATTCTCAAATTCTCAAATTGCATCTAACTTGTGTAAGGAAAGCAAACCATACGCTGAGCAAACTGCTCAGTGGTAAATCTATGATTCAAGATAATCCAAACAAATACAAGTTAATGCATACATCTAATTCATATAAAAGTTTCATGCCAACCACTTTACATTTCAATATAACACACTCTAATCATATTAGCATACTTATTCAATATACAAAAACACTATCTTGTTATATAACATTCATCTCATAGATAATTTAGCTCTTTTTTACTTGTGATATCTAATTACAATTATATTTATCATTTTTATCTTTAGCATATATATACATATATGTACACATACATTTTTTCTCATACCACATTTTATGCCATTTTCGAGCCTAATGGCTCAATAAAACACAATCGACCCCCAAAACTCTTTTTCGATTCAATTCACACTTTGTATTTCCATAGAATATATCTTACCACATGTTATTTGAGCAATTCATTCGTTTATAACCTTATTAACCAACATGGACTCAAAACGGATACACGAACTTGTCACCCTGGGTTGCCAAACAACGATGACGTTACAACGATAAAGAATACCTCTCGGATGGCTTAGCAACAATGGTTTTCTCAACTCAATCAATCTATCACCCTGGGTTTCCTAAAAAAGATGACTCAATGCATAATATGCACTGCCTCAGATTGTCTAGCAATGATGGTTTTACACAGTATTTTGACCCTATGGTATGCCAACTATATCCGACTCAGTCCAAATAACTAATAGGGTTTTCCATTTCTAATTCATTTTATACAATTAAATTTATAATTTAATAATCAAAGATTAATCAACATATCACAAATCCATAAATTATATATCAAATATCAAATAAATTCTAATTTTTTTACTTTATTCAGTTTAGTCCCCGTAACGATAATCAACCAATACTGTAGCAATTCAATTCAATAATCAAGAATGACTCACCTTGACTATATATGATGTATAATGACATGAAAATGAAATAATTAAATTGGTCACGAATTATAGAAATACAAACCAAAAATTTGAACTACTTGTCAATTTGGATTTTTCTACCTCTTTCGACAAATCCAGGTCGATATTAGCCACAGATTAACATAAGACATACATATGACACTATCAATAATCAGCCAATTCACAATCACTTATCAATTTATACAAATTTTGTAATTTATTTAATTTAATCCCTAATATTGGGACTAACCTAACTTTCAATTTATAGCCAAATTGAAATTTGATTTCACTATTACTCATTAGGGACCTCCTATTTCTTATTTCTATATTCAATTTTACAATTTATTCAGTTTGGTCTCTAATGTACGAAACTATTAATTATGCTTTACAATTTAGTCCTTTTCACATCTAAGCTTAAATCCTATCAATTTAACAACTAGAAGTTCAAGAAATCAATAATGACAACTTCCTAAAACTTTTATAGTTTTACAAATTAGTACATGGGCTAGATAAATCAAACTCTAATGACCTTAAAACATAGAAATTACAAGAAAATGACTTGATTGCACAAACCAATTTGTGGCTGGAGGTTTCAAACTTCTCTTAGGTTTTCTTTCTTCTAACTTTCGGTGTTTAGATGAAGAAGATGTTATTCATCTTTTTCCTCCACTGACTCTAATATATACATGTAATTATCTTAATTAAAAGTAATTTAATTAAATAAAATTTAAACTAATTAAGCTAATGACCCTAATAATCAACCATCCACTTCTTGGATTTAGTGCATTTAGTGTAGTTTTTTTGTCTAACTACACTTGTAATTTTTCAAACAGATTGGTTAATAAAACAATTCATTGAAATACATTAACACTTTGTATATTTTCCTCACATTTTTTTTTCACACAAAGCAAAATGGAAGCAAATGTTGCCCATTGGTTGTCTATTATTTAACTAATATTTAGCAGTATTATGTGATCAAATTGTAATAAATATGTAATCAGCCCAATTTTCATGGGCCCATGTGGAGAACAAAAACAAAACAAAACCAAAAAATAATAAACCAAAGTCTAGTTACAAAATAGCCCAAAATACAAAATATATCAGGCCCTATGCTATCCAATTTCACAAGCCCCAAAAATATAAAAACTTAATGGCCCAATGGCCCAAGACCTTAACATTTCTAGCAAATGAATAACAAAAGGAAAACACTAGCCTAGCCTCTTACGCCATTTGCAGCCTCGATGCCACCACCACCGCGCACCACATCAACCTCCGTACTACCCCACAGCTGACCTCCTCCACCTGCAAGGAACGACAAAGAAAGGACAACAACAATGCAAAGAAGAGAAATAGCAACCAAAAAAGAACAAAAAAAAAGAGATATTGTATTCGGCTATAAAAAGTCACCATATATCCTTGTATTTTTTTTACACACGAAAATCAATCAAAAAAACCCACAAATGTGGTTCTTTTATTCACTATTTGTATTCATTTTTTAGATTAAAAAAGGTTGATATATACATATATATATACATATATATATATACATATATATATTTCTGGTAGCTTTATTTTTTTTCTATATTTTCAAAGAAAAACGAAAGTAAATAAAAAGGGAGATCTTACCTTTCTCGAGTTTGCACCATCGTGAGAGGAGTTGGGGCCATCATCTCTAATGAAAACGACCTTTTTTGGGTTCAGGAAATCAAAAGCACAAAAAAATGGCTTTTTTTATTTTACAGCCATCGTGGACGGCGGCGCCGTCACCGGGGACCGGCGGCTGCCACGGTGGTCCGGCGCCGGAGCCATGGCCGGATACTTGGAAGGGAGAGAGAGAGGGGAGAGTGTTTTTAAAGTTTTTTTTTTTAAATGTGTTGAAATGAATTTTTTTTTTGGAATTTTTTTTACTTATATAGGCTCCCAAAACGAGGCCTTTTTAGAACTGGCCTCAAATGCCCAAAACGACGTTATTTTGGGCCTCTAACCAGAGAACTGACCTGCCCCAGCCTTAGGATCCTTGTGTTTTGACAGAAGGGCTATTTGTGCATTTAGCCCTTCGGCTTTTTTATAGTTTTGCAATTAAAATTTTCATTATTTATAATTTTTACATCGCGATTTCTTTTCAATTGCATTTTGGTCTTCCTTGAAGCTGCGCGTTTTGGATGGCGGGGATTATTTCCCTTTTGGTCCCTCCTTGTTATTCACGCGTTCAAATTGGTAAATTTCCTTTTATTTATTTTCGATTTGCCCTAAAATTTTGCTTTAAGGTTCGATTTAGAACTTTTTTATTATTTGGCTATTTTATTATTAAATTAACTAATTTAATATATTATTGCTAGTATGTGACAGCCCAAAATTGACCCTAGTCGGAAGGTGGTCTCGGGACCACAAAACCGAGGCATAAAAATAATTAAAATTTATTTTGATGCCTATAATATGTGTGCTCATGTATGACATTTTATGATGATTGATTTAGTGTTATAAGGGTGAATTCCACAAGAAAGGACTTAGTAATGAACTTTGAAAGTATGATAGGAAATGTGTGATGACTAATTAAAGCATGCATGCAAAATAATGGACTTGCATGTCAAATTCCCCTTTATAGGTGGTGGCGGCCATGACAAGGGAGGATGGGCTAAACATGTCATGAAACATGTTTTGTTGGTGCATTAGGGTGAAATAATAAACAAAGGTGTATGGGTGATAAAAATGAAAAAAAAATGTGTGTGAGTGTGGTAATCCCCCATTGCCGTGAGTTGTAGAGAAGGAAAGAAAAAATTTTGTTCATCCTTTCTTTGAGCCAAAACTAAGGAAGAAGGAGGATTTTGCTTCATGCTTGGTTTGGAAGAGATCTAGAAGGAGATTTGGCCAAGTTTGCATCAAGATTAAGGTATGTATGAGGTTGTGTTAGGAGTTTCATGCATGTTTTGGTTGCTAACTTGATGTGCATGTTAGCCATGGCTCAAATCTTTGTTAAGCCATGGAAATGGTATTTGGCCAAAGTTGTTATGGTGATAAAGCCATTGCATGCTAAGTGTGAAGCTTGATGATGATGCATGCAATGATGGATTGTCTACTCTTGAGCAAGATTTTGAGCCTTCTTTTGATTTATCATGATTGAAGTTGAAAAGGAGCATGATTGTCATATTCGACCATTCATGAGCATGGTTCATGCTTCTTGCATGTTAGTTAAAATTTGTATTTTTGGATGGCTATGGACACCTTGAAAATTCGCCATGCTCATATTGTATATATATGTTTGCACATGATGTTTTGGCTATGAAGTAAGTGATGAATAAGTTGGTTTAAAGAAGAAGGTGTTGAAGAATAATTGTGAAATTTCAAGCACAATTCGCCTAGCACACATATAAGTGCTTGATGCTATATTATAAGTTTTGAGCCACAATATGCAAAGCATTAACTAGTAAAATGCATGCTGTTTTTGTGAGGTATTAAGTGCATAATTGGCCTCAACATGTACATGAATATTCGGCCTTGGGTAGCCTATTGAAGGCCTTAGCATTTCCTTGATGCTCAAATAAATTGTATTGAATTGCTTGATGTAGTATAAAATGTGCATGACCATTGTGTATTCAAGCTAAAGAGTGGCCATATGACCATTTAAAATCCTTGTCATATTCGCCATAAGCAAGCACAATGAGGTTTTAATAAATTGAATTTGTTTGAATTAGCTCAAGAGCTAAGAGGGCCACAATTGGACAAGGGGAAGGAAAAGGTGATCGAATAGCCGAAAAAGCCGTTCGACAACATCCGAGGTAAGTCCTCAAGAAGTGACCTTACTTGAATTATGTGAGATGAAATATGGATGTGTATGATTATTGATTATGTGTGTATGAGTATTTGAATTCCACCCGGCTAAGTCCCGGCGAATATGCTAATGATTATAATTGTGTTTGAGCCTTAGTAAGGAAAATGAAATATGTATGTCCAATGATTATTGATGTATGCGTGCATGAGAAATTGAATGATATCCGGGCTAAGCCCCGAAGACAATTATGCTGAAAATTATATCCGGGTTAAGACCCGAAGGCAATTGTGCTAGTAGCTATATCCGGGCTAAGACCCGAAGGCATTCGTGCAAGTTGTTAAATCCGGGCTAAGACCCGAAGGCATTTGTGCAAATCGTGATATCCGGGTTAAGTCCCGTAGGCCTTGGTGTGGGTTACCATAACCGGCTATGTCCGAAGGCGATTGAGCAGTACCGACATCCGGATAAACTCGAAGGTATGTGATTTGAAAATTATGAGCTTGCTGGAAAATTTCAGCTAATGCACTTGTGAAATTTCCCAATGATAAGGTAAGTGCGGTGTGTGCTTTGCGCGCTAGGAGTAAGAGCGTATGAATATCCGCTCCTATGATGGAGCGAGTTATCGGCCTTAATGAAGCCGTTATTTGTGTATGAACATAAGAGTTGGGATGGTAAAGTAAGTATGATTATGTGAATGCGCATTAATGAAATGATGCATTTAACTATGTGAATGTATTGCTGTAATTAGAGTTGATTATATTCCTTGAGACTTACTAAGCATAAAAATGCTTACTCATTGCTTTGGCTCTCGGTTTTCTAGATTTCGCTCGATAGCAATCGGATTCGGGATCGTTGAAGTCGAAGTCATCCACACTATCAAGCCCCCATTTTGGTATAAATTCTTGGTTGAACTTGAAATGGCATGTATAGGACTACCCTTGTTTGTTAAATATGTGGTGATGTAAGTATGTACGGCCATGCGAAAATGGCTCGAAAAGGAACATGAACTTAGAATAATTGTGGTTTGTATGTATATATTTGGTGTCATGATGTGGCTATGGCTTGGAAATGGGAATGTTGGTCATATGATCAGCCATTGGCATGGTTAAAATGATCATATATGAACCTATGTATGGCAAAGACTAGTTGGTTCATGGAGACTACCAAATAGGTAAGACCTACCTTAAAACAGATGCTGCCAGCTGCAGTGACGTGAATGTGAAAAATCACCAAAATTAGTAGAAATGGAATTAAATAGTGAATAAGCTATGTAAATGAACCTTGATGAGTCTATTTTCATATGGAAGAAACGAAATGGTCATAGGAGTTACATGTTAAGAGATATTAATGCTATTGTGAGACAGGGCCAGAACGGTTTCTGGGTTCCCTGTCGCAACTTTAAAATTTACTATAAATTATCCAGAAAGAATTAGGCGACATACCTTATATGTACAGATTCAATTTTGAGTCTAGTTTCATTAGAAACAAACGACACCAGCATTAAAGCCCTGTACAGAGAGATATTCAAGTTATACCGCGCGAAGGTCAGAGCAGTCGATCCCTGTAACATGGGTGACTTTAACTAATAAACTGTACCAATTGGCCCATCCAAAATTCTAGAAATAAATCCATGGTTGTATATATGAGTCTAAATTCAGGAAAATTTACGAAACCAGTTTCCGAGTTTTGAAACTCGAGATATGATTTTAAAGGCGACGGTGATGCAGTCTTCCAGCCTGACTGGAAATGTCAAATTGGTGGGCAAACCATGTGAACTTGGCTTGTTAATCCTCGTGTCCGACACGCAATGGTCTCGGGTTCGGGTGTTACAATTTTATGGTATCGAGCCACGGTTTAGTCGATTCTAGGACTACCGTGAGGTGTTTGGGGTCTAGCTATACATGCCATTAAATGATGAATCGATAGTGTGGTGATTTACGACAATTTGACTTTGAGTTTGTTTATAGCAATGGGTCCGATCCCAACCGAGCAATAGCTGATGATGTGGAGAGTGTGGCGCTGCTCCGCTGAGGGGGAGCGCCGGCGGACTCTCAACCTATGGCCAGCAATCCGAATGATGAGGCTAGGCAAGCCTTTTATAGTGTGATGAGCGAATGGTTTAATCAATACATTCGAACTAACACGGCTGTCCCACGACCTCCATTCCCGACAAATGCAACCCCGCACCTACAATACCTCCGTGGCCCGACCAAATAAGGTCAAGTAAGCCCCAGTCGATAGGATTCGAAAACATGGGGCCACTGAATTTAAAGCTACGGATGATGATGATGCCGAACGAGCTGAATTTCGGTTGGACAACACTATCCGGTGCTCGATGAGCTATCTTGTACACCGATGAATGCTTAAAGTGTACCATCTCCTTGCTACGTGATTCCACCTACTATTGGTGGAGTACTCGACTTCTGGTACCAAGAGAGCAAGTGACTTGGGAATTTCTTGATCTTAAGCAAGGTTCTATGTCGATTACCGACTATGAACGAAAATTTGTGAGGCTTAGCCGATACACGCGAGAATGCATTTCGTCCGAAGCTATTATGTGTAAATTCTTGAGGATGGGCTGAATGATGATATAAGGATGTTCGTTGGCATTCTCGAAATCGAGAGATCGTAGTACTTGTTGAGCGAGCTTGTAAAGTCGAAGAGCTTAGAAAGGAGAAACAAAAAGCTGATGTGGGAACCGGAGAATTCGAAGAGGTCCTCGGAAAGTCTCTTCAACAGCAATCAAGAGATTTCGAGATGATGTGAACCGGTCTAGAGGCGCTTTGGGCTTTTTAGACGAGGACGCGATCGACCCCTGTGACCACACGAGTCACTTGATCGCCGATGGTGGAAATGATCGCGAGAGAGGGCGGAGTGTCAACATTGTGGCAAATGGCATTCGGGAGCTGTTGGTTTCGTGATCACTCCTGCTATAAGTGTGGATCGGCCGACCACTTTAGGAAGGATTGCCCGGGAAGCTTGAGCAGAATGTGAGTCGAGTGGAAACTCGGGTGCTACCACCGCTCGAGGTAGGCCACCTAGAAATATGGGCAATGTCGTTGGTGGTCGAGAGGATCTAGAGATGCTACCATCGATCCGAGGCTCGTGCTCCTGCGAGGACTTATGCCATCTGCCGCACGCGAGGATGCTGCCTCTCGGATGTCATTACGGTGCTTTCACCCTTTTCAATACTAAAGTGATTACGTTGATTGACCCCGGTTCTACTCAATCTTATATATGTGAAACCTTAGCATCCATAAAGACTTTTCCTATTGAGTCTCTTGAGTTTGTAATTCGGTGTCAAACCCTTGGGTCATTACGTGCTTGTCAACAAAGTGTGCAAGAAAAGTCTCCTAGTGTTCCGAGGTTCTTGTTTCCGCGGACTTGATGCTTTTGCCGTTCGATGAATTCGACGTTATTCTTGGTTTGGATGGGTTGACCATGCACGATGCGGTCGTAAATTGCAAAAGCAAGACTATCGATTTGAGGTGCGCGAATAACGAGATAATTCGGGTTAAGTCTACGGACTTAAAGGGTTGCCACCGTAATATCGCAATGTTGGCCCGAAAATATGTAAGAAAAGAGTGCGAAGCGTACACAGCGTCGTGCTCGATGACAAGGAATCGTAAAAGAAACCCGAATCTGTGCGTGGTTTGTGAATACCGGATGTTTTCCACGAAGAATTGCGGGTTTACCACTGTTCGGAAATAGAATTTGGCATCGAATTGGTACTGGTACCACTCCAATTTCGATAGCTCCGTGATCGTATGGCACCAACGGAATTAAAGGAGTTGGAAGCTCGATTGCAAGAATTGGTGGATAGAGGTTTTGCTCGCCTGAGTTTTTCGCCTTAGGGTGCGCCGGTGTTGTTCGTGAAAAGAAGGATGGAACCATGCGGTTGTGCATCGACTATCGTCGACTTAATAAAGCGACGATAAAGAACAAATATCCGTTGCCACGTATTGACGACTTGTTCGATCAATGAAGGGAGCCTCGGTGTTCTCGAAAATAGATTTAAGATCGGGCTACTATCAATTGCGAATCCGAGAGATCGGACGTGCCCAAGACCACCTTGAGCGAGATATGGTCACTATGAGTTCCTAGTGATGCCGTTTGGGCTCACTAATGCCCTACGGTATTTATGGATTTAATGAATCGGATCTTTAGACCATATTTGGATCGATTCGTAGTCGTGTTCATTGATGACATCTTGGTCTATTCAAGAAATGAGACCGAACATCTTGAACACCGCGGTTAGTCTTTGCAAATTTTACGGGACAAGCAATTATATGCTAAGTTCAGCAAGTGTGAGTTACGGTTAAGAGAGGTTAGCTTCTTGGGTCATGTGGTATTCGCATCGGGTATTCGAGTCGACCGAATAAAATTTCAGCCATACTTAATTGGAAGCCTCAGAAATATTATTGAGGTTCGAGAGCTTTTGGGGCTTGCTTAGGTTATTACCGACGATTTGTAAAGGCTTCTCAACGATAGCCACGCCGATGACGGCTTCTCCAAAAGGACGTTAAGTTCGAATGGACGGAGAAATGCCAAAAAGTTTCGATCAATGAAAACTTATTTGACTGAAGCCCCAATTCTAGTGCAACCCGAGTCCGGCAAGGAGTTTGTCATCTATAGCGACGCCTCTCTACTTGGGTTAGGTTGCGTATTAATGCAAGAAGGTCGAGTTGTGGCCTATCGTCGAGGCAATTAAAGCCACATGAGAAAAATTATCCGACTCATGATCTCGAGTGACCGCCATCGATTCGCCTTAAAGATTTGGCGACATTACTTATTTGGTGAAAGGTGCCATGTATACTCGGATCACAAAAGTCTCAAATATTTGATGACCCAAAGAGACTTAAATCTGCGACAAAGACGTTGGCTCGAGTTGTTAAAGGATTATGAGTGATCATTGACTATCACCCGGAAAGGCGAATATGGTTGCGGATGCCTTGAGTCGTAAATCGTTATTCACTTTACTGACGATGAATGTGCACTTGTCTCGTCCGATCCGACGGTGTGTTAGTGGCTGAATTGAAAGCCAAACCATTATTGACACACCAAATTCGAGAAGCTCGTAAAAGTCGACGACGAGTTGGTTGCAAAAGCGAGTGCGTGTGTTCGAACAAGGACTCGGAGTTTCAAATCGACGATGACGATTGTTTGAGGTTCAAAAGTCGTCGGTGTGTCCCAAAGAATTGAACTCATTTCGATAATTACGAATGAAGCCCATTGTAGCCGAATGGCAATCCACCCGGAGTACGAAGATGTACAATGATTTGAAACGTCGGTTTTGGTGGCATGGTATGAAGCGAGACATCTCCGACTTTGTTTCAAGATGTTTAATATGTCAACAAGTGAAAGCGGAACATCAGGTGCCTTCAGGATTACTTCAGCCAATCACGATACCCGAGTGGAAATGGGATCGAGTCACAATGGACTTTGTATCCGGACTGCCATTGTCAGCAAGTAAGAAGGATGCGGTTTGGGTCGTGGTAGATCGATTGACTAAGTCGGCCCACTTTGTCCCCGTCGTCGGATTTTCAATGGACAAATTAGCGGAATTGTACGTTTCTCAGATTGTGAGATTACATGGGGTGCCTATTTCCATCGTGTCGGATAGAGATCCGAGATTTACCTCGCGATTTTGGAAAAAGTTGCAAGAAGCTTTGGGTACCAAGTTGCATTTCAGCACCGCCTTTCACCCCAAACCGATGGTCAATCCGGCGGATAATTCGATACTTGAGGATATGTTAAGATGTTGCGTCCTCGAGTTTAGTGGTTCATGGGAGCGGTATTTGCCGTTGATTGAATTCGCTTACAACAACACTTTCAATCAAGTATTAAAATGGCACCCTACGAGGCCTTATACGATCGTAAATGCCGTACACCATTGTTTTGGACCGAGCTCGGTGAAAGCAAGATTTTCGGGTGGATTTGATTAGGGATCTGAGCAGAAGTGAAAGTAATCCGTGAAAGTCTGAAGATAACCTCCGATCGTTAGAAGTCGTACGCGGATCTGAAGCGTAAGGATATCGAGTATCAGGTGGGTGATAAAGTGTTCCTCAAGGTATCGCCTTGGAAAAAGATACTCAGATTCGGTAGTAAGGGCAAGTTGAGCCCGAGGTTCGTTGGGCCATATGAGATATCCGAAGCGAGTCGATCCAGTGGCATATCGTTTGACTTTGCCCCCTGAACTCGAAAAGGTTCACGATGTCTTTCACGTTTCGATGCTTCGACGCTATAGATCCGATCCATCGCACGTGATTAGTCCATCGAAATTGAAATTCAAGCTAATATGAGTTATGAGGAAGAACCGATTCGTATCCTATCACGAGAAGTGAAAGAGTTGTGAAACAAGCGGGTTCCACTAGTAAAAGTGTTATGGCTCAAGCAGGATAGAAGAAGCTACTTGGGAGACCGAGAACTCTATGAAAGAGCGATATCCAAACCTATTTACGGTAAGATTTTCGGGACGAAAATTTCTTAAGTGGGGAGAGTTGTGACAGCCCAAAATTGACCCTAGTCGGAAGGTGGTCTCGGGACCACAAAACCGAGGCATAAAAATAATTAAAATTTATTTTGATGCCTATAATATGTGTGTGCTCATGTATGACATTTTATGATGATTGATTTAGTGTTATAAGGGTGAATTCCACAAGAAAGGACTTAGTAATGAACTTTGAAAGTATGATAGGAAATGTGTGATGACTAATTAAAGCATGCATGCAAAATAATGGACTTGCATGTCAAATTCCCCTTTTATAGGTGGTGGCGGCCATGACAAGGGAGGATGGGCTAAACATGTCATGAAACATGTTTTGTTGGTGCATTAGGGTGAAATAATAAACAAAGGTGTATGGGTGATAAAAAATGAAAAAAAAATGTGTGTGAGTGTGGTAATCCCCCCATTGCCGTGAGTTGTAGAGAAGGAAAGAAAAAATTTTGTTCATCCTTTCTTTGAGCCAAAACTAAGGAAGAAGGAGGATTTTTGCTTCATGCTTGGTTTGGAAGAGATCTAGAAGGAGATTTGGCCAAGTTTGCATCAAGATTAAGGTATGTATGAGGTTGTGTTAGGAGTTTCATGCATGTTTTGGTTGCTAACTTGATGTGCATGTTAGCCATGGCTCAAATCTTTGTTAAGCCATGGAAATGGTATTTGGCCAAAGTTGTTATGGTGATAAAGCCATTGCATGCTAAGTGTGAAGCTTGATGATGATGCATGCAATGATGGATTGTCTACTCTTGAGCAAGATTTTGAGCCTTCTTTTGATTTATCATGATTGAAGTTGAAAAGGAGCATGATTGTCATATTCGACCATTCATGAGCATGGTTCATGCTTCTTGCATGTTAGTTAAAATTTGTATTTTGGATGGCTATGGACACCTTGAAAATTCGGCCATGCTCATATTGTATATATATGTTTGCACATGATGTTTTGGCTATGAAGTAAGTGATGAATAAGTTGGTTTAAAGAAGAAGATGTTGAAGAATAATTGTGAAATTTCAAGCACAATGCCTAGCACACATATAAGTGCTTGATGCTATATTATAAGTTTTGAGCCACAATATGCAAAGCATTAACTAGTAAAATGCATGCTGTTTTGTGAGGTATTAAGTGCATAATTGGCCTCAACATGTACATGAATATTCGGCCTTGGGTAGCCTATTGAAGGCCTTAGCATTTCCTTGATGCTCAAATAAATTGTATTGAATTGCTTGATGTAGTATAAAATGTGCATGACCATTGTGTATTCAAGCTAAAGAGTGGCCATATGACCATTTAAAATCCTTGTCATATTCGGCCATAAGCAAGCACAATGAGGTTTTAATAAATTGAATTTGTTTGAATTAGCTCAAGAGCTAAGAGGGCCACAATTGGACAAGGGGAAGGAAAAGGTGATCGAATAGCCGAAAAAGCCGTTCGACAACATCCGAGGTAAGTCCTCAAGAAGTGACCTTACTTGAATTATGTGAGATGAAATATGGATGTGTATGATTATTGATTATGTGTGTATGAGTATTTGAATTCCACCCGGGCTAAGTCCCGGGCGAATATGCTAATGATTATAATTGTGTTTGAGCCTTAGTAAGGAAAATGAAATATGTATGTCCAATGATTATTGATGTATGTGTGCATGAGAAATTGAATGATATCCGGGCTAAGCCGAAGACAATTATGCTGAAAATTATATCCGGTTAAGACCAAGGCAATTGTGCTAGTAGCTATATCCGGGCTAAGACCGAAGGCATTCGTGCAAGTTGTTAAATCCGGGCTAAGACCAAGAAGGCATTTGTGCAAATCGTGATATCCGGGTTAAGTCCCGTGAGGCCTTGGTGCGGGTTACCATAACCGGGCTATGTCCCGGGCGATTGAGCGAGTACCGACATCCGGATAAACTCGAAGGTATGTGATTTGAAAATTATGAGCTTGCTGGAAAATTTCAGCTAATGCACTTGTGAAATTTCCCAATGATAAGGTAAGTGCGGTGTGTGCTTTGCGCGCTAGGAGTAAGAGCGTATGAATATCCGCTCCTATGATGGAGCGAGTTATCGGCCTTAATGAAGCCGTTATTTGTGTATGAACATAAGAGTTGGGATGGTAAAGTAATTATGATTATGTGAATGCGCATTAATGAAATGATGCATTTAACTATGTGAATGTATTGCTGTAATTAGAGTTGATTATATTCCTTGAGACTTACTAAGCATAAAAATGCTTACTCATTTGCTTTGGCTCTCGGTTTTCTAGATTTCGCTCGATAGCAATCGGATTCGGGATCGTTGAAGTCGAAGTCATCCACACTATCAAGCCCCCATTTTGGTATAAATTCTTGGTTGAACTTGAAATGGCATGTATAGGACTACCCTTGTTTGTTAAATATGTGGTGATGTAAGTATATACGGCCATGCGAAAATGGCTCGAAAAGGAACATGAACTTAGAATAATTGTGGTTTGTATGTATATATTTGGTGTCATGATGTGGCTATGGCTTGGAAATGGGAATGTTGGTCATATGATCAGCCATTGGCATGGTTAAAATGATCATATATGAACCTATGTATGGCAAAGACTAGTTGGTTCATGGAGACTACCAAATAGGTAAGACCTACCTTAAAACAGATGCTGCCAGCTGCAGTGACGTGAATGTGAAAAATCACCAAAATTAGTAGAAATGGAATTAAATAGTGAATAAGCTATGTAAATGAACCTTGATGAGTCTATTTTCATATGGAAGAAACGAAATGGTCATAGGAGTTACATGTTAAGAGATATTAATGCTATTGTGAGACAGGGCCAGAACGGTTTCTGGGTTCCCTGTCGCAACTTTAAAATTTACTATAAATTATCCAGAAAGAATTAGGCGACATACCTTATATGTACAGATTCAATTTTGAGTCTAGTTTCATTAGAAACAAACGACACCAGCATTAAAGCCCTGTACAGAGAGATATTCAAGTTATACCGTGCGAAGGTCAGAGCAGTCGATCCCTGTAACATGGGTGACTTTAACTAATAAACTGTACCAATTGGCCCATCCAAAATTTTAGAAATAAATCCATGGTTGGATATATGAGTCTAAATTCAGGGAAAATTTACAAAACCAGTTTCGAGTTTTGAAACTCGAGATATGATTTTTAAGGCGACGGTGATGCAGTCTTCCAGCCTGACTGGAAATGTCAAATTGGTGGGCAAACCATGTGAACTTGGCTTGTTAATCCCTCGTGTCCGACACCGGCAATGGTCTCGGGTTCGGGGTGTTACATAGTATTATTATGTTTCTATTTATATTTATTTTGTTATTCTAATACTATTATTTATCTGTTTATATTTGTACTATTATTATATTTCTATTTATTATATTTCTATTTCTATTTCTATTTATATATTAATATTATTTTCATTATTTTTTATATACGTATTTTTTACTCTTGTTATTATCATTCTATTTATTTATTTATATCTTTTATATAGTTTTTTTAACTTTAGATTTTTAATTATATTATTATTAATATCATCGTCATTATTATTATTATTATTATTATTATTATTATTATTATTATTATTATTATTATTATTTAACTGTTTTATTTAATATCGCTTTATTTATGTGATGGTATGCTTAATTTCAATTTTAATTAAACTTTTATTAGTTTTATTTGTTTTTACTTATTATTATTTTTATTTACAATTGGCTTGTTTTATTTTCTTTCTTTTCCCTATTATTGTTATTTTATTATTATTTTATACTTTGAAAAACTTATATTATTCGTTACTATTATTATTATTGTTGTTATTATTATTATTGTTATTATTATCATTTTTTATCATTGTTATTTATATTGTTGTTTTCATTATTATTATTCTATTATGCATATTTGTACCGTGATTTATTTTTACATTTTATTTGTCATATTAATATTCACCAAAATTCAAGAAAAGAAAACTTTTAAAAATAAGTAATATTTTGCATTTTGGGAATTCGAGAAATTGTACTCTAACTTACGGGGTTTCGATTTTCTCGTACCGAAATAACCGAATATCCCTTCAAATTTCAAAATACATGAATTTTAAATAAAAATAAAGGCAGTATTTCGTATTTAGAAACTTGAAAAAGTAGTGCCCTAACTCACGGGGTCTCGATTTTTTCTCGTTGGATCTAAACAATCGAATACCCTTTTAAAAACCAAAGTACACTTTTAAAACAAAGCAATTAAAAGGCAAGCTTATTTTCGAGGATTCAAATGTCGTGTCCTAACTTACGGGATGTGACATTTTGTTATCTCGAGATGAGAGGGCCTTTAATGCTAATTTTAATTTATTCAAGCATTTCTTTTAAATCAACATTAATAAAAAGGATCGTATTTTAAATTCTTTTCGAGTTTTCAACTTTCGACATGTAGACATTAATTAATCAATTAGGTACCAATTTTGGGCATTATGAGGGTGCTAATCCTCCCTCGTACGTAACCGACTCCCGAACCTATTTTCTCGAATTTTGTAGACCAAAATTGTTGTTTTAGTAAATCAAAACATTTTATTAAAATGATTGATTACGAGGTGACCCAATGACACCTCATCAAAAAGGATTGGTGGCGACTCCCATTTTTTGTTTTCTTTTTAAATAAAAGTTGACCCCGATTTTCAAAAAAATGGTTTCTATAGCTTGGGGACTCCACTAGGGACAAATAAGAGAGTCAAGCTGCAGATTGATTAATTTATGTCTTTTCATTGAAAATTGAAAAATTCGATTTAAAATACGATCCTTTCATTGCATTTCATCCGTCATCTTTGAGATATTGGTCGTAATGTTTGCTTTATTGGTTCGAGTCTTTAGATGTTCTTGCATATTGCATTGCATAACCATTCGATCACCCTTTTAAGTAGGAGTGAGAAGCTAGTCCTTCGTGAGGTTTTCACCTCCGTATAGGATAGTGGATCGCTTTCGGGATACATCCGTACCTATGTCTTCGTGAAATTTTCATCTCCTTACAGCCATAGAGAAATGTATTCCCTTGAACTGAAATCGGTCCGTATGAGCCTATAATGGATGAGAATCGAGGAATCTATCGGTTTAGGTACCCTTACCTTAGAACCGAACCGCATATAGTGAGCCCTAGGAGCTTACCCTAGGAAGAACCTCTCCAAACCCTAGTGGTTACTCGAATAGGTGCTCTATTTGTTGATTATTTCTTCTGTAGTGACGTGATTTATTTTATTTTGTTTATGATTGCATTCCATCATCATAGAAAAGAGCTTTTGATTCATGTTTAGTTGCTAAATATAGAGCTTGTTATGGAAAATGGATTTCTTGATAAAGTGGAATATAATACGGTCGTCCGAATATGGTCCGAAGAAACACAATGAGAGAAGGCTGATAGTCCATGGAGGAATATATGACTATGCTTCACTGCTCGAGGATTCAAGCCAACAAAGATTATTTGGGAGTCATCAACTTTCTTAAAGAAGCTAACGAGCATTGTGGGATAAGTGAACAATAGGTCACGGCCCGGATCAAGCCAAAAGGAATAATCTTTTGGACAGTTCACAAGATTTGATCTTAATATCCGGATAGGAAGAAAAAGATCGATGTCTTCTCCTGGAGTACGAGGGCAAGGCCGCATATGTAATCCACTTTATGTAAAGAAATTTATTATAACACCCTGAATTTGGGCCTAGAAGTTTTGGGCCTTGAGCATGGGAGCGGTTGAAGGCAGCTTATAATATTCTGTTGTGCATGCAAATTTCGTTAATGAAGGCTTGTTTTAGTGGTTAAGTGTGTTGAGAAGTGTTGGAGAAGTCTTGGGTTTAAACCTGGACTCTAGCAAAAAATTTGGTTTAAGGTGAATCAAACCCTTGGTGTAGTAGGTAGGCCTTAAGAATATTGTTGGAGAAATTGTGACACAAAAAACCTTATGGCTTAGTGGCAAGTGGCGTGTGGAGCATTTGAGGGGAGGCATGGGTTCGAATCCCATAGCAAGCAAAGAGCATTTATTTTGCTAACGAGGGGGCAAGAGTTGGTGTTGAATTTAAACTCGATGTTGGAGGATCCCACATCGGAAGCTAACATAAGAGTGGATGGGAAGTCGGCTTTAAATAGAGAGAACCATGAGGAGAGTAAAGGTACCTTTCTTGGTGATCCTTTCGCTTTATGGCGTGCTCGTTTGGGTTGGGCGTCGGCTAAGAGTGCTCGGAGCATGGATTAACTCCGTCTCAATCGGTGTGTATTTATCACTACTCTTATTGTTGGATGGCTACTTGGTACGCGATGGTAGAAAAGAGGCTATCTTGAGCCCAATGGGTCTCTGGGCCCAATTGGATAAGTTGTTTGATTGTGTAGTAAATATTGGACTAGGCTAGGTGAATCGCATATCTGTGGCTAGGTTTGGGCTAAAAGGGCCACACGAGTGTGGGCCCATTTGGGCCGAGAATAGGCTTTAGGCCCATTCGTATTGTTATCCATGTTTAGAATACTTTATTTACCAATTACTGAAATGCCCTCGACTTGTAAAATTACCAAAGTACTCCCGATTTACAGAATTACCGTTTTACCCTCGATTTTTAAAATTACCGTTTTACCCTCGATTTACAGAATTACCGTTTTACCCTCAGTTTACAGAATTACCGTTTTACCCTCGATTTACAGAATTAACGTTTTACCCTCAGTTTACAGAATTACTATTTTACCCTCAATTTACAGAATTACCGTTTTACCCTCAGTTTACAAAATTCTTGTTTTACCCTCAATTTATAGAATTACTGCTTTTACCTCGATTTGTAAAATTACCGTTTTACCTCGATTCTGAAATTCTTGGTTTACCCTCGGTTTACAAAATTATCATTTTACCTCGATTCTGAAATTACCATTTTACCCTTAATTGTGAAATTATTGAAATACCCACAGTAGGTAGAATTTTGAAATACCCTATATGGTAGAATTCTTGAAATACCCTTATAGGATAGAATTACCAAAATACCCCTGTAGGGTAGAATTATCGAAATAACCTTGTAGGGTAGAAATATCGAAATACCCCTGTAGGGTAGAATTACCGAGATACCCTTGTGGGGTAAAATTACCATTTTGCCTCTAGGGTGTTAAATGACTGTTTTGCCCTTGTGGGCAAGTGGTGACTTAACCGTGTGTTTGACGGTTTGATTGTGAATATATGTTGGTTATATGAATGACTTGACTGTGATTGTTTGATTCAAATATGGGCATGACATTTTGCATACATGACATGTTGCATGGGTTGGGATTTTGTACGGAGGAAGCGTTTTGGTGGCTATGCCACAAATATCTGTTCTGGTGGCTCTGCCACAATATTTGTATTTGGTGACTCTGTCACAATATCTGTTGACCGATCGATGGCTAAGTGCCGATCACGCTACCGAAGGCTGTGTGCCGTTGTTGTGGGCTTCGTGCCGATTATAGACCCGTTATTAATGGCTCTGTGCCAACCTAAATATGGCTTTGTGCCATCTTGACTATGGCCGTGCCAAGCGTATTTACACAGTAGCTATATGCCTAACATATTTGTTGACGACTACGTGTCGATCATATTTACCGAAGGCATGCACCGCTTATATTACCGTCACTGATGGCTATGTACCGAAGTTATTACAGTTATTTATGGCTTTGTGCCACGTATTTTGTTAGGTGGGTTTGCCACATTATTCGATTCGGTGGCTCGCCACAATATACATATCTGGTGACTCACACGATATACGCTCCGCGACCATGCTGCAAATTACGTGGTGTGTAGCGGATGGGTGGGTCGAGTTGTCTCCCCACATGGTGTAAGGTTGGTGCGGGGTGTATACGGTGGATTGGGTTGGGGCGCATTCACATTCGATTACGATTACATCACGAAATTCGATTACGATTCGATTACGATACTAATATTGATTTTAATTACGATTCTATTATCGATTACGATTACGATTCTCATTTTGGTTCCAATTACGATAATGTTTCTTATTCGTAATGGGCTAAGGTCCATCTGTATCTTGTCTGTTGTAATGGGCTAAGACCCGATTGGTCTGAAATTGTAAGTAAGGTTTGGGGCGGACTTTTAATTCTTTTAGATGATGACCGTTCCTTTTTATAGTAGGGATTTCACACTAAGTTTTCGTAAACTCACCCGTTTATTAACCTTTCGGGTAATTTCCGTGCTTAGATGGATCGGGGTTGCTAGGGGCTCTGGAGGAAGCCACACACTTTGTTTATGTTCTGATTTGATTATTACCTTTAAATTATTTTATGTGGGTTGTAGTAAAGCCGTTGTAATTTTTGGATTTCAAATTTGGAATTTTATTTATTGTTCTCATAATTGCTAGTATTAGAACACGATTTTCCAAAGCAACTCATGTTATTCAAAACATCACGTAACCACAATTGTTTTTAAAGTAAGTTTCATAACTACCAAGATTTTTACAAAGTTGTTAAGAATATTATTCAAATTGAGGTTTTCTAACAAGGTTTAAAAAGGGTATAAGTTTTTAATTATTAAGAAGGGTTTTAATGGAAACATGGTTTTGAAAAACACTTCAATATGACACGCCAAGTTCGAGCCAAACTTCCAGGCCGGGTTTGGGGTGTTACATTTATTTTCTAGAAAAGTTATTCTAATAGAATTGAATTCAAAATTAACGCCTCTCTTTCTTTTTGCATTCATCCCATGCATCTGCATTACATTGCATCATATGCATTAGATTTTCATAAAAGGAACCTAATTAAGTAAAATTATTTTAGTTAATCTGGAAACTGGCAAAAGTTTATCGACTAAACATCGTTACGGTACTCGTGCTAAGATAAAAGTTATAGATCAAAGATTGGAAAGGCTAGAACAGCTCTAAAAAGAAATGCAAGAGCAATTACAAACACAAATTCAAGAACAATTGGCCAAAATCTAGCAAGATATGAGGGACCAGATGATAGAATCCTAGAGGAACATGATGAACCAATTAACACAACTACTAACTGGCGGGCTAGAAAACGGAAAGAACCTTGTGGTCAATGCTGGAGATGATAATGAAGATCCTCTTTAGCCCCTAAGTTTTACCCTGATAAATGTTTAGACACAACCCGAGGTATACCCACGAAGGCCATCTGTTACAATTAGGCCCCAACAATTTCGGGTCGGTGTTTCAGCGCTGATGAATTACCAAGCCAGCTCAGGCTCTAATTTGGGGGATAACCCAACTAACCCCGTTGTTCCCGATCTCGATGATGTGATAGAAATAGAAAGGGCAAGGGTGGAGCTCTCAAAACAACTTGATGACCGGTGTAGATGGTTAAAAGAAAATTTTAAAGAAATGGAAAATGCCAACTATCATGCTGGAATCGATGCTAAGTATTTGCGCTTGGTTCCCGACCTAGTGCTTCCCCCCAAGTTCAAAACTTTGGAGTTTGAGAAGTACAACGGGACTAGCAATCCCGAAGCTCACATCACCATGTTCTACAGACGAATGGCAGGCTATGTCAATAATGAACAACTATTGATTCACTATTTCCAAGAAAGTCTGGTTGGGGCAGCACCCAAATGGTACAACTAATTGAGTCGTACCAAGATCAATTTAGCGAAGGATCTAGCACAAGCTTTCATAAAGCAGTATAGTCATGTGACGGATATGACCCCTGATAGAATCACTTTACAAAACATGGAGAAGAAATAAAATGAGAGCTTCAGGAAATATGCCCAAAGATGGAGGGAAGTTGCCATACAAGTCTAGCCACCTCTCCTAGAGAAAGAAACCACAATGCTTTTCATCAACACTTTAAAAGCTCCATTCATCACTCATATGTTGGGAAGTGCCACTAAAAGCTTCTCGAAATAGTGATAACTGGTGAAATGATTGAAAACGTAGTGAGGAGCAGTAAGAGAGATGTGGTGGAAAGCACCAAGATATCAGCCTCAAGAAAAAGGGAGAATGAGGTGAATAACATGTGCACATACAATATGGGTAATTCAACGTCGATTACTGTGAGCCAGTTGAAGACGGTAACCACCAACCATCAAGGCCCTCCGAGACAAGAATCTAATATGAGAACCAATACAAAAAGGCTACAGTTCACACCTATACCCATGACGTATACGGAGCTATATCAAAACCTATTTGATGCATACTTGGTGTCTCTTTTCTACCTAAATTCGATGCAACCCCTATGTCCCAAATGGTATAACGGAAACACTTAGTGCGAATACCACGCTGGAATCACCAGGCATTCAATCGAAAATTGCACCGTATTTAAAAAGCTAATCAAAATGTTTATAAAAATGGGAATTGTAAAGTTTGATGACCCATCAAGACGGGATGTAGCAGGGAACCCGCTTCCCAATCATGCTGACCAAGGGGTAAACAGAATAAAAGAAGGTGGTAGCAAAAAAGTCAAATGTGAGGTTGCAGACGTCAAAACTCCATTGAGATAGGTTTGGAAAGAGATGGTAAAAAGGGGATTAATCGTATTGGATCCAAAAGAGAGATATGAAGGGAAGAGGAACTACTGTGAGTTCCATAATGGAGAGGGGCATGAGATCCAAGAATGCGTCAAGTTTAGGGCCCTAGTGCAAGACCTGATGGATAATAAATAAATTGAATTTTATGAAAAGATCAGAGGCCTAAAAGGAATATTGGGGAATCTGAACATTAACGACGGATCCAAAGAGGGAACCGGGGATAGAATCTTCCAAGCGTCTGCCCTTACATACTTGGGTGTGTTTTGAACAATGGGACTGTGGAAGAGATCCCTGTATTTCTTAGAGCCAATTTAGCATAATATTCAAAACACGCTTGTTGCTTTAAGCCTAGAAGCAATAAGAATCCTTTTATGAAATAGGCTTATGTCCAAAATCTTTATTCCAACAAAATGCATCTTTGTTATCATTTTGAGTAAATATTCATACAAACAATTATTCTTAGATTCTTTTGCTCTTTGGACTTTCTTTCAAATATTTTTTTATTCTTCATTAATGACCATACCAAACAAATAATTATTCTTAGATTCATTTATTCTTTGGAATATTCCTTCGTACCTACAATAGAACTCTAGATATCAATGACATGAGCGACGCTGCTACTGACCTAGAATCTCCTTTTGAGCAGGATATGTGTTTAGAGGGATCTGAGGACTTTAAAGATGATAGAGATTGTAGCATATTTCCTGATTTGTTAAGGATGGAAGAACAAGAAGAGAAACAGATCCTACCTTACAAAGGGTCAATGGACATCGCGAGCCTAAGAGAAGAGAAAAAGGTCAAGACCGAAGCCTATATCACCATAGAAACAAAGTGAGACGTCATTCAAAGATGTTTTCACACGATCGTATTAAGATACACCTGGGCTACTAAGACATGTGGATGCTGTTAAGGCTAAAAAAATCTTATAAGAGGTCCATAAGGGTGTCTGAAGAACACATGCTAATGGTTTTACAATGGCCAGGTGTAGCGACGTAAAAAAAAAAATTGGTTTGGGGTCGCTAATTGTGGCAATTTATTGAGAACTTGAAAACTGAAGTTTGATTTTTTTGAAACATAAACTGAAAAACGGAAATAAAGAGGGGAGTCGCCACCGATCCTTTTTATAGGTATGATGTGACAGCCCAAAATTGACCCTAGTCGGGAAGTGGTTTCGGGACCGCTAAACCGAGTCACCGAAATGTTTGAACGTAATATTTATTGTCTAGAATATGCAATTATGAATGTGTGAAAATTTCAAGCTTTGATTTAGTCGATTGCATGTGAATTCAGTTAGTAGGACTTGTGTGACACTTTTGAAATGTGATAGGCTAATCTATAAGGACCTAATAGTGCATGTAATCAAAAGGGAGGACTTGCATGACAAATTTTCCCCCCTAATTGCTAGTAGCCGGCCATGACAAAGAGTGATGGGCAAAACATGTCATAAAACATGTTGTGACAATGGTGTATGTTAGGAAAAAAATAAAATAAGGAGTATGGGTAATAAAGAAATGGGGAAAAAAAAAGAATGGTGTGAGTGTTCCCCCCCCATTTCCGTGAGTTGAAGAAAAGAGAAAAAAAAAATTTTGTTCATCCTTTTTCATTTCTTTTGGCCGAAAATTCTAAGGAAGAAGGAAGGAGTTCTTGCTCATGTTTGGTTTGGAAGAGGATTAGGAAGAGGTTTGGCCATACTTGTATCTAGATTAAGGTATGTTTGAGGTTTTGCCATGAGATTCATGCATGTTTTTAGTTGCTAGCTTGAGTTCTAATTAGCCCATGGTTCAAATCTTTGCTACGTCATGGGGATGATATTCGGCCAAGATGGATTTTGTGTTAATGCCATTGCATACTAAATATGAAGCTTGATAATGATACATGTGATGGTGGATTGATGACTCTTGGATTTTCTTTTTAGCATTTTTGAGTGAGACATTAAGTTCTTTGTTTAACCATGACCAAAATTGAAATGGTATGGTGTTGTGATGTATTCGGCCATGGTATATCCATAAGTATGATTTATGCTTATTGCATGGTAGGTAAGATTTGTGTTTTGGATTTATGTTCATGTTTAGTTATAATCAACTTTGAGATTCGGCTTGCACATATATATATATATATATATATATATGTTTGCACATGACGTATTGGTATGACATATACAATATCTCAAGGTATATACTTACATATGATGGTGTTTGGTTATGGAGTACATGATGGATGCGTATTGAGTTATAATATGTAATGCATTAGATAGTAAAAGGTATGCCATTTGTGTGTGGTATTGAGTATATAATTGGCCTCAACATAGACATGCATAATCGGCCACATGAATGAGTACATAGGTTGATGTGTTGTTCGCCATAGGTAAGCATGTTGAAGGCTTTATCTTGACTTAGAAAATTGACTAAGGAGAGTACTAACTAATGTGTTGAGTTTGATTCATGATTACGTACATATGTGACTTTAATGTCTAATGAATATATGTGGGCTAAGTACCTTGAGTTCCTCTTTTCGATGCTTAAATGATTAAATCAATTTATTTGTTAAATTAAGCTCAAGAGCAAAGGGGAACTAAATCCGATAAAGGGAAGGAAAAAGTGGTCGAATAGCCATCGGAATCGTTCGACAACATCCGAGGTAAGTTTTCGAGTAATGGAACTTAAATTATGATTCGGTTAGATTATGTCTTAAGTAAATCAAAATCATGCTCTTGTATGTGGCTATTGAGCCGAAATTGTAAATATGATAAGTGTCTTGTGTTGAGCTTTGGTAATGAAAATGAAATATGGATGTGTCATGATTTATTGATATATGTGTGCATGGTTCTTCGAATGATGTCCGGGCTAAGTCCCGAAGGCTTTGTGCTAAGTGACTAAATCCGGACTAAGATCCGAAGGCATTTGTGCGAGTTACTAAATCCGGACTAAGATCCGAAGGCATTTGTGCGAGTTACTAAATCCGGGTTAAGTCCCGAAGGCCTTTGTGCGAACTACTATAACCGGGCTATGTCCTGAAGGTATTTGAACGAGTAGCTATATCCGGTTAAACTCCGAAGGTACGTGATTCGGGAATGAATGAACTTGCTGTAAAAATTTCAGTTAATACGCTTGTGAAATCCCAACAATGAGGTATGTTTCGTATGTGCTTTGAATTAGTTGAGCCCTTACAAATAAGTATTCGCTCAGTTGATAAACGAGCTACCGGCCTTTGGCTAAGTTGATCTTTTGTGTATGAACATAAGGGTTAGTAATGTGAAGTAAGTATGATATTGAGAATTTGTGCATATGAAATTATCCGTTTAGCTATATGAATGCTATGCTTTTGTTGTCTTTGGAATCCTTGCTCAAAACTTACTAAGCATAAATTGCTTACTCCGTTTCTTTGTTTCTCTGTTTTATAGATTTTGGCTCGTCACCATCGGACTCGGGATTTTTGGAAGTCGAAGTCTCCCACACTATCAAAGCCCCTTTTGGTACAATTTTGGTTGAACTTTGAAATGGCATGTATAGGACTACCCTTTTGTTGTTGGTCATGTACCCATGGATTTTGTGTAAATTTGGATAGCCATGCGAAAATGGCTTATATCGTTTTAGCATAGTACTATAATCATTTTGTATGTTGATCACTAAGAGGTATGGAAATGTTTGGAAACAATTAGCCATTGGAATGGTTAATCATGATTATACTTTGTGCTATGTATGCAAAAAGGGCTAATTGAATCATGGAAACTATGAAATAGGTAAAGTCTACCTTAAAGGCAGATGCTGACAGCAGCAGCGATGTGGATGTAAAAAATCACTAAAAATAGTAGGAATGGAATTAAATAGTTAATAAATTATTTAAATGAGCCTTGATGAATATACTTTCATATGGAAGAAACAAAACGGTCATATGAGTTGTATGTTAAGAGATATTTAGGTTTTCGTGAAACAGGGCCAGAACGGTTTCTGGATTCCCTGTTCCGACTTTGTAAATTCATTATAAATTAACCAGAGATAATTAGGAGTAATTCCTTATATGTATAGATTCCTATTTGAGTCTAGTTTCTATCGAAACAAACGGCATCAGTATTGAAGCCCTGTACAAGGAGATATCCAAGTCGTAATGCGCGAAGGTCAGTGTAGTCGATCCCTGTAACATGGGAGAATTTAACTAATAAACTGTACTAATTGGCGAGACCAAAAATTCTAGAAACAAATTTGTAGATGCATATATGAGTCTAGTTTCAGGGAAAAATCACGAAACTGATTTTTGAGTTGTGGAACTCAAGATATGATTTTTAAGGTGACAGTGACACAGTTAGCCAGCTGTCTTGAATTTTTTTAAATGGATTGTGAAAATAAATATATTATGTCTGTTAGCACCTCGTGTTCGACTCCGGCCACGGTCTCGGGTACAGGGTGTTACAATTAAATTGGTATCGGAGCTACGGTTTAGTTGATTCTAGGACTACCGTAATGCGTTTGGGTCTAGCTATAAATGCCATTTTATGTGATTATTTGATAGTGTGGTGATTTCTGACATTTGCAAATGTGTTTATTTATAGTAATGGATCCCGATCCCGACCGAGCGGTAGCTGATGATCTTGAGAGTGTAGCGCCAGCTCCCGCACAAGGGACAGTGCCAGCGGACTCTCAACCTAATGCTAGTAATCCAAATGATGAAGCTAGACAAGCTTTCTATAGCATGATGAATGATTGGTTCAACCAATACATTCGAACTAATCTGGTGTTCCACAACCTCCATTCCCAACAAACACAACCCCGCACCTACAATGCCTCCGTGGCCCGACCAAATAAGGTCAAATAAGCCCCAGTTGATAGAATCCGAAAACACGGGCTCTGAATTTAAGGCTACGGATAGTGATGATGCCGAGCAAGCTGAATTTTGGTTGGACAACACTATTCGGTACTCGATGAACTATCTTGCACACCGATGAGTGCCTAAAGTGTACTATCTCCTTGCTACATGATTACGCCTACTATTGGTGGAATCGTTGACTTCTGTTGTGCCTAAAGAGCAAGTAACTTGGGAGTTCTTCCAAACCGAGTTTGAAAGAAGTATATCGGTCGAGATTCATTGACCAAAAGCGGAAGGAATTCCTTGAACTCAAACAAGGTTCCATGTCGATTCTGACTATGAACAAAAATTTGTGAGGCTTAGCCAGACATGCGAGAATGCATTTCCTCAGAAGCCGTAATGTGTAAACGTTTCGAGGATGGACTAAATGATGATATAAAGCTGTATGTTGGCATCTTGGAAATCCGAGAATTTGTAGTACTTGTTGAGCGAGCTTGCAAGGCCGAGGAGCTCAGTATGGAGAAAAGAAAAGCTGAGGTGGGAGCAAGGGAGTTTCGTAAGAGGTCTTCGGGGAAGCCCTTCCCACAGTCATCGAAGAAATTTATAGATGGCTTGGGCCGGTCTAGGGACACTTCGGGCTTTTCTAGATGAGATCGCGATCGACCCCCTGTGAGCACACGAGTCACTTCGATCGTCAGTGTTGGAAATGATCGTCAGTATTGTGGCAAATGGCATTCTGGAAGTTGTAAATTCCATGACCGCTCCTGTTACAAGTGCGGATCAGTTGACCACTTCATTAAAGATTGCCCGAGGTTGCCTGAACAGAATGTAAATCAGAGTGGGAAACCGGGTGCTACCACTGCTCGAGGTAGACCATCTAGAAATACGGGCAATACTAGTGGTGGTCAGAGAGGATCTAGAGATGCTACGACCAGATCCAAGGCTCACACTTGCTAGGGCTTATGCTATACACGCAGCGAGGATGCTTCCTCGCCAGATGTTATTACGGGTACTTTCACTCTCTTTGATACTAATGTGATTGCTTTGATTGACCACGGTTCTACTCATTCTTATATATGCGAAACCTTAGCATCCAAAGAAGACTTTACCTATTGAGTCTCTTGAGTTCGTAATTCGGTGTCAAATCCTTGGGTCGTTACGTGCTTGTCGACAAAGTGTGTAAGAAATGCCCCTAGTAATTGAGGTTCTGTTTTTGGTGGACTTGATGCTTTTGCCGTTCGATGAAATTGATGTTATTCTTGGTTTGGATTGGTTGACCGTGCATGATGCGGTTGTGAATTGCAAAAGCAAGACTATTGATTTGAGGTGCGCAAATAACGAGATGATCCGAGTTGAGTCTACGGACTTAAAGGGGTTGCCATTGTAATATCATCAATGTTGGCCCGAAATATGTGAGAAAGGGTGCGAAGCATACCTTGCATATGTATGATGATAAGGAGATAGAAATAAAACCGAATCTGTCTTGGGTGGTTTGTGAATACCGGATGTTTTCCCAAGAATTACGGGTTTGCCACTGTTCGGAGATAGAGTTTGGTATTGAGCTTGTACAGGACTACGCCGATTTCGATAGCTCCGTGTCGTATGGCACCAACCGAGTTAAAGAGTTGAAAGCTTCGGTTGCAAGAATTGACGGATAGAGGTTTCGTTCGACCAAGTTTCTCACCTTGGGGTGCACCAGTATTGTTTGTGAAAAGAAGGACGGAACCATGAGGTTGTGCATTGACTATCGTCAGCTGAATAAAGTGACGATAAAGAATAAATATCCGTTACCGCGTATTGATGATTTGTTTGATCAACTAAAAGGAGCCTAAGTGTTTTCAAAGATAGATTTGAGATCGGGCTATTATCGATTCTTGGATTCGAGATTCGGATGTACCCAAAGCGCTTTGAGCGAGGTATGGTCACTCGAGTTCTTAGTGATGCCGTTCGGGCTCACTAATGCCCTACGGTATTTATGGATTTGATGAATCGGATCCTCGGATAGTATTTGGACCGGTTCGTAGTTGTGTTCATTGATGACATCTTGGTCTATTCAAGAGATGAGACCGAACATCTTTGAACACACGAGATTAGTGTTGTAAATTTTACGGGATAAGCGGTTATATGCTAAGTTCAACAAGTGTGAGTTACGGCTAAGAGGTTAGCTTCTTGGGTCATGTGGTATCTCTGCATCGGGTATTCGAGTCGACCCGAGCAAAATTTCAGCCATACTTAGCTGGAAGCCTCAGAAATATTCTTGAGGTCAGGAGCTTTTTGGGACTTCTAGGTTACTACCGACGGTTTGTAAAGGTTTCTCGATGATAGCCACACCCATGACGAAGCTACTTCAAAAGATGTTAGGTTGAATGGACGAAAAATGTCGAAAAGTTTTGATCAACTGAAAACTTATTTGACGAAGCTCAATTTTAGTGCGGCCCGAACCGGGCAAAGAGTTTGTCATCTATAGTGATGCCTCCCTACTTGGGTTAGGTTGCGTATTGATGCAAGAAGGTCCTATGCGTCGAGACAATTAAAGCCACATGAGAAAAATTATCTGACCCACGATATCGAATTAGCTGCCATCGTATTCGCCTTGAAAATATGGCGACATTACTTATTTGGTGAGAAGTGCCATGTATTTTTGGATCACAAAAGTCTCAAATATTTGATGACTCAAAGAGACTTGAATCTCGACAAAGGCGTTGGCTCGAGTTGTTAAAAGATTATGAGCTTGTCATTGATTATCACCCGGAAAGGCTAATGTGGTTGCGGACGCCTTAAGCGGAAATCACTATTGCTTCTGACGATGAATGTACACTTGTCTATTCTACCCGACAATGTGTTAGTAGCGAATTAAAGGCCAAACCATTATTGATTCATCAAATTCGTGAAGCTCGAGAAAGTCGACGATGAGTTGGTTGCAAGGCGGGCTTGAATGTGTTCGAATGTGGAATCGGAGTTTCAAATTGATGATGACGATTGTTTGAGGTACGAAATCGGTTGTGTGTTCCAAGAAATTGAACTCATTTTGATGATTACGAGCGAAGCTCATTGTAGCCGAATGTCAATTCACCCGGAGTACGAAAATGTACAACGATCGAGATGTCGGTTTTGGTGGCATGGTATGAAACGAGACATTTCGATTTTGTTTGAAGTGTTTAATATGTCGACAAGTAAAGGCGGAACATCAAGTGCCTACGGGTTTACTTGACCGATCATGATACCGAATGGAAATGGGAGCGAGTCACGATGGATTTTGTATCTGGGTTGCCGGTGTCGCCAAGTAAGAAAGATGCGATTTGGGTCGTTGTTGATAGGCCGACTAAGTCGGCTCACTTTATCCCGTCGTCTGAATTTTTCATTGGATAAACTAGCTGAATTGTATGTTTCTCGGTTGTGAGATTACACGGGTACCTATTTCTATTGTGTCGATAGAGATCCGAGATTCACCTCACGATTTTGGAAGAAATTGCAAGAAGCTTTGGGCACCAAGTTGTATTTTAGCACTTTTCACCCCAAACCGATGGTCAATCCGGCGGATAATTCGATACTTGAGGATATGTTGAGATGTTGCATCCTCGAGTTCGGCGATTCGTGGGAGCGGTATTTACCTTTGATTGAATTCGCTTACAACAATAGTTTTCAATCAAGTATTAAGATGGCACCTTACGAGGCCTTATGCGAGCGTAAATGTCGTACACCATTGTTTTGGACCGAGCTCGGTGAAAGTAAAATTTTCGGAGTTGATTTGATTAAAGATCTTTGAGCGAAAAGTAAAAGTAATCCGTGAAAGTCTGAAGGCGACCACGAGATCGCCGAAACTCGTCGCGGATCTGAAGCGAAAAGACATTGAGTATCGGTGGGATACAAAGTGTTTCTTAAAGTTTCACCTTGGAAAAAGATACTCGATTTGGGCGTAAGGGCAAATTGAGTCCGAGGTTCATCGGGCCATATGAAATATCCGAACGAGTCGGTCCGATTCGCGTGTCGATTGATTTTGCCCTCGAACTTGAAAAGAATCACGGCGTCTTTCATGTTTCGATGCTTCGACGCTATAGATCTGATCCATCGCACATAATTAGTCCATCAGAGGTCGAAATTCAAGCCGATATGAGTTATGAAGAAGAACCGATTTGTATCCTAGCTCGTGAAGTGAAGGAGTTGCGAAACAAAAGGGTTCCGTTAGTAAAAGTGTTATGGCTCAAACACGGGATGGAAGAAGCTACTTGGGAACCCGAGAACTCTATGAAAGAGCGATACCCAAACCTATTTACCGGTAAGATTTTCGGGGACGAAAATTTCTTAAGTGGGGGAGTGTTGTGACAACCCAAAATTGACCCTAGTCGGGAAGTGGTTTCGGGACCGCTAAACCGAGTCACCGAAATGTTTGAAAGTAATATTTATTGTCTAGAATATGTAATTATGAATGTGTGAAAATTTCAAGCTTCGATTTAGTCGATTGCATGTGAATTCAGTTAGTAGGACTTGTGTGACACTTTTGAAACGTGATAGGCTAATCTATAAGGACCTAATAGTGCATGTAATCAAAAGGGAGGACTTGTATGTCAAATTCCCCCCTAATTGCTAGTGGCCGGCCATGACAAAGAGTGATGGGCAAAACATGTCATAAAACATGTTGTGACAATGGTGTATGTTAGGAAAAAAATAAAATAAGGAGTATGGGTAATAAAGAAATGGGAAAAAAAAAAAGAATGGTGTGAGTGTTCCCCCCCCCCCCATTGCCGTGAGTTGAAGAAAAGAGAAAAAAAAATTTTGTTCATCCTTTTTCATTTCTTTTGGCCGAAAATTCTAAGGAAGAAGGAAGGAGTTCTTGCTCATGTTTGGTTTGGAAGAGGATTAGGAAGAGGTTTGGCCATACTTGTATCTAGATTAAGGTATGTTTGAGGTTGTGCCATGAGATTCATGCATGTTTTTAGTTGCTAGCTTGAGTTCTAATTAGCCCATGGTTCAAATCTTTGCTATGTCATGGGGATGATATTCGGCCAAGATGGATTTTGTGTTAATGCCATTGCATACTAAATATGAAGCTTGATAATGATACATGTGATGGTGGATTGATGACTCTTGGATTTTCTTTTTAGCATTTTTGAGTGAGACATTAAGTTCTTTGTTTAACCATGACCAAAATTGAAATGGTATGGTGTTGTGATGTATTCGGCCATGGTATATCCATAAGTATGATTTATGCTTATTGCATGGTAGGTAAGATTTGTGTTTTGGATTTATGTTCATGTTTAGTTATAATCAACTTTGAGATTCGGCTCTTGCACATATATATATATATATATATATATATATGTTTGCACATGACGTATTGGTATGACATATACAATATCTCAAGGTATATACTTACATATGATGGTGTTTCGGTTATGGAGTACATGATGGATGCGTATTGAGTTATAATATGTAATGCATTAGTTAGTAAAAGGTATGCCATTTGTGTGTGGTATTGAGTATATAATTGGCCTCAACATAGACATGCATAATTGGCCACATGAATGAGTACATAGGTTGATGTGTTGTTCGCCATAGGTAAGCATGTTGAAGGCTTTATCTTGACTTAGAAAATTGCTAAGGAGAGTACTAACTAATGTGTTGAGTTTGATTCATGATTCGTACATATGTGACTTTAATGTCTAATGAATATATGTGGGCTAAGTACCTTGAGTTCCTCTTTTCGATGCTCAAATGATTAAATCAATTTATTTGTTAAATTAAGCTCAAGAGCAAAGGGATCTAAATCCGATAAAGGAAGGAAAAAGTGGTCGAATAGCCATCGGAATCGTTCGACAACATCCGAGGTAAGTTTTGAGTAATGGAACTTAAATTATGATTCGGTTAGATTATGTCTTAAGTAAATCAAAATCATGCTCTTGTATGTGGCTATTGAGCCGAAATTGTAAATATGATAAGTGTCTTGTGTTGAGCTTTGGTAATGAAAATGAAATATGGATGTGTCATGATTTATTGATATATGTGTGCATGGTTCTTCGAATGATGTCCGGGCTAAGTCCCGAAGGCTTTGTGCTAAGTGACTAAATCCGGACTAAGATCTGAAGGCATTTGTGCGAGTTACTAAATCCGGACTAAGATCCGAAGGCATTTGTGCGAGTTACTAAATCCGGGTTAAGTCCCGAAGGCCTTTGTGCGAGCTACTATAACCGGGCTATGTCCCAAGGTATTTGAACAGTAGCTATATCCGGTTAAACTCGAAGGTACGTGATTCGGGAATGAATGAACTTGCTGTAAAAATTTCAGTTAATACGCTTGTGAAATCCCAACAATGAGGTATGTTTCGCATGTGCTTTGAATTAGTTGAGCCGTTACAAATAAGTATTCGCTCAGTTGATAAACGAGCTACCGGCCTTTGGCTAAGTTGATCTTTTGTGTATGAACATAAGGGTTGGTAATGTGAAGTAAGTATGATATTGAGAATTTGTGCATATGAAATTATCCGTTTAGCTATATGAATGCTATGCTTTTATTGTGCTGGAATCCCTTGCTCAAAACTTACTAAGCATAAATTGCTTACTCCGTTTCTTTGTTTCTCTGTTTTATAGATTTTGGCTCATCAACTATCGGACTCGGGATTTTTGGAAGTCGAAGTCTCCCACACTATCAAAGCCCCCTTTTGGTACAATTTTGGTTGAACTTTGAAATGGCATGTATAGGACTACCCTTTTTGTTGTTGGTCATGTACCCATGGATTTTGTGTAAATTTGGATAGCCATGCGAAAATGGCTTATATACGTTTTTAGCATAGTACTATAATCGTTTTGTATGTTGATCACTAAGAGGTATGGAAATGTTTGGAAACGATTAGCCATTGGAATGGTTAATCATGATTATACTTTGTGCTATGTATGCAAAAAGGGCTAATTGAATCATGGAAACTATGGTCTACCTTAAAGGCAGATGCTGACAGCAGCAGCGATGTGGATGTGAAAAATCACTAAAAATAGTAGGAATGGAATTAAATAGTGAATAAATTATGTAAATGAACCTTGATGAATCTACTTTCATATGGAAGAAACAAAACGGTCATATGGGTTGTATGTTAAGAGATATTTAGGTTTTCGTGAAACAGGGTCAGAACGGTTTCTGGATTCTCTGTTCCGACTTTGGAAATTCATTATAAATTAACCAGAGATAATTAGGAGTCATGCCATATATTTATAGATTTCTCTTTGAGTCTAGTTTCTATAGAAACAAACGGCATCAGTATTGATGTCCTGTACAGGGAGATATCCAAGTCGTAATGCTCGAAGGTCAGTGTAGTCGATCCCTGTAACATGGGAGACTTTAACTAATAAACTGTACTAATTGGCCCGACCAAAAATTCTAGAAAAAAATTTGTAGATGCATATATGAGTCTAGTTTCAGGAAAAAATCACGAAACTGATTTTCGAGTTGTGGAACTCAAGATATGATTTTTAAGGTGACAGTGACACAGTTAGCCAGCTGTCTGGAATTTTTTTAAATGGACTGTGAAAATAAATATATTATGTCTGTTAGCACCTCGTGTTCGACTCTGGCCACGGTCTCGGGTACGGGGTGTTACATATGATCGGACACCTAATAAATTTATTTTTTTTAAAAAAAAAAGAAGGCCGAGTTTAGGTCTACGTTAAAATCAAAGAAAAAGTAGGGCTCGGGAGTCGATTCTGCGAGGAAGGTATGAGCACCTCATGACGCCCAAAATTGGTATCTTTTAAACATGTGCTGTCTTAATTTTCAAAATGCTAGTTCAATTTAAATTCCAATTGTGATCCAATTTAAAAGACGAGAACTTTCAATTTTGATTTTTGAGAAGGATATACCGTTTTAACACGAGCCGACAAATTCCATCCAACATAGCGATGAAATTTACGACTTAACGTTAAATCGATGTATTACCTCGATTAGTAATTAAAACATAAAAATATTCATGAAATAAGAATTTGAAATAAATCAAATATGCAAACAATGACATTTTCAAATGAAAAATATTAACATAATACTAGAGCAATAGCAAAACAATAATAATATTTAAAAGGAAATAAAACCAAACATAAACAAATATAAAGTACATTTAGTAATAATAATATAAGGTAATATATACATAAGATAATATGCAAAAATATAATATATGACATATATACATGATGTATGAAAATATAATGCCTAATAGACATATATATGCAATATTACTAAATATATACGTACTAGATACAAATACACATAGTGTAATTGAACATATTCAATAATATTAGGAATACTATGGACAAGGAAAATACATTTATACTAATAATAGTAAAAGATATATATACACCAAATAATAATATAATAAGTAGCAATAGGGAAAATAATAAATACAAAATTAATAATGCAACATACACAAATAATACAAATAAGAAAGGTATATACATACGGATTATAAAATAAATGTATTAAAATTAATAATAAATACAAAATGGGTAAAAATAAATATATACATGATATATACATAATGTTGTACTAAGAAAATATATATATATAAATAATAGTATTAGAAATCATATAGTATAGAGATATATAACGATAATATTAAAATATATACATAATATTATATATAAATTATTCATATAATATATATTAAAAAATTGACTATTAATACGTTACTAAAAATATATACGGGGGTAAGCGGCATACACTAATAAATATAATAATAATAACCATGTAATACAATACCAAAAGGTAAATATAATAAAATGATATTAAAATAAAGGTATTAAAACAGTAATATATATATGTATACATCTAACAAGGATATATAGTAACATTAATGATAATAATAATAATAATAATAATAATAATAATAATAATAATAATAATAATATTGAAACACAAAAGCCATTATAATAAAAATATTAAAATAAAGTAATAGAAACATTACTACATATATATATACATACATGAAGATATACACTAATGTACAATAATAACAATAATAATAATAATAAATAATAATATTAATAATATGAAAATAACAAGGATATTTAGATAAAAAAATGAAAAACAAAATGAAAACAGGACTAAAATTAAACTAAAACAAAGTTGTGGGGCGATTTGAAAAGAAAATAAGGAGGAGAGGACCAGATTGCAATATATGCAAACATGGGAGGACCGAAAAGCAAATATCCCCAATCATTAAGATGCGATTAGCTTGTGCGGGCTAAATTGAAAACCTCGAGAGAATTAGGTGGCCAAATTGCAAAATCATAGGAAAAAGGTAACTAAAGCACTAAATTGCAGCAGATTGGAGAGGTTGAGGACGAGGGGACAAATATCCCTAAAAGCGAAAACATACAAATCATAGTTAGTGGCGCCGTTTCCTTTTGACTTTTCAATTTTTATTTTAAAACCATTTAACCTTTATATATTTTTTTGAAAATCGCTCTCAAACCCCCCTTTTATCTCTTTCTCCTTTCTTCAGTTAAGGTTTCAACACCCATCATCGCCGGCGATTCACCGTGCCAAACGGAGAGGGGAGCGGCCACGGGGTAGATCCGGTAAGACTCTTTTCTTCCTTGATTCTTTTTCGTTTTAAAGTAAGTTAATGAAAAAGAAAATAAAACAAAGCAAAGATAAACAGAAATATTGAGATAACAGAGGAAAAAAATTGAAGTTCACCTTCTAAGCTTTCCTTTTTTCTTTTGTTTTTGATACAAACTTTTTGTACATCCTCCCCCCTTTCGTTTGTTGTTTGGGTGGCTTTTATATGGCCTAATTTTTACATACTTTATTATTATTTTCTATTCTTGCTTCTATTTTGCTTGTTTGCAGGGCATGGGCATGGACGGTGGGGTGTGTGATGGTGCTGGTGGCAGACAACATGGGAGAGTGGGAAGAGGCAAGTGGGAGTTTAGGGTTTTGGGATTGGGCTTGGATGTTGGGCTAGGTTAATTTTAGGTTTTGGGTTTGAAGATGGGTTAAATGGTTTAATGGGCCTGGATATTTTGTAAACGGGCCAAAATTGGCCTACAACACCAGGAAAATCATGAGGTTCGAGCACTGCTAGTCCACCATGGAAGGGGATCGCATCAGTTATGCCGTAAATGCCAAATTTATGGAGACAAGATTCATGTGCCTCATTCATTTCTTCATAGACTTTCTCTATGTGGGGCATGGATGTTATTGGGCCGATCTCGTCAAAAGCTTCTAGCAGACACTGTCATCTTTGTGGTCGTCAATTACTTCACTAAATGGGTGAAAGTCGCTTCATATGCCAATGTTACAAATTCGACAGTCATCAAATTCAAAAAAAAAAAGGGAGATCATGTGCCGACAAGGAATGCCAGAAAGGATCATATCTAACAATGCACAATAGCACGATATCAAAAATTTGTAGTCTTTTCAAGATCAGATGTCATATCACCCTAAAATGAATGGTGCAGCAGAGGCAGCCAAAAAATATATAAAAACAAAAAAATAAAAAGATCGTGGGGAAAATGACTAAGACTTGTAAATATTGGCATAAGAAGTCACCATGTACCCTTTATGCTTATCAAACATCGGCCAAAACCTTCGCCGGGCAATACCTTTTTCATTGGTTTGTGGAATAGAAGCGCTTTTGCCCATTAAATTCGAGATTCCTTCTCTCCAAGTTTCGATTGAGTCAAGAATTGGATGAAGTAGAATGGGTCCAGTTTCAATATTATCAAGTGAACCTGATTGAAGAAAAGAGTTTGAAAGTATCCATCATGGTCAAATATATCAAAAACGAATGATGCGAGTTTTTGGCAAGAAGGCTTGCCCCAAAGAATTCCATGAGAAGGACTTAGTTTTGAAAAGATCCTTCATATACAAAAGGACTTCAGAGAAAATTGGAAGCCAAATTAGGAAGGACCTTATGTGGTAAAGAAGGCCTTCTCTGAAAAAGCGTTGATTTTAACTAAGATGGATGACAAGAACCTGCCAAATCTCATAAATTCAGATTCAGTCAAAAAGTTTTCCAAAAAAAAAAATAAAGAGAAAAGCAAACAGAAAAGAAAAAGGAAAGGCCAATGCGAAAACCCGCAAAGGGCTCCTTGAGACCAAAGGGGTTTTGAATTAAAATCCCGTAAAGGGCAATTCAAATTTTGATAAAAAGTGGGGCATGCAATAGTCTTGCTATGCTTGAATTAGGAAGGAGGAGGTATGATACGTCTTGGGGGCATCAACAAAGTACTGTAGATCTCCTAAACACATATTAAGCTCAAAATGGTCCTCAAGAAGCTCGCGTAGAGAAGCTCAGGCTACGATATCTAGGTACCTAGTCTTCATTTTACCCATATTGAATTTACTATCTTTGATTACTTTATTCATTTCAAAATGCGCTCCCAATAAATTTCCTTCTTATTGCATTTACTATCTTTGATTAACTTATTTGTTTCGAGCTATGCTCCCAATTAATTTCCTTCTTTTCCATTGTTATGATCATTTTCAAGCATTTTTCATTGAAACAATGATTAATAGACTAATAATACTTTCACAGAAAAAGTTATGCATATTACTCTGGAAGTTTCTAAATAGTACAAGAACCTGGAACAGGACTATTGTTTAGGATTCACCAAACCTAAGGGTTGGAAATATTTGAGAAAGAAAGGCCAAAATTGTGATTATTTCTTCGGGTTTCCTATCAAAAATACCAGCTAAGCAAGAAGGCAGCGTAATATGTCAGTGACAAAACCTCGATGAACAACGAGCAATGTCAGTCCAAGCATTAAAAGGGAATCATTCTCAAAAAAATTCTACATTCATGCAAATATCATGCATGCACATCTGGTCATGATACCCAAAGAATGGTGTAACAGATCAAATTGATTGAGGAAGCCACAAGTCCTATACCCTTGAGTTGTAGTGGGATGGATTGAAGAAGATAGAAATCCTATACCCCTGAGCTGTAGTGGGATGGATTGAAGATGGTACAAATCCTATACCCCTAAATTACATTGGGATGGATGGAAGAAACCACAAATTTTATTCTCCCTGAAGTTGTAGTGGAGCAAACCAATTGAGTTAATGGTGATTATTTTTTTCAAATTTTCTATCAAAGATACCAGTTGAGCAAAGAAGGTAGGAAAACACATCAGTGATATAATCTTGATGAACAATGAGCAATGACAACTGAAATATTAAAAAGGGGTCATTCTTATGACATTCTATATTCATGAAAATATCATTCATGCATATCTAGTTAGGAGCATTTGATTCATTCTGATCAGAGCATCCTAATCATTTGGCATAAGCATAGGCCCATGAAATCGATTCTACAGGTCACGTCCCCCAAAGGACGGTGTAGCAAGATTGATGAATCCATAAATTTCTTCTTCCTGAAGTTGCAGTGGAGCAGATTGAAGCCACCAACCTTATCTCCTAAAGTTGCAGCGGAGTAGACTGAAGATAGCGGATTTTATTTCCCTAACGTTGCACTCGAATTGATTAAAGCTACAAATTATGGCGAATCTTATCTTCCTGAAGTTGCAGTGAAGCAGATTGAAGCCACCAGCCTTATCTCCCTGAAGTTGCAGTGGAGCAGACTGAAGATAGCAAATCTCATTTCCCTGAAGTTACAGTGGAACAGATTGATGCTACAAATTATGGTAGATCTTATCTTCCTTAGTTGGGGTGGAATAGATTGAAGCCACCAGCCTTATCTCCCTGAAGTTGCAGCGGAACAGACTGAAGACAGTGGATCTTATTTCCCTGATGTTGCGGTGGAACAGATTAAAGCTACAAATTACGGCGAATCTTATCTTCCTTAAGTTGCAGTGGAGCAGATTGAAGCCACCAACCTTGTCTCCCTGAAGTTGCAGTGGAGTAGATTAAAGATAGAGAATCTTGTTTCCCTGAAGACACAGAGAAATAGATTGAAGCTACAAGTCACAATCCTTATCTCTTTGAAGTTGCAGTAGAGTAGGAAAATACACAAACTTTATCTCCTTAAAGTTACAGTGGAGCAGGTTGAAATTACCAATTCTTATCTCCTTTAAGTTTCAGCAAAGTAGATCGAAGCTACAAATCTCTTCTCCCTGAAACTACATTGGAGAGGATCGAAGCCACAATCCTTATTTCCCTAATGTTGCAGTGGAGCAGGAATATACAAAAACCTTATCTCCCTGAAGTTTTAGTGGAGCAGGTTGAAATTACCAATTCTTATCTCCTTAAAGTTCTAGTGGAGTAGATCGACGCTACAAATTTCTTCTCTCTGAAATTACATTGGAGCAAATCGAAGACGTAATCCTTATCTCCTTGAAGTTGCAGTAGAGCAGGAAAATACACAAACCTTATCTCCCTGAAGTTGTAGTGCAGCAGGTTGAAATTACCAATTCTTATCTTCTTTAAGTTCCAGCGGAGTAGATCGAAGCTACAAATCTCTTCTCCCTGAAATTACATTGGAGTAAATCGAAGCTACAAGTCTCATCTCCCTGAAGTTGCAGTGGATTAGAACGAGGCTACTTGAAGAAGAGGAGCACCAAAAGAAGTCAAGATTAGGTGGGACCGGGCAAGATTGTTCTTTCCTAAAAGTCTTTGCTCTATTCTCATTACACGACAATGAGTAAAGAGGGGCAGCTGTAATCAGCCCAATTTTCCCGGGCCCATGTGGAAAACAAAAACAAAACAAATCCAAAAAATAATAAACCAAAATCCAGTTACAAAATAGCCCAAAATACAAAATATACCAGGCCCTATGCTACCCAATTTCACAAGCCCCAAAAAAAAAATAATAACCAAATGGCCTAATGGCCCAAGACATTAACAATTTCAGAAAATGAATAACAAAAAGAAAACCCTATCCCAGCCTCTTGCGCCGTTTGTAGCCTCCAACGCCACTACCACCGCGCGCCACGTCGACCTCCGTACCACCCCACAGCTGGCCTCCTCCACCTGCAAGAAAAGACAAAGAAAGGACAACAGCAATGCAAAGCAGAGAAATAGCAACCAAAAAAGAACAAAAAAACAAAAAAAAAAGATATTGTATTCAGCTATAAAAAGCCATCGTTGCGAGGGGAGTCGGGCCGTCATCTCTAATGAAAATGAACTTTTTTGGGTTCGGGAAGTCAAAAGCCCAAAATAATGGATTTTTTTTATTTTTTGACCACCATGGACGATGGCACCATCGCCGAAGACCGATGGCCACCACGGTGGTCCGGCGTCGGAGCCATGGCCGGATACTTGGAGGGGAGGGAGAGAGGGGAGAGTGTTTTTGAAGTTTTTTTGAAAATGTGTTGAAATGATTTTTTTTTTTTGGAATTTTTTTGACTTATATAGGCCCCCAAAACGACGCTGTTTTGGGATTGGCCTTAGACACCCAAAACGACGTCGTTTTGGGCCTTTGACCCGAGACCCGACCCGCTCCAGCCTTAGGATCAGCATGTTTTTTACGGAAAGGCTATTGCGCATTTAGTCCTTCTGCTTTTTTTATAGTTTTGCAATTAAATTTTTCATTATTTATAATTTTTACCTCGCGATTTATTTTCAATTGCATTTTGGTCCTCCTTGAAGTTGCGCATTTTGGAGGGCAGGGATTATTTCCCTTTTGGTCCCTCCTTGTTATTCGCGCATTCAAATTGGTCTATTTCCTTTTATTTATTTTTTATTTGCCCCAAAATTTTGCTTTAAGGTTTAATTTAGTCATTTTTTGTTATTTTTGCTATTTTATTATTAAATTAACTAATTTAATATATTATTGCTATTATTATTATGTTTCTATTTATATTTATTTTGTTATTCTAATACTATTATTTATCTAATTTTTATTTATCTATTTATATTTCTACTATTATTATATTTCTATTTATTATATTTCTATTTATATTTATATATTAATATTATTTTCATTATTTTTTATATACATATTTTTTACTCTTGTTATTACCATTCTATTTATTTTTCTATACCCTTTTATATAGTTTTTTAAACTTTAGATTTTTTATTATATTATTAGTAATATCATCTTCATTACTATTATTATTATTTCTTTCTTTTTGCCTATTATTGTTATTTCATTTTTGTTTATACTTTGAAAGACTTATATTATTCATTACTATTATTATTATTGTTGTTATTATTATTATTGTTATTATTATCGTTTTTTATCATTGTTATTTATATTGTTGTTTTCATTATTATTATTCATCATGCATATTTGTACCGTGATTTATTTTTACATTTTTATTTGTGTTATATTAATCTTCACAAAATTCAAGAAAGAAAAGAAAACTTTTAAAAATAAGTAATATTTCGCATTTTGGGAATTTGAGAAATCGTACCCTAACTTACGAGGTTTCGATTTTCTCGTTAAACTAAAATAACCGAATATCCCTTCAAATTTCAAAATACATGAATTTTAAATAAAAATAAAGACAATATTTCATATTTAGAAACTCGAAAAAGTCGTGCCCTAACTCACGGGGTCTCGATTTTTTCTCGTTGGATCTAAACAACCGAATACCCTTTTAAAAACCAAAGTACAACTTTTAAAACAAAGCAATTAAAAGGCAAACTTATTTTCGAGGATTGAAATGTCGTGTCCTAACTTACGGGATGTGACATTTTGTTATCTCAAGATGAGAGGGCCTTTAATGCTCGTTTTAATTTATTCAAGCATTTCTTTTAAATCAACATTAATAAAAAGGATCGTATTTTAAATTCTTTTCGAGTTTTCAACTTTCGACGTGCAAACATTAATTAATCAATTAGGTACCAATTTTAGGCGTTACAAGAGTGCTAATCTTTCCTCGTACGCAACCGACTCTCGAACCTATTTTTTCAAATTTCGTAGACCAAAATTGTTGTTTTAGTAAATCAAAACGTTTTATTAAAATGATCAATCACGAAGTGACCCAATCACACCTCATCAAAAAGGATTGGTGGTGACTCCATTTTTCGTTTTCTTTTTAAATAAAAGTCTAACCCGTTTTTCAAAAAAAATGGTTTCGAAAAGAAATACAACTTGTATTAGTAGATGAACCTAAAGATGCGTTTAGTTTGATCGAAAATAAGTAAACCTATTGAAAGACTAATATGTCGTCTATTAAGACTAATTGGGGAGATGCTTTGTCCTGGGCATCAGAATGGATGACACCTAGAAGATATGGACATAGATGTGACTGACCAGATTAATAGTACGTCAGACTGGACCTAAGTAGAGTAGATCCTGAAATCATTTATGGATCTATTCACTTGAGACATTTATAGAGTGACATATGTAAACCCTGAGTGGATGGCGGACTATGTATGTGTGACTTGAACACTTTGGTGTAAGTAAAAGCTTGAGTTCAAATAGGTACAAAATTGAAAACTGGTGTGTTGGGTGTACGACTTCTATAGTGTGTAGCATCATTCACAATGGTGGAATTCATAGCCCAAGATATGAGAAAATGATATCCTCTCATAAGCATTACATTGTGATGAGAAGTAAATGTGGCCAGAGGTCATTCGTCTTTGTGATGGATAACTTGATTACTATTTAATAGTGATTGACTTTTCATAAATGAAGGTGTAATGATTACCATAAGATAAAATATGATCATATTGGGAGAACGAATATTATCCCAAAGAGATCAATGATATACTATAAGGGTAACACACTTATGACAAGGTCAATGGATGAGCACTGAATAGTTGCTCTTGTAATGGTATGGCTTTAGGGAAAGCTCAGTCACGATACTTTAGTGGAATGCCTTCATGACTAAATGAGTTTATAATTAATAGGCGAAAAGTTAAAACTTAATTATAAATCATTTGAGCTCTAATTACATATGTCCAATAGGTTCCTCCGCTAGGTCGTTGAAACCAAAAATGAATTGCGTGTTGAATTGAAAATGAATAGAATGAATATAAATAGAGAAACGGAAAACATTCAAAAGTTATTACAGTTTTCTTTGAAATAAAGAAATGAAATCATTTGGAAATGAATATGGTTTTCTCAAAATTGAAATGGAGATGAAAAAGAAAATGAGGAATGATTCATTTGCAAATGTACATGGTTTACTCAAAAATTGTGGAGATGCTTTGTCTTGGGCAACAGAGTGGATGACTCCTAGAAGATAGAGACATAGATGTGACTGACCAGATTAACAGTACATTAGATTGGAGCCAAGTAGAATAGATCCTGAATTCTTTTATGGATCTATTCACTTATGACGTTCATATTGTGACATACGTAATTCTTAAGTGGATGGCGGAGTATGTATGCGTGACTCGAACACTTTGATGTAAGTAAAAGCTTGAGTTTGAATAGATACAAAACTAAAAGTTGGTGCATTAGCTATACGACTTCTATAGTATGCAACGTCATTCACAATAATGGAATTCATAGCCCAAGATATGATAAAATGATATCCTCTCATAATCATTACACTATTGATGAGAAGTAAATGTGGCTAGGGGTCATTCATCTTTGTGATGGAGACTTGATCGCTATTTGATAGTGATTGACTTTTCATGAATGAAGATGTAATGATTACCTTAAGATAAAAAAAGATCATATTGGGAGAAAAAATATCAGCCCAAAGAGATCAATGATATATTATGAGGGTAACACATTTATGGTAAGGTCAATGGATGAGCACTGAATAGTTGCTCTCGTAATGGAATGTCTTTAGAGAAAGCTCAGTTACAATACTTTAGTGGAAGGCCTTCGTGACTAAATGAGTTTATAATTAATAGGTGAAAAGTTAAAACTTAATTATAAATCATTTAATCCCTAATTACATATGCCTAATAGGTCCCTCCGCTAGCTCGTTGAAATCCTAAATGAATTGCATGTTGAATCGAAAATGAATAGAATAAATATAAATAGAGAAACGGAAAATATTAAAAATGATTATGGTTTTCTTTGAAATAGAGAAATGAAATCGTTTAGAAATGAATGTGGTTCTCTCAAAATTTAAATGGAGATGAAAAAGAAAATGAGAAATGATTCATTTGCAAATGTACATGGATAACTAAAAAATTGGAGAGATGCTATGTCTTAGGCATTAGAGCAGATGACTCCTAGAAGATAGAGACATAGATGTGACTAACCAGATTGACAGTACATTAGACTGGACCCAAGTAGAATAGATCCTAATCTGTTTGTGGATCTACTCGCTTGTGATATTTATATTGTGACATACGTAATTCTTAAGTGGATGGCGGACTATGTATGCGTGACTTGTGCACTTTGATGTAAGTAAAAGCTTGAGTTCGAATAGCTACAAAATCGAAAGCTGGTGCGTTGGTTGCTCGTTTCTATAGTATGTAACGTCATTCACAATAATGGAATTCATAGCCCAAGATATGAGAAAATGATATCCTCTCATAAGAATTACATTGTTGATGAGAAGCAAACATAGCCACGGGTCATTCATCTTTGTGATGGATGACTTTATCACTATTTGATAGTGATTGACTTTTTATGAATGAAGATGTAATGACTACCATAAGATAAAACAGTATCATATTAGGAGAACATAGATCGTCCCAAAGAGATCAATGATATACTATGAGGGTAACACACTTATGACAAGGTCATTGGATGAGCACTGAATAATTGCTCTTGTAAGGGTATGTCTTTAGGGAAAGCTTAGTCATGATACTTTAATGAAAAGCCTTCGTGACTAAATGAGTTTATAATTAATAGGTAAAAAGTTAAAACTTAATTATAACTCATTTAAGCCCTAATTACATATTTCTAATAGGTCCCTTTGCTAGCCCATTGAAACCATATGTGACAGCCCTAAATTGACCCTAGTCGGAAAGTGGTTTCGGGACCACTAAACCGAGTCATAAAAATAGTTAATTGTTATATTCTATGCTTACTATGTGTGTGCATGCATATGTGGAAGTTTCATTCTCTAATTTTACCAATTTTGTGAGAAATTATTAAATAGGGATCAATGTGAAACATGGTGAAATATGATAGGCTAATTTTAAATGGCTTATTAGTGCATGTTAACACAAAGGTGGAGTTGCATGTCAAATAACCCATTTCTTAAGGTTAGTGGCCGGCCATGACATGATGATGGGCAAAGAAAACATGTCCTAGACATGTTGGCCTAGTGCATTATGGAAGGGAAATAAAGAAATGAAAAAAAAAAAAAAGGGAAAATGATGAAGAAAAATGTGTGTATGGATACTCTTGTGCCGTGACAAAACAAAGAAAAAAAAGGGGAAGAAAATTGGTTGTTCATCCTTCCTCATTTTTGTTACAATTGCCATGACTTGAAAAGATGAAGGAATAGGAAATCTCCTAAAGCAAATCGGCATTCTTCTTTAGCTAGCAAGAGGGTGATGAAAACAAAGCTTGGAACTTAAGCTCTTCTTGGCCAAATGTAAAGAGGAAGAGGGGAGAAAGACTTTCGGTCATTGAAGGAGAAGAAAGGTTAGTGAAAAGTGTTAGATTTGTTTTGAAATTCAAGCTTGTTTTAGGTTAATCATCTTGCTTCTTACTTAACCCAAGCCAAAAGAATCTTGAAATCTTGATGGAGGTATGGTACATTCGTTTATGGTTAATGGGAGAATAATTTGATTTTAGCCTTTAAACCTTGAGGAAGAAATTGTTGTTGCAAGAAGTTGAGCTTATTGATAGCATAAATTTCTAATGCACCTAAGGTAATAGCCGAACATGTAGTGGTTTAATGCCTTGAACAAGTGTCGTTTAGATGTTCTAAGATTGTCTAAATTAGATGTTTAATCATCTAAGGGTTCGGCATGGTGCATTCTTGAGAAGAGTTTGATTTGAAATCATGAGATCTTGTTGACTTGTGTTTAAGTTGTAATCGGCCATGGGCTATGGGTGTTTGCTAATCCGGTTTTGTTGCATAGGTGTTAAATACCTTGTATTGGGAATTTGATGAATAAGTAGCAATAAATTAAGATGAGATTGAGTAAATTTTTAGCTTAGTTGTGTTAAGTATTCGGCAACAATCATAATAATGTATATGAATGCCGTATGTTTGTGTTTGATGGAGAGGTGAATTGTTTGATTTAGCTCCAGAGCAAAGGGGGACTAAATCGGACAAAGGAAAGGAGAAAGCAAACGAGTAGTCGAATTGGAACCGTTCTACCCTACATAATGTAAGTCATTAAGCATATATTTGGTGTTGATGTAAATGACCATAATATATACGCAATTGTGTTTAAATGAGTTGATGTGTAAATGAAAATGTATGTGTATGGAATGATGCCATTGTTGAATGTATAAAGGCAGCAAAATGCATAAGGTATTGGTCTCGGCACTAAGTGTGCGGGTATAAATGGACACGGTGACAAGATTGGCACTAAGTGTGCGGGTTTAAATTGTACAGCACTAAGTGTGCGAGTTTGATTATATAGCACTAAGTGTGCGAGCTGAAAATATATAGCACTAAGTGTGCGAGCTGAAAATTATATAGCACTAAGTGTGCGAGCTGAAAATATATAGCACTAAGTGTGCGGATTCACCATATGCTCTTGCATTACAATTGGCACTGAGTGTGCGACATTATCGAGTTAATCCGGGACAGCAGATCGGGTAAGTACCTTGAGCTCATGACGAATAGGCAATACGTTCATGCTCGGGGTTGAGCTTAGTAAGCTTTAAATCTATGTGATGATTGCAATTGTATGATTGTGGTGTGAATGAGTTGGTGTGTAAAATGCCTCAAATATCTTATTGTATAGAATATGAAATGTGGATGTATGACTTGGTATGAGATTGAACCGAAAGGTCCGAGGAATTATGGTATAGTTTCGATATGGATGAAGTACCTAGCCTTGTTTATTGTTTGATGTTGTGAAAATTTTATTAATGGATGGTTGATGAATGCTTATGACTTCTGAGTTATAAACTCACTCGGTGTTTTCTTGTCACCCATTTTAGGTCTCTTGGACTCGTATTGTTGCGTGCTCGGAACCGTCGTTGAAGTCATCACACCGGCTGGAAATCTTTTGGTATTGTCTTCGTAGTTGAACTAGGAGAACATTTGGCATGTATAGGCTATTATGTTTTGTTGAATTGTGGGTTGTAAACTTTAAGCCATGTGAAAATGGCCTATGAGGTCGTTGAGTGGGATGCTAGAACCTATAGCCACGAGTCTTAGAAACTTTAATTTTGATAAGGTGGCCATAATTTGTGTCATGTATGATGGATGATTAGTAAGGCCAAGGAAATATTCATGAAATTGGCATAGTCTACTGCAGTAACTGTTGCGGACAGCAGCAGTGATATGAGATTGAAAAATCACTAAAAATAGTAGAAGTAGAATTAAATAGTGAATAAATTAGGAAATTGAACCTTGATGAATCTATTTTCATATGGACGAAACGAAACGACCATATGAGCAGTATACTGAGAGATATTAAAGTTCTCGTGAAATAGGGCCAGAACGGTTTCTGGATCCCCTGTCTCGACTTTGAAAATTTACCATAAATTATCCAGAAGGAATTAGAAGTCGTGACTTATATGTGCAGATTCCCCTTTGAGTCTAGTTTCATTAGAAACAAACGACATGAGCATTGAAGCCCTGTACGAGATGATATCCAGGTCGTAATTCTCGAAGGTCAGTGTAGTCGACCCCTGTAACATGGGCGACTTTAACTAATAAACTGTACCAATTGGCCCGACCAAAAATTCTAGAAATAAATCCAGGGATGGATATATGAGTCTAGTTTCAGGGAAAATTTACGGAACTGATTTTCGAGTTCTGGAACTCGAGATATGATTTCTAAGGTGACAGTGACGCAGTTAGCTAGCCTGCCTGGAACAGAAATCAATTATTTCAAAGAGAGAAATAAGGGAAGTAAGCCCGGTAACACCACGTGGTCAAATCCGGTGACGGTCACGGGTTTGGGGTGTTACACCATAAATGAATTCCGTGTTGAATCGAAAATGAATAGAATGAATATAAATAGAGAAATGGAAAACATTAAAAAATGATTATGGTTTTCTTTGAAATAGAGAAATGAAATCATTTGAAATTGAATGTGGTTTTCTTTAAATAGAAATGAAGGTGAAAAAGAAAATAAGAAATGATTCATTCGCAAATGTACATGGATTACTCAAAAATTGGGGAGATACTTTATCTTGGGCATCAGAGTGGATGACTCTTAGCATATAGAGACATAGATGTGATTGACCAGATTGACAATACATTAGACTAGAACCAAGTAGAATAGATCCTGAATCCATTTATGGATCTACTCACTTGTGACGTTCATATTGTCACATACGTAATTCTTGTGTGGATGGCAGACTATGTATGCATGACTCGTATAGTTTGATGTAAGTAAAAGCTTGAGTTCGAATAAATACAAAATCAAAAGCTGGTGTGTTGGCTGTGCGACTTCTATAGTATGTAACGTCATTTACAATAATGGAATTCATAGCCTAAGATATGAGAAAATGATATGCTCTCATAAGCATTACATTATTGATGAGAAGTAAACGTGGCCAGGGGTCATTCGTCTTTGTGATGGATGACTTGATCACTATTTGATAGTGATTGACTTTTCATGAATAAAGATGTAATGATTACCATAAGATAAAATAGGATCATATTGGGATAACAGATATCATCCCAAAGAGATCAATGATATACTATCAGGGTAGCACACTTATGACAAGGTCAATGGATGAACATTAAATAGTTGCTCTCGTAATGGTATGTCTTTAGGGAAAGCTCAGTCACGGTACTTTAGTGGAAGGCCTTCATGACTAAATGAGTTGATAACTAATAAGAAAAATGTTAAAACTTAATTATAAATCATTTGTGCCTTAATTAAATATGTCCAATAGGTCCCTCCACTAGCTCATTGAAACTAGAAATAAATTGTGTGTTGAAATGAAAATGAATATAATGAATATAAATAGAAATGGTTATGGTTTTCTTTGAAATAGAGGAATAAAATCATTTGGAAATGAATGTAGTTTTTTTAAAATTTAAATGGAAATGAAAAAGAAAATGAGAAATGATTCATTTGCAAATGTACATGGGTTACTCAAAAATTAGGGAGATGCTTTGTCTTGGGTATCAGAGCGGATGACTTCTAGAAGATAAAGACGTAGATGTGACTGACCAGATTGAAAGCACATCAAACTGGACCAAAGTAGAATAGATCCTGAATCCGTTTCTAGATCTATTCACTTGTGACATTCATATTGTGACATACGTAATTCTTAAGTGGATGGCGGACTATGGATGTGTGACTCGTGCACTTTGATGTAAGTAAAAGCTTGAGTTTGAATATATACAAAACCAAAATTTGGTGCGTTAGGTGTATGACTTCCATAGTATGTAACGTCATTCACAATAATGGAATGTAACGCCCCAAAACTTAGATATTTATTTACGTATGTTGTGTTACACACAAAATTGTGTATCTAGTTTAGTGGTTAAGTGTTCTGGGTGTGTTTGAGAAGTTTTGGGTTCAAGCTTGGGCATTTGAAAATTTTTTATTCTTACTTGAAATAAACCTTTGCCTTTATTTAGTAGGCTTTTAAATTAATGTGAGTAAAACATGTCAAATAAAGAGCCTGCTAGCCTAGTGGTAAGGGGTGTGTGGTGTGTGCCTTGGGGTCTGAGGTTTGAGGCTTGGCGAGGCAGAAGGAGAATTTTATTTTGCTACAAGTGTCATGGAAGTGTCTTAGGTTGATCGAAATTGAGGTGTTTGTTGGGACTTTGAATTGAGTGATTTATAGAGAGATGTGGAGAGAGATTTGAGGAGTGGATCAAGGCATAGGAAGGTGGTGGTGCCGAAATGGGATTCTCTTCAACCATTCGGTTTGTTTTGGTGTCCCTAGTCATTAGGTCATAGGATAGTTTTACCATTTATTGCTGAAATTGCTCTAGTTTTTGCTCTCCATTTCGATAGCTATTACCCTTTCTGATTCTTTTCATCCTTCGATTGTGTTGTTTGTTGGTAGCCAAACTTTACTTGTGACCTTTTGAGTATTTTCTTTTTGGCCTATTTTGGGTTGCTCTCCAATATTGTGCTTTGCTTGATCAACTCGTCTCTCTTCCTCACCTTTCTTCTCTTATTTTTCTCACCTTTGCCGAATCTCCATTCTTCCCCTATCCCAGTCGGCCATTAGCATTTACCTTCTCTTTTTCCTTAGGCCGAATACCTTTTCTCCTCTCCTTCTCTTTTCTCTTCTCGGCTCTCTCTCAATTCCTTCCCTTTTCTCTGGTGTGTGGCTGAATATTGATTGGTAAGTCCTTGTTTTGTCTCTGTTTTTCGGCTTTTCGCTTCTTTTCTCTGAATGTCGATTCTTATCTTTTTCTCTCTTGGTCATGGTGTTCTTTCGGGTTAGTACTTTTAGAGAAGTGAAGGAGTACGTTAGTGTTACAGAAACGATCGGAACCTTTCTCTCGTCTCTCGATCGAAGGTAACATTATTTGTTGATATTGTGTTGAATTGGGGTATTTTGGCTTGGATTCTTTGGTATTGGTCGAATGCTCCTTTTCTTTATTTTTGGGTTGCGTTTTCTATAGGATTGGTATACGTTGATTCAACCCGTGTGTATAAGTAAACGTTCATAATAAATCTACTTATTGTGCAAATAATCATCAAAGAGTTTGTTATCAACCATCATCAGCAATTTAAGCAGGCTAAAACCACACTCGTTCAATCAAGGCAAGTATCAATGTGATTTTGAGATGAGTGTTAAAAGAAGGTGCTTAACCATGTTGATTAAAGGACTGACAGAGTGTCTTGATTGAATATAGGGTTGGTGCTTGTAGGTTTCTGCGCCATTTCGCAATAAGGTGTGTAAACACTACCCAAATCATAAATCGGAAAAAGCCAGAAAATATTACCATTGATGCTACACGGACGTGTGCTCGCTCGTGTGCTTACGCGGGCCTCTGATCGTAGAGGCCACCATGAGCGATTTCGTGGGCTTAGGTTGCTTTGGGCCACGTTGGGCCAAAATGGGCCATGTAGGCCCACGGGCTCATGCGCCCCTAGACCATACACGGGTAAACCACACGGACATGTGGTGATTATTGGGTCAGGCTGTGTAGTCCACACGGCTAAGGCCATTTTTGGGTTTCGTAGGCCACACGGGCTTGTGGGCACACATGGGCCGCATTGCGGGCCTTGGGCCTATTTTCATTGTTTGACTGTTAAGGTCGCACGGGTCGCTTGAGACGACTGTGGACCTATTGTTGGGTCGGTAAGTATACCTAGACCCCAATCTGATTAAATGACTGTTTTGCCCCTATGAGGTAAAATGACAGATATGCCCCTATGTTATGTATGATTGTATTGAGCATGCCATTTTATATATGTTGCATACATGTAGGATATTACGATGTGATGCATGGGGTTGGGTTATTATGATTGGAAGAAGTGTACTGTTCTGGCAGCTCTACTACAATTTCTGTTTAGTGCCACCACCGGTGCTATTTTTGGTGTGTAGGGATGGGTGGGTTGATTTTATCCCCACATGTTGTGTAGGGTTGGACGGAGTGGTGTATAGAGGCTGGCTAGGTAGGATTTCTGTTTGCATATCTATACAGTGAATGCTACTGAATTGAGCTAGGGCCCATACTGATTCTGATACTGTAATGGGCTATGGCCTACCTGAGATTAAATTATTACTAAAACGGGCTTAAGCCCAGACTGTAAATGCCTACTGTATGATTGACTATTGCTAAGGGATAACATACTGAGTTCTCATACACTCACCTTGTTGTTTTCTGCGCAGGTAATCCCTAGATGGGGCGGTGCTGTGAGGGACTCAAAGGTGGTCACACAACTGTATGGACTTTTTATTAAATTTTACTTTATAAATTAATTTGGGTATTTGGTTATGTAATAAGGCCTCTTTAATTTTTAACTTTTAATTTGGGATTTGTTTATTATGATTCATATCTATTAGTAGTAGGACACGAGTTTTCAAAATGATAAATGCTTTTCAAAATACCACAAGTACGCATCCTATTCCAAAAAGCTTGTGCAAACAAACAACTTTTTAAAAAGACAACTACAATTTAATTGATTAAACATTTTGCTAAAATAACTTGGGTTTTAACACTAAACAAGACGACCTAAATACTAGCTAAGATTACAAAGAGAGTTAATACAGAATAGGGTTTTGTTTCAAAAGAAAATTTTATTTTACGAAAAAACACTTTTATGTGACACCGTCAGATTCGGCCATAACGTCTAGGCTGGGTTTAGGGTGTTACGTGGATTGCATAGCCCAAGATATGAGAAAATAGTATGCTCTCATAAGCATTACATTGTTGATGAGAAGTAAACATGGCCACGGGTCATTCGACTTTTTGATGGATGACTTGATTACTTTTTGATAATGATAGACTTTTCCTGAATGAAGATGTAATGCTTACCATCAGATAAAATAGTATCATATTGGGAGAACGGATATCGTGTCAAAGAGATCAATGATATAATATGAGGGTAACACACTTATAACAAGGTTAATGGATGAGTACTGAATAGCTGCTCTCGTAATGGAATGTCTTTAGGGAAAGCTCAACCACAATACTTTAGTGGAAGGCCTTTGTGACTGAATGAGTTTATAATTAATAGGCAAAAAGTTGAAGCTTAATTATAAATCATTTGAGCCTTAATTACATATGTCTAATAGGTCCCTCCGCTAGCTCGTTGAAACCGGAAATGAATTGTGTGTTGAATCGAAAATGAATAGAATGAATATAAATAGAGAAACGGAGAACATTTAAAAATGATTATGGTTTTCTTTGAAATAGAGAAATGAAATCGTTTTGAAATGAATGTGGTTTTCTCAAGATTGAAATGGAGATGGAAAAGAAAATGAGAAATGGCTATATTCATATAGAACATAACATCAACAATAATATGTAGAACATAACATCAACTATATTCATATACCAAACTTACATTTTTGTTAAGGCATATAGTTTATCTTAATTTAATCTATCAATACCATACATATATATATTAGCATAATATTACTTTGTAGTGATATACCAAAACAAACATCACTAGTCATACCAATGGCTAGATTACAAACATCCATTTACAAGCCATCATTTGGTCAAGAATAAAACCTAGTAAGCAATTAATGCTTAGTAAGTTCGTATAACAAGAATTAAACTTCCCAATCACATCTACTACAATAAGCATACGTTAACATGTTTTCCAACAAATTGGTAATTTGCCTAATCACATACACTTAAATAAGCAAGTTAGTCACATAATTCACATGTACATCAAATAACATGGATGAGCTCATCATGCTACACTTCTTTCAGGTATTTTAGAAGTACTCAGAACATAAATATTTTAATCTCATAGTTTCTCATTTCGGGAATTTATTCGTTGAATTATTAAAATTTTGATGGATACTCACTTAGTACACATAAGGTGTACAAATCAGTCAAATCATGTTCAGAGGTACCCATTAGGGCACTTAATCAGGGAGCACGCTCTCAAGCCACGTATCAGGATGCTCGGATGAGCCATGTAATAGGACACATATCCGGGCTAAACAGGAAAACTCATAAGAGTTTCAATCAAGGAGCTTATAGAGCTTAACAAATAACTCCAACAGTTTATATTAGGGAGCACTGGATAAGGTAACAGAGAGTTCAAGTGAGCCATATCGGGAAGCCCATAAGAGGTTATATCAGGATGCTCACACAGAGCTGCGTTTGTGTCCGCATTATATGCTGGATCACAACCGATCGAATCATGTAATAGGATGCTCACATAAAGCTGCAGTAGTGTGCAACACATGCAAAATCACTACCGATCAAGATGCTCGCAAGCACTATTTATCAAGAGGCTCAAGAGCGCTATAACAGGATTGCTCGTCTGAGCTACTTTCTATCCACAACATGTGCAGGACTACATTCAATAAGGGAAATCACAAATATCCATCGAATTTCTTAATTCAATCGGAACTTGTCATTTATTCAAGCAATATCGGGCATATAATTCCTTTCATACTTTAAGCATTTATTTATTTCACCCAAATACAACATTCATTTTTAAACATATTAACATGCATAATTAAGTTACACGAACTTACCTCGACACTCGTTTGTGTATAAAAATCTACTAATCCAAAACTTTTTATTTTCCTCAATCTAGCTTTAAATTTGAGTTGTCCGGATCTATATAAATAAATTTAATCATCAATTGAATCCATTTCATATTCAATTGAATTCATTTTACACCCTAGGAAAAATTACCATTTTGCACCCAACCTTTTCATAAATTACAATTTCGTCCCTTGGCTCAGAAAATGAGATTCATGAAATTTAATCCTTATTCCAAGCCTAACCAAATTTTACATATTACAATAATAGCCCTTGAATTTCACAAAAATCAAAATTTTTCCATGGGTTTTACCACTTTTTAATTTAGTCCCTAAATCATGATTTCATCAAAATTCTCTTTGTAAAAGTTTTTTATCTATCAACAACCTTTTATTTCTACCATAAATTTCAAATTTTCAACATATTCATCCATGGAAAAATTTCTATACTTTGATATCTTTACAAATTAATTTCTTCTCTCTCCTAGGGTTTCCATGAAATTTGGGGATGAAGATGATAATAAAATAAGATGATATTTCTATTTAATTATTTATCATCTTTAATTATTTTGATTCCAATTTAGTCCTTAGCCTTTTATAATTTTTCCATGGATGAATCACCAAAAATATCTATTAACTTTTCTTTAATGGTCTAATTGCCATATAAGGACCTCAAATTTTGAAGTCCTTAGCTACTGGAACTCAATTTTTGCATTCTATTCAATTCGGTCCTTTCGTTAATTAAACACATAATCGGTAAAATTTTCTTATCAAAATTTTCATATGACATTTCTATCATAATGCAACCATGCAATAATATTAAAATAAATTTTCTTCCTGACTCAGATTTGTGGTTCTGAAACCACTGTTCCAATTTCACTAAAAATAGGTTGTTATAAATCCCTCCCCTTAAAAATTTTCATCCTCGAAAATCTTACCAATAAAAAGATTTGGGTATTACTTTCTCATGTTATCCTCCGGTTCCTAAGTAGCTTCTTTAATCCCATGTCATTGCCAAAGAACTTTCACTAATGCTTCCTTTTTATTTCTTTACTTTTTTGTTTCACGTGCCAGGATTTTAACATGTTCCTCATTGTAAGTCATATCAGGTTGTATCTCAACTTCTATTAGAGAAATAACATGTGAAGGATCCGATCGATATCGTCGCAACATAGATACATGAAAAATATTATGAATTCTGTCAAGTCCTAATGGTAATGCCAACCGATATGCAACAGATCCAATTCTTTCCGTGATTTCATATGGCCCAATGAACCATGGGCTTAGTTCTCCTTTACGACTAAACCGGAGAACTTTCTTCCAAGGTGATACTTTTAAGAATACCCTGCTGCCAACCTGAAATTCTATTTCTTTCCATTTAAGATCAGCATAGGACTTTTGATGATCAGAAGCTACTTTCAAACTGTCCTGAATTATTTTAGTTTTTCTTCAGTTTCACGGACTAAATCAACTCCGTGTATCTTTTTCTCACTAAGCTCTGTCCAACGTAATGGAGTTCTACATTTCCAGCCATACAAAGCCTCATATGGTGCCATTTTAATACTAGACTGATGGCTGTTATTATAAGCAAATTCAACTAAAGGTAGATATTTTTCCCAATTACCTTTAAATTCAAGCACACAGCATCGAAGCATATCTTTCAAAATCTGTATAACACGTTCTGATTGTCCATAGTCTAAGGATGGAATACAGTACTGAACTGTAACTGTGTACCAAAGGCTTCTTGCAATTTATTCCAGAATCGAGATGTAAATCGAGGATCTCTATCAGATATAATTGAAACAGGCACTCCATGCAGTCTAACAATCTCAGAAACATATAATTCATCAATCTATCTAAGGAAAAATCCATATGTACCGGAATAAAGTGTGCAGACTTTGTCATCCAGTCGACGATTACCTAAACAGTATCTTTCTTCTTCGGAGACAAAGGTAACCCCGATACAAAGTCCATGGTAATTCTTTCTCATTTCCATTCCGGTATTGTAACTGGCTGTAATAATCCCAAAGGCACCTGATATTCAGCTTGTACTTGCTGACATATTAAACATTTAGCTACACATTCAGAAATATCCCGTTTCATTCTCGGCCACTAGTACGTCTTTTTCAGATCATTGTACATTTTATATTACTGCCAGGATGAATAGGCATATTAACATTATGAGCTTCATATAAAATCTTCTGTACCAATTCTGAGTTCTTCGGTATACATATTCTGTCTTTGAATAACAAACAATCATAAGAACCAATCTGAAATTCTGAATCAGAATTCAACTCATTCTGTACCCGTTTAGCTTGTAGTTAATCATCATTTTTCTGAGCTTCAGAAAACTGCTGCAAAAACGTCGGTCTAGCTTTTAACTTAGCTATGATTGAACCATTATCAAATATCGACAATTGGGTATTCATTGCTCGCAAAGCAAACAAAGATTTTCTACTCAAAGCATTTGCAACGACATTAGCTTTTCCTGGATGGTAATCAATAACCAAATCATAATCTTTTTACAATCCAAGCCACCTTCGCTGTCTCAAAAATAAATCTTTTTACGACATTAAATACTTCAAACTTTTATGATATGTGAATATGTGACATTTTTCACCAAATAAGTAATGCCGCCAGATTTTCAATACCAAAACAATGGCTGCCAATTCTAGATCATGTATAGGGTAATTCTTTTTATGTGGCTTTAGTGTCTCGAAGTATAGGCTATTACTTTACCTTCTTGCATCAATACACTGTAACACCCCTCACCCGTATTCAAAGTCAGAATAGGGTTAGGGAGCATTACCGAACTTATAACACATATAACCGTACTTTTCTCGTGTATTCAATCAATTCATACAATCATCATTCAATCTCAATCAATTTGTCCCTTATAATAGCCTACGAGGCCTACAACATGCTTTAGGAGCGGTTCGAGACTAAACCAATAACTTATAAAACTTTCATGAAATTTTGAAAATTTTTCTCAAAATAGAGGACACACGCCCGTGTGGGCAAGCTGTGTGTCTCACACGGCCACTAGACACGCCCGTGTCACCACCCGAGTGAAAACAGGGGGTACATACTAACTTGGGTCACACGACCAACCACACGCCCGTGTGTCTAGCCCGTGTGCCCCTCGAAGTGGTCACACACACTCGTGTGCCAGGCCGTGCCAAACCTATAGGGTATACTGACTTATACAACACGGCTAAGTCACACGCCTGTGTGCTAGGCCGTGTGCCAATTAGAGGGTATACTGACTTGTACCACACGACCAGTCACACGCCCGTGTGTAAGACCATGTGGAGTATACTGACTTCATTTTAATTTTAACACCAGGAGACACACGACCATGTAACAAGATTTTGTGTCACACACGGCTGAGACACATGCCCGTGTGGACAAAAATAGGCTATTTGCAAAGCCAGTTTGCCACCCTATTTTCCATACCTGCACAAACATAATTTGCAACATTTTATAACTCAATAGGCAGCCAATCCACAACAATTCATACACATTTTATACCAATTTGACTTAGTATTCAAATACCTAAGCAATATCATGCATTTTCCATTCATATGCCTACTACTTGCCAAAACAACCATATTTGAATACTTATACACAACCAAAACATTATACCAAGTTAAGCCAAATCACATGGCTTTAACTTATACCACAACATGTACCAAAATCTCTATCTCAAGTAACCATAACTATCATCTCTATATCTAGCCTATACTTGTCATATTTACAAATATCCATTAGTTCAAAGGTACCAATTTGCAACTGGATAGTGTGATGCGAAACTCTAAGTTTATTCGAATCAAGCTAGCTAACGAACCTCTATAAAACACAAAAAAGAAACAGAGTAAGCTTTATAGCTTAGTAAGCCCGTATAATTCAGAATTTAACTTACCATTTATACATAACCAAAAATTTAAATAAAGTATATCAAATTCACTTGCCAATTCCCTATACACAAGCATTCATTAACAAGTTAGTCACATAAGTTCATGTAATCATCCATTATCTCAATTTAATACTCAATACATTGCATCATATCAAATTCACATATATCATGTACATCATTTGGAACATTTCACTCTCAATCATATAAACAGTAATTCATTCAATAATAGTAATTCATCCGTTTAAACAGTACTTTATCCATATAAAAGTAATTCATCCTTTTAAACAGTACTTCATCCATATAACAGTAATTCATTCGTGTAACACATAGCTTTTTCACATAACCAATCACAGAATTTATGCCCGTTGAACCTATTAGAATATCGACAGATACTCGAGTGATATACATTACATACAAATTAGTAATTCGTTGATTCATTATCTTTTCCACTCTTTCGAGCTATGATCAGTAAGCTCCTCTTGAACTGATGAACAGTAAGCTTTATTAAGCTGAAATGGTAAGCTCTGACGAGCTGAAAATAGTAAGCTCTTATGAGCTGATATATCGGTAAGCTCATATGAGCTGTGGTGAGTCCGCAACACATGCAGGATCTCAACCTAAACAGTAACCCTAGTTACATATCACTCATATCCTATGAATTCCTACAGTTCAAACGGGGCTTGATAACCATCATACTATATCAATAAGGCAATCGAATTTCAAATAGATCATTTACTCAATTACATACACTCATTTCAAATAATTACAAGTACTTAAAAGTTCGATTCTAATTATAGGAACTTACCTCTAGTTGCTCGGATGGAAATTATCGACTATTCGTTCACTTTTCCTTTCCCTTATCTAATCCCGATCTTGGCTTATCTTGATCTATATATTATCAAATTTAACACATTCAGCATTCAGTCTATTCAATTTAGCCTATACTTTATAATTTGGCAAATTTACACATTTGCCCCTAATGTTTCACATTTTCACAATTTAGTCCTTATCATATGAAATTGCAAATTTATGCAATTTAGTACAAATTCATGCTGGCCGAATATTACCCATTCCCATATCAGCCCATTTTTTCTATTTATTCACACTTTTAACCACCACATTTCACATTTTCTCAATTTAATCCCTTTTTGACATTTTTGTCAAAAATCACTTTACAAAAACTATTAATCTAACATTAAACCTTCCAAATCTATCATAATTCATCAAATTACTTAAGCATTGAATAATGGCAACATGATAAATCTTTAACAATTTTGAAATCTAAGGTACGTGCTAGCTAGAATATGTAGCAACGATATCAAAAACGTAGAAATCATTAAAAACGAGACTAAAATCACTTACCAATTTAATCCCAAAGTGATCGAACCCTAAATGCATAAAAATGGCTTCCTTCCTTTGAATATTCAGTTGATGATGAAGAACATAAAAAGATGATATGTGATTTTTATCATTTAATTATGTTTTACTGACTAAATTACAAAATTATCCTTATTCATAAACCATTTAAATACCTTAATATATGTTCATATATGTCCACTCACCCTTCAAATGGTTTAATTACCATTTAAGGCCACTATATTTAAAAACCAAAGCTATTTAACACATTTATCTAATACAACAACACTTTTGCATTTTAGGCGATTTAGTCCTTTTTCTGAAATTAACCATTTAAACGATAAAATTTCTTCATAAAATTTTCACACATACATGCTATCATTCCGTAAACATTAAAATAATAATAAAATAAATATTTTGACTTCAAATTGGTGGTCCCGAAACCACTGTTCCGATTAGACCCAAAAATAGGCTGTTACATACACAGCCTAAGCCATTCAACGATGCATCACTGTAAATTACAAATTCTTCACCTGATTCGGGATGAACTAGTACAGTGCTTCAGTCAACAAAGCTTTCAATCTGTCAAAACTCGGCTGCCATTTATCATACCACACAAATTTTACATCTTTTTGCAATAGATCAGTCATCGGAGAAGTTATCATCGAGAATCCTTTTACAAACCTCTGATAATTCCAACTAATCCCAGAAAACTTTTGACTTCAGAAACATTTTTCGTTGGTTTCTAGTTAACAATAGCTAAAATTTTATTCGAGTCCACTCTGATGCCTTCAATAGATACTATATGTCCTACGAAACCAACTTCCCGAAGCCAAAATTCACATTTATTGAATTTGGCATATAATTGTTTCTCACGCAGAGTTTGCAACACAATTCTCAGATGATCAGCATGTTCATTTTCATCTCGGGAGTATACTAGAATATCATCAATAAACACCACCACAAATTTGTCTAAATACGGTCTGAAAATTCTATTCATGAGATCCATAAATACTGCAAGTGCATTTGTCAAACCGTACGACATAACAAGAAACTCATAGTGCCCATACCTAGTTCTAAAAGTTGTCTTTGGCACATCTGAATCTTTCACTCACAACTAATAGTATCCAGAACAGAGATCTATTTTAGGAACATAGTGGCACCTTTCAGCTGATCAAACAGGTCATCAATTTGAGGCAATGGATACTTGTTCTTGATTGTAACCTTATTGAGCTGCCTGTAATCAATACACAGCCTCAATGATCCATCTTTCTTCTTTACAAAAAGAACTAGTGCACCCCAATGTGAGAAACTGGGTCAAGCAAAACCCCTATCAATCAATTCCTGCAACTGTGCTTTCAACTCTTTCAATTCAGTAGGAGCCATTCTGTAGGGTGCTATGGATATCGGTGTTGTCCTCGGAACAAGGTCTATAGAGAACTCCACTTCTCTAACTGGTGATAAACCAGGTAATTCCTCTAGAAATACATCAAGAAATTCACAAACAATCGGCATTGACTGAATTTTCAATTTAGATACTTTAGTATCCAACACATATGTAAGATAAACATCATGACCCTTTTTGACATATTTCTATGTTGATATTGCTGAAATCACATTAGATAATCCACCCAGTTTATCAGATTCAATATAGAGTAATTCACCATTCTGACATTTCAATACAATATGTTTCTATTTACAATTTACCACCACATCATGATGAGTTAGCCAGTCTATTCCTAAAATCACATCAAATTCATCAAAAGGTAACAACATTAGATCAGCCGAAAAGCAATAACCCTTTACCATCAACGGACAGTTTTTACAAATTTTATCCACCATAATATATTGGCCCAAGGGGTTTGAAACTTTGACTACAAATTCAATGAATTCAACACGTAAATTTTTAACAGACACTAAATTTGTTCATATGTATGAATGCGTTGAACCAGGATCTGTAACACCCCATACTCGTATCCTACGTCTGGGTGGAATACGAGGTGTTACCTAACTTGAACTCATACTTACAACCAATTCTGAGTCTTCATGACTTGGAAAATTTAAAACTTTCTTAAACTTATCAAAAAATTCTAAATATGGCCTTACGAGGCCAAAAATACACATCGAAAATCATTCGGGACCATCCCAGTTCTTTTTCCAACTATAGAGAAATGACACTTAACACAAGGGCACACGCCTGTGTGGGAGGGGCAACATGCCCGTGTGAGCATTCCAACATGGCCGTGCTGATGCCCCGTGTGTCTCACACGGCCTAAGCAAGACAAGGACACGCCCATGTTCTCCACCCATGTGGAATTAATTCTAAATGCACACCTACAGGGGTTTTTACACGGCCTAGCACACGCCTGTGTCTCTGGCCCGTGTCCTTCACACGGCTATGACACGCCCGTGTCCTAGTTTGTGTACAAAAACTTAGACATTCTGTTTCTGACGTAAGCAATTCTTAATGGCCATACGGCCAAGTCACATGCCCGTGTGCTAGACCGTGCCCTTCACACGGTTAAGACACACGGCCATGTCTCTACCCTTGTGTTTACTACCATGCAACTGACTTGAAATCTTTTACGCGTAAGGTACACACGGCTGGACCACACATCCATGGGGTAGACCGTGTGTGACACACGGTCTAGATACATGCCCGTATGCCTACCCGTATGGACAATATAAGGCTATTTACCATGCCCCATTGCCACCCTTACATATGTAGTTTTATACAAATACCAATCAATACCAAAACAAGCATAATTCCTGTAACCAAATCAGCCACAATAGACATTCATTCAACCATGATAATGCATCTTTTATAAATTCAAAATGAATGTTAGCCATCATTCAAGGTTTAATACAAATTGAAGGGTTTCCAACCCAAGCCAATATAATGGCCAAACCTCAATGACACAAAATAATAAAGTCTAAATCCTATACATGCCATATTCAAAAATATAAATCCAACTATACCGAATACTTCGGTTGATAGTGTGATCGATATCTCTAATTTCCAATGATCCTTGAACAAGTTAGGCGACACTGTAAGGAAATGAAAAGGGAAGGGAGTAAGCATAACAGCTTAGTAAGTTGCATATAAGTAAGTATACAACAACAATTTATCAATAATCAACATGCTCATAACACCAAGGTAGGCTTAAGCATAACTTACTCATTACCATCCATACAAGCCACATATTATATATTGAGCTCATATCTCATACGTACCAATTAGGTACATGTATCATTCACAACACGGTTATACTTCCTTCATTAGCTTAAGAACATAACTTTCACCGTTGAACCATTCAGAATACTACTGGATATTACATAAGCCTCAAGCATAGGGTAAGGTGCCGATGCCATGTCCTAGACATAGTCTTACATTGGCTTATATCTCAAATCGATGCCATGTCCCAGACATGGTCTTACATTGGCTATCATCTCATAATCGATGCATGTCCCAGACATGTCTTACACTGGTTTACGTCTCGAGGCCGGTACATGTCCTAGACATGTCTTACACTAGCCCTCGTCTCAATGCCGATGCCATGTCCCAGACATGGTCTTACACTGGCTCTCATAATGTGGCCGATGCATGTCCCAGACATGTCTTACACTAGCTTACACACGAATGACCCAAATGTCATGGCATGAATATCCGATTTACTTCCTAAGGTTCCAACGGAAATTCTACTATCTCATTTATCATTATACATTCTCAATTTCACAATCAAGCAATTTATGCTGTAATAATTCAAGCACATATAATTAACAATGTAGTTGTATTATTTACATACAACTTACCGCGGATTACAAAATGTGGCGACTAGTCGATTTAGTCGGTTTGCTTAGCTTTCCCCCGGTCTAGGTTTAGACTCGATATTTCTTGATCTATAATAACAAAATGCACTTATTAAGTCACTTTATCAACCGAAGCACTCAACAATTCACAATTGGGCTAAATGACCATTTTGCCTCTAGACTTTTGCAAAATGACCATTTTACCCCTCGGCCCGAAAATCAATTTTTATCGAATTTCATTATTTCTCAAGATTAGCCGAACCCTTCGACTCTTATAGAAACTCCAAATTCCCACTATTTCACACATTTATTATCTATTTTACAACTTATGCACATTAGTCCTATTAGGTGTTTTCATGCTAACACCTTTCACAAAAATTGTTTATAAGAAACCCAAGACTCATTTTCTTCCATAAAATTTCAGAAAACACCCTAAATAATCTCATGGTAAAACCCTAAACTCTTAATCATTTTGCAACATAGACCCCTATTTCCTTGACAACAAACCCTTATTTCCTTTTGGTAACCCATTTGACTTGGACAGAAACCATCCCAAATCCCTTTTTTTCTCTCCTCCTCCTCCTCCTCCTCTTCTTCATCTTTTTCTTTTCTTATTCTACTGTATAAACCCTAAATTTGTGTTGAAGGGGTTGTTTAATTTGATGCTAACCAGCCAGTTGGACGGTTAATGACACTAAGCAAACCGTCATCTGTCATGTCACTTTGTTGTTTCACATATAACAGAAAACGACAAAAAGGATTGTTGTGTTATTTTTCTAAAGTTGAATGACTCAAATGAAACCAATGTGACTATTTTGTCAATTATCTCAAAGTTGAGTGACTATTGGTAAAATTTACCCTAAAATTTATTAAAATAAATATATTTAAAAATTTTAGGTAAAGTAATTTATAAATATATATTTTAAAATATTTTAATTAATTAAAATATTCAAAATAATTGATATCAAAGTTTAAAAATTTAATATTAAATTTATCAATTGTTACAATTTTAGTAGGATAGATAGAATATAAGACATTTACTTTTATATCATAAAAATAAAATTTATTATAAATTAAATAAAGATAGAATTTGATTAGGGTATTCTGATTTTTGTCCAAATACCTTGATGTACATTAGTTTTCTGTTTTCTTTTTATTATTACTTTTTTGCTAAGGTCTCCATTGTATAGTCGATACGTTTACTTACAATTAGTGTAAAAGTAACAGTGACGATAATATTAAATATTATAATGTGAAACAAAAAGAAAAAAAAACTAAACGCACCATACTAAAAATAAATACTCATCCAAAAAGACTCTAATTCCTAATATAAATTAAATCCACATATATTGGCGTAGGTTAATAAGCAGGTCCTAACTAGACCCGAATCCAATGATTTAAAACTTCTTTCTTCTTCTTCTTTTTCATTCTTTTCGTTTCTTTTTTCATAAGGGGTAAAGGGTAATTTTCATCCAGGGATAAAATTCGGGACTGTGCTGTTACTAGAGTTGTGTTTCAATCAACTTTATTTTTTTTTTAAATGTTTTTCTCATGCTTTCTTCCAATACGTATTTTGGTTCGGTAAACTCAATTCTCATAAGGAAATTAATTCAAGATTTTCTAGGTGACGAATACATTATTTGATATTGAGTTTGAATTTTTTGTAATTTGATGTCTGTTTTTTATATAATATTAATATTTGATAAAATTATATATTTTAATATTTAAAAGTATTGATCTTAACTTTTTAGTATTTAATTCAAATTTTATGATTGATTTGACCAAAATCTATAATTAAATGATGTTGATGGTAATTTGGATAAAGTGGAGAAGCTAGTGGAGATATATAGTTTATCTTGTTTAGTACAAGGTGAACAATCATTGAATAAGATGACTGGAGATGAGAGGTAGAAGAATGTAAAAAAGGGTGAGAAGAAAGAATAAATGGATCAATCCCATGCCATCGGTTGTTCAAGGCCTTATATACATTTAGCCTCTTATCCTTAGGTGTTATGTGTTGAGATATCATTGATATTTAAGAGTTAATTGACCAAACGATTTGATGGTATAGGTTTAGGTTAAGTGGTGCTATGATGTGTTTTGTGTCACTTTGGATGGGATATAATAATATGAGTTTGGTGTGATAGATAATGAGTAAGGCTTGCTCAATTGTTCGCCTAGAGCGTCCTCATAAGGGATCCTCTCGAGGGGTTTGCTTGCACAATTCATGGACCTATTGCTCAGTCCGAACAATTAAGTTGTAACAAGTAATAATATTAGTAAGTTAATTTTCACCTAATCAACCTTAAAACCTATTTTAAGATTTATAGGGATTAATCATTTTAGAGTTTGTAACTGCCTCTTCTAATAATATATCTTTAAATTTATTTTTTGGTCATTATCTTTAATATTCAAACTTGAATTTTTTTTCTAATGGTACAATATTTCTTACCACATTACTAGACGTTTTTTGGTAAAAGTTTTTTTTTTTTTTTTTTGTTTGAAAAAAATCCTATTAGCATTCGGATTATTAATCCCTGGAATTGAAATTACCTTTCTCCAAAAACAAAAAAAATAAAAATAAAAAGCTTTTTGGCTACTCTATTATTTGGATGAGCTCACTGATACCTTGGCATGTTGTGTTTCTTGTAACCAAAATTTGTAAGGAGAGAAAAGAAATCGAGAATCAAATCTTGAAAGATTTGATTTTCTTTCACTATAATATTAAATTTTTTCTAATTTTGATTTTTATTGAATTCCAATCTTCCAAAAATTTTGTTTTACTTGTGTTTCAAAATTTTATATTCAAATTCTCTTACCCAAAAATTTAAATTTGAATTTTTACTGGTGTTTTTAACCAATTTTCACCTAAAAGGAAAGAAAGCAATATGAATGCAAGTAGGAAATAGAAATAATAATAAAAGTATTAATAAAATGATGATAACATGATAGAATCTAGTCTGGGCCAATTTTAATGTTTGCAAAATAAATTGGCCCAAACACTAAAATTTAAAATAAATCAAGGAATATGCATCATGGAAGAAGGTCGAAAATCACTCCAATAAAATCGGATTTTATTGGCAACAAAAAAGAAAAAAAAGTGAGTTGTGTGAGTAAGAGTCACGTGGATTTCAATTATTTTAAGAATACTAATAATTTTATACATAGTCAGAGTCAAATTGACAGAAAGTATAAAATTTAAGGATTAAAACTATTATTATTCTAACTAAAAATATTACTATTAGTCATTTATTGATTGGGTGATAAAAGAAAAATAATTTCGAAAATGTTAGCGATCAAACTGTAATTCTTTTTTCTAATTAAGTGATCCAAATGAAAATTTAGTCATAAATGAGTGACTAATAAAAATTAAGGATTAAAATTGTTATTATACCAACTAAAAAGTGTTACTATTAGTCATTTAATAGTTGGGTGACAAAAGAAAAACAATTTCAAAAATGTTAGCGATCAAACTGTAATTCTTTTTTCTAGTTAAGTAATCAAAATGAAAATTTATTCATAAATGAGTGACTAATGATATAGTTTACCTTATTTTTTAACCACAAAATCCTTCCCTTCAGCAAAGAAATTAAGGGTACTTAACTTCAAATTTAGTATTTAGCTTTGGTTCATACTTGATTTCCGATCATTATAAATAAGGTCCCGGAGTCCATTATTTTTCACACTTCACAGAGCAGCATATGCAAATCCTTTTAGACAAGATCTTCCTCTCCTTCTTGTATTTTTTTTAGTTTACATGTCTGATCCCTCTAATGTCTTTATACAACTATTTCTTCACTATGGACAATGCTCGGCTCTTAATGTAACTTAATGGAAGAACCGGAATAGAGATTACACACACACTCTCATGTTCAGATTTGGAGATTTGTATCAACGTCACGATCAACTCTGCTATTGCCATCAGCCAAGAAGCCATGCATCAATTTTGTCACTTAACTATGAAGCTATATGTACACCTTGCATAACACTTTTGCAAAGCACCCAATATTAAGATGGAATCACGCCTCCATATAACTATAGGATCATCAACACACTTCGAAGCATCTGCACCTCAACATTGAAGGCTACATATGAATCAATGCGCCACTTGTCTAAGAAATCGCTCTCAAGCTTCTTTTTTTCAACATAAAGGAGTGCAACATTATAGGAGTCTAGTAGTGCTACCTGGACAAAGTAGAGCACACCCTCTTCTAAGGAGGATCAAAGCATTAGATAATTATACGTCCATCAAGTTTCTATGAAATTTTGAGGCATTACTATCTTTCTCAAATGCAAGTTATCTTCAATCAAACCTTAAAAGGAGGCTTTTATGCAAAACTTGAGTTGGTTTGGTGATTACTGATCACGATAATTAAGATTCATTCAAGATTTTGTAACATCAACATGATGAAAGATGTCACATACGGCCTCTGAGACAACCAATTATGATAAATTAAGATTTTACGATTGTAGTAACATTCCAAAAATTTTGATATGACATTTAATATTATTTTGAATTTTTTTATAAAAATAACTCAAAAATTTTAATTAATCCTTTTTTTTATTATATACATAAATGACCTAAAATGAGTAGTGAAAGTTAGTGGAACCAAAGAGATTGGAGCCACCCACTTGCCACGTCAGCCAATCATTAGCTGTTAGGATTAAAAATTATTTTTTTAGGTGGAACCAATCTATTTGACGCGACGTGTATAAATACAATCTAGTACCAATATTTTTGAATAATTTGGGGGACAAAAAATAAATAATAATGGCGAAGCCATAGAAAATGATGCCATGACTTTAATATGTCAAACCTTTTTTTTTAGTATTTTATTTGGTAGAGCCATAAAAAATGATACCACCACCTTCATTTTTTTTTTTAGTTTTTAATTTAAAACTAAAATTATTATTTATTTTGGTGGAGCCATTCTCTTTGGCTTAACCAATTGACTATATATAACCCCAATAGGAGTTTAATCTAAGGATGAATGGGAGGGAGATTAGGACTGATTTTTATGTTTTTGTGTTTCTATTTAATTATAAAATTTTATAATTTGAAGGTATGTTTTATTTAACAATAATCCGATAGAGCTTCGACACCGGAAAATTTAATAGTAATTTTTTACGACAATTTCAAGTAAAAATAGGGGTCTCAGTTCCCAGTGATTTATTTGATAAAGGATTCAAATTGGTTATGCAACCAATGGGTGGATTATTTTGGATTCTCTGGGTAAACAGGATGTTTGAAGGTCCATTAGAATCGCAAATTGAACCACACGAGTGAGATCATCAATATCAAGAGCGTTCGAGCTGCAAAATATTAGCACTGAAAAATTTGCTCAGTCGACTTGCTCGTGTTACGGTTAAACATGGTATTTTTCAATTTGTAAGGCACAATGTTGTCGGTCTTGAATAAAATCTTTAATTATGTTTTATTAGTATTGAGAAAGTTGCTTCTGTTGTCGTTAAAATTGGCTTTTTATGTTGTTAATTATGTAGGAAAATGTAAATCATGTGCTAAAGTAAGTTATGTGAAATTATTTTGTAAGGTTGCCAAAGTAAAAATTGTATTTTGTAAAATACAATTTGTGAACTATGTAAATTAATAGTTATTTGAAATGTTGGGAATGTAAAATAATTTTCATTTAAATTGTTTATGCAATGTGAATTAATCGTTTGATAAGGAGTGTACTAAAAAAAATAGAAATGTAAGGGGTAAAACTAAAAAGGATAAAGAAAAAAAAAGCAAGTTTGGAAAAAAAATGAAAAAAAAAAAAGGAAAGTGGAAGAGAGAGTTGGCTAAAAAAAAGAATGAGGAAGAGTATTTACGCATAAAATAAAAATATTAAAATATTTTTAAAAAAAAACTAAAAAATAAAAATAAAAAAATTAATTAATCGATCACATCACGTCAATCACGTCAACCAAATCAGTGACGTGATTGGTGTGGAGGCTTGGCTTGCTTTTAACATTTAAAAAAAAACAATTGAGGGTGGGGTGGGCCTCTTTAAACAAAATAGACAAAGAGATTTGTGTTTGTTTTAATTGGTGTTATTTAAAATTTAAAGTTAATAAATACAATTAAGAGATGTAAATATATTTTGATGTGCATGCATTATATTAAAAGTAGTTATTGTAATTTAATGTTTAATTATATTTAATTTATGAAGTGGTGGTTTAATTTTTTAAAAGTTATGTACTTATTAGAATGTCTTTTTGAATAAATACGGATTATAATTCATTTAGGGTCAATGAAATAGTAAAATTATTAAATCACAAATTATTTATTCACATGTTATAGATGATATTTATTTACAAAGTGTGGTATGTTTATTAAAAGCTTAGTTAAAAATAAATAGATTTTGATTTAACGTCTAAATTAGTTATGTTAGGTAAAAATTAGTTTAGTTAAGGTTTTAGTTAGTCTGATTATCCAAAAGATAGGTAAAACCAATAATGTTTTAACACTTCATTACTCAATTTATTATCATTATCTTGCTACTTATTTCGTATTAAATTGATGACTGATATTAATTGATGATAATTATGCTTACAATTTTGGATTGAATTTTGAATTCAACATTTAAGAATTTTGATCGAGTGTTTTATATGTAATTTATTATTCCTAATATTTAAGTAGTAAATATAATTTTGGAATAAGTTATAATAATTGAGTAGTAAGCGGAAGTACTTCTTAAAAAATGGAAAGCGCCGAGGGGCTTACTTGTAAATTAACCATTTGCTCAACTATATATGACAGTTTCTTTCCAAAAATGCCATTTTTGGCGTGAATTGAAAAGGAATTTTCTTTTCTTCGGTTTAATTTATTTAGAAAACCAAAAATAAATTATATTTATTTGTTAAAATTTTGGTACTAAATTTTAGTATTAAAATTGAGATATTAACTTTTTATTTTATCATAAATTTTGATTTTTATAGATATTTGATTATTATTTTTTAATAAAAATTTTACCATATAGTATGAGTACTGGGTATTGAGGTCACGGATCCATTTTTCCTAGTATCGTGCGGACGAGCGGGTCATGCCTTACTTACAGTTGGCGGGATTCGGAGACTTGGCATTGGTCTGGAAGTTCAACCTGAGGGCGGACCTAATATTCATTTTGGTTTAGCAATGGCGCTCAGAGACCCACACTTTCCATATGTCATGCAGGGAGTGCACGATCATATTGGAGGACGTCGCTATGCAACTTGGGCTACAAGTTGATGGTGACATGGGGACGTGGCAAAGTAGAATGTTGGAACCTTCGGTGATGTAACAGTCCCTTGGTGATGGGGAAAAAGCTTCACAACCTTGACATTCTCATGGTTGAGAGCGAATTTTAAGGACTCATCGAGCACGACCACTGAAAACGAGCTAAGGTGCACTGCTCGAGTCTATATTTTGTAGTTGATGGGGGTACTTATGCCAAATGCAACGTCTAATAGGGTCCACTTAATGTACTTGCCTCTATTGGAGGATTTCAATCATGCCAGTACTTACAATTGGGGATTAACAGTGTTGGTGACATTGTACCGAGAGCTTTTACGGGCCACAAATCATAGGGCACATAACATGTCTAATTGTTTGCTACTGCTGTATATAAAACAGAGTAAGCATATTATACTTAGTAAGTTCGTATAATGGGAAATTAACTTACCAATTATTTACATTTAAATTAAGCATGCAAAATTCATCCAAAGAAATTTGGCAATTTGCCTAAACACATATAACCTCAAGAAATATGTTAGTCATGTATTTCATATAAACATCAAGATATAAGGATGAGCTCATCATGTAACAATTTTCATATACATATGCTTTTCACACTATATATCCATATAACATGTACATTTCCATAATAATTTATCTCAAGTTCAGATTATTCCATGTCGGAACTTTGCCCGTTGAATTCATTTGAAATATCGATATATACACAAGTAGTACACTTGAAGTGCACAAACTGTAATCCGTCAATTCATATTTGGGAATGCTCATACGAGCACATAAATGAGAAGCCCTCTCTTAAGCCATATAATAGGAAGCTCATGTGAGCCATGTATGTAACACCTCTTAACCTGTATCCATCGTCGGAATAGAGTTACGGAGCATTACCAAAACTTTCAAAACATTTTCAGATAATTCTCGTAAATTACTATTCATTAATTGAGATTATTCATAGCGTTCCTTAAATGGACCCTCGAGGCCCAATACGAGCATTAGAATCGACTCGGGACTTAATTTGGAACTCTAAGAATTTTTAGCGAAATTACAAAAATTCTCCAAAGTGCAAGGCTCACACGCCCATGTGACCCTAGGACACGCCCGTGCTGTAGGCCGAGTTCGACCCTATGTAACTCTCTACCTTGAGCACACGGCCAAGCCACACGCCTGTGTGTTAAGCCGTGTGGTAAATTAATTCATTTCAAAATTAGGTGCAGGTTTCACACAGCTAGGATACACGTCTGTGTTCTAGGCCATGTAACACACACGGCTGAGACACACACCCCTCTCTCTGCCCGTGTGCTCAATTCTGAACATTCTGTTTCTCAAAATTTAGGTGCAGGGGACACACGGCCTAACCACATGCCCATGTTATCAGGTCGTGTGTCACACACGGTCTAGACACACGATCGTGTAGACAAAATAAGCCATTTCTAGCTTCATTTCTCACCCAAAATCACACCAATGACCTGCACTTAAAACTCACATCCAATACCAACCATTTCAAGCATTTAAATTAAGCAAACTCCATCATTCAAAAAGGCATTTTACTACATGCATATGTGTTTATAAACTTATCTTAGTTTAACTTAGGCATTAACAACATTTGATCACATATACTTAACATAACACATGTGATATATCATAATAACCTACTTAATCATACCAAAATAAACCATTACTAGCCATTCCAATGGCTAGGTTACAAAACATCATTTTCAGGCCACTATTGGCCAAGTTGTCCTATACATGTCATTATACCAAAATGATTGACCCAAAATAAGCTAGTTGATAGTGTGATGATGCTCAACTGATCTCCAACCTTCGCGAGCTTCTGAGTACTGTAAAATAGGGAAAATAAAATGGAGTAAGCATTACATGCTTAGTAAGTTTGTATAACGGAAACTAAACTTACCAATCCTGTTTATTAAATCTAAGCATAAAATATCATGTTTTCCATCCATTAGCAAAATTACTTAAACACAAGCATTCAATCAAACATGTTAGTCACCAATATCTTCATATCAATCAAGTAAACATAGATGAGCTCGTCATGCAATATTCTTTCAAGTCATTATCATATCTTCTCAAAATTCTCATACCATGTCAAGAGTTGTGTCGGTTGAATCATTGAAATTATGATGGATGCTCAAGTAGTACACTCGAGGTGTACGGTTCAATAATCCATCAATCCTTCTTCAAGAGTACCCATTAGGGCACTTAATCAAGGAACACACTCTCGAGCCACATATTGTTAACAGGATTAGCAGTCCAAGCTAAACCCTTTATATAACATATGCTCAAAAGAGCTCAGTTAGGATTACCAGTCCAGGCTAAACCCTAATCATAACGTTCACTCGAGAGGTATTATATAATAATTACCCGTTCGGGCTAAATCCTTTCTATAGTGAGGTCAATAGGATTACTCATCCAAGCTAAATCTTTTCCGCAACAAATGCAGGACCTCATCCATTTCGGTAAAGCATATATATTCATCGGAATTCAATATTCAATCGGGACTTAACCCTTTTTCGCCATTTCAAACTTGTATTAAATTTTCCATTATAGCATTCAAGTAATACATTTCAATATAAGTCACATTAGATACAAACACAACATTCAATTAACATAATTACATACTCAATTAAGTTACACAAACTTACCTCGACACTTGTTCACGTATAAAATCTATTAATTCGAAACCTTTTCTTTTCCTTGATCTAACCTCGTATTTGTGTTGTCCGGATCTATATAAATAGCTTTAATCATCAATTTCTCATATTTCATACTCATTTGGACTCAATTTACGTTCTAGGCAAAATTACCATATTGCCCCTAACTTTTCCATAAATTCTAATTTCGTCCCTAGGCTCGGAAAATGAAACTAGTGCAATTTACTCCCTATTCCAAGCCTAACCATAATCCCACTTACAAAAATTTACAGCACATATATTCATAAAAATTCAGAATGTTTCTTCAATTTCACAAGTTTACATTTTAGTCCCTAAATCATGTTTTCATCAAAAATCACTTTGTAAAAGTTGCTTATCTATCAACAACCTTTCATTTTCTACCATAAATTTTTAAATTGTAGCATATTCATCCATAACCCAAATTTCATATCTTGATAACTTTTCAAGTGAATCCCCAAATAGATAGATTAGACTATCCCTGTTTTAAAAATATCAAAATTACTAAAAACGGGATAATGAAACTTACCCAATTAGGCCCTGAAAGTTTCTTCTCTCTCTCCTAGGGTTTCCATGTATTTTAGGTTGAAGAAGATGAGAAAATAATATGATATTTTTTTTCATCTTTTAATTAATTAATTAATTAATTTTCAAATTCTAATTTAGTCCTTGCCCTTTTTCTAAATTTTTATGGATGAGTCACCAAAAATATATATACTTTTCTTTAATGGTCTAATTACCATATAAGGACCTTAGTTTTGAATTCCATAGCTATTTAATCCTTATAGTCCTTCTCGTAATTAAACTCTTAATCTATAAAGTTTTCGTATCAAAATTTTCACACGACATGTCTATCATAATATGGACCATATAATAAAATAAAAACAAACTTTATTTTCGGTCGAATTTGTCGTCCCGACACTGTTCCGATTTCACTAAAAAATAGGTTGTTACAACTTTCCGCATTGAGGAATTTCGTCATTGAAAATCTTACCAGTGAAAAGATTTGGGTATTGCTTCTTCATAGTATCCTTCAGTTCTCAGGTAGCCTTTTTTATACCTTATCGTTGCCAAAGAACTTTTACTAATGTTACCTTTTTGTTTCTTAACTCTTTTGTTTACCGGGCTAAGATTTTGATCGGTTCTTCAATATATGTCATATCAGGCTGAATCTTTACCTCTGTCGTAGATATAACATGTGAAGGATCATATTGGTACCGTTGTAACATAGACACATGAAAAACAATATGAATCCGATCAAGTTCTAATGGTAAAGCTAACCGATATGCGACCAGTCCAGTTCTTTCTGTAATCTTATATAGTCTAATGAACCATGGACTCAGTTTTCCTTTACGACTAAACAACAGAACTTTTTTCCAAGGTGATACTTTTAAGAATACTTTGTCACTGACTTGAAATTCTATTTCTTTTCATTTCAGATCAGCATAAGACTTTTGACGATCAAAGGCTGCTTTCAAACTGTCTCGAATTACTTTCACTTTTTCCTTCATCTTTCGAAATAAATCAACTCCGTGTAACTTTTTCTCACTGAGTTCTGTCTAATACAATGGAGTTCTACATTTGCGACCATACAAGGCTTCATACGGTGCCATTTTAATACTAGACTGATAACTGTTATTATAAGCTAATTCCACTAAAGGTAAATACTTTTCCTAGTTACCTTCAGACTCAAGTACAAAACATCGAAGCATATCTTCCAAAATCTGTATTACCCGTTCAGATTGACCATCCATTTGGGGATGAAATGCAATACTAAAGTGTAACTGAGTACCCAGAGCTTCTTGTAATGTGCTCTAGAATCAAGATGTAAACTGAGGGTCTCTATCTGAAATAATGGAGACAGGAGCTCCATGCAATCTAACAATCTCATAGACATATAATTCAGGTAATCTGTCCAAAGAATAATCGATATGTACTGGAATAAAGTGTGCATACTTTGTCAACCGATCAACAATTACGCAAATGACATCTTTCTTCTTTAAAGATAGGGGTAACCCTGATACAAAGTCTATAGTAATTCTTTCCCTTTTTCATTCCGGTATTGTAACTTGCTGTAATAGTCCAGAAGGCAACTCATGTTCAACCTTTATTTGCTGACATATCAAACATTTAGATACAAACTCAGAAATATCCCATCTCATTCCTAGCCACAAGTATATCTTTTCAAATCATTATACATTTTATTACTACCAGGATGTATAGACATGTTACAGTTATGAGCTTTATTCAAAATCTTCTGTACTAGTTCTAAACCTTTTGGTACACCTACTTTGCTTTTGAATAACATACAATCATCGGCCCCGATCTGAAATTCCGAGTCAGAAGTTGATTTACTTTGTATCCGTTTTGCTTGCAACTTACTATTATTTTTCTGAGCTTCAAAAATCTGCTGCAAAAATGTTGGTCTAGCTTTTAACTCAGCCATAATTGAACCATCATCAGATAATAACAATCGAGTATTCATAGCCCGCACGGAAAACAGGTATTTTCTGCTCAGAGCATCAACAACCACATTGGGTTTTCCCGGATGATAGTCAATGACAAGGTCATAATCTTTCAGTAATTCAAGCTATCTGTGCTGTCTCAAATTCAAATATTTCTATGACATCAAATATTTCATACTTTTATAATCAGTGAAGATGTGACATTTTTCACCAAACAAGTAATGTTGCCAGATTTTTAATGTGAACACAATGGCTGCCAATTCAAGATCATGTTTCAGGTAGTTTCTTTCATGTGGTTTTAGTTGTCTTGAACCATAGGCTACTACTTTACTTTATTGCATTAAAACACTACCTAACCCACTCAATGGCGCATCACTATAAACTATAAATTCCTTACCTGATTCAGGTTGGACTAACACAGGTGCTTCTGTTAATAAAGCTTTTAATCTATCAAAACTCTGCTGGCATTTATCAGATCACTCAAACATTACTTTTTTTTGTAGTAAACGGGTCATCGGAGAAGCTATCATTGAAATTTTTTTTACAAACCTCCTATAATAACCAACTAGTCCTAGAAAACTTTAGACTTCTAACACATTCTTCGGTGGCTTCCAATTAACAATGGTTAAAATTTTATTCAGGTCTACCCTGACACCTTCAGTAGATACTATATGCCCAAGAAAACTAACTTCCCGTAGCTAAAATTCACATTTACTAAATTTGGCATACAATTATTTCTGTCGCAAGATTTGCAACACTATTCTTAAATGCTCCGCATGTTCATTTTCATCTCTGGAGTAAACCAAAATATCATCTATAAATACCACCAAAAACCTGTCCAAATACGGGCTAAAATTTCTGTTCATTAGACTCATAAACACTGCAGGTGCATTCTTCAAGCTGAATGGTATCACAAGAAACTTATAGTGTCTATACCTAGTTCTAAAAGCAGTTTTTGGCACATCTGAATCTTTTACCTGTAGTTGGTAGTAACTAGAACGGAGATCAATCTTTGAAAATATAGTGGCACATTTTAACTGGTCAAACAGGTCATCAATACGAGGCAATGGATACTTGTTCTTTATTGTAACTTTGTTGAGCTATCTATAATCAATGCATAGCCTCAATGATCTATCTTTCTTCTTTACAAATAGAACTGGTGCACCCCAAGGTGAGAAACTAGGTCGAGCAAAACCTCTATCAATCAATTCTTGCAATTGTACTTTCAGCTCTTTCAATTCAGTAGGAGCCATTCTGTAAGGTGCTATAGATATCGGTGTTGTACCCAGAACAAGATCTATAGAGAATTCCACTTCTCTATCCGGTGGTAAACTAGGTAATTCTTCTAGGAATACATCAGCAAATTCACATGCAACCGATATAGATTGAATCTTTGACTCAGATACTTTAGTATCCAGCACATATGCAAGGTAAGCATCATAACCCTTTTGGACATATTTCTGTGTTAATTGTGTTGAAATCACATTAGGTAATCCATCCAGTTTATCAGATTCAACATGAAGTAATTCACCACTCTCACATTTCAATACAATATATTTCTGCTTACAATTCACCACTGCATCATATTGGGTTAACCAATCTATTCCTAAAATCACATCAAATTCATCAAATGGAAATAACATCAAGTCAGCCAAAAAACAATAACTTTTTACCATCAACGAATAGTTTTTACAGACTTTATCCACCAAAACACTCTGGCCCAGGGGGTTTGAAACTTTAACCACAAATTCAATGAATTCAACAAGTAAATTTTTAACAGTCACTAAGTTCGTGCATATGTATGAATGTGTGGAACCGGGATCAATCAAAGCAGTAATATCACTATCAAGTAGAGAAAATGTACCAGTAATGACGTTTGGTGCAGAGGTATCTTCTCTACCATGAATAGCATATGTCCTTGTAGGTGCTCGTGCCTTAGATCTAACTATTGTATCCTTGGTAGTACCTCGATTACCACTAACATTGCCAGGATAACAGGGTGGTCTGCCTCTCGAGATAGGATTACTAGGCTTTGGACTTGGTTCTATTTCTTTTTCAACTATTTCTGGACAATCTCTGAGAAAATGGTCAAGTGAACCACATCTAAAACAATCTCCACTTCTAGACCGACATTCCCCACGATGAAATTTGTTACAATGTTTACATTTCCGTTTGAGATTACCAACACTACGCACACTAGTCACAGATGGAGATGAAGACCCCGGGTTAGAACGTTGAGAGCCTTGCTCTTTTCCAAAATATCTCGTAGAGGTGGTCAGACGATCATAATACTTCTTTAATTTCTTAGAAGCAAATGATTATGAATTACTCATAGTTCTTTTTTGTAATATCCTGATTTTGGGCCTAGTCGGAATAGTGGTTTCATGACCACAAAATTCGAGATATAAATAATTATTTTATGATTATTTTAAGGTCTATGATATGATTGCATGATTGTGTGAAAATTTCGTGAAGAAATTTTATGCATAAAGTGCTTAATTTGAAATTTGGGACTAAATTGAATAAATTGCAAAACTTGTGTTCTAGAAGTATTTTGCATAAAATTGAATTAGATTATTAATTAGAGGTCCTTAAAGAGTAATTTTACCAATTTCTAAGTCTATGGACAAAAATTGGACATGGATGGAATTTTGGAAAGTTTAGTAGTAAGGGCATTTTGGTCATTTAGGGTAAAATGAATTAAAATACAAAATTAAAAGCCAATTTTGCTCATCTTCAACCCCATGGCCGAATATAGCAAGGAGAAACCATGGCTAGGGTTTTCAAGCTTCCAAGCTCGATTGTAAGTCCGTTCTAGCCTCGCTTTTAATGATTTTACGCTTTTGGAGTCCCTAGCTCGATTTAGCTTATGCTAGCAATAATTTAACCTAGGGTTTATATTTGGAAAAATACCCATAGGTGAAATTTGTGTATTTTGGTGTTTTATGATAGAATATGAGGTTTTAAATTATGTTAGACAACTTGTGCTACTCGGTTTTAAGTGAAAACGAGCAAAAGGGCTTAATCGGTAAAAATACCTAATAGTCATAAGTACATGTTAGAGTGAGAATTTGATGTTGCCATAGAAGGAAAAATGATCAGCATGTCATAAAACATAAGAAAATAGGCTGAATTTTAATTTACGAGCTTTGGGGCAAAAGTGTAAATATGCAAAAGTTTAGGGCAAAATTGTAATTTTTCAAAAATATGATTTTGGGTCAATTTGAATAATGTGAGTCCTAATTAGACTATATTTTAAATGATAGAGCAAGGAAAACTGAAATTGGCTAAAATGGGGAAAATACCAAGTTGTGGACTAAATGGTAAAATAGCCATTTTCAGCATACGAGGTAAGTTCATATGTAAATGTTGGTAACATAGTTATTATTTTAAATGTTTTAATGTTTTTTAAATGATATGATAATTATTATGAAATATTATACTTGTGATAATTGTTTGATAATATGTCAAATTATGTGATATACTTGGAAAATATGAAATACTACCGAGTATCAGATATCGGCATTCCGTAGAAGATGGTTGAGACACATGATTGGGAAAAAGGTCCCGTTGAACCTTAGGAATGGATTAGGATACAAGTGACATGTCACTGGGATATTTGGGCATCCGAACTCGTTGAGTTGAGTCCGAGTTCGCTTATGGATGCGACGTCCAACTCGTTGAGTTGAGTCCGAGTTCGTGAGATGTAACTAGGCATCCGAACTCGTTGAGTTGAGTCCGAGTTCACTTATGGATACGAACGCCCGAGCTCGTTGAGTTGAGTCCGAGTTCACTTATGGGCGGGTTACATGGTAGCTTGGCTACATATGTGGCACTTATGTGCAAACTTTCCATGTATCCAATTATATTCCGATGTGTTCAACGGTAAAGTTCTACTCAAATGGAGGAATACTCAAGATGAAAGGGACGATTGGTAAGTGTTGTGAAATGGATAATTTGAACAGGTATGTACTTAACCCTCGGGTTGAAAACTCGATATAACAACAATATGGTAAGATGATAAATGAAAAGGTGATATGAATGTCTTGGTGATGATTATGCAAATGATGTTTTATGTTTACTTATATGGTTATGTTACTTGCTATTTGCATGTGAGCTTACTAAGCATTTATGCTTACTCCTCCTTTTCATTCCTTGTAGTGTTGACAAGCCAGCTCGAAATCGGAACGGTCGGAGGCACGCCACACTATCCGTATACCATCTTGACATAATGGCTTGTATATTTTGAGTATGGCATGTATAGCATTATAATCATTTTGTATATATGGTCTTATGATATGGTTATTGAGTGGTATGGAGATAGAAATGCTTGGTAATGATTAGCCATTGGAATGGCTAATCATGATCATATTTGGTATTATGTATGTCAAATTGCTAGCTAATCCATGGAAACCATGAAATAGGTAAAATTTACCATAAAATAGATTCAGACAGCAGCAGTGACGTGAGTTTGAAAAATCACTAAAAATAGTAGAAATGGAATTAAATAATGAATAAGTTATGGAATCGAAGCTTGATGAGTCTATTTTCATATGGAATAAGCGAAACAGGTATATGAGCTATATTTTATGAGATGTTTAAATTTTTGTGAAACAGGGCCAGAGCGATTTCTGGATCCCCTGTTCTGACTTTGGAAATTCACCATAAATTTTACAAAGATAATTAGAAGTCATGCTTTATATGTACAGATTCCTTATTGAGTCTAGTTTTATTAGAGATAAACGGAATAGTCATTGAAGCTCTGTACAGGGAGATATCTGATTCGTAATACACTGAGGTCAGAGTAGTTGAATCCTGAAACAGGGGAGACTTTAACTAATAAACTGTACTAATTGGCCCAACCAAAAATTCTAGAAAAAAATTAGTAGATATATATATGAGTCTAGTTTCATGAAAAATTTACGGAATTGGATTTCGAGTTTCCTAACTCGAGATATGATTTTTAAAGCTACTGTGATGCAGTTAGCCAGCTTGTCTGGAAATTTTAAAATGAATTGTATGAGCTGTTTAATTAATGAATTAAGTCCGTTAACACCTCGTGTTCGACTCCGGCAACGGTCTCGGGTACGGGGTGTTACATTTAGTGGTATCAGAGCAGGTTTAGTCGGTTCTCGGACTAACCTAGGATGTGTAAAAGTTTAGCTATACATGCCACTGATCTGTGATAGTGTGATGTCTTCCGACGCGTATGCTCAAAAAAGCTCAATTAGGATTACCAGTCTAGGCTAAACCCTAATCATAACATATACTCGAGAGGTATTATATCAAAATTACCTGTCCGGGCTAAATCCTTTCTATTGTGAGGTCAATAGGATTACTTGTCCGAGCTAAATCCCGCCCACAACAAATGTAGGACCTCATCCATTTCGGGAAAGCACATATATTCATCGGAATTCAATATTCAATCGGGACTTAACCTTTTTTTGCCATTTCAAACATGTATTAAATTTTCCATTATAGCATTCAAGTAGTACATTTCAATATAAGTCACATTACATACAAGCGTAACATTCAATTAACATAATTACATGCTTGTTTAAGTTACACGAACTTATCTCGACACTTGTTCGCGTATAAAATCTATTAATCCGAAACTTTTTATTTTCCTCGATCTATGCTCGAATTTGTGTTGTCCAGATCTATATAAACAGCTTTAATCATCAATTTCTCATATTTCATACTCATTTGGAATCAATTTAAGTTCTAGGTAAAATTACTATTTTGCCCCTAACTTTTCCGTAAATTCTAATTTCATCCCTAGGCTCGGAAAATGAAACTAGTGCAATTTACTCCCTATTCCAAGCCTAACCATAATCCCATTACAAAATTTATAGCAGATGTATTCATAAAAATTTAGAATTTTTCTTCAATTTCACAAGTTTACATTTTAGTCCCTAAATCATGTTTTTATAAAAAATCACTTTGTAAAAGTTGTTTATCTATCAACAACCTTTCATTTTCTACCATAAATTTCTAATTTTTAGCATATTCATCCATGACCCAAATTTCATATCTTGATAATTTTTCAAATTAATCCCCAAATAGATAGATTAGACTATCCCGATTTCAAAAAATCAAAATTACTAAAGATGAGACAAGGAAACTTACCCAATTAGGCCATGAAAGTTTCTTCTCTCTCTTCTAAGGTTTCCATATATTTTAGGTTGAAGAAGATGAGAAAATAAGATGATATTTTCTTTTCAACTTTTAATTAATTAATTATTTTTCAAATTCTAATTTAGTCCTTGCCATTTTTCTAAATTTCTGTGGATGAGTCACCAAAAATATACATACTTTTCTTTAATGGTCTAATTACCATATAAGTTTTGAATTCCATAGCTATTTAATCCTTATAGCTACTAGAATTCAACTTTCGCATTTTATATGATTTAGTCCTTTTCGTAATTAAACACTTAATCAATAAAATTTTCGTATCAAAATTATCACACAACATGTTTATCATAATACAGACCATATAATTAAATAAAAATAAACTTTATTTTCGATTCAAATCTGTAGTCTCGAAACCACTATTCTGATTTCACTAAAAAATAAGCTGTTATAATGTAATGAGAAGCTTATTCAGGCAGTATAATAGGAAGCTCATAAGAGCCATAATTAGGAAGCTCATGAGAGCCAATAACGGGTAGCTCCGAAGAGCCATTAACAGGAAGCTCCAAATAGCCATACATTAGGAAGTTCAAGCGAGCCATATCGAGAAGCTTTGGAGAGCCATTAATCAGAAGCTCACAAAGAGCCTTTAACTGGGAAGCTCACTAAGAGCCATATATCAAGATGCTCATAAAAGCTGTGGTGTGTCTACAACACATGCAAAATCACAACCAATCGGGATGCTCCAAAGTACGATTAACGGGAACCTCACAGGAACCATATAATAGGAAGCTTAGGAGGGTCATATATCGGGATGCTCATGAGAGCTAATAACGGGATGCTCTTTCGAGCTATGGTGTGTCCGCAACATATGCAGGATCACAACTAATTTGGGAACCCTGTATCCACCAAATCTCATTTATTCAAATGAGATTTATTATTTATCAGGCATTATCGAATATGTAATTAATTTCATACATGGCAATACACAATTCACATACACAACATTCAATTCAAACATATAAATTTACAATTTAGTTATACGAACTTACCTCGAAAATGTTCATGCATACAAAATCTACTGATCTGTTGCTTTGTCTTTTCCTCGATCCAATTCCGTATTTGGTCTATCGGGATCTATACGAGTAAATTTAACTCAATTTAATACAATTCATATTCAATTCAATTCAATTCACACCTTAGGCAAAATTACTATTTTGCTCATATACTTTCATTTAATTATGATTTTGTCCCTAGACGCGGAAAATGAAATTCATGCAATTTAATCCTTATTCCAAGCCTAGCTAATTTTTACATGTAACATTTGCAGCCCATGTAATTCATAAAATTCAAAATTTTTTCATGAATTTTACATCTTTTCAATTTAGTCTTTAAACCATAATTTCATCAAAATTCACTTTACAAAAGTTGTTTATCTATCAACAACCTTTCATTTTCTACCATAAATTTCATAATTCATAAATACTCATCCATGGAAAAACCCTAGTACTTTGATAAATTTGAAAATTAATCCCCAAGATAACTAAAATAAGCTATGACGATCTCGGAAACATAAAAATTACTAAAAACGAGACTTGAATACTCACCTAATTGAACCAAAATAACTTGCTATCTTGAAACTATTCTAAACTAGGGTTTCCTTGTTTTTATTTGGGAAAGATGATATTTTCATTATGTTATCATTTATCATCTTTTATTATTTTACTTTCCAATTTCATCCTTTTCTTTATTTAATTTTCCATGGATGAATCATCAAACTTTTCTACTAACTCCTCTTAATGGTCTATTTTCCATATCAGGACCTCCAATTTTGAATTCCATAGCTATTTGATCCTTTTAGCTACTAGAATTTAACTTTTGCATTTTATGCAATTTGGTCCTTTTATCAATTAATGATGTAATCAGTAAAATTTTCTTAACGAAAATTTTATAAGATATTCCTATCATAATGCAGATCATAAAATAATATTAAAATAAATTTTCTTTCGAACTCGAATTTGTAGTCCCAAAACCACTGTTTCGATTTCAATGAAAATGAGCTGTTACAACTCTCCTCCCTTAATGAATTTTCGTCCTTGAAAATCTTACCAGTAAAGAGGTTTGGATATTTCTTTCTCATAGTTTCCTCCGGTTCCCAGGTAGCTTCTTGTAATCCATGTCGTTGTTAAAGAACTTTTACTAAAGCTACATTTTTATTCCTTAAATCTTTCATTTTACGTGCCAGGATTTTGATCGGTTCTTTATTGTAAGTTATCTTAGGCTAAATCTCGATATTTGTCGAAGAGATAACATGTGAAGAGTCTGACCGATACCGTTGCAACATAGACACATGAAAAATATTATGAATTCTTTCAAGCTCTGGCGGTAATGCCAATTGGTACACAACAGATCCGATTCTTCCAGTGATTTCATATTGCTCGATAAATCATCGACTCAGTTTTTCTTTACGGCCAAACCGAAGAATTTTCTTCCAAGGCGATGCTGTCAAAAATACCTTGTCACCAACTTGAAATTTTATTTCTTTCTGTTTAAGATCCGCATAGGATTTTTGACGATTAAAAGCTGCTTTTAAACTATCTTGAATCACTTTCACTTTCTCTTCATTTCACGAATCATATCAACTCTATGTATCTTTTTCTCATGAGCTCAGTCCAATACAACGAAGTTCTACATTTACGACCATATAGAGCTTCATATGGTGCCATCTTTATACTTGACTGATAACTGTTATTATATGTGAATTTGACCAACGGTAAATATTTCTCCCAATTGTCTTTGAATTCTAAAACACAACACCGAAGCATATCTTCAAGAATATGTAATACACATTCGGACTGACCATCAGTCTAAGGGTGAAATGCAGTACTGAAATGTAGTTGTCTACCTGAGGCCTCTTGCAACTTGTTCTAGAATCGGGATGTCAACTGCGGATCTCTATTAGAAATAATAGAAACTAGCACACCATGTAATTTGACAATCTCAGAAACATACAACTCAGTCAATTTGTCCAGGGAGAAATTCGTACGTATCGGAATAAAGTGTGCAGACTTCGTAAAACGGTCAACAATTACCCAAATGTCATCTTTCTTTTTTGAAGATAGGGGTAATACTGACACAAAATCCATAGTAATTCTTTCTCATTTCCATTCCGGTATCGTAACTGGTTGTAACAGTCCTGAAGGTACCTAATGTTCAGTTTTAACTTGCTAACATATCAAACATCTAGATAGAAATTCAGAAATATCACGCTTCATTCCCGGCCACCAATACATCTTTTTCAAGTTATTATACATTTTATTACTCACTAGATGAACAGACATAATACCATTATGAGCTTTGTGCAAAATCTTCTGTATAAGCTCTAAACTCTTCGGTACACAGACGCTGCCTTGGAATAGTAGACAATCATCAAGTCCTATTTGAAATTTTGAATCAGAAGTCGTTTCACATTTTACTCGTTTAGCTTGCAACTCATTATCACCTTTTTGAGCTTCACAGATCTTCTGTAGATGTAACACCCCTTACCTGTATCCGACGTCGGGACAGGGTTCGAGGCATTTCCAGACTCAAACGTAAACTAACATACAAAGTCGAGCCATAAAATTTCATCCAAATTTAAAACTTTCCAATCACATGTTGTCCCTTATAAAGGTCTACAAGGCCCAAAACATACGTTGAGAGTGGTTTGGGACTAAAACGAAAACTTTTAGAACTTCTACTACACTTAGAAAATTATCATACTTTGGAGTGTCACACGCCCGTATAGGTAGGCCATGTGGTCATACACACACGGCCTAGACACATGCTCGTGTGTCTAACTGTGTGGACAATTTCTAGGCTATTTTCCAAGTTATTTGCCACCCTTAATCACTCACATACTTACACTCACTTCATAGCATGCAACATGGCACATTTGATTACTCAAGCATTCACATTCATGGTTAAATTATGACTTGGTAATGTCTACATATCACCTATTCAAGCTATCATGCTTTCATATGGCATTCCACACCAATGTCATATTTGTCTATCATCTTTACTAACCTATTTTTAAGTTACACACTTGAATCACCTTTGTTGTCATGCACTTTAATTCATATTTCATACACCAAACACACATGCCATCCATCACACTCATTAGCCATAACCAACCATAACCACGTTAAAGCCTAAGCACATTTGCATGCATGCACCAATAGTTAGGGTTGTAACACCCTAAACCCGGCCTGAAAGTTTGGCTCGAACTTGGCGTGTCACATTGAAGTGTTTTTCGAAAACCATGTTTCCATTAAAAACCCTTCTTAATAATTAAAAACTTATACCCTTTTTAAAATGTTGTTAGAAAACCTCAATTTAATAACATTCTTAACAACTTTGTAAAAATCTTGGTAGTTATGAAACTTACTTTAAAAACAATTATGTTACGTGATGTTTTGAATAACAATAGTTGCTTTGGAAAATCGTGTTTTAATACTAGCAATTATAAGAACAATAAATAAAATTCCAAATTTGAAATCCAGAAAATTACAACGGCTTTACTACAACCCACATAAAATAATTTAAAGGTAATAATCAAAATCGTAACATAACCAAGGTGTGTGGCTTCCTCCGAGCCCCTAGCAACCCCGATCCATCTAAGGTCGGAAATTACCGAAAGGTTAATAAACGGGTGAGTTTACGAAAACTCAGCAGAAATCCCCTACTATAAAAAGGAACAATCAATCATCTAAAAGAATTAAAAGTCCGCCCCACCTTTACTTACAATTTCAAGACTAATCGGTCTTAGCCCATTACAACAGACAAGATCGGATGGACCTTAGCCCATTACGTATAAGAAACATTATCGTAATTGGAACCAAAATGAGAATCGTAATCGTAATCGAATGTAATCGTAATCGTAATCAATATTAGTAATGTAATTAGAATTAGAATCGAATTAGGTGACGTAATCGTAATCGTAATCGAATGTAATCGTAATCGTAATCAGATAGTAATGTAATCAAAATCGTAATCGTAATTATGTGACGTAATCGTAATCGTAATGTGAATGCAATCCCAACCCAATCCACCAGTATACACCCCGCACCAACCTTACACCATGTGGGAGACAACTCGACCCACCCATCCGCCACACACCACGTAATTTGCAGCATGGTCGCCGAATGAGATATCGTGATGAGTCACCAGATCAGATATTGTGGCGAGCCACCGAATCGATAATGTGGCAAACCCACCTAACGTAATACGTGGCACAAAGCCATAGATAATCGTAATAACTTCGCACATAGCCATCGGTGATTTGTAATATAATCGCGACACCTTCGTAAATATGATCGACACGTAGTCGTCAACAAATATGTTAGGCACATAGCTACGTGTAAATACGCTTGGCACGGCCATAGTCAAGATGGCACAAAGCCATATTTAGGTTGGCACAGAGCCATTAATAACGGGTCTATAATCGGCACGAAGCCCACAACAACGGCACACAGCCTTCGGTAGCGTGATCGGCACTTAGCCATTGATCGGTCAACAGATATTGTGACAGAGTCACCACATACAGATATTGTGGTAGAGCCACCAGACCAGATATTTGTGGCATAGCCACCAGAACGCTTCCTCCGTACAAAATCCCAACCCATGCAACATGTCATGTATGCAGAATGTCATGCCCATATTTGAATCAAACAATCACAGTCAAGTCATTCATATCACCAACATATATTCACAATCAAATCCGTCAAACACAAGTCCAAGTCAATCACTTGCCCACAAGGGCAAAACAGTCATTTAACACCCTAAGGGCAAAATGGTAATTTTACCCCACAAGGGTATCTCGGTAATTCTACCCTACAGGGGTATTTCGGTATTTCTACCCTACAAGGGTATTTCGATAATTCTACCCTACAGGGGTATTTTGGTAATTCTATCCTATAAGGGTATTTTAGTAATTCTACCCTATAGGGGTATTTCGGAAATTCTACCCTACAGGGGTATTTCAGTAATTTCACAATCAAGGGTGAAACGGTAATTCTGTAAATCGAGGGTAAAACGATAATTTTGTAAACTGAGGGTAAACCAGTAATTCTGTAAATCAAGGGTAAAACGATAATTTTACAAATCGAGGGTAAAACGGTAATTCTATAAATCGAGGGTAAAACAGTAATTCTGTAAACTGAGGGTAAAACGGTAATTCTGTAAATCGAGGGTAAAACGGTAATTTTAGAAATCGAGGGTAAAACGATAATTCTGTAAATCAAGGGTAAAACGGTAATTCTGTAAATCGGGAGTACTTTGGTAATTTTACAAGTCGAACGCATTTCAGTAATCGGTAAACTAAAGTATTCTAAACATGGATAACAATACGAATGGGCCTAAAGCCTATTCTCGGCCCAAATGGGCCCACACGCTCGTGTGGCCCTTTTAGCCCAAACCTAGCCACAGATATTCGATTCACCTAGCCTAGTCCAATATTTACTACACAATCAAACAACTTATCCAATTGGGCCTGTAGGCCCATTGGGCCCACATGGCCCCTTTCGGCCCATCGCGACCCGAAGTAGCCATCCAACAACAAGAGTAGTGATAAATACACACCTGATTGGAGACTGGAGTTAATCCACTCTCCGAGCACTCTTAGCCGACGCCCAACCCAAACGAGCACGCCATAAAGCGAAAGGGATTAGCCAAGAAAGGTACCTTTACTCTCCTCATGGTTCTCTCTATTTAAAGCCAGTTTCCCATCCACTCTTATGTTAGCTTCCCGATGTGGGATCCCTCCAACATCAGAGTTTAAATTCAACACCAACTCTTGCCGCCCCCTGTTAGCAAAATAAATGCTCTTTGCTTGCTATGGGATTCGAACCCATGCCTCCCCTCAAATGCTCCACACACCACTTGCCACTAAGCCATAAGGTTTTTTGTGTCACAATTTCTCCAACAATATTCTTAAGGCCTACCTACTACACCAGGGTTTGATTCACCTTAAACCAAATTTTTTGCTAGAGTCCAGGTTTAAACTCAGGACTTCTCCAACACTTCTCAACACATTTAACCACTAAAACAAGCCTTCATTAACGAAATTTGTATGCACAACAGAATATTATAAGCTGCCTTCAACCGCTCCCATGCTCAAGGCCCAAAACTTCTAGGCCCAAATTCAGGGTGTTACAAGGGTTACAACCCAATAATCAATATGAGCCACCTCTCATGGCCATAAAAAAATAATCGTAATACCTTCATGAGCCAACACATTTGACTAATCAATATGACACATAACAAATAGACCAAGTCCCTATACATGCCATACTCAAACTGTTGAGACTAACTATACCCAAATATCCAGTTGATAGTGTGATCGAGCCTCCGATGTCCTTCGATCCCCGAGCTAGCTTGGCGATACTATAAGAAAATGGAAAAGAGAGGGGAGTAAGCATAAAGCTTAGTAAGTTCACATGCAAATAAATGGCAACATAATCTTATATATATAATACCAATGACATAACATAGTTTACTTATGTGTTATCATAAATTCATGGGCTTAACTTACACAATTTCAATCTTACCAAAAGTTCATCACATATTGAGCTCATTCATATAAGTTTTTTGTACATACCAGTACCAACTCGTAACACATTGTCACGTTTCCTCATCATTGACTTACTTGTCGAATAACTCACAGGTTTACTTGTTGACCACTTAGAATACTGTCGGATACATGGAAGACTTGCACATAGTGTTTCAAACGTAGCCACATGCTACCACATATCACAATCACACATTGCTCACTCTCAATCTAATCACGAGCCTACTCACCCAAGCTGACAGTCAAGACTTAACTACTCGGGCTACCCAGCCACATACTAGGCTGATAGGTACCCGCAACACATACCAGGCTACCCAGCCACCAATAGAACGTACAAGACTAGCACCCGGATTCACATAATCACGTATACACATGATATCATGAGATCATAATAAAATAGTTCCTAGTGACATGTCACATTGTATCCTAAATTATTCCTAAGGTTCAAACGGGATTTTTCTCGATAACACATATTCATCGAACTCGTCACAATGTCATGCTAATAGACTATAACATCGTTCATACACTTGCCATAATAATTAATCATAGAGACTCATATATTAATAAAATACTAAAACATGATATATCATTGCATTATTACACATGAACTTACCTGGGTACAAAATATGGACAATTAATTCGATTTAGTCCAAAATCTTGTTCTTTCACCAATCTAGGTCCGGACTCTGTTTTTTTTTATCTATAATAGCAAATTCAGCTTATTTAATCATCAAATTATTCAAATCAGTCCAAAAATTATATTTAGGAAAAATTATAGTTTTGCCCCTAAACTTTCACATATTTACAAATTAGTCCCTAGGCTCGTTAAAATGAAATGTGTTCATTTTCTTTGTTACCAAAGCCTATCCGAACCTATTCCATACTCATATCAGGTCACATTTTCCTTTATTTCACATTTTACTACTCATTTTTATACCTTTTTACAAACAAGTCCTTTCCATGCATTTATATCAAAAATCACTTAGTAAAAGATGTTAAACACACAGTAAACTTTCGTATTCTTCCATAAAACATCAAAATACAAACATGTCACACATGGTTCAAATTTCATAAATAAACCCTAGCTCAAAATATGGCTAGAAATGGATAGATCATGCTTCAAGGGCTTAAAAAATGCAAAGAACATAAAAAACAAGGCTAGGGAGCACTTACAATCAAGCTTGAAAAGTTGAGAAACCCTAGCTATAGGGAGCTTGAGAATTTCAGCTATGGCATGGAGAAGATAAGAAAATTTTGCTTGATTTTTCCCTTTTTATTATTTTATTAACCAAATGACCAAAATACCCTTTTCACTAAACTTTTAAATTTTATCCGTGAATGCCCTTTTTGTCCATAAAAATAGAAATTGAGCAAATTGCTATTTAAGGACCTCTAATTAATAATCCAAATCTATTTCATAATAAAAGCTTCTAGAAACACATACTTTGCCTCTTATTCAATTTAGTCCCTAAAGTCAAATTGGACACTTTACTCATAAAATTTCTTTATGAAATTTTCACACAAGCATGGAATCATATCATAGACCTCGTAATAATCATAAAATATTTATTTCTATTTCATATTTTTGGTCTCGAAACCACTGTTCTGACTAGGCCCTAATTCGGGATGTTATAGTAGAAATGTAGGTTTAGCTTTTAACTCAACTATGATTGAACCATCATCAGACAATGATAATTGGGTATTCATTGCTCGCAATGCAAACAATGACTTTTTGCTCAAAGCATTTGCAACTACATTGCTTTTCTTGGATGATAGTCGATAACCAGATCATAATCTTTCAATAATTTAAGCCACCTGCACTGTCTCAGATTTAAATCTTTCCGCGACATCAAATACTTTAAGCTTTTATGATCAGTGAATATGTGACACTTTTCACCGAACAAATAATGTCGCCAGATTTTTAGCGCAAAAATAATAACTGCCAATTCTAAATCATGTATCGGGTAATTATTTTCATGTGGTTTTAGCTGCCTAGAAGCATAGGCTATTACTTTACCTTCTTGCAACATAGCCTAAACCATTCAATGATGCATCACTGTATATTACAAATTCCTTACCCAATTCAAGCTGAACTAGAACTGGTGCTTCAGTCAACAGGCTTTCAATCTATCAAAACTCTGCTAACATTTATCGGTCTATTCAAATTTCACATCTTTCTGCAACAACCATGTAATCAGCGATGCTATCATCGAAAACCCTTGTACAAATATTCGATAAGAACTGGCCAATCAGAAAACTTCTAACTTCAGACACATTTTTCGGTGGTTTTCAGTTAACGATTGCTGAAATTTTATTCGAATCTACCCTGATGCCTTGAGAAGATACTAAATGTCCAAGAAAACCATCTTCCCGAAACCAGAATTCACATTTACTAAATTTAACATACAACTATTTCTCATGCAGTGTTTGTAAAACAATTCTCAAATGATCAGCATGCTCGGTTTCATCTTGGGAATATACCAGAATATCATCAATAAATACCACTACAAATCTATCTAAATACAGTCTGAAATTTTGTTCATCAGATCCATAAATACCGCAGGTGCATTTGTTAAGCCAAATGGCATCACAAGAAATTATAATGTCTGTACTTGGTTCTGAAGGCTGTTTTTGATATATCTGAGTCTTTTACTCGTAACTGATGATAACCAGAATAGAGATCAATCTTTGAAAATATGGTGCCACCTTTTAACTTGTCAAACAAGTTGTTAATATGAGGCAGTGGATACTTGTTCTTGATTGTAACTTTATTAAGTTGTCGATAATCAATATACAATCTCAGAGACCCATCTTTCTTCTTAACAAACAGAACCGGTGCAACCCAAGGTGAAGAACTAGGTTATGCAAAACCTCTGTCAGTCAGTTCTTGCAACTGTGCTTTAAACTCTTTTAATTCTGTAGGGGCCATTCTGTATAGTACTATAAATATTGGTGTTGTCCCCAGAATAAGATCTATAGAAAATTCCAGTTTTCTGACTGGTGGTAATTTGGGTAATTCTTCTGGAAACACATCCGGGTACTCACAGACTACTTACACTAATTTAATCTTGGATTCAGACACTTTAGTATCCAATACATGGGCAAGATAAGCATCATAACCCTTTCTGACATATTTTTGTGCTAACATGGCTGATATCACATTAGACAACCCATTCAAATTATCGGATTCAATACAGATTATTTCACCATTCTGGCATTTCAACACAATATACTTTTGTTTGCAGTTTACTACGGAATCATGCTGAATTAACCAGTCCGTACCCAAAATTGCATCAAACTTATCAAACGGTAATAACATCAAATCGGCTGAAAAAATAGACCCCCTATCATTAACAGACAGTTCTTACAAAATTTATCCACCATCACATACTGGCCTAGGGGGTTTGATACTTTAACCATGAATTTAGTGGACTCGACAATTAAATTTTTAATAGATATTAAATTCATGAAAATGTATGAATGAGTTGAACTGGGATCAATTAAAGCAGATATATCAATATTAAGAAGAGAAAAAATACCAGTAATAACACCAACTGCATCATCACGTGCACGAATAGCATATGTTCTTGCCAGTGCTTGTGCTTTAGATTTGACAGTTGAATCTTTTATCATACCTTTACTACCAATGGTATTGCCAGGGTCACGAGGTGGTCTACCTCTTGTAGCAGAGTTACTCAACTTTGAAGTCTGTACAGTATCTTTCTCAGGCTTTTCTGGGAAATCTCGAAGATAGTGGTTAAAAGGATCAAATCTAAAACATGCTCCACTTCTCATACGACATTCACCAAAATGAAATTTATTACAGGGTTTGGACCTGGGTTTGGTACTTCTAACACTACCTGCACTCGCTACAGATGTAGCCTGAGGTCTCAAATTAGAGAGATGAATACTTCTGTCTTTCTTAAAATACCTTGTAGAAATGGCAAAATAGTCATGATATTTCTTCAATTTCTTTGGAGCCAACTGTTGAAACTTTCCTGTAAATATTTTACTTGAAGTTCAGGCTTCAATGTCAGCTTGTCTTTTCTCTTTGTTAAGCTCCTCAGCTTTATAGGCCCGGTCAACCAGTATAACAAATTCTTTTAGTTCAAGAATCCCAACTAATAGTTTTATGTCTTCATTTAAACTTTTTTCAAACCGTTTACACATTGCAATTTCAGTCGGGACACATTCTTTAGCATATTTACTCAGTCGAACAAATTCTCTCTCATATTCAGTTACCGTCATATTCCTCTATTTAAGTTCTAAAAATTCTTTCCTTTTCTGATCAAGGAATCTCTAGCTAATATACTTATTTTTGAATTCAGTTTGGAAAAATTCCCAAGTAACCCGTTCTTTTAACACAACAGAAATTAACATGTTCCTTCACTAGTAGGCTGAGTCTTTTAACAAAGATACAAAAAATTTCAGACATTTAGCTGGTGTACAAAATAGTTTGTCAAGAACACTGATAGTATTTTCTAACCAGAATTTAGCCCTTTCAGGATCATCTTCGGTTGTAGCTCAAAATTCTTCAGCCCCATACTTACGAAATTTATCTACAGGAGGCTTACTAGTTCTAACAAGTTCTGTACCTTGTGTCATATCAGGAACCGGCTGAGAAACATGAAGGGGTGGAGGTTGTTGTGCAGCCAGGTTTGTTCTTACATATTTTATAAACCACTCGTTCATCATTTGGAAGAAGGCTTCTTTATCCTCTTCTCCTCGGCCCTTAAATACGGGACTTCTACTACTAGATGCTGCTCTTTATACTGAATCTTGAGCATTGCTTTCATCTTCTTCGTATTCAACTCAGTTGGACGACATTACTATATGAAAAACATATTTAAAATGGTCAGGAGATGTCACACTATCACAGGTTATATAATGGCATGTATAGCTAGACTCGTACATGCTACGTTAGTCCGAGAATCTGCTAAATCGTAGCTCTGATACCAATAAATGTAATACCCCTAACCCGTATCCGTCACCAGAATAGGGTTACAGAGCATTACCAAAATAAATAGATCAAATATAAAAATTTCATATTATTTGACATTCATGTCAGATCTTATTCATAAAGTCCCTTATATGAGCCCTCGAGGCCCATAATGCACATTAGAAACAAGTTGGGACTAAATCAAGTACTCAGAGAATTTTACGCAAAATTTCAAAATTCTTAAACAGATACTTAGAGAATTTCACGCGAAATTTCAAAATTCTTCCTAAGTGCAGGGTACATACGCCCCTGTGGTCAGGCTGTGTGAGCAATACAAGCCTGTGTCTCAGGCCATGTGGGCATTCAAAATGGGGCATACAGTCGTGTCCCAACCCGTGTCTATACCTGTGTAACTCTCTGATTTGGGTCACACGGCCAAGTCTCACGCCCGTATGCTATGCCGTGTGTAGGTGTAGGGGTCACATGGCCAAGCCACACACCCGTGTTCCATACTGTGTGAAAAATCCTGAGCATTCTATTTTGAATTTTAAAGATGTAGCGAACACACAGCCAAAATAGACGCCCATATGTTAGGACATATGTCACACACAACTGAGACACATGTCCGTGTCTCTGCCCATGTGGACAAAGTAAGGCCTTTTCCTAGCCATATTTCTCACCCAAACTTGTCTTCCATCTACATTAACACTTAAATACATTCACAAACCATATCAAAGCACTTAAAACAAACCAAAACCATGTCTTAAACTTGACATTTTACACATAGGACCAATGTGCTTTTAGGCACACCAATAGACAATTTACTAATATGTCACTCCAAAACTTATACTTACCTAGATACCAAATGCATATATGCTTAATCAATTTCATACTTCAAACATGATAATACTATATACACCAAAACATGACCATTACAAGTCATTCCAATGGTTAATTATAACCAAAACATTTATATGCCAACATTGACTAAGTTAACCTATACATGCCATTATAACCAAAGTTAATTTACTAAATATACCGAGATGAGTCGATGGATAGTGTGATGATATCTTCGCCAAGCTTCAAACCCAACGAGCCTCCGAATTACTATAAAACAGAGGGAAATAAAACAAAGTAAGTATATTATGCTTAGTAAATTCGTATAATGGGAAATTAATTTACCAATCATTTACATTTAAATTAAGCATGCAAAATTCATCCAAAGAAATTTGGCAGTTTGTCTAAACACATATAACCTCAAGAAACATGTTGGTCATGTATTTCATGTGAACATTAAGAAACAATGATGCGCTTATCATGTAACAATTTTCATATACATATGCTTTCCACATTATATATCCATATAACATGTACATTTCCATAATAATTCATCTTAAGTTCAGATTATTCCATGTCAGAACTTTGCCCATTGAATTTATTTGAAGTATCGATGGATACACAGGTAGTATACTTGAAGTGTACAAACTGTAATCCGTTAATTCATATTTGGGAAAGCTCATACGAGCACATAAACGGGAAGCCCTCTCTCGAGCCATATAACAGGAAGCTCATGTAAGTCATGTAACGAGAAGCTTATCCGGGCTGTATAATAGGAAGCTCATAAGAGCCATAATCGGGAAGCTCATGCCAGCCAATAACGAGTAGCTCCGAAGAGCCATTAACAGGAAGCTCTGGATAGCCATATATCGAGAAGTTCAAGCAAGCCACATCAAGAAGCTCCAGAGAGCCATTAATTAGAAAGCTTACAAAGAGCCTTTAATCGGGAAGCTCACAAAGAGCCTTTAATCGGGAAGCTCACTCAGAGCCATATATTGGGATGCTCATAAGAGTTGTGATGTGTCTACAACATATGTAGAATCACAACCAATCGGGATGCTTCGAAGAGCTATTAACGAGAAGCTCACAGGAACTATATAACGGGAAGATCGAAAGGGCCATATATCGGGATGCCTATGAGTGCTAATAACGGGACACTCTTTTGAGCTATTGTGTGTCCGTAACATATGCAGGATCAGAACCAATTCGGGAACCTTGTATCCATCAAATCTTATTTATTCAAACGAGACTTATTATTTATCAGGCATTATCGGATATGTAATTAATCTCATACATAGAAATTACACAATTCACATACACAACATTCAATTCAAACATATAAATATATAATTTAGTTATACGAACTTACCTCAACAATGTTCGCATATACAAAATCTACTAATTCGTTACTTTGTTTTTTCCTCTATCCAATTCCGTATTTGGTCTATCCGGATCTATACGAGTAAATTTAACTCAATTTAATTAAATTCATATTCAATGCAATTCAATTCACATCTTAGGAAAAATTACCATTTTGCCCTTATACTTTCATTTAATTACGATTTCATCCCTAGGCTCGGAAAATGAAATTCATGCAATTTAATCCTTATTCAAAGCCTAGCTAATTTTTACATGTAACATTTGCGGCCCATGTAATTCATAAAATTTATAATTTTTCCATGAATTTTACATCTTTTCAATTTAGTCCTTAAACCATAATTTCATCAAAATTCACTTTACAAAAGTTGTTTATTTATCAAAAACCTTTCATTTTCTACCATAAATTTCATAATTCATACATACTCATCCATGGAAAAACCCTAGAACTTTGGTAACTTTGCAAATTAATCCCCGAGATAGCTAAATTAAGCTATTACGGTCTCACAAACATAAAAATGACTAAAAACGGGAGTTGAATACTCACCTAATTGAACCAAAATTACTTGATATCTTCAAACTCTTCTAAACTAGGGTTTCCATGTTTTTATATGGGAGAGATGATATAAAATGATGATATTTTGATTATTTTATCATTTATCATATTTTATTATTTTGCTTTCCAATTTCATCCTCTTCTTTATTTAATTTTCCATGGATGAATCATCAAACTTATCTACTAACTCCTCTTAATGGTCTATTTGCCATATAAAGACCTTCAATTTTGAATCCCATAGTTATTTGATCCTTTTAGCTGCTAGAATTCAACTTTTGCATTTTTTGCAATTTGGTCCTTTTATCAATTAATGATGTAATCAGTAAAATTTTCTTAATGAAATTTTTACACGATATTCCTATCATAATGCAGATTATAAAATAATATTAAAAAAATTTTCTTTCAGACTCAGATTTGTAGTCCTTAAACCACTATTCTGATTTCACTGAAAACGAGCTGTTACAGCAATGCTTTGGTTCGAGTTGTTCTTTGACATCCATGTCAGCTTGAATCCTTGCCGTCTCCATTTGACCTTTGAGTTTCCTACATAGTGACTTGTTTGAAACCATTTCAAACTTAGGCGACGACACTTCCTATGTTGATACATCCCGTAGTACGGGGAACTCGTTACACTAAATATGTAATATGCGTTGAATTATGTAAACATCATCTATAAATTATTCGACATTCACATTGAATGTTGCACACGCTCCAACCACATGCGCACATGGGTACCGAAGTGTCTAGAACCTTTAGCACTCGCAATGCTTGTTTCAGAGATCAAATCAGTAGGACATTGGTCAGATCCTCACAGCACGACTGATACACTATTTTACCTAGATAGTTTTCATGTTCTGGGAATATAGTTTTGCATTCATCGACCTTGCCTTCCAAGCGTTGTCTTCCATGGCATTCTTGACATCTTCGATGTACATGTGTCCAACTTTCATCAGTTTTGCTTTTCTCTACCCCATTTTTGGCATCAAGGTTGTCAGCCTGTAAAACATAGCTAAGAAAATTTATGAAATTGGCAAGGGACGTATACGCTTCAAGACGAAATTAACGGCCTCAATGAGATTGGTCGTTATGTGATCATATCAGTACCGATCATCAAAATATTAAGCCCATTGCCATGACTCGAGCTACCTAACCATTGTCTGAGAGGATCAGACCCACCATATCAATCTCCAACCCTGCCAGCTTATGCCTAGTTAGTGCGGTTCCAAATCATACTATATGTGTGTATTCCGATAAAACCAGTTACCATTCCTTTTAGTAAAATGAAATCAAAATATTTACATGTACACTTTTAAATATGATATGTTTACACATGTTCATGATTTGTTTGCGTCAGTCTGTATTCTTGTACTCTATGTGAAAGTTAATAGTGATGTGGCAAATGCAGTAGAAAGATCTCCACGGAACCTCGAAATGTTAAATCGCAATAAGAAGACCCTTGGATCTGTTAAAGACAATGCAAATGTTGTCTTGCATGACAAATGCCTCTGCAAGTTCCTAAAAAAAAATTCTCACGATTTGGAGTTCTCCGACTTTATAATGGTGAAGGCGATTGGTAGTACATTTAGGTTACTATCTTATAGAATCGTAATTAGTAGCATCTATGTGTATTTTCCATAAAGCCACTTTCCATCAACATGTACCAGTGGTTTGAAGTGGGAGAATACCCTAACACATGGATGAAACATCCAGAAAATTAGTGAAAAACTCTTCTCCTCGATTCAAGTTCCTCATTCGGGCCTCTGTAAGGCAAAGTCTACAAGTCCAGAATAGTTCCTGGCATGTACTCCAGCATTGTTGAAATCCACTGCTGAAGTTCATTGTATGACTCATACCAGTCCTCATACAACTGCTCTATGACCATTTGCTTTGCCCACCATGCTTTCCTGCACGACACTCTATACTAGAACTGGGCTGGTGTTTAACTATTTTATTTGATAAATTATTTTGATCTAACAAACAAAAACATCTTTAAATAATTTTTTTTTGAAAAAAGAATTCAAAGCATGAATAATACTTCAAACCTTCCAAACATCTTATAAAATTCTATAAACACTTAGAATAATTTTGAAGAAAATCTAAAAATGGATTTAAACTCTTCATCTTAATTAAAATGATTTCTAATTAGTTTTTAAAATTGCTCCCTATAAGAAGTAGTGATGTTTTCAAAATGTATCGATTCCTTAATTTTTATCGATACTAAATCTGCTCTCTGTTTTGAATAAAAAATTGAACACAAACAAAAAAGATTTGATACCTTTAAAACTATATCAATACCACTGATTTTTATCGATACCAAAAATTTATATCGATTCCAATTTTGCGTTATATTTTTTCATGATCTTTCAAAAATGTCAAAAAATATCGATATCTATAAAATTATATCGATACCTTTTACTAGGTATCAATAAATTATTGTTTGGTATTATTGGAAACTAATTTTAACGATCACTGAATCAAACATTAAATGCTATTAGTACCGATACTCGTATAAAAAATATCGATACTTTTGGTTGTAGGTGAATATAATGGTTTGGTATTTCCTCCCCAACAACTTTATTTATTCTCCTAACAACTACAATAGTTGACAATGAATTAGATAGTATAAATACAAGCTTCTAATGGTCCTACAACAACAAGATAGATAATAAAGTCTAAATATCAATCAATTCAACCTTAGTACTCAATTCTTCCATATTTTTCTTGCACACACTTGTAAGCTTTCACTTTTATTCTTTAGCTCAAGTGTATTCTCACCTATTTATGCTCAATTAAAAAATATTCTGATCTTGTAAGGATTTCTTCTTAGTTTCTCTTTGTATTTACTCTTTGAGAGGATTAGTGTCCAAAGATTTGGGCAGAAATCTTAAGGGAGTTGTAAGGTTAAACCTTGTCTTCAAAGGTTGAACAAATTAGAATTTGAGAAAATCATTAGTTGTGGAAAGCTAAGGTAGTGGAGTAGGCAATTGGGGCTGAGCCACTCTAAATTGTTATGTTCATTGTTCTATATTTTCTTCTAGCTTTCCTAATTTAAAAAAAAACCAATTCACCCCCTTTTGGAAATTTCAGTTTGATCAATCGAGCTAACAAGTGGCATGTCCTCAATCAAGACCGATACATTGATGGTTAGGCTATCTTTCATCAGTGGCTTGATCTAGTTGCATAAACTTTTGGAATCATACGTATTACAGTGCATGTATGATAGTGCATCATGGTGCCTTTCTAATTTTCGTATTTATCATTGTTGAGTACTTTGTATAAATATAGCCCCTGTCTATCAGCCGCAGCCTTTGTCAACACTCCAACATTCCCCAACATATAATGCCCATCTAGACTTTGTGACCTTGTAATGAATCAGAACCTTCATGTTGTACTTTTTGACGGCAAACGCGCAGTCCACCTTGTTCTCGAACCTTTTCCCAACGAATAACTCTTCCAATTGCGAATTTGACGCTAGCCTGTAACCAGGGACTATATTAGCGTATCGAGAAACTCGGGTGCATGCATTGTGTTTGGATCTATGCTCAATATGTGGCCCTAGGGTCATTCTGTAAAATAATGCCACGACTCGACTTCCCAAAAGAAGAGGCGTGAACACTTTGAACCTCCTCCGGGCCTTCATCGTCTATATCGTCTAAAACCTCATCAAGATCGAGGTCACTTAAATATTCAATGTTGTGATCATAATCTTCATCATTGTTGAACCCTTCTTCGAGGCTGCATCAATGCCTATCACCTCCGACTATATTTGTAGACAGGGACCCAGGATAGGGTTGTTATACGAACTCCCACCATAATTTGGATTTTTGAGCATATGCGATGTCACTCCACAGCCTGGCTGATCTGTCCATTTGACATTAATATCAACGTCAGACCTGCGATGTTGACTTATTGGACTAACATTCTCAACAGGTTCTAAATCGACTAATTTAATGAATAACTCAACTGGTTAGGGATTCTCATTCCCAGTCGACCACTATATTTCCATCATAGTGCCCAAGTTATCATCATCTAATAGTTGCATCTCCTTAAATTTCAATGGATCTATAGAGATTGGAAACTTGTAAAATAATTTGACATCGCCCTTCCACAACAAACATCTATTTTCACATTGATCTTTCTTTTCATTTCTTTGAGCTTTACAGTTTTATTGAATTGCAATCCTGCTCTCTGTCGACCTTGAAATACACAACCAATATCACCTTCTACAATTTTACCATAAAAATGAACGTACACAAAAAAACACCGAGTTATTCACCTTCAACACAATTTCTGAGCTCTCCCACTAAACACAACAATTTCTCTCTTTTCTTCTTATCCGGTTCAAATGTTACAAGAATGTCAAGAAAAATTTGTATATGTAGCATCACGAAGGTGGTCATGCCAAAGATAATGACTCCATCGAAATAAAAAATTCATTTTTATGGTGGTAACGCAATTCTCAATGGGACCATCAAAGTGGTCAAGCCAAAGAGAATGGCTCCACAAAAAAAAATGATTTTTATTATTAAAAAAATAATTTTAAAAAATCTGTGTAAAAAAAAAATGGCATATTAAAGGTGGTGGTGCCATTCTCTATGGCTACGCCAAAATAAATAATAATTTTAATTTTAAATTAGAAATAAAAAGAAAACTAAAAATAAAAAGTTTAAAGGTGGATACTAATTTTAAAATTAAAAAAAAAACCAATCACTATAAAAAAAAGTCTGACATATTACAGTGGTGGTGCCATTCTCTATGGCTCCACCACTATTATTTATTTTTTAGCCCCCAAAATATTCAAAAATACTAGTATTAGACTAGTATTTATATAGGTGGTGCCAAATAGACTGTCTCCACCCAAAAAATGATTTTTTAATCATCGTAGCCAATGATTAGTTGACATGGCAAGTGGGTTGCGCCAATCTCTTTGGCTCTACCAACTTTCACTATTCATTTAAGGTTATTTATGTACATAATAAAAAAAGTGGCTCATTTTTGTAATTAATAAAAAATTTTGAGTTATTTTTTTATAAAGCCCACTATTTCGAGATTGAACATAGTAAAATTTCGAGAAAGTTTGGAAATGATTCAAACGAAGAATTTTTATGAAAGTAAAATTGATACTAGAAATGAAAATCAAAAAAGAATTTTGGATGTGAAAATATGGAAAATGACAAAATTGTAAATTCTAAAAAGTTAAGGGACTTAAATGCAAATTTAAGAAAAATGAGTGAGTTATCATTGATTATTTGACATGAGAAAAATATGAAATATGTATTGGCATGATGGAAATCACTTTTGGATCAAATTGGAAAAGAGTTGAAAGTACAAAGATTAAATTGTAAATTTCCAATTATTTCGAGAAAAAGGTAAAAATGTAATTTCCACCATATAAGGATTATAAATAAGATTTAAATATGATCTTATTAGAATTTAGTTGATAATATCTATTCGATGTGGAAAAATTATGCAAATAGATAAAAAGGGACAATGGTAATTTTTCTTGTCTGATGTAGAGAATTTGTGCATAGATAATTAATATATGGAATGAGTTTGGACCATTTGGTGTGAATGAAATGGTGAGTTAAATTGTGGACCACAAATTTGAATTGGTATTTGAACAAGCTTGACTTGATCTTATTTTTATTATAAAAAGAAGGAAAAGGCTAAAAAAATCAGCATTCTCTTCGTCTTCTAGCTGTCTTTTCTGCTTTCTATATGGGTTTTTTGCTCTTTGTCATTGTTTTGGTCTTTCTCTTTAAAAAATTATTAAGATCTCAATCCCAAACCTTGAGTTCTTGCTAAAATCAACTACAAAACTCATCTCTAAGCTTGAATCCACCTTTAGTCTCTCCATTTCAGTTAGGGTTTCATCGGTTCTTTATAAAGAAAATTGAAGCTAGAGAGAGAAAGTTTCAATAAGTCTAGTAATAGTGTTCCACCTCTCTTAGCTTGATATTTAGTTTGATTTCTTTGAGAAAGCTTTAAAAGTTTACACATTAATATTTAGTTATATTTTTGTGTATGAGAAAATGATGGATAATGGAATTTCAAACTAGTGTACAATGGATTCAAGTGAATGAAGGTTTGGTTTTGAGTATAAATGCATCCAAGAGATAAGTACCCTTGGATACTCTTACTTTTCCTATACTAATATGTTTAGAAAATTGGTGGAATTGTATAATAAATATGAGACTAATCATGCAATGAATATATCTCTTAGCTTGATATTTAGTTTGATTTCTTTGAGAAAGCTTTAAAAGTTTACACATTAATATTTAGTTATATTTTTGTGTATGAGAAAATGATGGATAATGGAATTTCAAACTAGTGTACAATGGATTCAAGTGAATGAAGGTTTGGTTTTGAGTATAAATACATCCAAGAGATAAGTATTCTTGGATACTCTTACTTTTCCTATACTAATATGTTTAGAAAAGTGGTGGAATTGTATAATAAATATGAGACTAATCATGCAATGAATATATGTAAGTCTCATGGTTCAAAAGTGTTGAAAATAAGTAATTGATAAATTGGGGTAATTGAAAATAAAACGTTGAAAAAGGAATTTTGAGAAAATTATTTTATTATTCTTAGGTACTGATTTGGGCCAATAATTGATTTGAAATAAAGTAAAATTAGAAGTTTTATGAGTTTAGGGACTAATTTGAAAATGAGAAAATTTGAGGAGGTTTAATGGGATTAATTGTAGAAAAAAAGAAGAGTTTTGATAGAATTAGAATGTTTGGAGAATGTTTTTCAACCAATCAAAACTCTTACACCACGTTTGGTTCATTGTAATGGAATAAAACTGTAATCAGTAATTTAATTGTTTGGTTGAATGGTAATTTAATTGTTTGGTTGAATGGAATAGAATAGAATAGAACTATAATAGTATTCTTATGTTTGGTTGAATGAAATGATATTGTAATAGAATAAGAAAAAAAGCTGAAATGGCTAAAGCACCCTTAGTAGAATTTTTTAGATAGATAATTATTGTTATTAAATTTTAATAAGATTATTAAATGTAATTTAATAATAATAAATAATTTAATCATATTTTAATATAATTATTATTAAATATAATTTAATAAAAATAATGATATATAATTTAATAATATTCTTAATATAATTATTATTAAAATATGAATTAAGAAAAATTATAACATAAATCTTATGAGATCATTATAACAGCCCGTTTTTAGGGTTAATCGAAATATTAGTTTTGGGACCACAAATACGATGTCAAAAAATTTATTTTATTATTATTTTAATATTTAAGGTATGGTATTAGAGTTGTGTGAAAATTTCGTGAAGAAATTTTACTGTTTGAGTGGTTAATTCGGTAAAAAGGACTAAATCGCGTAAAGCGTAAAAGTTACGTTCTATAAGCTAAAGGTGTCTAATAGCTATAGAACATTAAATTGAAGGTACTTATGTGACAAATAGCCCATTTATAAGTTAGTGGATGATAGTGGAGTGGTATATGGTGTAATTACTAATGTTTTTAATGGTTAATTAGGTAATTAAGTAAATAATTGATAAGTTAATAAAATAAAACATAAAGTCATCATATTTTCACCATTTCTCCACCGAAAATGAATGAATAAAACAGCCATGAATGAAGCTACATTCGGCCAAGCTTTGAAGATTAATTGGTGAGTGGTTTTTGCTCAATTTTTAATAATTTCTATGTTTTTGATATTGTAAATCACTTTTCATCTTGTATATCTAGCTTCAAACATTAATAAACTATCACAAAACATCTAAATAAATAAGTATTAAAAATGGAATCATTCAAAATCTATAACTATTTAGAAAATGTTTTATGATAGTTAGATTAATGTTTGAAGCTCTCAAAAACATACAAATTATTAAAATCGAGATTTTTGTCACAAATTAATCTTCAAAGCTTGTCCAAACGTAGCTTCATTCATGGATATTTTATTCCTGCATTTTTGGTGGAGAAATGGTGAAAAGATGATGACTTTATGTTTTATTTTATTAACTTATCATTTATTTACTTAATTACCTAATTAACCATTAAAAGCATTAGTATTTACACCATCTACCACTCCACTATCATCCAATAACTCACAAATGACTATTTTTCACATAACGACCTTCAATTTAATGTTCTGTAGCTATTAGACACCTTTAGCTTATAGAACGCAACTTTTACGTTTTACGCAATTTAGTCATTTTTACCGAAGTAACCACTCAAAACGGTAAAATTTCTTCACAAAATTTTCACAAAACTCTAATATCATACTTTGAATACTAAAATAATAATAAAATAAATTTTTTTACGTCAAATTTGTGGTCCTAAAACCACTGTTTCGATTAACCCTAAAAAAATAGGCTGTTACATCTGGGACATTGGCATTGTATTGTGATTATGTGTAAGACCATGTCTGGGACATTGGAATCATTATATGATTACGTGTAAGACCATGTTTGGGACATTGGCATCGTTAATCGATTTCGTGAAAGATCCTGTTTGGGACAGTGGTATCGATATATAATAAGATGTAAGACCATATCTAGGATATGGCATTGTACGAGCTATATGTCATTGCTGAGTATCCTTAACAATTCTGAACAATTCAACGGGCAAAGTCAAGATAAGAATGAAAGTACAATAGAATTAAGTGATACAGGTACGTACAAAACCTATATGAGAATCAAATGAAGGTAATTTGGCAAGTTTTAAGTGTATCATGTATATGAAATGAGAAAGATTTATGTATAAGTATGTTTCATGCCAAAATGTGTTTATTTGGCTATAATGAGGTATGAATTGAATGATATGTGAGATATGAGTTATAGTTATTTTAACTAAATATACATATGGCATATACTGTGCGAAATACCGTTATTTGATGATATTTTAGATAATTCACTTGACTAAAGAAAAGGTGATGGAAATTGAATTGTATAAAGTTATATATATGATTGCTTATGCATATGAAGATATAAATGAATCGATAAGAAGTATTCAAATCATACGTGTTTTGAATGAATAAACTCATGAAAATCTTGATCATTTGTGTGCATGAATTTGAGATTGAATGGTGAAATCATATGAATTATATCATGTTTTGAGTAATTGTTTAAAATGTGGTTATTTAATAATATAAGTTTATTACCCTAGGAGCTTACTAAGCTTTATAGCTTACTTTGTGTTATTTTTCTATGTTTTATAGTGGTTTGAACGTTCGCTTGGGTTTGAAGTTAGCAGAGATAACATCACACTATTCGGTTTTCGATTTTGGTATTTTTACACTTGTCATTTGGTTATATGACATGTATAGGCTTGAATCTTTTTGACAAAGGTTTTGGTGACGTATTTGGTTCCTTGGTACGGCTTATTAATGACTTATGTTTGATGTGTAATTTGCCTGGTGTAATGGCATAATATAGTAAGCTTTGGTATAATTTAAGATGATGTTTGGATTCCATTTTGGTTTAGTAAATGCTTGATGATTTGGGTTGTGTCTGAATGTGGATATTAGTTAAGGTATCAATTTGATTTAAAGTACAATAGAATTAAGTGATACAGGTATGTACAAAACCTATATGAGAATCAAATGAAGCTAATTTGGCAAGTTCTTAGTGTATCATGTATATGAAATGAGAAAGATTTATGTATAAGTATGTTTCATGCCAAAATGTGTTTATTTGGCTACAATGAGGTATGAATTGAATGATATGTGAGATATGAGTTATAGTTATTTTAACTAAATATACATATGGCATATACTGTGCGAAATACCGTTATTTGATGATATTTTAGATAATTCACTTGACTAGAGAAAAGGTGATGGAAATTGAATTGTATAAAGTTATATATATGATTTCTTATGCATATGAAGATGTAAATGAATTGATAAGAAGTATTCAAATCATACGTGTTTTGAATGAATGAACTCATGAAAATCTTGATCATTTGTGTGCATGAATTTGAGATTGAACGGTGAAATCATATGAATTATATCATGTTTTGAGTAATTGTTTAAAATGTGGTTATTTAATAATATGAGTTTATTACCCTAGGAGCTTACTAAGCTTTATAGCTTACTTTGTGTTATTTTTCTATGTTTTATAGTGGTTTGAACGTTCGCTCGGGTTTGAAGTTAGCTGAGATAACATCACACTATTCAGTTTTTGATTTTGGTATTTTTACACTTGTCATTTGGTTATATGACATGTATAGGCTTGAATCTTTTTGACAAAGGTTTTGGTGATGTATTTGGTTCCTTTGTATGGCTTATTAATGACTTATGTTTGATGTGTAATTTGCCTGGTGTAATGGCATAATATAGTATGCTTTGGTATAATTTAAGATGATGTTTGGATTCCATTTTGGTTTAGTAATTGCTTGATGATTTGGATTGTGTCTAAATGTGGATATTAGTTAAAGTATCAATTTGATTTAAAGTACAATAGAATTAAGTGATACAGGTATGTACAAAACCTATATGAGAATCAAATGAAGGTAATTTGGCAAGTTCTTAGTGTATCATGTATATGAAATGAGAAAGATTTATGTATAAGTATGTTTCATGCCAAAATGTGTTTATTTGGCTATAATGAGGTATGAATTGAATGATATGTGAGATATGAGTTATAGTTATTTTAACTAAATATACATATGGCATATAGTGTGCAAAATAACGTTATTTGATAATATTTTAGATAATTCACTTGACTAAAGAAAAGGTGATGGAAATTGAATTGTATAAAGTTATATATATGATTGCTTATGCATATGAAGATGTAAATGAATTGATAAGAAGTATTCAAATCATACGTGTTTTGAATGAATAAACTCATGAAAATCTTGATCATTTGTGTGCATGAATTTGAGATTGAATGGTGAAATCATATGAATTATATCATGTTTTGAGTAATTGTTTAAAATGTGGTTATTTAATAATATGAGTTTATTACCCTAGGCGCTTACTAAGCTTTATAGCTTACTTTGTGTTATTTTTCTATGTTTTATAGTGGTTTGAACGTTCGCTCGGTTTTGAAGTTAGCGGAGATAACATCACACTATTCGGTGTTTGATTTTGGTATTTTTACACTTGTCATTTGGTTATATGACATGTATAGGCTTGAATCATTTTGACAAAGGTTTTGATGATGTATTTGGTTCCTTTGTACGGCTTATTAATGACTTATGTTTGATGTGTAATTTGCCTGGTGTAATGGCATAATATAGTAAGCTTTGGTATATTTTAAGATGATGTTTGGATTCCATTTTGGTTTAGTAAATACTTGATGATTTGGGTTGTGTCTAAATGTGGATATTAGTTAAAGTATCAATTTGATTTAAAGTACAATAGAATTAAGTGATACAGGTATGTACAAAACCTATATGAGAATCAAATGAAGGTAATTTGGCAAGTTCTTAGTGTAGCATGCATATGAAATGAGAAAGACTTATGTATAAGTATGTTTCATGCCAAAATGTGTTTATTTGGCTATAATGAGGTGTGAATTGAATGATATGTGAGATATGAGTTATAGTTATTTTAACTAAATATACATATGGCATATACTGTGCGAAATATCGTTATTTGATGATATTTCACATAATTCACTTGACTAAAGAAAAGGTGATGGAAATTGAATTGTATAAAGTTATATATATGATTGCTTATGCATATGAAGATGTAAATGAATTGATAAGAAGTATTCAAATCATACGTGTTTTGAATGAATAAACTCATGAAAATCTTGATCATTTGTGTGCATGAATTTGAGATTGAATGGTGAAATCATATGAATTATATCATGTTTTGAGTAATTGTTTAAAATGTGGTTATTTAATAATATGAGTTTATTACCCTAGGAGCTTACTAAGCTTTATAGCTTACTTTGTGTTATTTTTCTATGTTTTATAGTGGTTTGAACGTTCGCTCGGGTTTGAAGTTAGCGGAGATAACATCACACTATTCGGTTTTTGATTTTGGTATTTTTACACTTGTCATTTGGTTATATGACATGTATAGGCTTGAATCTTTTTTACAAAGGTTTTGGTAATGTATTTGGTTCCTTTGTATGGCTTATTAATGACTTATGTTTGATGTGTAATTTGTCTGGTGTAATGGCATAATATAGTAAGCTTTGGTATAATTTAAATTGATGTTTGGATTCCATTTTGGTTTAGTAAATGCTTGATGATTTGGATTGTGTCTAAATGTGGATATTAGTTAAAGTATCAATTTGATTTGGCATGCTTTTGGTTGTGGAATTTAGTAGTGAAAAGGATTATTTTAAATGACATGAAATGTGTATGAAATAGCATGTTTTGGTTGCCTATTAATGTATAGAATGTAACACCCCAAACCCGGCCCAGACGTTATGGCCGAATCTGACGTGCCACATTGGAGTTGAAAACCCATGTTCCGTTTTAGTGTTTTAAAAACCATATATTTTGTTGAGTTAACAAAGTGAATGGAAGCTGGGCACCAGGTAGGTATCCGAGACAGAGGAGGTGAGCCATGAAGGCTGCTTAAGTACCAAGCTCTTCGATTGGATCCAATCCTAGACATGCCCACGACCATTGCCACACTTTGTTATATCGAGTTTAAATTTGTTTAAGTGGACGTCTTTGATAAATTGAATAATCGTGGTGTTGTGATATTTTGAAATCAAGTATCGTTTTGAAAACACGTCCTAAGTCTAGCCCATTTGAATAATTATCATCCAATTTTAAAGTTATTAAAAATAAAATAATCCCGAAAAGAAGTAAAAGAAAAGTTAAAATGGCCTTATTACAACCCAAGAATAAATAATAATTAAAGGAAATTTAAAGAAAACCAATGCTTATTTAAAAGCCCAAAGGCAATCACCGTGGCCACTCTGAATCCCCTCCAGCTCCAAGTCCCCACATCAAGGCTCACCTGCAAGGTTAAGGAAAGGGGGTGAGTTTGGAAACTCAGTGTGCAACAAGCCCCTTTCAGAGCCCAAATCAATATCAGCTTGCTGGGCCTTAGCCCAAGTCCAATCTCAATATGTATATACTGGGCCGTAGCCTTTTCATAAATCATATAACTAGGCCGAAGCCTTTTACTGTAACCGGTATGGCCCATAGGCCCATTTCAATATCACATGTATCGTCAATAAAAAACAAATGAATGCAAGCCCATTTGGGGAGACTACTCGACCCACCATCCGCTACTCTCCACCCGTACCAACCAACACACCATGTAAGGAATAACTCAACCCACCCAACCATAACTCTTCACTGGCAGCATAGCTACTTTATCATATAACTGGAGGCCTAGCCTCTTTTAATAACTGGGGCATAAGCCCTTTTGATAACTGGGGCATAAGCCCTTTTGATAACTGGGGCATAAGCCCTTTTGCACTTCCTCCGTCCATATAAAAACCCAACCCAATGCATTTATGAATACATCATGTGCATATCATACATATCATATGCATATCATACATTTCATGTGCATATCATACATACCATGTTTATCAAAATCCTATGTATTAAATTCATATATAAACCCTAGGGGTATAATGGTCATTTTTACCTAGGGGCAAAACGGTCATTTTCATGTTATAAGGGTAATCCTGTAATTTTACCAAAAATTAGGGTTTCCATGTTCATTAACGGTTACTAACAATTCATGGGTGCAAACAGTGATTCTGGCCCATTTTTAGCGAAATTGAGTTATTGGGCCTAAAACCCCTAATGGGCCCTACTTAGCCGATTTTGTCATCTAGGCCCATTTAGCCTATATTCCATAACGGTTTTATCAGTCTCGATGCGCAATTTAGCAGGTTTTCCTTTTCTACCAAATTTTTTACAAATGGGCCCGAAAGCCCATTGGGCCCCACTTCGGCCCTTCGAGGCCCAACTTACCGTGAACGCCAAAAATCGCGCTCTTACCGTTTCCAATGTTCCCAATCATCATCTCAACGAATCTAACTAACTAATGAGCGTTCGCTTGCTCACAAGTCCTCGAAATGCCAGAATTCCGGCATTTCGGCTTTTCGGCATTTATCGCTTTAAGCTATGAAAAAGGGTTCGTTACACACCTGTTTTGCGATATTCCTCAACGAGATCTCCTACACGATTTCTCCTATAACCAACCGTTAATAAATCAGCTCACAATAATTGAACCAAACCAGGAACCATCTAATATTAACACTTACACATTCGACCACCATCCATAATGGCCTTAGGCACCTTATCTTTACCGAGATTTATGACGAGATCTAGCCATTTCGGTGATCCAAGCTAATCCAAATTGACAGTACGCTTTGCTGCTCCTCCATTATAGAAACTATAAAAATATTAAAAGGAGAACTCCATAAAGTCTATACCCATATTCGGCCACCTCCCTAAACTAGAGGGGTTTCGGCTTTTCTTAACCTCCATAATACCGAATTGATTAAAGCTACGAGCACTTACTAAGGTTCCCCTACCCAAACGGTTCCAATCCCGTGTCAACTTTGATTCAACGCAGTCCCATCTTCAAAACACTAGCAAAAATTTCACCACAAGGATCCTAAGAATCGGCCACCAAGTCACCCAAGGATGCTGTGCTTTCGGCTTTTGGATCACTGAAGAAGAAGTGGTTATGGACCAAAAAGGGTGTTGACAAAAGAGTTGAAAGGCTTCTGACATAACATGAATCGGCTAAAAGAAAAAAAGAACAAGTGTATACCTTTATGGAGAAATCGACTTCCTTTGCCTCCTTCGAGATTTGACTTGTTGCTATTCGATTAGCAATGAAAAGAAGGATGAGTTCGGCTTTTACTATAAATGAAAGAGAGGAAGAATGGGGGTAAAGAGTTTATGGACGAAATAATGGAAGAGAAAAGAGAGGAATTGCTTAAGAAAAATCGGCACAAGTGGGAAGAAAGAAAGAAAACAAACGAAGAAAATGCCACCCTAAAACCCAATAGCCGAATTTACACTAACCTTCCCCCTTGGCCGGCCATCACTTCCCCCATTTCAAATCTCCTAAAATCTCTCCTAGATACGCTCCCCCTTATCTCTCCATCATCCCTAAAATCTCTGCCCTTATCACTCCTTAATCCATGAACTTGACTAATTCAAACTCCTCCAACAGAATCCACCTGGGTTCCATCACTTACCCTTCCTGCTTATAAAAATAAATAACCTTATTTGCCAACACAGGGAATCGATCCCATGTCTTCCCCTATGCTCCACACGCCACCTTTTTAGGAGCTTAGTGGCGTCACCCTTGCCACTTTACTATAGCTCTTTTTGTGATACATTTCTCCCACAACTTTACATAAGGTCACCTAGCCAGAACCCCTAACTCTTAAGTCCAAATTTTGAAAATTCTACCGGGTTTTGGCCAACACATGGGCCTTTCATAAGCCCATTTACATACTCAAATTATGAATTCCATAATCACATACCAAATTTTAGAAACTTACTTAAAATATCAAGAATCGCAAAAAACCCGAAAATCAGGATGTTACATTGAAATAGTACCAAATTTGGTTACTTTGTGTGCTTGAGAGTAGGGTGACAAATTGTCTTTACAAATGACCTATTTTTGTCCATACGGGTAGAGACACAGGCATGTGTCTCAGCCGTGTGTGACACACGGTCATGTTATACGGCCATCTGTACCCTCGGGTACCCTTTCGATTTAAGTCAGTATACCCTTCAGGTTTGGCACGGCCTAGACACACGAGTATGTCTACTAGCCATGTGTGACACACAAGCTGGCACATGGGCGTGTGGCCAAGTCAGTAACCTCCCTAATTTTCCCACAACCATGGCACACGGGCGTGTCCTCAGCCGTGTGGTGCAAGTCAGTATGTATGCCCTATTTTCACACGGTCTGTGACACAGGCGTGTCTGATGGCTGTGTGAGGCACACGGCCTATTCACACAGGCGTGCGACCCTAAAATCTATGATAATTTTCTATGTTTCTCAAAGTTTACAAATGATATCGGTTTAGTCCCAAACCCCTTTCTAAGCATGTTTTAAGGTTTCATAGACCTATATAAGGGACAGTGTGATTATGAATGAATGAAATATGATGATATATGTGATCGACGTATGAAATATGAATGTGAACGATGTGTATTGATCGGTAATGCCTCATTTTATGAAAAACATCAATCATCTATAAATCAAACAAACCCTAGCAAGCAGAACCCTGTTTTATCTTCTATAGATTTTTCCCCAACCCACTAACATCAACTCTAAAAATATTCCCCAAAAATATCAAAAAAGAAAAAGGCCCTTGCTACTGCCATTGATGTATCTTCAATCTGAATCACTTTTCATACTCAGGATACCTTTTGGATCTTCACCATTTTTACCACTCTCATGAGCACCAACAGAATTGAAGTAACGCATTAAAATGATACCTCAATCTGGTTTAGCCTTCTGAATAGCTCATGCAATTTATTCAAGGAAAAGCTAGTACATATAAGGAAAATTTTATCGATTAAATATAATAAATGTACAATTCTTGTGAATCAAGAAAAGAAACATTTTAGGACAAACTAGTTCTTACCTTGATCCATCCATAAGGATTCATGACCTTCAACTCAAAATCCTCAACACATGGTATTTTCTTGGGTTGGCCATACACAGTTGCGGAGGGTGAGAAAACCATCTGCTTAGTATAAAAATGTATGAATATGTATAACACCAAAGTAAAAGAAGAATAAGGACACAATCACATTTTCTAGTGGTTTTCATATTTACTAACACCTAAAAACTTTGGTGGAATTGAAGTAGTACAAGAAAAAACTATTGTTTTCTTTTTGAGGGCATAAAAGCATTGACATGTAATAAACTTCTTGATTAAATTCTTGGCACTCAAACAATCTTCACATTTAAACATATCATAGAGATAAAAACGACCTTTTTCAAAGACTCGAACAAATAGGAACAACTCAATAAGGAATTATAACAATTATACTAATTTAACATCTTTCTTAAATTAGTTGAAATGCAACTATGAAACCATACAGAGTAAAACAAAAAGTTTTAAAGACATTCTCATACCTTTTTGCAATTATATTTAGCCATGATCTCATACAGATTGATAGTGCCTATTAAATTATTGTCAAAATACTGATGAGGGTTGCCAAGACTCTCCCTAATAGTTTTAAGGCTAGCAAAATATATGACAACCTCAAACTTGAGCCAATTGTTACAGGTGAAATCCAATTTAACACTAGTCAAATTACATTTATTTTAAGTTATTTGCAAGCATAATCCCAAATGAAACTGTAAATTGACAATAAATTAATGGATCATTGTGATGCAAACAATCAAAAACAAAAAAGATTACAATATATATTCAATTGGCAATACTTTGTTTTAGAGAAAAGGTTGTCCAAGTTATCCGTGTTCCTCAAATCACCCTACAACCAAACAAAACCAAAAATCTGTATGAAAAAGCTTTGATCCCATCGTAGATCTTAAAACAAATAAAAACACAAATGTATGATCATCATAATACAATGATACATACAACAAAGGTTTCATATTTGGAGTAAAAGATGGAAAATAGTTTGCTTACCGAGTTGAACGGGAGTTTCTTAAAGAGCTCAGGACCCACTGATTCCTTAACCCTATCAACAGCTTCAATAAAAGAGTTATGAAGATTGTCTGGTCATTTTAGCTTTTGGAATAGATATTGTTTGGTCATTTTAGCTTTTTCCTTATGCTATTACAATATCTATTCCAAAAAAAAAATCGATTTAAATCATAAAGAATCGATGTAAACAAGAATGAATCCTTTCAAATAACAAAAAGATCGAGTAAAAGTAGAAAGGAATCAATTCAAAGCAGATGCAAATACTTTCTTTGCATACCATTTGTTGGTGTTTATCAGCAGCATAAAGATTTAAAGAATCAAACAACTGATTTAAACATCAAACAATCGATTTAAAGCATCATTCAATCAGGAAGATCAAAGATGTGCAACTTCCACCTTTTTTATTAAATTTATTCATCAATAAAATGAAATGAAATTAAAATTGTTACTTTCTAAAATCAGATACTTGTTTATTTTCACGAAGATGCAAATTGATGTTGGTGAATGCAAATGCAAAAGGTAATAGATTTGTTTTACAACCTTACCATAACCAGAAACTATTAACCATGATATTAAATTGATATGTAAGAATTTTTAAAAGAAAAACCTAACCCATCATAAACAAATAAATAATAGAGAAAACCACACCGAATTTTCACAAATACAACAAAAGCTTTTCTTTGATTTTCATGGACAATGTTCTCAAATTTTCACATATCTACTTGCAAAGTGTTTGTGACTTTGAAAAATATAAACAAGATATCTACTCTCTCTAGAATTATTGAATTACTGGTTACTTTAACCAAACAAAAATTGGGCCATCTTTGGGTGCAAAAGAATAGAGAAATAAGCTTCATGAATGCAAAATTTGCCACATGAAAATGGAAATATGATTTTTAGTAAAATAAGTATAGATTTTACACTTCTTGATATTGGTCTTTGAAAAATTAGGATTTATAAATTACACCTCACCAAGTTTATATGAAATCACCATAAGAAAACCCAAGAAACCTTTCATTAACTAAAATAATAAGAACTCATAAGCATGATTATATAATAATTAAATTGAAATCAAATTTAAAAAGCAATACATTCATATACACAATAAAAAAAGCAACAATGAATAAAATAAAATAGCAATTTAAACAAAAACCAAATTTTCATATTAATGCAAAAACCTTACAATTTGATAAAAGAGTATCGAACAAACTAAGAATTGGAAGATTAGATCTATAAGCCAAAACCCATTATAAGAACTTCAAATTTAGGGCATTTGAAATTTGGGTTCGAATTAAAACTTATGTTGGATCTTATGAAATGACCTGAAAAATGTTTCACTTCTTTTCTTCAATGGATTAAGTTGTCAAGAATTCCAATTTTGTAAATATATTGAAGAGAAAAAGAGTTTTAGTTTGCAACGCAGATAGGGTTGGGAGAAAATAGGATTAAAAAAAAGGTTTAGATTAAGTGAATAAGAGATTATTATAGTGGAGGGGAAGAAGCATGAAAAAAATTTCAATTGTGGATTTTAGACGTAAGAGAAGATGAGGGTAAAATTAAAACCTTGGCTAATTTGTTACTTCATTCGTTCCCTGAATCACCATTCAGTGGGGAAGGCATGAAATTGTATTATACATTTTTACCCTGAATAAGCCCATATGGAATAGGGCTGTAATAACTATTACAACCAACCAAACAACGGTTTAGTGACGGGCCCACTAAATTGGGCATTAGTGCATTGCTATTACAGCCAACAAAACATATTTTTAAGGTTTTGCTCTCATTCTTTTCTTTCAACTTCATGTCAGCCAGCCCTCACATGTCCTATTAGCTCTCTTGGCCCTACGACTAGCACTCAAGCTAGCGTTCCTCATCGTCTCACCCAACTGGCCATCACACAACCCTGACCCTTCATCAGCTTGCACCAACGCTCAACCCGTTGTCTCTTTGTGCCTAACCAAAACCCTCTTTTGCTGCACAATCTCAACCACCATATTCCCATTGTTTGTATCACCATAAAGCTGAGGGGTGAAGCCAAAAAATTCTTTTAGGAGGCCAAAATTAAATTGTACTTTTTACGATAGTAACATTACAAGTCCATCATTTTAATAATCTATATTTTAATAATTTTTAAAAGATTAAATCAAAATTCTCATTTTAAAGAGGTCGTGCCCCCTGCTAACCCCTGAACTACGCACTTGGTAACACCTTGTTCTTTGCCTGATTATCCCAACCACCATTTGCTCATCTTCTTAATCCGATTACTTCGTACCTCACCATGAACTTGATCTAGTTAATGACCAAACACCCTTCACTATTTCCATTTTAACCACCATCGTCCCATTCCCTTACGATACCATTTTTCACCACCATTATACCTTTTCACTACATGCTTCGCTCATTATAATAGCATGGTTACAGCAACTCCTTCGACACATATTTAGACATTGATTGCCGTATACAAACTGTCTGTTGTTGTTGACCGAATTAGTTGTTTGCTCAAGTAAATTCTAGACTCTATTATTAGTATGATGTTTAGTTATTGACTAAATATGTTCCATGCTTCATAAAATAATCTAATATTGGTGAAGGGATGGTTGGAATCACTATTGATGATGGGTGTAACCATAAATATGTGCGTATATATTATGTTATTATTCATTGAAATGTTTTATGCTCTAATAGTATTTATTGAGTGGGAGTATATATATAGAAGTATTATACATTGAAAAGTCATATTCTACATATGTACAAAGATATTACTACTATTATTATTCATTAACTTATTGGTATATTTAAAATATATAATATATGATACATATTTTTAAAAATAGTAGCTCATTTGATTTCCAAAGTCCAATAATTATGATCGATTCTCTATTAAGTTAATAACTAAAATTCTATTAGATTGATTTAGATTTGATTAATTATAAGCTTAATTTAAGTATTTTTAATCTTTCAAAATAAGAGTATGATTGAATTTTGATTAATTTCAATTTAGGAAAGTCAAGGTCTTTAATTTGTTGCTAAATTAGCGAATCATCGAAAGTAAAGGTCATTGAGAATTGCTCATTTCTAAGCAATGGCGCTTAGAATTCCAGTTTGTGTTCTCTATTGTTTTAAATACCTTATAATTTTTCTAAATTACTTGTTGTTGTGAATGTGCTATCCATTGAATATCCTTGTTATTGCTATTGTGTATTGAAAGTATCCATATGTGGTTATGAACTAAAATAGAGTATTATAATTATTATTGGCCCTCATAAACATTGTAGGAAAGTTGACTGGGTATAATTGACATGTCATAGAGTATAAAACTCTTTAAATATATATTCATGTGAGTTGTTATATCATCTGTGAGAGTCGTATCATTGCACTTTGTGCATTTAGTGTGTTGGTTGGTTAAGTCATGCTTTACATGCATTAGAGTATTGCTATCGTTTATATCATGTCATTATGGGGCTTGAATGGATACTCGTGTATCCAACATGTTTTTCCCACAAATGGTTACATGGGCTACATAGTTCTTTATGGTGTCTAATGTGCAATGGTTAATTTATATACTACTTGGTCAGATTAAAGTGAGACTATAAACTTTGGAATTGCTTTTAGAATTAAATGTTGTTAATATAATGTTTAAGTTCTTTTAATTTAGTCTAACTATATGATATTTTGTTAGACTTCAATAGAACATGACTGAGGTGTGAATAACTTAGCGCTCAAGTTTTTAATTTCGTGCGCAGGTAATACTTGGACTAAAGAGTTCATGAGTTCGTGATTGACCCTGCATCGCTAAAGAGTCTCTGCAAACCTGATTTTGTTAAGATGGTTTTCATTTAGTTTAGCCTTAGCATGTACTTAGGATTTGTTAATTTGGTTGATCTGGGTACTTAGATTTTTAATTTTGAAACTTATAGGTTATTTGATTAAATTTTTTATTTTCTTTTAATTATATATATTTATCAACATGATTGTGTTAAATGATTTAATATTAGTATGTTTAAATTTTTTGTTTTAATGCATAATAATCTTACAATTGATCAGGTGAATCACTTTGGTGATCACTGTAATGCTCCGAATTCGAATTGACATTTGGTCTAAGTTTGGGGTGTTACATTAAAGCTTAATTTAATGAGTTTTAGATATGTATATATGCCAAAAACTTATTGGTTCCTATATTTAAAATGAGAAAAAAAAGTTATTTAACACTCTCTAAAGTTAGTGACATTGAATAAATAATAACTATGTCAATGGTCTTGATATTTGATATACACAGTTATAATGTGCCCTAGTAGACTTAGTGAAATGCTTAGGATACAATTGTACCACTAGGGATTAGATGCTCATTTGATCTGGGAAGTGTGATGTTTTTGGAGTTTTGTTACCTTCGAGCTCTGCACTCTAAAATTTTTTAGTATTTCATACAAGTTTGTTTCAATAATTTTATTTGAATATCTGATGAGAAATTCATTTTTATTGATGCTAATTATTTTCATATTATTTTGAGGTCATTGAATGCATATTAAGATTTTTTTGAGTTTTGGGCCCTATTGGGTAAAAAATTAGTTGAGGGGCAAAATAGAAATTGTACTTTTAAGGACATTTTGGTCATTTTGAATCGTAATATGGTTAAATACTGGATTCTATATATGTGTGGTAATGAGATGATTTTTGGAACAACTGACCATGAAATTAGTCTTAACTTGCATTTTTACCACTTCTTTTTTAATAACCTTTGACCATTTGACCAAAGCTTGAATTTTAAATATAATAAACAAGAAGCAAAAAGTAAACCGCCAAAAATAGCTCACTATAGTGGGCAAGAACAAAGAAGAATAAGAGGCTTTCTTCTTCAAATTTTCTCACACTTCACTTATTTTTACTTAAATCTTCCATATTTTTTATTTATTTTCTTTCAAAATCATCCCTTAGAAACCATAGTAGCACAAAATCCCTCATCAATCTCATCACCATCATATCTACGGTTTAAACTTGGAGTGATAAGCTTTAAGCTAGAGGTGGAGAGAAGGATTCTTGGTAAGAGTTCATGAATTTCAAGCATATTATCATCTCATTACATGTTTAAAAGCTTTAAATGGGTTCTTAAGCCACCAATATGACTATTAATGTTATGATGATATTTTTAAACATTGTAAAAATTGTTCTTTTGTATGTATTTAAAGAGAAAGAGGTCGCTAGAGGTGGTTTTAGCAAAGAAAAAGAAAATGTGATAGATTAAAGGCCTTGGAGAAGCCTCCATCCATTTTTGTTACTTTTAGGAAAGGTAAGTTCTCATGGAATTCTTTATATTTCCATATTGTGTGTATCAGTTAGTTTAATATATTGAATGTGAAAGTATGATAGAAAATCAAGGTAGTTAACATGATATGATAGAAAAATCAAGGTAGTTAACATGATAGGAAATATAGCATGAAAATGTAGTTGTTTAGTTAAAATGGTATATTAATCGGTTGTGATAATGAAAAGTTGAAAATGGATATCTTAGGTACAATGGTTTAGTTAACTTTCATAATGACAATAAATTTTGGTATTATGATATGATATATTAAAACAATATGTCAATCAAACGAGCTATGTAAAGTGGAAAATATAAATACTTATGAATGGTGTAACTTTAAACAAATGAACTTATTTGTAAATTTTCACTTGTTACTTATGCCCATGTAAACGTTGTAGAAAGTATAAGATATGGATGACATTCCATTTAGGTTTATATGCGCATTTATGTACGATTTATTATAGAGTTGGAGCTATATCGTGTCGTTCGATGGCTTAGCATTTGTTAAGGATCATCGGATGTACACTATTTCTTCGGAGCCTATCTTGGTGTGGTGGAGAGATGCACATGATGCCTTCAGGCTTTGCACTTATGTGCATTGTTGTGGCGTAGTTCTATGCTCTTATGAGCATTCTTGGTGCAGTGGTGGATTCTCGTGTGTCTAAGTCCATTTACATTAGGCGAAAAGCTTTATACGGATAGATACTTGATTATGGAAAATTAAATATGAAATGATTGTGCTATGAACTTTAAAGAAAAGCTATTCTTTATATTTGCTGCAATAATATATATTTGTGTTCCATGAGATGATAAAAATATATATTAACCATGTTATATGTATTATACTAATTGTACTAGTTGAAATAATTAGAAATTATTATGCTTAACTTGCCATATGTGATGTAGTTGAGAATGTTATAGTAAATATTTATGTTCTTATGGCATTTCATATGCTCACCTCCAACAAGGTAAATATAGTGAATTCCATTTAAACTTATTAAGCATTATTTCCTTATGCAATGTTGTTTTTGAACATAAATTTTTTATTCAGGGAGACTTGAAGCCTACCTTAATTCTGGACAGAACACTATCATCGAGACCTACAAGAGTATTAAAGTGATGTATTATTTTTAGTTGTGGCATGTACTAGTTGTCTATATAAGTAAATATGTTAATTTCATATTACTTGCCCTTTGTGTTGAATGTTATTCAAATTTGAGCTCGTAGTCAACTTTTTATTTCCCTAACCGATCCTTCTTTTGGTTAGTTAGTGATATGCATGAATACTTTACTTTTGAAGTCATTGGTTTTTATTTTAAAGTGTTTTGTAATAGTTTTTTATATGTAATTGAGGGTCATTTATGTAATGACTCTATTTTCAATGGTGTTAGAAAATGCAGTTTTGGAGCCTCATTTTCATAAATCAAGTTTGTAAATATAAGATAGGAATATTTACGGAGTTATTATGAAAATATATTGAAGTCCGGTTAAGTAACTTAGCTAAAAAGTTGTTAATTAAAACAATGGAACTAAATTGTAAAAGTTCAATCCTATTGAGTTTTAATTAAGAAAATGCTTGAGGGCCTACGTAACAATTATTCAAACGATCAAAATGGTTAATTAAAAATTTTCAATAGTAAATAGTGGATGAAGATGGTGGACTCCATTTAGTTTAATTAATAATTAATATATGTATAATAATGCTTAAGAAAACTTATTTCCATATTCTTCCACCATCCTTAGAGAAAAAGAAAGAAAGAAAAATCACCATTGTTAAAGCTTTCCTTTGGCCTTCCAAGTATGTATGGTACAAAAGATAAAATTCATGATCTTTTTATAAACTTATGATCATGGAGCTTGATTTAGCTAGCCCATGTATTAATTTGTTCAATTGCTATGTTTTTAACAAGTTACCACTATTGAGAAATTGATGATTAGGCTTGAAGTTGATAGTTAGTATGCTTAGATTGTGAAAAAGGACTAAATTCAAATTTGAAACTAAACTTGTTAGATAGCTTTGTAACATCAGGGACTAAACTAAATAAATTAAAAACATATCATGAGATTATGCTGCCAATAGAAAATATAGGATCTGACCAGCTCTCGACATGTCAACATCGGAAGTGAGAATACTACTACTAAGGATGTGAATGAAGACAATGTTAACAAGTATACGGGTCATGTTGTAATATAGTTTTACAACTAAGGATGGAAGTACATTGAGGATCATGCCCAAGGGAGGTGAGACTAAACTAAGATTAATTCCTATGCTAATGGTTCTAGTTAGTAATTTAGTTAAATTATATTACGATTAATTCTAGGGTTATGATAAAATCTAGTTTATAACAAATAATAAAGATAACAATGGAGATAAATTTCAGATTCTAGCATTTTTGATGATGGAAGACTAACTCGCTTTAGTGTTCATAATTAACTCCTATTTCATGTTCTAATCAATCAACTAGTCACCTAGCAGGGCCTCTCAGCCTTCCACTAACCTAATGAGTCGGAAAAAAACTTCGTATCTCTTGTTGTCATTGTCCAGACCGGATTGGGGTAAGGTTTTCACAGATAGGCAATACCTTGTCATTGTCCAGACCGGATTGGGGTAAGGTTTTCACAGATAGGCAATATCGATTTTGAGTTTATTCCTATATATATGACTTCCCATGATCTTCAAGCCTAGGGTTTTAAGTTCTTCCTATCCCAACTAGTTGATCCGTTAAAAAACCTTACATAGAGGTTAATTAATCCAACATCTACTAGTTAATCTCCCTTACCAGATTAGTTCCCTATAGATTTAACACATGCAAATTAATTGACAGAAAATATAAACATTATAAATAAATCAAGAGCAAGGATGAGAAAAATCCTGATATATTTAGAAACATGCGAACAATAATCCATTGAAGAGTAATGGTGATATACAATTTGATCCCTACAAAGAATGAAATAAAAAAAAATAAGATAAAATCTGAAACTAAAGGAAAATCAAAATTACAAGTGAAAGTGAAATTGAAATTAAGTAAAAAGTTGTACATAAAGTGTTTAGAACAATTCTATTTATAGGTCTAGGGTTGGTCGCAGATTGTTAACCTAATTCGACTGAGTTTTTGTGTTAAAATTTATTGTGAGGATAGAAGTACCCTTGGTTCATTAATTCCCCTTATCACATCGACGCCGCGGCACTCTCTGGCCTGTGTTTTGACACTGAACGCAGTTTATTCATTATGTTGTGACATCGAAGCTTCGTGTTGCAACATCGTGAATAGTCCACTATCTTTTTGCCCCCGAATCATGTCTTGCACACTCCCAAATATTTTAGTCTACCTTTTAGCCTACAAATTGGACACTTTAGGCATAAATTTTCTTCTTAAAAAAAAATTTCACACAAACATGCAATCATATCATGGATCATCAAATAATCATAAAATAATTATTTCCACTTTAGATTTGTGGTCTTGAAACCACTGTTCTGACTAAACCCTAATTTGGGATGTTACTGTGATTGTCCGAGACCTCCACATACCGAGTCCAGCATCAGAACTTAGAAATGTACCTGCAACAGGAAACAATAAGGGGTGAGCTATACGAGCTCAGTGTGAGTTCGAAACATATCTAACAATGGAATTACAGATTAGAAACCAAATAGTAGTTCGATAACAAAAAATGCTTACAAAGATACGCAGAAATAGAAAACAAACTTGAAACCAACATCCCAAAAATACGCAACAATCAAGGCACACCAAATCATACACAGAATACTCAACAAATAAACCCGTCAATGGGTCGATACAATAATACTTATCATCACAATCCAAAATGTCACTACGCTAACACCTCAATGCGCGCAGAATCAATTAGAAATGTTATGACAAACAGACAGATTACAGACAAGTAGCTCACATCTAGATGTATATGAATACAACCAAGTATTAAAAAACCCACCCATCCAGCCAAAACACCTCTCCGTCCCTTAATCACACCCCAAAAGAGCTGTTTAAACTCATCCAACAATACACACCACATAAGACCTCGAAAGGCCTATCCAACCCTACACACCATGTATGTGGACCAAGCCACTCAGATCATAATATGCAGCAAGGCTAGCGTATATGTAGTACAGTGCATTGCGGTAAACCACTATACAGATATGTTGCAGTTTAAACTACCAAATCAAATAATAGTACATAGCAAAGCTGAAGAATAAGCGGTACAGTATAGTAAACCGTTGTACTGATAAGTTACAGTTAAACTGCCAAATCATATCAAAATTTGTCTTCCTTCTCTTCACAACCAACCAAAAATTACCTTATGCAAGTGCATGTATGCTTACAACCTCACAGAAACCATGAACACATCGACAGACAGTTAGATAGAAATAGGCATGCACACATCCAGCTAATCGAGTTTAGAATCAGATATCTCATACAATAGTCATAAATAACACATAAGCCGAAGCCTAGATTAGAGTCTTAACTACCCTCACTAAAGCTTAGTCAAGGGTCGAAACACACAGACACATTTTTAGATAAAAAAGATACACAGAACTAAAATTGGTGGTTTAGGGCCAAAGGTCGTGTGCTCCGGCCGTGTGGAAAAGCCTAGGCTATGTGGGGGTTAACACACCCGTGTAGGAGGAGGCACACTATTGTGTGGCTAGGCCATGTGGAAACAAATTATATAACCCTAATCCCTAATCGCACACGCCCATGTGACACAAGACATGATCGTGTAAAGATCAACAAAAATCCCCAAATTAGCCACACGACTGTGTGGCCAAACTGTGTGGCATCAAAATTAGCCCAAGAGTCTTAAATCCCAATTCAACACGGCTGTGTTGACTGCCCATGTAGGGGCATATGCCTGTGTAGCCACTCATGTGGTCACGAAACCACCCTAAAACAACGCAAGAAATCATGCTATCACTCCTGAACATTTTCCAGCCCTCGATAATTTGATATTATACCAAATTAAATAAGTTCTAAGCATGAAAATAGTAGCACAACATTGTAAATAACCAGTTTGCGAACACACACATAAAATGCTGACTTTTTTGAGTCGAAAGAAGAATTTGCAAATAAATTAGATAAGATATGAAAAACACACATTAGACAGAAATGAGCACCCAGAATCGTTTGACTCACTCCACCAATCCGAACCTTAGATCTTCCCTGGAAGAACCCCTATCCATGAGATACTAAAGTATGGAAAAAGTAAAGAAAAATTAGTTTTATTTTACAGAGAAAACAAGAAGAAGAGGAAAATGAAAGAAAGAAAAAAAATGTGCTACTCTCTTGGGATTTTCTATCGTCAAAATAAATAATAAATTTAATAAACATTTTACACTCAAACAAATTGGAAGTGCAAAAGTAATTTCTCAAAGTATACATGAGGGCTCGAACACAGAACCCCAAGGTAAACTAACACACAACCATCCACCAAACTAGCAGGCCTATTCTGACACTAAAACACAGAAACACACACGTAAATGGTCAAGCTATGCACAACCCTAAATACGAACCCCAAAACTTCTAACCCTATATTTTGGGGTGTTACATTTGCAGATGGTGTGATAAAGGCTTTTAATGATGGCTTTTTTTTTCTAATAATGAAACTATTGCAGAAAGATGTCAGTATGTTTGGTCCAATAAGTTTCAACAGAGTTTGGACAACAGAAGATGAATAGATTTCTAAGTTTAAAATTGATGATATCAGAAACCTATCCAAAACAGTTGTTCTAGTAATCGAATTAGGAAAGATTTGAGTTAAATAAAAAAAATGTTGTTAAAGATTGCTTTCATATAAGGTATAGAGGAAAAAGGTCATAATTTAATAAGACTATTGAAAAGATACCTCAGCCCGTAACAAACATAATGCTAATATAAAAGGAAAGATACTGAGTTTTGGATTGATAATATCTATTTTCAAAATGTTATGTGTTGTGAAAGAAAAAGAAAGTTCAATTCAAGATTTTAGAGGCAATATGGGATTTGTAACACCCCTAACTCGTGACCGACGCCGGTGTCGGACACGAGGGGTTAACGGCCAAACCCTCTCAAGATACCAACCAATTTGACATTACCAGTCAGGCTGGAAAACTGCGTCACCATCGCCTTAAAAATCATATCTCGAGTTTCAAAACTCGGAAACTGGTTTCGTAAATTTTCCCTGAATTTAGACTGATATACCCATCCATGGATTTATTTTTAGAATTTTTCGTTGGGCCAATTGGTACAGTTTATTAGTTAAAGTCACCCATGTTACAGGGACCGACTGCTCTGACCTTCGCGCGTTACAACTTGAATATCTCCCTGTACAGGGCTTTAATACTGGTGCCGTTTGTTTCTAATGAAACTAGACTCAAAATGGAATCTTTACATATAAGGCATGACTCCTAATTATTTCTGGATAATTTATGGTAAATTTTCAAAGTCACGACAGGGGACCCAGAAACCGTTCTGGCCCTGTCTCACGAGAACCTTAATATTTCTCAGTATACCGCTCATATGGTCGTTTAGTTTCGTCCATATAAAAATAGATTCATCAAGGTTCAGTTCCATAATTTACTCACTATTTAATTCTACTTCTAATATTTTTAGTGATTTTTCAATCTCATCTCACTGCTGCTGTCCGCAACAGTTACTGCAGTAGACTATGCCAATTTCATGAATTTTTCCTTGGCCTTAATCATCCATCATACATGACACAAATTATGGCCACCTTATCAAGATTTGAGTTTCTAAGACTCGTGGCTATAGGTTCTAGCATCCCACTCGACGACCACATAGGCCATTTTCACATGGCTTAAAGTTTACAACCCACAATTCGACAAAATATAATAGCCTATACATGCCAAATGTTCTTCAACAACAAAAACAATACCACAAGATTTCAGCCGGTGTGATGACTTCAACGACGGTCCCGATCACGCAAAACAATACGAGTCCGAGAGACCTAAAATGGGTGACAAGAAAAACACCGAGTGAGTTTACAACTCAGTAAGTCATAAGCATTCATCAATCCATCGATAAAGTTACTACAACATGAAACAATAAACGAGGCTAGGTACTCATCCATATCGAATCTATACCATAATTCCTCGGACCTTTCGGTCCAATCTCATACCAAGCCATACATCCACATTTCATATTCTACACAACAAGATATTTGAGGCATTTTCACACACTAACTCATTTCCACCACAATCATACAATTTCAATCATCACATAGATTTAAGGCTTACCAAATTCAACCCCGAGCATGAACATATTTTCTATTCGTCAAGAGCTCGAGGTACTTACCCGATCCGCTGTCCGGGATTAGCTCGATAATGTCGCACACTCAGTGCCAATTGTAATGCAAGAACATATAGTGAATCCGCACACTTAGTGCTATATGTATTCAACTCGCACACTTAGTGCTATATAATCAAACTCGCACACTTAGTGCTGTACAATTTTAAACCCGCACACTTAGTGCCAATCTTGTCACCGTGTCCATTTATACCCGCACACTTAGTGCCGAGACCAATACCTTATGTATTTTGCTGCCTTTATACATTCAACAATGGCATCATTCCATACACATACATTTCCATTTACACACCAACTCATTTAAACACATTTGCATATATATATTGATCATTTAAATCAACACCAAATATACGCTTAATGACTTACCTTGTGTTGGGTAAAACAGTCCAAGTCGGCTACTCGATGACCTTCGTCTTTCCCTTGCTTGATTCTCCTTCTTTAACTCCTTGAGCTTAATCAATAAATCAACTAGTTTAACCCTCTTGCTAAACATTCATAATTCAATTACACATGCATATGTATGTTTGTATATTCGCAACCATCCTCACTTATTACCCATTTGGTCAACAATCTAAGCCAAGATAAGGCTTCAATATGGTTGCCTCTAACCGAATACATGCACACCAATCTACTTCCTTTGGCCGAATATGCATGTCTATGTGGAGGCTAATTTTACACTTAATACTACACAAAAAACAGCATACATTTTCCTAATTAACGCATTACATATTGTAGTTCTATACACATCTCTCATTTATTTCATAACCAAACAACATCACAAGCAAATAGACACCTTAAAATAGTATACATGTCATACCAATTCATCATGTGCAAACATATATTCATGTAGGTGCAATGGCGAATTCTCAAGTGGCTTATATCCAAATATACACACATATCCAAAGCTTAAATCTTACTTACCATGCAACATGCATGAATCATACTTATGGATACAACATGGCCGAATACCACAACACCATACCGTTTCAATTTGGTCATGGTTAAACAAAGAACTTAGTATCTCATTCAAAAATGCTAAAAGAAAATCTAAGAATCCTCAATCCACCATCACATGAATCATTATCAAGCTTGATATTTAGCATGCAATGGCATTAACACCATATTCACTTTGGCCGAATTTCATTCCCATGACATAACAAAGATTTGAACCATGGGCTAACAAGAACATCAAGCTAGCAACTAAAATATACATGAATCTCATGGCAAAACATCAAACTTACCTTAATCTAGGTACAAGTATGGCCAAACCTCCTCCTAAACCTCTTCCAAACCAACATGAAACAAGAATTCCTTCCTTCTTCCTTAGAATTTTCAGCCCAAAGGAAATGAAAATGATGAACAAAAATTCTTCTTTCTTTCTCCACACTCACGGCAATGGGCATGCATGAGACCATTTTTTTCTTTTTTTTTGTTCCTTTCATTATTAAATTCCCATGCTCACTATTTTATTTTTTCTTACATACACCATTGTCCCAACATGTTTTATGACATGTTTTTACCCATAATCTCTTGTCATGGCCGGCCACTAACTATTAGGGGGAAATTTGACATGCAAGTCCTCCCCTTTGACTACATGCACTATTAGGTCCTTATAGATTAGCCTATCACTTTTCAAAAGTGTCACACAAGTCCTACTAACTCAATTCACATGCTATCGGCTAAATCGAAGCTTGAAATTTTCACACATTCATAATTACATATTCTAGACAATAAATATTACGTTCAAACATTTCGGTGACTCGGTTTAGCGGTCCCAAACCACTTCCCGACTAGGGTCAATTTTGGTGTCACAACTCTCCCCACTTAAGAAATTTTCGTCCCGAAATTCTTACCGTAAATAGGTTTGGGTAACGCTCTTTCATAGAGTTCTCGGGTTCCCAAGTAGCTTCTTCCATCCCGTGTTTGAGCCATAACACTTTTACTAATGGAACTCTTTTGTTTCGCAACTCCTTCACTTCACGAGCTAGGATACGAATCGGTTCTTCTTCATAACTCATATCGGCTTGAATTTCAACCTCGATGGACTAATTACGTGTGACGGGTCGATCTATAACGTCAAGCATCGAAACATGGAAGACGTTGTGAATCCTTTCAAGTTCGGGGCAAAATCAAACGATACGCGATCGACCGACTCGTTCAGATATTTCATATGGCCCGATGAACCTCGGCTCAATTTTCCTTACGGCCAAATCTAAGCACCTTCTTCCAAGGTGAAACTTGGAGAAAGACCTTGTCTCCAACCCGATATTCAATATCTTTTCTTTTCAAATCCGCATACGACTTTTGGCGATCCGGCGACTTTCAAACTTTCACGAATTACTCGAACTCTTTGCTCGGCATCCTTAACCAAATCAACCTCAAGAATTTACCTTCACTAAGTTCACCAGAATAATGGGTACGGCATTTACGATCGTATAAAGCCTCGTAAGGCGCCATCTTAATACTTGATTGAAAGCTATTGTTGTGTTTAATTCAATCAAAGGCGTATACTGCTTCCATGAACCACTAAACTCAAGGATACAACATCTCAACATATCCTCGAGTATTTGAATTATCTGTTCGGATTGACCATCGGTTTGGGGGTGAAAGGCGGTCTGAAATGCAACTTGGTACCCAAAGCTTCTTGAAATTTCTTCCAAAATCGCGAGGTAAATCTCGGATCTCTATCCGACACAATAGAAATCGGTACCCGTGTAATCTCACAATCGAAAGCGTACAATTCGGCTAGTTTATCCAATGAAAATCCGTGACGCACGGGATAAAGTGAGCCGACTTAGTCGGTCTATCAACAACAACCCAAATCGCATCCTTCTTACTAGTCGACAATGGCGGCCGGACACAAAGTCCATTGTGACTCGATCCCATTTCCACTCGGGTATCGTGATCGGTGAAGCAATCTCAAGGCACTTGATGTTCGCTTTCACTTGTTGACATATTAAACATCTCAAACAAAGTCGGAGATGTCCCGTTTCATACCATGCCACCAAAACCGACGTTTCAAATCGTTGTACATCTTCGTACTCCCGTGGATTGCCATTCGGCTACAATGGGCTTCGTTCAAAATTATTGGAATAAGTTCAATTCTTTGGGACACAGACGACTTCGAACCTCAAACAATCGTCATCATCGATTTGAAATTCGAGTCCTTGTTCGAACACACTCATCCGCTTTGCAACCAACTCATCGTCGACTTTCTGAGCTTCACGAATTTGACGTATCAATAATGGTTTGGCTTTCAATTCAGCTACTAACACATTGTCGGGTAGGATAGACAAGTGTACATTCATCGCTCGCAAGGCAAATAGTGATTTCCGGCTTAAGGCATCCGCAACCACATTAGCCCTTCCCGGGTGATAATCAATGACGAGCTCATAATCTTTTAACAACTCGAGCCATCGCCTTTGTCGCAGATTTAAGTCTCTTTGGGTCATCAAATATTTGAGACTTTTGTGATCCGAATACACATGGCACTTCTCACCAAATAAGTAATGTCGCCATATCTTTAAGGCGAATACGATGGCAGCCAATTCGAGATCATGGGTCGGATAATTTTTCTCATGTGGCTTTAATTGCCTCGACGCATAGGCCACAACTCGCCCTTCTTGCATCAATACGCAACCCAACCCAAGTAGGGATGCGTCACTATAAATGACAAACTCTTTGCCCGATTCGGGTTGCACTAGAATTGGGGCTTCAGTCAAATAAGCTTTCAGTTGATCGAAACTTTTCTGACATTTCTCCGTCCATTCGAACTTAACATCCTTTTGGAGTAGCCGTCATTGGCGTGGCTATCGTCGAGAAACCTTTACAAATCGTCGGTAATAACCGCAAGCCCCAAAAGCTCCTAACTTCGGTAACATTCCTTGGTGGTTTCCAATCGACTATGGCGAAATTTTGTTCGGGTCCACCTCGACACCGATGCGGACACCACGTGCCCCAAAAAGCTAACCTCTTTCAACCAAAATTCACATTTATGAACTTTGCGTATAATCGCTTATCTCGTAAGATTTGCAACACTAGCCTCGTGTGTTCAAGATGCTCGCCATCTCTCGAATAGACCAAAATGTCATCGATAAATACAACTACGAACCGATCCAAGTATGGCTGAAAATTCTATTCATTAAATCCATAAACACCGCAGGGCATTAGTGAGCCCAAACGGCATCACCAAGAATTCGTAGTGACCGTACCTCGTTCTAAAAGCGGTTTTGGGTATGTCCGATTCTCGGACCCTCAACCGATAGTACCCGACCTCAAATCTATCTTTGAAAACACCGAGGCTCCCTTTAATTGATCAAACAAATTGTCAATTCGTGGCAATGGATATTTATTCTTTATCGTCACTTTATTGAGTTGACGATAGTCGATGCACAACCTCATGGTTCCGTCCTTCTTCTTCACAAACAATACAAAGTCGCCCATGGAGAAAAACTCGGTCGAGCGAAACCTCTATCCGTCAATTCTTGCAATTGAACCTTCAATTCCTTTAATTCCGTTAATGCCATACGATACGGGGCTATTGAAATCGGCGTAGTACCGGTACAACCGATGCGAATTCCACTTCTCGAACCGGTGGCAATCCGGTAACTCCTCGGAAAAACATCTGAATACTCACAAACCACTGGTACCGATTCGAGTTTCCTTTCCGTCTCTTTACTTCCAAACACATACGCAAGGTATGTTTCACACCCCTTTTTCACATACCTCCGAGCGGTCATAGAAGATATTATCGCTGGCGCTCCTTTTAAATCAGTAGACTCGACTCGGACTACCTCATTATTTGCACTCCTCAAATCAATGGTTTTCCTTTGCGATCCACCACTGCATCATGTACTGGTCACCAATCCATACCAAGAATAACATCGAATTCATTAAATGGTAGAAGCATTAGATCGGCCGGAAAACAGGATTCTCGAATTGTTAGGGGGCATCTCTTGCACACTTTATCAACGAGCACGTATTGACCCAAAGGGTTTGACACTCGAATTACGAACTCGAAGAGACTCAACGGTAGAGTCTTCTTTGGATGCTAAGGTTTCACATACATATGAGTGAGTAGAGCCGAGGTCAATCAATGCAATCACAATAGTATCAAAGAGAGTAAAAGTACCAGTGATAACGTCAGGGGAGGATGCCTCCTCTCGTGCGCGGATGGCATATGCTCTAGCAGGAGTACGGGTCTCGGATCGGACAGCCAGTATTAGAGGCTCCTCTCGATTACCACCCCTACCTCCAGAGATTCTCGGGGCCTACCTCCACCGTCGTTCCACTAGGTCTTACACCTTGCGTCTTATTCCTCTCATCTAGCTCCGTGCAATCTCTAATGAAGTGGTCCTTGAACCGCATCCATAACAGCCCTATTAATGACTTACCCCAACATTCACCTAGGTGTCGTCTTCCACATTGGGGGCATTCAGTCTCTCTTGACGATTATTGCCCACACTAGCTACTGAAGTAGCTCGAGAGTCCGTCAATGGTCGGGCTCTAATGGAAATTCCCGCATCGTCCTCGACTTCTTGGTGTCCTCCACGAACCTCTTTACAGCCGAGAACGGAGCTTTACTCGTCGATCTTTTACGGTAATCTCTTGCTTCAAATTCAGCCTTCTTCTTCTCCTTCCCAAGTTCTTCCGCCTTGCGTGCTCGTTCGACTAGTGTCACGAACTCCTTTATCTCCAAAATTCCCACTAGTAACTTTAACTCTTCATTCAATCCTTCTTCAAATCTTTTGCACATCGCAACCTCATCAGCCACACACTCCGAGCATACCGACTAAGTCTTACGAACTCATGTTCAGATTCAGATCTGATCATCCGCCTTGCTTGAGTTCCAAGAATTCCTTACGCTTCGATCGATGAACCGTTGACTAATGTATTTCTTTCGAAATTGGATTGGAAGAAATCCCAAGTAACTCGTTCATTTGGGACTATGGAAATTAAAGTCCTCCACCAATAGTAAGTCGAGTCTCGCAACAAGGATATAGCACACTTAAGACATTCATCGGGTGTGCATGACAGTTCATCTAACACTCTAATGGTGTTATCGAGCGAACTCGGCCTTTTCGGCATCATCAAGAACTATGGCCTTGAACTCCTCGCCCCACGCTTCCTAATCAAGTCCACGGTGGTTTACTCAGCCTCACAGGATCGATGAATCGGAGGCATTGCGGGCTCTTGGGGTGGAGTATTTAAATTCGGGAATGGTTGGACAGCCGGGTTGGTTCGGGCATATTGCGCGACCCACTCATTCATCATGGTGAAGAAGGCTTGTTTCGCCTTCATTTTGATTATTCGCGGATGATGAGGCTCAACGGGCGGTGTCCCTTGCGCAGAGCAGCCGCTACACTTTCAACGTCATCCGCCAAGGGTCTCTCTACCGGGTTCCATTGCTAATCAAAACAAAAATTCCAACCGTCGAAGTCATCACATTATTAAGCGCTAACAATTTGGCATGTATAGCTAGACTCACACGCTATGGTAGTCCTAGAACCGACTAAACCATAGCTCTGATACCAATAAAATTGTAACACCTAACTCGTGACCGACGCCGTGTCGGACACGAGGGTTAACGCCAAACCCTCTCAAGATACCAACCAATTTGACATTACCAGTCAGGCTGGAAAACTGCGTCACTGTCGCCTTAAAATCATATCTCGAGTTTCAAAACTCGGAAACTGGTTTCGTAAATTTTCCTGAATTTAGACTCATATACCCATCCATGGATTTATTTTTAGAATTTTGGTTGGGCCAATTGGTACAGTTTATTAGTTAAAGTCACCCATGTTACAGGGACCGACTGCTCTGACCTTCGCGCGTTACAACTTGAATATCTCCCTGTACAGGGCTTTAATACTGGTGCCATTTGTTTCTAATGAAACTAGACTCAAAATGGAATCTTTACATATAAGGCATGACTCCTAATTCTTTCTGGATAATTTATGGTAAATTTTCAAAGTCACGACAGGGGACCCAGAAACCGTTCTGGCCCTGTCTCACGAGAACCTTAATATTTCTCAGTATACCGCTCATATGGTCGTTTCGTTTCGTCCATATAAAAATAGATTCATCAAGGTTCAGTTCCATAATTTACTCACTATTTAATTCTACTTCTACTATTTTTAGTGATTTTCAATCTCATCTCACTGCTGCTGTCCGCAACAGTTACTGCAGAGACTATGCCAATTTCATGAATTTTTCCTTGGCCTTAATCATCCATCATACATGACACAAATTATGGCCACCTTATCAAGATTTGAGTTTCTAAGACTCGTGGCTATAGGTTCTAGCATCCCACTCGACGACCACATAGGCCATTTTCACATGGCTTAAAGTTTACAACCCACAATTCGACAAAATATAATAGCCTATACATGCCAAATGTTCTTCAACAACAAAAACAATACCACAAGATTTCAGCCGGTGTGATGACTTCAACGACGGTCCCGATCACGCAAACAATACGAGTCCGAGAGACCTAAAATGGGTGACAAGAAAAACACCGAGTGAGTTTACAACTCAGTAAGTCATAAGCATTCATCAATCCACTGATAAAGTTACTACAACATGAAACAATAAACGAGGCTAGGTACTCATCCATATCGAATCTATACCATAATTCCTCGGACCTTTCGGTCCAATCTCATACCAAGCCATACATCCACATTTCATATTCTACACAACAAGATATTTGAGGCATTTTCACACACTAACTCATTTCCACCACAATCATACAATTTCAATCATCACATAGATTTAAGGCTTACCAAATTCAACCCCGAGCATGAACATATTTTCTATTCGTCAAGAGCTCGAGGTACTTACCCGATCCGCTGTCCGAGATTAGCTCGATAATGTCGCACACTCAGTGCCAATTGTAATGCAAGAACATATAGTGAATCCGCACACTTAGTGCTATATGTATTCAACTCGCACACTTAGTGCTATATAATCAAACTCGCACACTTAGTGCTGTACAATTTTAAACCCGCACACTTAGTGCCAATCTTGTCACCGTGTCCATTTATACCCGCACACTTAGTGCCGAGACCAATACCTTATGTATTTTGCTGCCTTTATACATTCAACAATGGCATCATTCCATACACATACATTTCCATTTACACACCAACTCATTTAAACACATTTGCATATATATATTGATCATTTAAATCAACACCAAATATACGCTTAATGACTTACCTTGTGTTGGGTAAAACAGTCCAAGTCGGCTACTCGATGACCTTCGTCTTTCCCTTGCTTGATTCTCCTTCTTTAACTCCTTGAGCTTAATCAATAAATCAACTAGTTTAACCCTCTTGCTAAACATTCATAATTCAATTACACATGCATATGTATGTTTGTATATTCGCAACCATCCTCACTTATTACCCATTTGGTCAACAATCTAAGCCAAGATAAGGCTTCAATATGGTTGCCTCTAACCGAATACATGCACACCAATCTACTTCCTTTGGCCGAATATGCATGTCTATGTGGAGGCTAATTTTACACTTAATACTACACAAAAAAACAGCATACATTTTCCTAATTAACGCATTACATATTGTAGTTCTATACACATCTCTCATTTATTTCATAACCAAACAACATCACAAGCAAATAGACACCTTAAAATAGTATACATGTCATACCAATTCATCATGTGCAAACATATATTCATGTAGGTGCAATGGCGAATTCTCAAGTGGCTTATATCCAAATATACACACATATCCAAAGCTTAAATCTTACTTACCATGCAACATGCATGAATCATACTTATGGATACAACATGGCCGAATACCACAACACCATACCGTTTCAATTTGGTCATGGTTAAACAAAGAACTTAGTATCTCATTCAAAAATGCTAAAAGAAAATCTAAGAATCCTCAATCCACCATCACATGAATCATTATCAAGCTTGATATTTAGCATGCAATGGCATTAACACCATATTCACTTTGGCCGAATTTCATTCCCATGACATAACAAAGATTTGAACCATGGGCTAACAAGAACATCAAGCTAGCAACTAAAATATACATGAATCTCATGGCAAAACATCAAACTTACCTTAATCTAGGTACAAGTATGGCCAAACCTCCTCCTAAACCTCTTCCAAACCAACATGAAACAAGAATTCCTTCCTTCTTCCTTAGAATTTTCAGCCCAAAGGAAATGAAAATGATGAACAAAAATTCTTCTTTCTTTCTCCACACTCACGGCAATGGGCATGCATGAGACCATTTTTTCTCTTTTTTTTTGTTCCTTTCATTATTAAATTCCCATGCTCACTATTTTATTTTTTCTTACATACACCATTGTCCCAACATGTTTTATGACATGTTTTTACCCATAATCTCTTGTCATGGCGGCCACTAACTATTAGGGGGAAATTTGACATGCAAGTCCTCCCTTGACTACATGCACTATTAGGTCCTTATAGATTAGCCTATCACTTTTCAAAAGTGTCACACAAGTCCTACTAACTGAATTCACATGCTATCGGCTAAATCGAAGCTTGAAATTTTCACACATTCATAATTACATATTCTAGACAATAAATATTACGTTCAAACATTTCGGTGACTCGGTTTAGCGGTCCCGAAACCACTTCCCGACTAGGGTCAATTTTGGGCTGTCACAGGATTTCTGAGAAAGATTGGTACAATGCCCTAATCTATTTTCAAATAGAAATTTTGAGGACAAAACTTCCTAGGAGAGAGTTGTAACAGTCCCATTTTTAATGGTGCCAAAAGCAGTGGTTATGGAAACCCTGTTCTCTGATGAGTTACTTATGTTATTATATTGGATCTTGGTCTGATGAATCTTTTAAATGAACAGTTATCTAAGGCAAAAGTGTATTAACTCTAGAGTTATTGGTTTTAAAAAGTGAAGTATTGGGATCTCGTTTCTGTAAATCAAGCTTGTAAATATTACGGAGTTATATTATAGGCTAATTGACTTTTGGATAGGTAATTTTATCAAATTAGTGACTAATTAAGGTACAAGGACTAAATTGTAAAAACTATAAAGTTAATAACTATTGAATTTTATTAGCTAAATATGTTAAAAAGTATTATTACAGGAGTCAAAATGGCAATTAGGCCATTGTAAAATATATTGGTCAGTTTATGCTTGAAAACTAGTAATTTATATGTTAATTTTAACATTAAATTAAATTAAAAATTAAACAAAAGGTACTAAAACATAAACAATAGGAAAATGGCCATTATCATTTCCCCCCTTTCTCTACTGTTTCTCCATTAAAAAGAAAACCAAGCTTTCAGCCAACTTTGTTCTTCAAATTGGTAAGTCAATTTTAATACGTTTCTTGTAATTTTTATGTTTTTGAGATCGTGATAGCTAGATTTAGCTAAACTGTTTGATAATTTCTGAAACTGTTAAAGTTTCAAAATGTTTCCATTGATGAATTTTGAAACTTTTGGTGTTAAATGGTTTGATTGTAAGCTTGGACGTGATACAGGACTAATTTCTAAAGTAAAAATTATTAATTTTGAACACAGGAACTAAAGTGTAGATATTTTGAAATTGATATGTAATTTTTGTAATTATATATATTATAGGTCTGTAGAAGGATGTAATTGGAATTGGATTGGAAAAAAAAGCTAAAATTTGAAACATATAGCTATTTCGATTTTAGGGACTAAATTGAATAAAATGAAAACTTTTAGGAAACTTTTGTAAAGTGAAATTGAATTGAATTATACTTATGATATGATGATATAAGGCTATTGGAATTGATAAATTGTAATGAATTATTATAGATCGGGATTTGAATAAGTCGGTAGATAATTAAGAAACATGAGAAATTTTAGATTAGTCATTGACATCTTGTTTGTTGTGGTTTTCCCAGGTAAGTTTATATGGAACTTATTGTATTTTTTTATTATGATTGAATTGTGTTTATAAATATATATTAATTATATATAATTATATATTTAATGACTTTTGACATTAAATGATTAAATTGTAAAATATGAAATACTTGATAATTATGAACAGATACATGACATTGAATGGGTATGGGAATGTTATGTGGTTGGATAGCATGTACATGATGATGTTGTTGATTTAAAATAATACATAATTGATAAAAGAACCCATATGATTTTAATAAATAGTTTAGATACAAATGAAAAGTCACTAGGGTTCTAAAAAGGAAAAATGAGAATTCTGAATAGAGATTTATTTGCTGGCTAAGATCCAACATAAATTACGAATTCTTGATAACTTGAGTGAGCAATATCAAATTCTTACTTAGTAATTCGTGGTGGTTGAGATCCAACATAAGTTGTGGATTCTCGATAGCTTAAGTGGGCATTATCGAATCATATTATTTAGCGATGGCTGAGATTCAACATGTGTTACAGATTCACGACAGCTTGTGTGAGCAGCCCAAATATCACAGCTTGTATGAGCAAACCTATAACATTCGAAATTAGGGTCTAGTCAGAACAGTGGTTTTGAGACCACAAATTTGAAGTAGAAATAGTTATTTTATGATTATTATAAGGTTTATGATATGATTTCATGCTTGTGTGAAAATTTCCATGAAGAAATTTTATGCCTCAAGTGTCCAATTTGAAGTTAGGGACTAAATTGCATAAGTTGCAAAAACTAGAGTTCTAGAAGCTTTAAACATGAAATTGCTATGGAATATTAATTAGAGGTCTTTAAATAGTAATTTGACCAAGTTCTAAAATTTTGGACAAAAATGGACATGAATAAGAAAAATTTGAAAGAAAGGCCTTAAGGGCATTTTTGTCATTTAGTTAATAAAAGAATAAAAAGGGAAAAATAAGTCAAAAATCTTGTCCATCTTCATCTACCTTAGCAAAAATTTCCATGCTCACCATAGCTAGGGTTTCTTCAACTTTCAAGCTCAATAGTAAGTGCATCCTAGCCCCGATTTTAATGTTCTTTACATTTTTGAAGTTGTCATCAACCGATCTAGCTATTTCTACCATTTTTTTGAGCTAGGTTTCAAGTTCAAAAACTTACCCATGTGTGACATGCATGTATTTTGATGTTTAATGGAGGAATGTGAAAGTTTGATGTGTGTTTAACATCTTTTACTAAGTGATTTTTAATGGAAATGCATGAAAAATACCTATTTGTAAAAGTTGTAAAATGGGTAGTAAATATGTGAAATAAAGAAAAATGTGGTTGCTAAGAGTAGGAATATGAATCAACTAGGCTTGGGTAGTAAGGAAAATGCATGCATTTCGTTTTATGAGCCTGAAGACTAATTTGTAAATAAATGAAAAGTTAGGGGTAAAAAGGTAATTCTACCAAAGTATGTGTCATGGGTCGATAACAATGTGTGTATTAAATAAGTTAAATTTGACATTATAGATCAAGAAAAATGTGATTCAGGTCTTGATCAGGGGAAAAACAAGGTTTACGAAGAATAGGCTCATTTTCATCATTTTTTACCGAGGTAAGTTCATATACAAATAATGTGATGTTATGTTATATTTTTTGATGCTTGAGTATTATGTGAATTCAAATTCTACAATGCTATTATGAGTTATGCATTGATTGCCCTATGAGTAAGTGATGTGTATTATGGACATTGAGATCAACATTACGAGCATGCTTGACAGAGATGTGATATCGAAAAATCCTGTTTGAACCTTAGGAATAGTTTAGGATACAAGTGACATGTCACTAGGAATCATGTGATTTATGAGCTCATGAGATATGTTTATGTGGTTCCAGGTGCTGGTCTTGTACGTCCTACCAGTGGCTGGGTAGTCCAGCATGTGTTGCGGATACCTGACAGCTTGTGTGAGCAGCCCGTATAGCTATGTCATGACTGATAGCTTGTGTGAGCAGACCCGTGAGTAGCTCGAGAATGAGCTTCTATGTGTTATGTGATATGAGGTAGCTTTAGCTATGTATGTGGCACTTATGTAAGAGCCTTCCGTGTATCCAATAGTATTTCGAGTGTTCAATGGGTAAATTATTGAGTAACTTGACAGAAGACCCAAGAGGTAAGTCAATGAGAAGAATGAGTAAGAAATTATGCTATGAGTTGATACAGGTATGTATAGCGAACTCATGAGTAATGCCTTGGTATGTGATGAACTTATGACAAAGTTGTTTATGTGATGAGTAAGTTTAAGTGATTTGATGAATTATAAGTTATGTTCGTTATGTTAAATGTATATTAAATACTTGTTTTGATAGCAAGTTATTTGCATATGGACTTACTAAGATTTAATGCTTACCCCCCTTCCTTTCCATATTTTATAGTGTCACCAAGCTAGCTCGAGGGTCGAAAGACGTCGGAGACTTGATCACACTATCAATTGGAAATTTGGGTATAGTTAGTGTAACACCCCTTACCTGTATCCAGCAGTAGGACAGGGTCCGAGGCATTACCGGACTTAAACATAATCATTCATACAAAACTGGGCCATGAAATTTCACCCAAATTAAAATCATTTATACACAAGCATGTTGTCCCTTGTACGGGCACACGATACCCAAAACATATATTGGGGTTGATTTGGGACTAAGCTGAGAACTTTCGAAACTTATATAACACTTAGGAAATTTTCTTATCTTAGAGGGTTACACGCCCGTATAGGTAGGCCGTGTGATCTCACACGCCCGTGTGGCTTGGGACACACCTGTGTCCTTAGCCCGTGTAACTCTCTGTTTATGATGTCATCAATCGAAATAGGGTCACACAACCAAGCCACACTCCTATGTGCTAGGCCGTGTCCTTCACACGGCTGAGACACACGACCGGATCTCTGCTCGTGCGTTTACTACAGGGTATTTTGTTTTACCTAAGGGTGCAGGGGACAGATGGCCGAATCACACGTCTATGGGGGTTGACCATGTGTCTCACACGGTCTAGACAAATGCCTGTGTGTGTACCCGTGTGGACAACTTTGAGGCTATTTTCCAAGTCAATTGCCACCCTTAGTTGCACAAACACATACATGACTTCAAAGGCACTTACCATGGCATAACTGACCACTTAAACATATACAAACAAGACATGATCATGATCATTTCATCTTCACTATTACATGCATAAAACTTCATTCTTTGTCAAGCCAAATTTATAAAGTTTGCATGCACTAAGAGTTCAAGTTTACTTCCATTTAAAATACTCATGTCTTGGTTATTATCATGCCACTCACTCACAATTCCATCATCAAACATCCATAGTCACATCCACAAGTTCTCAGGTATCTGCAACCCATGCCATACTACCTAGCCACTAGTAGACATACGAGACCAGCACCCGGATCACATAATCACACATATATCACAATACCCTTAGTGACATGTCACTCGTATCCTATTCTATTCCTAAGCTTCAAACAAGATTTTTTTTACTTGTCTGAACTTCGTCAAATACAACCATGGAATCAATCATTTATTTCATACATTATCAAAGCAATTAGAATATTTAAAACACAAACATAGCATAGCATTATTTACATATGAACTTACCTCGACACCAAAATGGCAAGAGGGACCTAATCGTCAATTACTCGTTTTTCCTCATTTTAGGCTCGAATATCGTTTTCTTTGATCTATAACATCACATTTAGCCCACTTATTAGTCACATTACTCAATGTGACCCAAAAATCATACTATGGTAGAATTACGTTTTCCCCCTAAAGTTTATCATAATTACACTTTTGCCCCTAGGCTCGTAAAAATGAAATTTATTTAATATGTTTAACATACAAGCCTAGCCGAATCATTTTCATAACTATAGAAACCCACAATTTCCATTAAAACACAATTTTACTACATATTTTATAACTTTTACAATTTAGTCCTTTTGGACGTTTTTACCGAAAATCACTTAGTAAAAGTCATTTCTCTAAAACATGTATAATCTACCATTACACATCAAAGTACACAAATTTCTAACATGGGTCAAAACCTATAACTTCGTCATATCTCAAATTAATGGAAGAAATAGCTAGATCGTGTTACAAGGATTTAAAAAACGTGAAAATCATTAAAAACAGGGCTAGAACGGACATACAATTGAGCTTGAAAGCTTGAAAAACCCTAGCCATGGCTTCCTCTTACAAATTTCGGTCAAGGAGGAAGATGGACAAATTTTTGGGCTGTTATTATTGTTTTTAATTCATTTTATTAACTGAATGACTAAAATGCCCTTAATGAAAAACTTTGGAAACATGCCTAACCATGTCCATTTTTGTCCACCAACTTAACCAATGGTCGAATTCCATATAAGGACGTCCAATTTAAAATTTCATAACAATTGGACACCTATAGCATGTAGAACTAAACTTTTCCACTTTTTATAATTTAGTCCTTTTTACTAAATTGAGTGCCCAAACGTCAAAATTGTCGAACGAAATTTTCCCGAAATTATTTCGTGAAATTGTAGACCATAAAAATATAATAAAAATAAATTTTCTTATGTTAGATTTGTGGTCTCGAAATTATTGTTTCGACTAGACCCTAAATCAGGATGTTATAACTCTCCATCCTTTAGGGATTTTTGTCCTCGAAAATCTTACTAGAAGATGTTGCTTCCAACTCTTATGAATCACTTCCACTAAATTCTCATAATCACAAATCGATTTTAGCCTCGTATATCTCTTTCCAATAACCTTTGAACTTTAGAACATAGTGTTGGAACAATTATCAAAATTCTGAATTACTCTCTTAGGAACACATAGCTCAATTGATTTGTCAAATAGGAACTTTGTACATACTGAAATGATCATACAGACCTTTGCCAAACAATCAACCACAATCCAAATAAATTTTTCCTTTTCGAAGAAAATGACAATCCCGATACGAAATCTATAGTAACTCTATCTCATTATCACTCTCGCACAATCACTGACTGTATTAGTCTTGAATACACTTGATGTTCGTCTTACTTGCTAAAAATAGATATCTGATCATAATTTCAAAATATCGTGGTACAGACTCATTCACTAGAACGTCTACCTCATATAATTGCACATGTACTAGTCATGGATGAAAAGACGTGCTACTACTGAGCCTTGTACAAAAACTTTTGCATAAGTTCTGGATTCATAAGTACACAAATTCTATCTAGAAATAAAAATAATAACAGGAACCATGTCCGACCTGAAATTCAACATCAAAAGTAAATTCACTCCGAACTAATTTAGATTACCATTCACTATCACATTTATAAGCTTCTCGGTTTTGCAAGGAAAACCCTGCTTTAGCATTTAATATAGCTAGAATTAGACCGTCATCAAATAAGGTCAATCAAATAACCAATACTCACAAAATAAACAAAGATTTTCCATCCAGGCATCTGTAACTATAACTGCTTTCTCAGAGATTAAACATATAACTTACACGAAATCTTTCATCATCACAAACCATTGACACTATCTTAAATTTCAGATCTTTCTAGGGCATTCAATACTTTAACTTTTTGGACCAGGAAGCACGTGACATTTCTCGTCGAGCACACGAAGTCATCCAATTCTCAACACAGACAAAATAGCGGCTGTCTCTAAATCACCAGTCTAACAGTTCTTCGTAATGTGACCTTAACTGTCTGAAAATAAAAACTACCTCTTTATATTATTGTATTAAAACACCTTCCAATCTGTTCAATAGTACATCACAAAAATCACAAATTCTTTACTCAATTCAGCTGATTCCAAAATCATTGCTTCGGTGAACAATACCTTTAACTGTTTGGAACTTTACTAACATGAATCCGACTACTCAAACTTTCATAAATGCATTAACCTTTCAAATCAGAACAACTTTGACTCGTAATAACATCATTCAGTTAGAGTAATCCAATAAGTATATCATATATCTATAACACCCCTTACCGGAGACTGTCGCCGGAGTCGAGCACGAGGCATTACCAGATTTATCTTACATGTTCGGGGCATAAAAATTTAGTTTTAAAAAAAATTTAATTTCCTCACATTCATCCAATAAATCCCTAAAAAGGGCCCTCGAGGCCTAAAACGTGAAATTGGAACGGTTTGGAACCAAACCGAGAACATTAAAAATTTTTCGATTACTTACACAAATCAAAACAATTTATTTCACTATTCATAATAAAACTGTCCATCTGCGTAACAGTCACTAAATTAATTATAACTCAAGTTATGAAACTCAAAATTTAAATCCATAAATTTTCCCTGAAACAAAACTCATATATCTTCTTACCCTAATATTTTCAGAGTTTTTAGTACATTTTATTCATTAAAGGTTCCCCTGTTTTGCAATTCAGCGGACCTGACCTCTCTTCACTAAAAATCGATTATCTCATTATACAGAAATCGGATAACGTTTCTGTTTGTTTCTAATGGAAATATACTCACTAAGGAATCTAAAAATATAAACTTTGACTTATAATTCTTTTTTTACAATTTCTAGTGATTTTCCAAATTTGAAATAAGGGATCACGAAGTCACTCTGAACAAGTCTTACAAAAATTTTGCAAAATAGACTCAATAAGCTTTAATTCTATATCTCATTCACCATTTAATTCCATTTCTACAATTTTTAGTGATTTTTCAAAACCATGTCACTACTGTTGTTTCCTAACTGTTCCATGGCCAACTCTTACTCTTTCATAATTTCTTTGCATCAAACCTCATTTAGGCATACATAATACCAAAACATGTTCTTATTTAGCTATATAATAAGCTAGTCATTGGCAAGTATTCACATCCCATTCTTTAATCATATCATAAGGACATACACACAGAATAGCCAAGTCCCTATACATGCCATAACTTAAAGTATTTCTAGTCACAAAATACCGAAATAGCTCGTTGATAGTGTGAAGCGATCTCCGACGTCCTTACGATTTTTTGAGTTGGCTTTGTGATACTGTAAAAAGAGAGAAAAGAAAGGGAGTAAGCATAAAGCTTAGTAAGTTTGCATGTAAATAAATAATTAGAATTATCAAGATAACCTGAACCTTTCAATCATGGACTTAACTTACCTTCCCTTTGGTACACTCTTTAAATTTTTCCGTTGAACCACTTGGAATACTAAGGATACACGGGTACCTTTCCTTTTTAAACTTACCATTACCATGTCTTGACATGGTCTTACATGGTATCCTTGCCTTATGAACTCACCATTTCCATGCCTTGGCATGGTCTTACATGGGATCTTTGCCTTATCATAGTTTATCAATGCCATGTCTTGACATGATCTTACATGATTTCCTTGCCTTGTAAAACTTATGCCTTGGCATGGTCTTCCTTGGTATCCTTAAACCCTAATGTCATGACATTTGTATCCTACACATTCTTAAGGTTCAACCGGGACTTTTAAGTATCATTTCTCCATCAATTCTTGCTTGAATCATCAAGGAATAAATTTACAAAATAAAAATATAGATACTGAAAAATAACATCATTAATTATAAATAATAAAACATTGCATTTATTTACCGCAAACTTACCTCGATACAAAATACGATCAAATATTTTGATTTAGTCTTGAACCTATTTCTTTCCTCGGTCTAACCCCAAATTTCGTTCTTCTTGATCTATAATAGCAAATTTAACTTATTTAATATTCATATTTATCAAAACAGTCCTTAACTCTAATTTTAGCAAAATTATGATTTTGCCCCTAAACTTTTACATATTTACACTTTTTCCCCAAGGCTTGGAAATGAAACTTTATCCCTAATTCCTATGTTTTATGACATGTTGATCATTTTATTTACCTATGACAACATCAAATTCCCACTCTAACATGTATTTATGACCATTAGGTATTTTTACCGATTATGTCGTTTTACTCGTTTTCGCTTAAAATCTCTTAGCTCAAGTCTTTAACATAATTTCAAGCTTCATATTCTACCATAAAACATTAAAATAAACAAATTTCACCTATGGGTATTTTTCCTAATATAAACCTAGGTTAAATTATTGCTAGAATAAGCTAAATTAAGTTACTGGGACTTCAAAAATATAAATAACATTAAAAACTGGGCTTGGAATCACTTACTATGAAGCTTGGAAGCTTGAAAAAACCCTAGCTATGAAGAAGCCTTGAAATTTCGGCCTAATGAAGAAGATGGCCACATTTTACCCTCTTTTTCTCCTTTTTAATCTTTTAATTACCAAATGACTAAAATACCCTTCATTAAAACTTTAGTTATTTTTATCTATGTATGTCTATTTTTGTCCATGAACACCTAATGGTCTAATTACCATTTAAGGACCTCTACTTCAATTATACTCTTCAATTTAATCCTTTAGCATCTAAAACCCATATTTATCAACTTTTGCAATTAAGCCCTAGTAGGCAAATTAAGCATGCTATTTATAAAATTTTCCATCGATACTCTAACACATGCATCTAATCACTTGGTAAATTATAAAAAAACAAATCGGAATGAACTTTTCTATCTCGGGTTCGTGGTTTCGGAACCACTGTTCCGTTTAGGCCCTATTTTGGGATGTTACAATATCATACTTTCTAGAATATAATTTCTTCATTCAGACTATCCGTATATATATATACTCATGAATTCACATAATTTATTCCTTTAGCTGAGGACATGCTTAAATACATATAACGCAAACTACATCTCAACAAATCAGCTTACTCTGATAAAAACGAGTGGGTTGATTTCAACTATCGAATAATAACATATCACTATAATCTTTTCAACCGTATTAGCTTTAGGAAACAAATATCCTGATTGAACTCATCGACTTTAATCAAACTTACCAGCTCTGGACCATCATGCAAAGATAATATACTTTCTAAATATGGATATAAGACAAAACATCATCCAGTAGACACAGAAGAATAGTCTCACACAAGTTTTCACCATCAACTTTTGTTCCGAGCATACTAGAATAGAGTCCCGAAGAGAGATATAAAATAATACTAATCATAAACCAACTAGGCTACTAGTGCTTTCGACTAACATTAGAGTTAGCTAACATTATCGTAACATAAGAACTTTATCAGAAAATGAACAATCACACACATATCTCTGAGAATAAGAAATATATAGAATACCCAAAAGAGGTCATCATAATTTATTCAACCATAACTGTTACACATAGACACCTTTACAACCCAATTATCATTTTTCTAACTGATTTTGTCATCGTGAACCTCGTATTATTCTATTCACTACTGAAAATCAATTTGGGAGGGATTTCAGCAAACACATACTTTAGACTCCACACCTAATTGAGTCGATTAGCCTAGATTAACTTCTTGTTTACCCGTGACATTGCATAATCGGTATAATCCTTAAAATGTTCTAATATTTCTTCCAAAACTGTTTTCACCTTTCACACTATTCTCATCTCTGTATGCATTACTAGTTATTCCACCACTATACTCTATATGTAACACCCTTTACCCGTATCCAAGGTCGGAACAAGGTACGAGGCATTACCAGACTTAACCATACACATAGACGAAAACTGGGCCATAAAATTTCATTTAATTCAAAACTTTTCGAACACATGCATAGACTCATATTCAAAGATATATAACATGGCATAAATGAGCACTTACACATCCATAATAATGCAATAACATGTCATTCACTTTAAACATATTTGCTTACCATCCTGTATATAATATACATTCTTCCACTAACTAGAACTAGACATGCTAAATCTTACTCTCATTTTATACCATCATAATATAGTTACCAATTTGTCCATTAAACATCCATATTCAAGGCAACATTACTCATTTCCATTTAATTCATGATCCACTGGCCTGCATTTAACTTACCTGATGTATTACCAGTCATGCATAACAAACAAAGCTAACTATATAATCACATCAAAACATAAGACATGGCATGATTAATTAAACTTACAAACCATAATGGATAAGGACCACATCTCATGATCATATACGATAACTCAATGCAGACCGATACGTATGGTCAAAGTCATAATAATAATACATATCACAAACCAACTTCCTATACATGCCACTCACTTGATATTTCTAATATTTGAATTAATTCTCCCAAAAAATAATAGCTTGATAGTGTGATTTTGCCTCTGACGATCTCCAACCCTGAGCTGACCTACCAAAACTGAAGAAGTAGAGAGGAGGGTAAGCTTTACGCTTAGTAAGTCCATATGAAGTTAATAAGCAATTACCCATATTTTTTTTAAAGTAAAACATCATAATCGTATAATTTACTCTTATTCAGGTTAAGCTATTTTGCCGAGTTACAATTACTAATTAATTTATATCTAGAGCTATGAGACTCCAAATTAAGTTTCGATAATTTTAATTGAAACTAGGCTCATATACCTTTCTCCAAAAAAAGTCCAGAATTTTTGGTTTAGCAAATTAGTACAGTTTATTCATTAAAATTTCCCCTATTTTGCTGTCCAACAGTTCTGACCTCTCTTCACTAACAATTATTTTTCTCATAGTACAGAATTCGGATAATTCTCTCATCTATCTTTCTAGAGAATAGACTCATTAAGGATTTTAATAATATAAATTACAATCCATAATTATTTTTATACAAATTTTAATGATTTTCTCAAATCGGAACAGGGGATTACGAATTCATTCAGACTCTGTCTCACATCAAATTAAATATCTCATAATATAAATTTCAATTGCATATAACATTTCTTCTATGTGAAACTAGACTCATTGGGATTTAACCTCATATTTTATGCAGCCCCTAATTCAATTTCCACAATTTATGGTAAATTTCCAAAGTTGCACCACTGCAGTAACCCAAAACCAACAAGGCTAAATTTACTCATTCATTACTATTATTCACCAAATCCATACAACATCATTTCACTGATAATGGTAAGAACACATAATTATGATTCATAAGCATAAATCCATAATCTCAATGTCATCAAGTATCAAGGACTTATTCCAAATCTTGTCATTTTCATAATATTCACCAAATACTATATACATCATAAATCATCACATGTCAAGGCATCACACATAAGTTTAGTGTACATACCTGTACAACTTGTAACATAACTCAAAGACATACTCACCAATGGCTTATCTTATTGGGATCATCAATGAATACTTCACCAAATTACCTGTTGAACACTCGGAATATAATCGGATACACGGAATGCATGCACATAATTGCCATGCCCACAGTTAGACAAACTCAATAGCCTGCGGAATATATGTGTAGCCAAGCTACCATGTAACCCACCCATAAGTGAACTCAGGCTCAACTCAATGAGCTCGGGTGTGCGCATCAATAAGTGAACTCGGACTCAACTCTACGAGTTCGGATGCCTAGTTACATCTCACGAACTCGGACTCAACTCAACGGGTTCGGAACTCAAATATCCTAGTGACATGTCACTTGTATCCTAATCTATTCCTAAGGTTCAAACGAGATTTTCCTCAATCACACATCTTTACTGTCTTCCACGGAATGTCGGAACCGATACTTGATAGCATTTCATATTTATCAAGTAGCTCACATAATTTGCATATTACTAAATAATAATCCACAAAGCATAATATTTCATGATAATAATCATCATATCATATAAATAACATTAAATTACTTAAAATAACAATTGTGTTACTACATTTACACATAAACTTGCATCTCATTTAATATCAAGGCAATAACATTAAATTACACATTGCATTATTAAAAATCATATGAACTTAAGTCGTATGCAAAAATGACCATTTTTACCATTTTGTCCACAACCTAATATTTTTCAATTTTAGCCCGAATTTTGATTTTTCCTTAATCTATCATTTCAAATATGGCCTAATTAGGACTCAAATTATTCAAATTAACCCAAAATCATATTTTTAAAAAATTATAATTTTGCCCCTAAGCCTTGTCAAAATTACATTTTTGCCCCTAGGCTCGTAATTTAAACTTCATCCTATATCCTTTTGTTTTTTGACATGCTGATCATTTTTCCCTTCTATAGCAACATCAAATTCGCACTCTAACATGTACTTATGAACATTAGGTATTTTTACCAATTATGTCGTTTTACTCGTTTTCATGTAAAATCGCTTAGTAAAAGTTGTTTAACACAATTTCAAGCTTCATATTCTACCATAAAACATCAAAATAAACATATTTCACCTATGGTTATTTTTCCAAATATAAACCCTAGGTTAACTTATTGCTAAAATAAGATTAACCAAGTTACCGGGATATCAAAAATGTAAAGAACTCTAAAAACGGGGCTAGGGAGCACTTACAATCGAGCTTGGGAGTTTGAACAAACCTTAACCATGGCTGCTGCTGGTATAAATGGTTGAATGAAGAAGATGATAGCTAATTTGGCTTATTTCCCTTTTTTAATTCTTTTAATTATTAGTTTACCAAAATACCCCTAACTTAAAAATATTTTATTACACCCATTTCATGTTTATTTTTGTCCAGCAATTAACCAATGGTATAATTACCACTTAAGGACCATAATTTTAAAATTTTATAACAATTGGACACCTCTAGTATGTAGAACTCAACTTTTACACTTTTTACGATTTAGTCCTTTTGACTAAATTAAGTGCCGAACGTCAAAATTTTCGAACGAAATTTTCACAAAATTATTTCGTGAAATTGTAGACCATAAAAATATAATAAAAAATAAAATTTTCATCATCGGATTTGTGGTCCCGAAACCACTGTTCTGACTAGGCCTAAAATCAGGGTGTTACAACTCTCGCCCCTTTAGGGATTTTCGTCCCCGAAAGTCTTACCGGAAAAGTGGTCTTCATTTAGATTCCTCAATCTCATACTCGATACTAAAGTACCTTCGCTCAGGCGGTGCCTCCAATACATCTCTTTAATTTCTCATATGATCTGAAAGCTTACGGATTCAACTCCAAATTGTTCTTAAATTTTCAAAGGCTTCTCAGTTTCTCATGATATCATGACATAAAACCCAGATCTCAATTTGGTTTATGGAGACTAGAATTCCATGAAATCCAACAATCAAAGGGACCTGCACTCTTCTAAAATAATCATACAGATTTTCATCATCGATAATTCACAATCCAATAACATCTAAAACAAATTATAGTACACGTCATTACTTTCTAAATGAATAGGCAAATTTTCACTATGAGCTTCGTACAATTCTTTCTATATAAGCCTCGGAATAATAATACCATGAATCAGATCCAATCTGAAATTCAACATCAGAAGTCGATCCTCACTGTACTCTTTTAGTTTACTACTTACTATCACATTTTCCTCTTTCAGCTATGGAAATAATTCTGATATAGCCTCGAAAATAATCCTTCTCATTCTCATCCAAATAGTAATATTGATAGAGATAATTCTGGTAGATCCTGATGCTCGGCTTTAACCCCATCAACAACTCAAATTTTTTGTGACATCAAATGCTCTAAACTATCACATTACCTTATTTTCTTGAAACACATCACCCTTCATATAATAGTGCATTACTGAAAATTAGGAAATCTTTACTCAATGCAGACTAGTCAAGTTTAGACGCTTTGGTTAGCAATATTCTCATCTGTCCAAACCTTGCTAACATGTAATAAACTTTTTAGCTTTCACAAGATGAAAAATTTATCATTCTTAGTAGCTTTAACTCATATCAAAATTTTCTAAGAGGTATACACTTCTCGTTCAGACTATTTACCTTTTATCCGTAAAGAAATGAAATTGTATTATTAGACTTGGGAAAAATGATCCTGACATAATTGTCATATGAAATCTTTCAAATAAATAATTCACACAGATTAAACACTCGAGCCGATCTAAACACTGTTGAATGACATTTCAAGTAATCCTTTCTTCTAGTTACTAAACAATTCATCATGCAGTCCTTTACTATTCATTCCTTACGCTAATCAAAACCATCTCAATTGTATTAGCTCAAGTAACCAAAATATCTCAATTGAAGTCATTAATTATAATTGACTTACTTGAGAGAAGTAATCCACCATACCGATTGAAACTCGCCTTTTTATCACTTATGCCTTTACTATTGTCAAATCCTTACACGAAAATTTGAGAAATTCCAATACTAAAATCACCACATTACCAAGATCAAATCGGAAGTATAGTCATGCTTGTCAAGATTATCACGAGTTGAAGAACACACTTCAAACATAAGTCATAATTGACAAATTATGGAATAAAGATAACAAGAAAGCCGAATAAAGAAATCTAAGGTATGATACTATGCTGGAAAATCGAAAACCAAACTCATAGGAAAATATGGAAGATCTCGAAAATTCTTCAGAGAAAAGAAGCCCAGAAGAAAACATCATTTAATCCCACTGGAATCAAATATAACAAGAACAATGTATCTTCCCATACATATATATCAAATAGAGCATCAAGTAGAAGAAACAGTATCATAATATCATACATATCCTCTCATCAATTCTTATTAGACGAAATGTAATAAAATGCTCGAGGAAATATAGCAATACAAGTTATAAACCAGTCAGACTACCAATGCTTCTATCTAACACTAGGATTAGAAAACATTGCCATATAACAAGAATTTCTTCAAAAGATCAACAGCTATAGAAATTTTTCTGAGAACGGATAAATACATAGAACATCTCAGAAGAAACTGTTAAATCTGTTCAGCCGTAACTGTCACACTCAGATATTACACATTTCAAATATCATTTCCCACAACTAATTCTGCCATCACAAATTTCATGTTAAACCTTTCACTAAAGAAGACTAGTTCTTAATAAATTTCGATTTACACTATTCTCGACCTTGTACCTGAGTAATTCAATTTACCAAAGTAAATTCATTCTCTAACTGGAACAGTGCATAGCTCCAATAATCTTTATGTCAACCTGATACTTTTCTAGCTCTGACTTTACTTATCAACCCATTCTCAATCTCTAATCATACTTATAATTATTCTATCATTGAACTCTTTGGTTTTTCAACCGAGAACTTATTCAGTACAAATCTCATGAAATTCCATTATAAGCACCACTTCGATAAGAGGGAGGGGGTGTAGGGCCTCTGACTCAACTTTCTTATACATATACATATGACACAACTTTCATCATCATAGCAACATCGTCAAAATCATGTCATTCATTTCAGGCAACGCAACATTCATGTTGGTTTACACCAATTTTCCAATTATCCCATTTAGACAAGTATACTTATGCATGCATCTTATGTTTTCTAGATGGCTTTACTTATCTATTCATTTAATCAAATAAGTCATGCTCATGACATCACATAAGGGCCAAACAAACATAAATATCTGCATCACAATCGTAACTTTCACTTTGTGTATCATCATATGCATATCATTATAATCATATAATTCAGTCCAAACATTTTAACATAGATAAGTTCATTTCGTTATAATTCTTTATCCCATAAAAATATCATTAACATTTATCAACATTCAATGTCCAATCAAGACAATGACATTTTCATTCATATCATGATATTATGAACCCTTACTCATACCTCTACGAATTTCTATTTATCCCATTCAACTTGTCAAGTAAGCCAAGTGCACTAAATCATATGAGCATTAAGCAAATATAGATATTTATCACAACATAAACTTTCATATCACGTGTTATCACATATATATCATAAAATTTTATTCATACTTTTCTGAACCAAGACTTATCATAATCATTATTTTACTCAAATACCTTCAATCACCTTGAACATGGTCGGTGCAGCTCAGTTGGAAAGTACCTTTGTCTAAATAAGATGGTGCTCTTACGCGTCGGGAGACATCACACTGTCACGGATACGTGGCATGTATAACTAGACTATTACACATGTTAGGTTAGTCCGAGAACCGACTAAACCATAGCTCTGATACCACCAAATGTAACACCCCTTACCCGTATCCAAGGCCAGAACAGGGTACGAGGCATTACCAGACTTAACCATACACATAGACGAAAATCGGGCCATAAAATTTCATTTAATTCAAAACTTTTCAAACACATGCATAGACTCATATTTAAAGATATATAACGTGGCATAAATGAGCACTTACACATCCATAATCATGCAATAACATGTCATTCACTTTAAACATATTTGCTTACCATCCTGTATATAATATGCATTCTTACACTAACTAGAACTAGACATGCTAAATCTTACTCTCATTTTATACTATCATAATGTAGTTAACAATTTGTCCATTAAACATCCATATTCAAGGCAACATTACTCATTTCTATTTAATTCATGATCCACTGGCCTGCATTTAACTTACTTGATGTATTACCAATCACACATAACAAACAAAGCTAACTATATAATCACATCAAAACATAGGACATGGCATGATTAATAAAACTTACAAACCATAATGGATAAGGACCACATCTCATGATCATATACGATAACTCAATGCAGACCGATACGTATGGTCAAAGTCGTAATAATAATACATATCACAAACCAACTTCCTATACATGCCACTCACTTGATATTTCTAATAGTTGAATTAATTCTCCCAAAAAATGATAGCTTGATAGTGTGATTTTGCCTCCGATGATCTCAAACCCCGAGTCGACCTGCCAAAACTGAAGAAGTAGAGAGGAGGGGTGAGCTTTACGCTTAGTAAGTCCATATGAAGTTAATAAACAATTACCCACATTTTTTTTAAAGTAAAACATTATAATTGTATAATTTACTCTTGTTCACGTTAAGCTGTTTTACCGAGTTACAGTTTCTAATTCATTTATATCTGGAGCTACGAGACTCCAAATTAGGTTTTGTTAATTTTCCTTGAAACTAGACTCATATACCTTTCTTCCTTAAAATTTCCAGAATTTTTGGTTTAGCAAATTAGTACAGTTTATTCATTAAAATTTTCCCTGTTTTCCTATCCAACAGTTTTGACTTCTCTTCACTAAAAATTATTTTTCTCATAATACATAATTCGGATAATGCTCTCATCTATCTTTCTAGAGAATAGACTCATTAAGGATTTTAATAATATAAATTACAACCCATAATTATCTTTCTTGGAACAAGGGATTACGAATTTATTCAGACTCTGTCCCACAACAATTTAAATATCTTATAATATAAATTTCGATTGTATATACCGTTTCTTCTTTGTGTAATTAGACTCATTCGGGTTTAACCTCATATTTTATTCAGCCCCTAATTCAATTTTCACAATTTATGGTGAATTTCCAAAGTTGCACCACTGTAGTAACCCAAAACTGCCAAGGCTAAATTTATTTATTCATTACTATTATTCACCAAATCCATACAATATCATTTCATTCATAATGGTAAGAACACATAATTATGCTTCATAAGCATAAATCCATAATCTCAATGTCATCAAGTATCAAGGACTTATTCCAAATCATGTCATTTTCATAATATTCATCAAATACTATATACATTATAGATCATCACATGTCAAGGCATCACACATAAGTTTAGTGTACATACCTGTACAACTTGTAACATAACTCAAAGACATACCCACCAATGGCTTATCTCATTGGGATCATCAATGAATGCTTCACCAAATTACCCGTTGAACACTCAGAATATAATCGGATACACGAAATGCATGCACATAAGTGCCATGCCCACAGCTAGACAAACTCAATAGCCTGCGGAATATATGTGTAGCCAAACTACCATGTAACCCACCCATAAGTGAACTCGGACTCAACTCAACGAGTTCGGATGCCTAGTTACATCTCACGAACTCAGACTCAAGTCAACGAGTTCGGAACTCAAATATCCTAGTGACATGTCACTTGTATCCTAATCTATTCCCAAGGTTCAAACGGGATTTTCCTCAATCACACATCTTTGCTGTCTTCCACTGAATGTCGGAACCGATACTTGATAGCACTTCATATTTATCATGTAGCTCACATAATTTGCATATTACTAAATAATAATCGACAAAGCATAATATTTCATGATAATAATCACCATATCATATAAATAACATTAAATTACTTAAAATAACAATTATATTACTACATTTACACATGAACTTACATCTCATTCAATATCAAGGCAATAACTTTAAATTACACATTGCATTATTAAAAATCATATGAACTTATCTCGTATGCGAAAACCATTTTGTCCACAACCTGATATTTTTTGATTTTAGCTCGAATTTTGATTTTTCCTTAATCTATCATTTCAAATATAGCCTAATTAGGACTCACATTATTCAAATTAACCCAAAATCATATTTTGACAAAATTATAATTTTGCCCCTAAACTTTGTCAAAATTGCATTTTTTCCCCTAGGCTCTTAAATTAAACTTCATCCTATTTCCTTATGTTTTATGACATGCTGATCATTTTTCCCTTCTATAGCAACATCAAATTCGCACTCTAATATGTACTTATGAACATTAGGTATTTTTACCGATTATGTCGTTTTGCTCGTTTTCACGTAAAATCGCTTAGTAAAAGTTGTTTAACACAATTTCAAGCTTCATATTCTACCATAAAACAACAAAATAAACACATTTCACCTATGGGTATTTTTCCAAATATAAACCCTCGGTTAAATTATTGCTAGAATAAGCTTAACCAAGTTATCGGGGTACAAAAATGTAAAGACTTTAAAAATCGGGCTAGGGAGCACTTACAATCGAGCTTGGGAGTTTGAACAAACCTTAACCATGGCTGCTGCTGGTAGAAATGGTTGAATGAAGAAGATGATTGTGACACCCCGAATGTGACCCTAGTCGGAGAGTGGTTTCGGGACCACGAAACCGAGTCACAAGAATAATTAAGTGTTATATTCCGTACTTATTGTATGTGGAATTGGTATGCGTAAATATTTCGTGTCTCGATTTTTATTAATTAGGTGCTAAATTATAAGAAAGGACTTAGTAGTGAACTTTGAAAGTACGATAGGGAAATAGGTGATGACTAATTAAAGCATGCATGCAAAATAATGGACTTGCATGTCAAATTCCCCTTTCTACAAGTAATGGCCGGCCATGACAAAGAAATATGGGTCAAACATGTCATGAAACATGTTTTGTTGGGCATTAGGGAGAAATAGTAAACAAATAAGCATGGGTAAGAAAAGAATGAAAAAAAAATGTGTGTGAGAGTGGCATACCCCATTGCCGTGAGTTGTAGAGAAGGAAAGAAAAAATTTTGTTCATCCTTTCTTTGAGCCAAAACTAAGGAAGAAGGAGGATTTTTGCTTCATGCTTGGTTTGGAAGAGATCTAGAAGGAGATTTGGCTAAGTTTGCATCAAGATTAAGGTATGTATGAGGTTGTGTTGGGAGTTTCATGCATGTTTTGGTTGCTAACTTGATGTGCATGTTAGCCATGGCTCAAATCTTTGGTATGCCATGGAAATGGTATTTGGCCAAAGTTGTTATAGTGATAAAGCCATTGCATGCTAAGTGTGAAGCTTGATGATGATGCATGCAATGATGGATTTTCTACTCATGAGTAAGATTTTGAGTTTTCTCTTTGTTTTATCATGATTAAAGTTGAAAAGGAGCATGATTGTCATACTTGGCCATGATGCATTCTTGAGCATGATTCATGCTTCTTGCATGTTAGTTAAAAGTTTGTGTTTTGGATGGCTATGGACACCTTGAAAATTGGCCATGCTCATATATGCATATATATGATTGCACATTATGTTTGGTTATGAACTAAGTGATGAATATATTGATTTAAAGAAGAAAATGTGGAAGAATGCTTGTGAAATTGCAAGCACAATTCGCCTAGCACACATATAAGTGCTTGATGCCATATTATAAGTTTTGGGCCACAATGTGCAAAGCATAAATTAGTAGATTGCATGCTGTTTTTGTGAGGTATTAAGTGCAAAATTGACCTCAACATGTACATGAATATTCGGCCTTGGGTAGCCTATTGAAGGCCTTAGCATTTCCTTGATGCTCAAATAAATTGTATTGAATTGCTTGATGTAGTATAAAATGTGCATGACCATTGTGTATTCAAGCTAAAGAGTGGCCATATGACCATTTAAAATCCTTGTCATATTCGCCATAAGCAAGCACAATGAGGTTTTAATAAATTGAATTTGTTTGAATTAGCTCAAGAGCTAAGAGGGCCACAATTGGACAAGGGAAGGAAAAGGTGATCGAATAGCCGAAAAAGCCGTTCGACAACATCCGAGGTAAGTCCTCAAGAAGTGACCTTACTTGAATTATGTGAGATGAAATATGGATGTGTATGATTATTGATTATGTGTGTATGAGTATTTGAATTCCACCGGCTAAGTCCCAAGGCGAATATGCTAATGATATTAATTGTGTTTGAGCCTTAGTAACGAAAATGAAATATGTATGTCCAATGATTATTGATGTATGTGTGCATGAGAAATTGAATGATATCGGGCTAAGCCGAAGACAATTATGCTGAAATTATATCCGGTTAAGACCAAGGCAATTGTGCTAGTGGTTATATCGGGCTAAGGCCGAAGGCATTCGTATGAGTTATTCTATCCGGGCTAAGACCGAAGGCATTTGTGCGTGATTATATCCGGTTATATTCGAAGAATCTTGGGCTGGAGGTGAGTGTTGGTTGCTGAAATGAATTTAATTAGTACACTCGGACAGCCCAAAGGATAAGGTACGTTATATGTGCATTGGAAAGTCGGCGTGTTTGAGCAACATTCGCTCAATCGACTAATGAATTTCAGTTATTGAATTGATTGATGCTTTGCGAACTTATACAATGATGAAGTATGAAGTAAGAATGTGTATTAATGAAATGATGCATTTGGCTATGTGAATGTATTGCTGTAAATTATAGTTCATTATATTCCTTGAGACTTACTAAGCATAAAAATGCTTACCCGTTGCTTTGGCTCTTAGTTTTCTAGATTTCGCTCGAGGCAATCGGATTTGGGATCGTTGAAGTCGAAGTCATCCACACTATCAAGCCTCCATTTTGGTATAAATTTTGGTTGAACTTGAGATGGCATGTATAGGACTACCTCTTGTTTGTTAAATACGTTGTAATGTAAGTTTGTATGGCCATGCGAAAATGGCTCGAAAAGGGAGCATGAACTTAGACTTATTGTGGGTTGTATGTATATATATTTGGGGTCATGATGTGGCTATGGTTTGGAAATGGGAATGTTGGTCATATGATCAGCCATTGGCATGGTTAAAATGATCATATATGAACCTATGTATGGCAAGATTAGTTGAATCATGGAGACTACCAAATAGGTAAGTCCTACCTTAGAAACAGATGCTGCCAGCTGCAGTGGCGTGAATGTGAAAAATCACCATAATTCATAGGAATGGAATAAAATAGTGAATAAGCTATGTAAATGAACCTTGATGAGTCTATTTTCATATGGAAGAAACGAAACGGTCATAGGAGTTACAGGTTAAGAGATATTAAAGCTATTGTGAGACAGGGCCAGAATGGTTTCTGGGTTCCCTGTCGCAACTTTAAAATTCACTATAAATTATCCAAAAGAATTAGGAGATATACCTTATATTTACAGATTCCATTTTGAGTCTAGTTTCATTAGAAACAAACGACACCAGCATTAAAGCCCTGTGCAGAGAGATATTCAAGTTATACCGCGCGAAGGTCAGAGCAGTCGATCCCTGTAACTTGGGTAACTTTAACTAATAAACTGTACCAATTGGCCCGACCAAAATCCTAGAAATAAATCCATGGATGTATATATGAGTCTAAATTCAGGAAAATTTACGAAACCAGTTTCCGAGTTTTGAAACTCGAGATATGATTTTAAAGGCGACAGTGACGCAGTTTTCCAGCCTGACTGGAAATGTCAAATTGGTGGGCAAAAACATGTGAACTTGGTTTGTTAACCCTCGGGTCCGACACCGCGATGGTCTCGGGTTTGGGGTGTTACAATTTTATTGGTATCGAGCCACGGTTTAGTCGATTCTAGGACTACCGTGATGTGTTTGGGGTCTAGCTATACATGCCATTAAATGATGAATCGATAGTGTGATGAATTCGACAATTTGACTTCATGTTTGTTTATAGCAATGGATCCCGATCCCAACCGAAGCGATAGCTGATGATGTGGAGAGTGTGGCGCTGCTCCGCGCAAGGGACAGCGCCATGACTCTCAACCTATGGCCAGCAATCCTAATGACGAGGCTAAGCAAGCCTTTTATAGTGTGATGAACGAATGGTTTAATCAATACATTCGAACCAACACTACTGTTCCACCACCTCCATTCCCGATTTAATGCAACCCCGCACCTACAATACCTCCGTTGGTGACCCAATAAGGTCGGGTAAGCCCCAATCGATAGGATTCGAAAACATGGGGCCACTGAATTTAAGGCTACGGATGATGATGATGCCGAGCGAGCTGAATTATGGTTAGATAACACTATCCGGTGCTTGATGAGCTATCCTGTACACCCGATGAGTGCTTAAAGTGTACCATCTCCTTGCTACGCGAGTCCGCCTACTATTGGTGGAGTACTCGACTTGTGGTGCCTAGAGAGCAAGTGACTTGGGAATTCTTTCTAACCGAGTTCAAAAAAGTATATCGATCGAGATTCATCGACCAAAAGCGGAGGGAGTTCCTTGATCTTAAGCAAGGTTCTATGTCCGCTATCGACTACGAACGAAAGTTTGTGAGGCTTAGCCAGACGCGAGAATGCATTTCGTCCGAAGCTATTATGTGCAAACGCTTGAGGATGGGCTGAATGATGATATAAGGATGTTTGTTGGCATTCTCGAGATACGAGTTCGTAGTACTTGTTGAGCGAGCTTGTAAAGTCAAGAGCTTAGAAAGGAGAAACAAAAAGCTGATGTGGGGATTGGAGAATTCCGAAAGAGGTCCTCGGGAAAGTCTCTTCAACAAGCATCGAAGAGATTTCGAGATGATGCGAGCCGGTCTAGAGGCGTTTCGGGATTTTCTAGACGAGGACGCGATCGACCCCCTGTGACCACACGAGTCACCTCGATTGCCGGTGGCGGAAATGATCGCCGAGAGAGGACGGAGTGTCCACATTGTGGCAAATGGCATTCGGGGAGCTGTTGGTTTCGTGATCGCTCCTGCTATAAGTGTGGATCGGCCGACCATTTTATGAAGGATTGCCCGAGGATGCATGAACAGAATGCAAGTCAGAGTGCAAACCGGGTGCTACCATTTGTTCGAGGTAGGCCACCTAGAAATATGGGCAATGTCGATGGCGGTCGAGAGGATCTAGAGATGCTACCATCGATCTGAGGCTCGTGCTCTGCTAGGACTTATGCCATCTGCGCACGCGAGGATGCTGCCTCTCCAGATGTTATTACCGGTACTTTCACTCTTTTCAATACAAATGTAATTGCTTTGATTGACCCTGGTTCTACTCATTCTTATATATGTGAAACCTTAGCATCCAGTAAGACTTTGCCCATTGAGTCTACTGAGTTTGTAATTCGGGTGTCAAACCCCTTGGGTCATTACGTGCTTGTTAACAAAGTGTGCAAGAAAAGTCCCTAGTGTTCGAGGTTCTTGTTTTCCGGCGGACTTAATGCTTTTGCCATTCGATGAGTTCGATGTTATTCTTGGTTTGGATTGGTTGACCATGCACGATGCGGTTGTAAATTGCAAGAGCAAGACTATCGATTTGAGGTCTTGAATAATGAAATAATTCGGGTTGAGTCCACGGACTTAAAGGGTTGCCACCGTAATATCGCGATGTTGGCCCGAAATATGTAAGAAAAGGGTGCGAAGCATACCTTGCGTCGTACTCGATGACAAGGAATCGAGAAGAAACCCGAATCTGTGCGTGGTTTGTGAATACCGGATGTTTTCCCAAAGAATTGCCGGGTTTACCACTGTTCGAGAAATAGAATTTGGCATCGAATTGGTACCGGTACCACCCCAATTTCGATAGCTCCGTATCGTATGGCACCAACGGAATTGAAGGAGTTGAAAACTTCGGTTGCAAGAATTGGTGGATAGAGGTTTTGCTCGCCGAGTTTTTACGCCTTAGGGTGCGCCGGTGTTGTTCGTGAAGAAGAAGGATGGAACCATGCGACTATGCATCGACTATCGTCGACTTAACAAAGCGACGATAAAGAACAAATATCCGTTGCCACGTATTGATGACTTGTTCGATCAATGAAGGGAGCCTCGGTGTTCTCGAAAATAGATTTGAGATCGGGCTACTATCAATTGCGAATCCGAGATTCAGACGTGCCCAAGACGCCTTGAGCGAGATATGGTCACTATGAGTTCTGGTGATGCCGTTTGGGCTCACTAACGCCCTACGGTATTTATGGATTTAATGAATCGAATCTTTAGACCATATTTGGATCGATTAAGTAGTCGTGTTCATTGATGACATCTTGGTCTATTCAAGAAATGAGACCGAACATCTTGAACACTGCGGTTAGTCTGCAAATTTTACGGGACAAGCAATTATATGCTAAGTTCAGCAAGTGTGAGTTACGGTTAAGAGAGGTAAGCTTCTTGGGGCATGTGGTATCGCATCGGGTATTCGAGTCGACCGAATAAAATTTCAGCCATACTAAATTGGAAGCCTCAGAAATATTCTTGAGGTTCAAGCTTTTTGGGGCTTGCGGTTACTACCGACGATTTGTAAAGGCTTCTCAACGATAGCCACGCCGATGACGGCTACTCCAAAAGGATGTTAAGTTCGAATGGACGGAGAAATGCCAAAAAGCTTGATCAACGAAAACTTATTTGATGAAGCCCCAATTCTAGTGCAACCCGAGTCCGGCAAGGAGTTTGTCATCTATAGCGACGCCTCTCTACTTGGGTTAGGTTGCGTATTAATGCAAGAAGGTCGAGTTGTGGCCTATCGTCGAGGCAATTAAAGCCACATGAGAAAAATTATCCGACTCATGATCTCGAATTGGCGCCATCGTATTCGCCTTAAAGATTTGGCGACATTACTTATTTGGTGAAAGGTGCCATGTATACTCGGATCACAAAAGTCTCAAGTATTTGATGACCCAACGAGACTTAAATCTGCGACAAAGACGTTGGCTCGAGTGTTAAAGGATTATGAGCTGATCATTGACTATCACGGGAAAGGCGAATGTAGTTGCGGATGCCTTGAGTCGTAAATCGTTATTCACTTTACGACGATGAATGTGCACTTGTCTATCCGATCCGACGGTGTGTTAGTGGCTGAAATGAAAGCCAAACCATTATTGACACACCAAATTCGAGAAGCTCGGAAAGTCGATGACGAGTTGGTTGCAAAACGGGCTGCGTGTGTTCGAACAAGGACTCGGAGTTTCAAATCGACGATGACGATTGTTTGAGGTTCAAAAGTCGTCTGTGTGTCCCAAAGAATTGAACTCATTTCGATAATTCGAATGAAGCCCATTGTAGCCGAATGGCAATCCACCGGGAGTACGAAGATGTACAATGATTTGAAACGTCGATTTTGGTGGCATGGTATGAAGCGAGACATCTCCGACTTTGTTTCAAGATGTTTAATATGTCAACAAGTGAAAGCGGAACATCGGTGCCTTGAGATTACTTCACCAATCACGATACCCGAGTGGAAATGGGATCGAGTCACAATGGACTTTGTATCCGGACCGCCATTGTCGACAAGTAAGAAGGATGCGGTTTGGGTCGTGGTAGATCGATTGACTAAGTCGGCCCACTTTGTCCCCGTCGTCGGATTTTTCAATGGACAAATTAGCGGAATTGTACGTTTCTCGATTGTGAAATTACACGGGTGCCTATTTCTATCGTGTCGGATAGAGATCCGAGATTTACCTCGCGGTTTTGGAAAAAGTTGCAAGAAGCTTTGGGTACCAAGTTGCATTTCAAAGACCGCCTTCCACCCCAAACCGATGGTCAATCCGGCGGGTAATTCGGATACTTGAGGATATGTTAAGATGTTGCGTCCTCGAGTTTAGTGGTTCATGGGAGCGGTATTTGCCGTTGATTGAATTCGCTTACAACAACAAACTTTCAATCGAGTATTAAGATGGCACCCTACGAGGCTTTGTACGGGCGTAAATGCCGTACACCATTGTTTTGGTGAGCTTGGTGAAAGCAAGATTTTCGGTGGATTTGATTAGGGATGCCGAACGAAAGTGAAAGTAATCCGTGAAAGTTTGAAGATAGCCTTGATCGTCGAGAAGTCGTGCGCGGATATGAAGCGTAAGGATATCGAGTATCGGATGGGTGATAAAGTGTTCCTCAAGGTATCGCCTTGGAAAAAAATACTCGAGTTCTACCGTAAGGGCAAGTTGAGCCCGAGGTTCATTGGGCCATATGAGATATCGAGCGAGTCGGTCCAAAGGCATATCGTTTGATTTTGCCCCCGAACTCAAAAGGTTCACGATGTCTTCCACGTTTCGATGCTTGACGTTATAGATCCGATCCATCGCACGTGATTAGTCCATCAGAAATTGAAATTCAAGCTAATATGAGTTACGAGGAAGAACCAATTCGTATCCTATCACGAGAAGTGAAAGAGTTGCGAAACAAGCGGGTTCCGCTAGTGAAAGTGTTATGGCTCAAGCACGGGATAGAAGAAGCTACTTGGGAGACCGAGAACTCAATGAGAGAGCGATATCCGAACCTATTTACGGTAAGCTTTTCGGGACGAAAATCTCTTGAGTGGGGAGAGTTGTGACACCCCGAATGTGACCCTAGTCGGAGAGTGGTTTCGGGACCACGAAACCGAGTCACAAGAATAATTAAGTGTTATATTCCGTACTTATTGTATGTGGAATTGGTATGCGTAAATATTTCGTGTCTCGATTTTTATTAATTAGGTGCTAAATTATAAGAAAGGACTTAGTAGTGAACTTTGAAAGTACGATAGGGAAATAGGTGATGACTAATTAAAGCATGCATGCAAAATAATGGACTTGCATGTCAAATTCCCCCTTTCTACAAGTAATGGCCGGCCATGACAAAGAAATATGGGTCAAACATGTCATGAAACATGTTTTGTTGGGCATTAGGGAGAAATAGTAAACAAATAAGCATGGGTAAGAAAAGAATGAAAAAAAAAATGTGTGTGAGAGAGTGGCATACCCCATTGCCGTGAGTTGTAGAGAAGGAAAGAAAAAAATTTTGTTCATCCTTTCTTTGAGCCAAAACTAAGGAAGAAGGAGGATTTTTGCTTCATGCTTGGTTTGGAAGAGATCTAGAAGGAGATTTGGCTAAGTTTGCATCAAGATTAAGGTATGTATGAGGTTGTGTTGGGAGTTTCATGCATGTTTTGGTTGCTAACTTGATGTGCATGTTAGCCATGGCTCAAATCTTTGGTATGCCATGGAAATGGTATTTGGCCAAAGTTGTTATAGTGATAAAGCCATTGCATGCTAAGTGTGAAGCTTGATGATGATGCATGCAATGATGGATTTTCTACTCATGAGTAAGATTTTGAGTTTTCTCTTTGTTTTATCATGATTAAAGTTGAAAAGGAGCATGATTGTCATACTTGGCCATGATGCATTCTTGAGCATGATTCATGCTTCTTGCATGTTAGTTAAAAGTTTGTGTTTTGGATGGCTATGGACACCTTGAAAATTCGGCCATGCTCATATATGCATATATATGATTGCACATTATGTTTGGTTATGAACTAAGTGATGAATATATTGATTTAAAGAAGAAAATGTGGAAGAATGCTTGTGAAATTGCAAGCACAATTCGCCTAGCACACATATAAGTGCTTGATGCCATATTATAAGTTTTGGGCCACAATGTGCAAAGCATAAATTAGTAGATTGCATGCTGTTTTGTGAGGTATTAAGTGCAAAATTGACCTCAACATGTACATGAATATTCGGCCTTGGGTAGCCTATTGAAGGCCTTAGCATTTCCTTGATGCTCAAATAAATTGTATTGAATTGCTTGATGTAGTATAAAATGTGCATGACCATTGTGTATTCAAGCTAAAGAGTGGCCATATGACCATTTAAAATCCTTGTCATATTCGGCCATAAGCAAGCACAATGAGGTTTTAATAAATTGAATTTGTTTGAATTAGCTCAAGAGCTAAGAGGGCCACAATTGGACAAGGGGAAGGAAAAGGTGATCGAATAGCCGAAAAAGCCGTTCGACAACATCCGAGGTAAGTCCTCAAGAAGTGACCTTACTTGAATTATGTGAGATGAAATATGGATGTGTATGATTATTGATTATGTGTGTATGAGTATTTGAATTCCACCCGGGCTAAGTCCCGAAGGCGAATATGCTAATGATATTAATTGTGTTTGAGCCTTAGTAACGAAAATGAAATATGTATGTCCAATGATTATTGATGTATGTGTGCATGAGAAATTGAATGATATCCGGGCTAAGCCCGAAGACAATTATGCTGGAAATTATATCCGGGTTAAGACCCGAAGGCAATTGTGCTAGTGGTTATATCCGGGCTAAGGCCCGAAGGCATTCGTGCGAGTTATTCTATCCGGGCTAAGACCAAGGCATTTGTGCGTGATTATATCCGGTTATATTCGAAGAATCTTGGGCTGGAGGTGAGTGTTGGTTGCTGAAATGAATTTAATTAGTACACTCGGACAGCCCAAAGGATAAGGTACGTTATATGTGCATTGGAAAGTCGGCGTGTTTGAGCAACATTCGCTCAATCGACTAATGAATTTCAGTTATTGAATTGATTGATGCTTTGCGAACTTATACAATGATGAAGTATGAAGTAAGAATGTGTATTAATGAAATGATGCATTTGGCTATGTGAATGTATTGCTGTAAATTATAGTTCATTATATTCCTTGAGACTTACTAAGCATAAAAATGCTTACCCCGTTGCTTTGGCTCTTAGTTTTCTAGATTTCGCTCGAGGCAATCGGATTTGGGATCGTTGAAGTCGAAGTCATCCACACTATCAAGCCTCCATTTTGGTATAAATTTTGGTTGAACTTGAGATGGCATGTATAGGACTACCTCTTGTTTGTTAAATACGTTGTAATGTAAGTTTGTATGGCCATGCGAAAATGGCTCGAAAAGGGAGCATGAACTTAGACTTATTGTGGGTTGTATGTATATATATTTGGGGTCATGATGTGGCTATGGTTTGGAAATGGGAATGTTGGTCATATGATCAGCCATTGGCATGGTTAAAATGATCATATATGAACCTATGTATGGCAAGATTAGTTGAATCATGGAGACTACCAAATAGGTAAGTCCTACCTTAGAAACAGATGCTGCCAGCTGCAGTGGCGTGAATGTGAAAAATCACCATAATTCATAGGAATGGAATAAAATAGTGAATAAGCTATGTAAATGAACCTTGATGAGTCTATTTTCATATGGAAGAAACAGAAACGGTCATAGGAGTTACAGGTTAAGAGATATTAAAGCTATTGTGAGACAGGGCCAGAATGGTTTCTGGGTTCCCTGTCGCAACTTTAAAATTCACTATAAATTATCCAAAAGAATTAGGAGATATACCTTATATGTACAGATTCCATTTTGAGTCTAGTTTCATTAGAAACAAACGACACCAGCATTAAAGCCCTGTGCAGAGAGATATTCAAGTTATACCGCGCGAAGGTCAGAGCAGTCGATCCCTGTAACTTGGGTAACTTTAACTAATAAACTGTACCAATTGGCCCGACCAAAATCCTAGAAATAAATCCATGGATGTATATATGAGTCTAAATTCAGGGAAAATTTACGAAACCAGTTTCCGAGTTTTGAAACTCGAGATATGATTTTTAAGGCGACAGTGACGCAGTTTTCCAGCCTGACTGGAAATGTCAAATTGGTGGGCAAAAACATGTGAACTTGGTTTGTTAACCCTCGGGTCCGACACCGGCGATGGTCTCGGGTTTGGGGTGTTACAATGATAGCTAATTTGGCTTATTTCCCTTTTTTAATTCTTTTAATTATTAGTTTACCAAAATACCCCTAACTTAAAAATATTTTATTACACCCATTTCATGTCTATTTTTTTCCAGCAATTAACCAATGGTCTAATTACCATTTAAGGACCCTCAATTTAAAATTTCATAACAATTGGACACCTCTAGTATGTTGAACTCAACTTTTACTCTTTTTATGATTTAGTCCTTTTGACTAAATTAAGTGCCCGAACGTCAAAAGTTTCAAACGAAATTTTCACGAAATTATTCCGTGAAATCGTAGACCATAAAAATATAATAAAAAATAAAATTTTCATCATCAGATTTGTGGTCCTGAAACTACTGTTCTGACTAGGCTCAAAACCAGGGATTTATACTTTGGTTTCACACTTGTGAACTTTTTCAACATAGTTTTCGTGACTCTTTGTCATAGAAGCAACATTGGTAAGGAGGTGAGGTCGTAAAGCCTCTAAACTGAATCTCATAATTACACACATATGACTTAACATTCATCATTAATGTCATATCATCATAATCACATAGTTCACTTCAAACAAATTAGCACACTTATTCATTTTACAAATGTTTTCTGTCATCCATAATTTCAAGCAGTGAATTTACTTACTCAAGCTCAATATTAATATCTAATTAAATTCCAACACTTAGCTTCAATTTTACTTACCAACATTTGTCAAATTAGAGAATGTCTTACGGGTCGAGTACGTCGCTTACTTGATGCCATAGTCCAACTATAGTCTTACACTAAGTCTCATACTGATGCCATGTCACAAACATAGTCTTACACGAAATCACATATCGAAGCCAATTCCGTATCCTAGATATGGTCTTTCATGGGATCACATATCGACGCCAATCCCATGTCCCAGACATGGTCTTACATGGGATAACATATCGATGATAATTCCATGTCCCAGACATGGTCTTACATGGGACCACATATCGATGCCAATGCCATGTCCCAAACATGGTCTTACATGGGATCACAATGCCATAGCCCAGCTATGGTCTTACATGTCATTACGATGCCATAGCTTAGCTATGGTCTTATACATACTCACATGTACTTCCATGGTCCAACCATGGTCTTATCCTTTAATTCATCATTGAACGATCGTACTTATTTCCTGCGTTGTACTCAATTTGATCTTTCAATTCAATTTTCATACCATTATAATATTTATGGTTTAATAACAAAGTCGTAAGACAAAACATTATATATTTTCTCTAATTTAATAATTAAACTTGAGCTTCAACTATAGAGACATACTGATTATGCATTATTCAAACAAGTATACATACACACATTTTGTCCATTGGGTAAGTTTACTTATCATATTCACTTAAACAAATAGATTGGGCACATAACATCATATGAATGCCAAAATACATCGATGAGCTTATCACAACATAAACCTTCCTTTCATTTCACTTTTCCACATTTCTTAACTTATGGTTATCTCATTTCATATACTAACACATACATATCATGAGGTTCTATTCATACCTTTCCAAATTTTAACACATCGTAAGCACATTTCAATCATCTCAATTTCATTTTCAGTATTATCGGAAAATAGCTCGATTGGAAGTCATCTCTGTCTTAACAAAACAATTTCGTTAGAGCTAGGAGATATAACATTATCACGAATAGTAATATGGCATGTATAGCTAGACTCACATACGCTAGGTTAGTCTGAGAATTGACAATATCTCTGATACCACTAAATGTAACACCCCTTACCTGTATCTAGTACCGAGACAGGGTCTGAGGCGTTACTGGACTCAAACATAATCATTTATACAAAACCGGGCCATGAAATTTCACCCAATTAAAATCATCTATACACAAGCATATTGTCCCTTGTACGGGTACACGAGGCCCAAAACATATATAGGGGTTGGTTCGGGACTAAATCGAAAACTTTGGAAACTTATATAACACTTAGGAAATTTTCTTATTTTGGAGGGTTACACACCCGTATGGGTAGGCCGTGTGGTCTCACACGCCCGTGTGGCTTGGGATAAGCCCGTGTCCTCAGACCATGCAACTCTTTGTTTATGACATCATCAATCGAAATAGGGTCACAAACCAATGTACTGGCAGTGTCCTTCATACGGCTAAGAGACACGGCCGTGTTTCTACCCGTGTGTTTACTACAGGGTATTCTGTTTTACCTAATTAAGGTGAAAGGGACACATAGCCGGATCACACGCCCATGGGGGTTGACCATGTGTCTACCCGTGTAGACAACTTTGAGGCTATTTTCCAAGCCAATTGCCACCCTTAGTTGCACAAACACATACATGACTTCAAAGGCACTTAGCATGGCATAAGTGAGCACTTAAACATACACAAACAAGACATGATCATGATCATTTTATCTTCACTATTACATGCATAAAACTTCATACTTTGTCAAACCAAATTTATAAAGTTTGCATGCACTAAGAGTTGAAGTGTACTTCCATTTAACATACTCATGTCTTGGTTATTATCATGCCATTCACTCACAATTCCATCATCAAACATCCATAGTCCCATCCACAATCCATCCATGCTAAAGAATTTTAACCACATCATGTATGACCTTGGCACATGCATGCATATATGAATAGGTTTACAGCCAAATAATCAATATGAGCCATATCTCATGGCCTTAAACAAATTGGACTATAAACCATTCCAGGCCAACACATTTGGCCAAAATCAAAAGACAAAGACCCTATACATGCTATAAACTTAAAATACTTGTGTTCACTTATACCCAAATGGTAGCTTGATAATGTGATGGCATCTTCGACGATCTCCAACCCGAGCTAGCTAAATTAACCTATAAGCGATGGGAAAGAAAAAGAGAGTAAGCTTAAAGCTTAGTAAGTTTATATGCAAATAATAGGCAACTTATGCTAGTCATATACTATGCTTGACAATATAAGCACAATTTAATATAAAAATAGCTATAAATCTCAAGGCTGTAATATAACCTATTCACATGTTTACTCTCTTTTGATTTATCAAAATAATTTAACATTACTCGACTTTTAGTTTAGCAGCCATAATTTCTCCATTGTAGCATATTTCATAATTGTCAAATCATTTTAAACATCTTAGTAAAAGTACACGTTACTTATGTATATTCATGTTTTCATGCATATAGCTCAACATATTTCAAATTGTAATAACTCTTTCTTTCCATACTTTCTTAACCATTTTAATAGGCAATTAGGCCAATATTTCCTTTCACTCATAATCGATAAATCGTAATTCAAATGAACAACATTTACTATCTAACTAATCAATTGGGCCTCCAAGGCCAAACATATAGTCATCAACTGTGTTTCCATGCACTTATACACCATAACCATAAATAAAAAATCGTAAGACTATCTCAAAGTCACTTTCATAGTGATTATAACTCACAATAACATGAAGTCAATACTTAAAATCTTTACTTACATACCTGTACCATATCATAACATAACCACTTACTTTCTTATCTTTGACATACCCGTTGAACACTTGGAATACTAAATGGATACACAGAGCGTCTTTGCATAGAAGTGCCACATATGTAGCTAAAGCTACCTCATATCTCATATCACATAAATGCTCGCTCTCGAGCAAATCTCGAGCCTGCTCACACAAGCTGACGATCAAGACGTAACTACGCAGTGCTGCTCACACAAGTTGTCAATTATCCGCAACCCATGTGGACTACCCAGCCACTGGTAGGTGTACGAGACCAACACTCGGATCACATAACCACACATATATCACAATATCCTTAGTGACATGTCACTCGTGTCCTATTCTATTCCTAAGCTTCAAACGGGATTTGTCTCACTTGTCCGAACTTCGTCAAATACAACCATAGAATCAATAAATTATTTCATACATTATCAAATCAACTAGAATATTTAAAACACATACATAGCATAGCATTATTTACATATGAACTTACCTCGACACCAAAATGGCAAAGAGGGACCTAACCGTCAATTACTCGTTTTCCCTCATTCTAGGCCCGAATATTGTTTTCTTTGATCTATAACATCACATTTAGCCCACTTATTAGTCACATTACTCAATGTGACCCAAAAATCATACAATGGTGAAATTACATTTTTGCCCCTAAAGTATGTCATAATTACACTTTTGCCCCTAGGCTTGTAAAAATGAAATTTATTCAATTTCTTTAACATACAAGCCTAGCCAAATCATTTTCATAACTATAACAACCCAAAATTTCCATTAAAACACACATTTACTACATATTTTATAACTTTTATAATTTTGTCCTTTTGGACATTTTCACCAAAAATCATTTAGTAAAAGTCGTTTCTCTAACCATAAACATGCATAATCTACCATTACACATCAAAATACACAAATTTCTAACATGGGTCAAAACCTAGATCTTCGTCATATCTCAAATTAATGGTAGAAATAGCTAGATCGTGTTACAAAGATTTCAAAAATGTGAAAATTATTAAAAACGGGGCTAAGACGGACTTAAAATCGAGCTTCAAAGCTTGAAAAACCCTAGCCATGACTTCCTCTTGCAAATTTTGGCCAAGAAGGAAGATGGAAAAATTTTTGGGCTTTTATTTTTGTTTTCAATTCTTTTTAATAACTAAATGACCAAAATGCCCTTGATGAAAAACTTTGGAAACATGCCTAACCATGTCCATTTTTGCCCACCAACTTAAAAAATGGTCTAATTACCATATAAGGTCCTCTAATTTAAAATTTTATAACAATTGGACACCTCTAGCATGTAGAACTCAACTTTTTCACTTTTTACGATTTAGTCCTTTTGACTAAATTGAGTGCCCAAACGTCAAAATTTTCAAACAAAATTTTCACGAAATGATTTTGTGAAATTGTAGACCATAAAAATATAATAAAAATAATTTTTATTACGTTGAAATTATGGTCTCAAAACCACTATTCTGACTAGACCCTAAATCGAGATGTTACAATTAGTTTCAACATTTTGAGTATGGCATGTATAGGGGATTTGGTCATTTTGTTTTGTGTTATATTGATTAGCCAAATGAGTTGGCTCGTGATGGTATCACGATTCATTTTGTATAAGGCCATGAGATGTGGCTTATAATTGCTTCTTGGGTTGTAACCTTAATTATTTATGCATGCGTGCAATGTGTTTATGCTTTATGATATGGTTGGTGGTTGCTTATTGGTAATGGATGTGATAAATGGCACATATGATTAATGAATGAATTGGGACTAATAGGTAAGACCATGTTCATGGTATAATTGAGTAGGTTGAAGGTAGGTTTATAAGAATGAATAAATATGAAATTGGTGTGAAATGCCATATGAAAGCATGATGGTTTGAGCATGTGATATGTTGACATTACAAAGTCATGGATTAATCATGATTGTGAGTATTTGAGTAACTAAATATGCTATGTTGCATGCCATCAAAAATGTATAAGTGAGTGAGCATTTAAGGGTGGCAAATGGCTTGGAAATTAGCCTAGAATTTGTCCACATGGGTAGACACACGGGCATGTGTCTAGGCCGTGTGTGACACACAGTCTGCCCCATGGGCGTGTGATCCCGATGTGAGTCCCCTGCACTTTAATTAGGCAAAACAGAATGCCTAGTAGTAAACACACGAGTAGAGACACAGCCATGCGTCTCAGCTGTGTGAAGGACACGGTCTCAGGACATGGGTGTATGCCCAGGCTGTGTGAAGTCTGTACTTAATTTTTGGAATTTAATTTTCCACAAGGCCTAAGTACATGCTCGTGTGACTTGGCCGTGGACCCTAGTTGTGTTGATGACGTTGTCCCAAGCCACACGAGCGTGTGTGACCACACGGCCTACCCACACGGGCATGTGACCCTGTTTCATGAAATTTCTTTTAAGTTTTCCCGAATTTTTCTAAAGTTCTCAAATTAGTCCCAAACTACTCTCGATGTATGTTTTGTGTAACACCCCAAACTTGGCCTAGACGTTATTGCCAGATCTGACGTGTCACATGGACTTACGACTTAGTATGCATTCGTTGGTTTAAGTGATTGGGGTGGTCTTTGTAAAAATAGCGGTTGAATGAAAAGCCAGTTTATCAATCTTTAGGCTATCCATTTGTTGTGCTTGTTGAGTCTTGGAAAACGTTCATTAATTTTGAAAACCCGCATGACCTAACACTAGCGATTTAAATCATAGTATAAATATATCGAAAAATAAAACCATAGCGGAAAAAGAAATTTAAATAGCGGCCTTATTACAACTTAAAACCCAAAATTAAATCGAATATAAAATAATAAAATAAACTAACTTAGAAAAACCAACTTTGCGAGATGATGTGGCCACTCAATCCCTCACGACTCCAAGCCCACTATGGTTGGGGATTTCTGCAGAGATGAAAATAAAGGGTGAGTTTGGTAAACTCAGTGTGTAACATAACCCAACCATAGCCCAAAACAGATCAAACCTCACAGTCAGACTTATCTGGGCCTTGGCCCAGTAGATGAAATTAGAATGAAACCCATAGGCCCATAGCGAGATCTGAAACAAATATATCATAAATGCAGAAATCCCAACCCAGAGCCATCCATAACACCCCCGTACCAGCCTTACACCATGTGGGGAGACTACTCGACCTACCCAACCGCTACACACCATAAAAATTGCAGCAAGGCTGCCAGATATTGTGACAAAGTCACCAGATATAAATATTGTGGCTAGGCCACCGAAACAGATATATATATATATATATATATGTGGCGAAGCCACCAGATTACAGCGAGGCTACCAGATATTGTGACGAAGTCACCAGAACAGATATATGTGGCGAGGCCACCAGATTGCAACGAGACTGCCAGAACGCTTCCTCCATCAATATAAACCCATGTCCCATGCAACAGAAATAATATGTCATGGCATACGTATACAGAAACAGAACATCATGCTTTTCAGAAAAAAATAACCCTAGGGGTAAAATCGTAATTTTGCATGCATAAGGGTATTTCAGTAATTATTACCTATTGCTAAGGTTTCATGCTCATTCTAATGTTTACCAAGTAACCAGAAGTACTTACCCTGTCTTTTTACCAATGTGGGCCTGTTGGCCCATTGGCCCATTTTCGGCCCATTAAGCCCAAAAATACCGTTGTGTACGACAATGCACACTCTGCACTCTAATCATCCAAATGCACCATATTCATTAACAACTGTCTCACTAGCGCTCGCACGTTCGCGAGTTCACAAAATACCAACGTTTCGGTATTTCAGCTTTTACCGATTCAGTCTAAGGGAGGGTGTTGTTTACACACCTGGTTGATGACGATTGATGACGATATCTCCCACACGATAATCCTAAAATCGATCACTAACACATTGGACTTACGAATAAACGATAACTAACATAAATCCATATCAACTAACCCAATCATCACACAAGTTAATCATTTACGCACGAGGGGCAGAATAGTCATTTTACCCTCCAAGGGTAAATCGGTAGTCTTACCCTACAGGGGTATTTTAGTAATTCTACAACTTATCTACTTGGGCCTACGGACCCATTGGGACCACATGGCCCATTTCAGCCCATCGCGGCCCAAAATAGCCGTCCTACTGCTAGAGTAATGAGAAATACACACCTGTTAGGAGACTGCAGTTAATCTGCGCTCCAAACACTCTTAGCTGACGCCCAACCCAAACGAGCACGTCACAAAGCGAAAAGGATCAGCCAAGAAGGGTATGCCTACTCTCCTCATGATTTGCTCTATTTAAAGCCAGCTCTCTATCTACTCTTATGTTAGCTTTCCGATGTGGGATCCCTCCATCACCAGAGTTTAAAACCAACACCAACTCTTGCCGTCCCAACATAGCAAAATAATCAACCTTTGCGTGCCAAGGGATTCGAACCAAAGTCCTCTCACATGCCAACTCACGCCACCACCACTAGCCATCAACTCATTTGTGTCATAAATCCAACACATTAAACTTTAAAGCGCACCTACTTGCTTCCAGATTTATTAAAAAGAAACACCAAAATATATTGCAAGAGCCAAGACTTGAACCTTAAACCCCTTGCTTCCTCTATGGCATCACTTCCTTGTCCCCTAAGTGGCGCCACCTTACCACTACGCCACACTTCTTTTTGTGTCATCTTTTACTCCTTTACTCTTAAAAGCCCAAATGCCAATTGCATCACCTGTTCATAAAATTAAAATTCCAAAGACTACCACGGATTTAACTTAATTTTGAGCCTTCCAAAGGCCCACTAACCTACTAAAATATATATTTTAACCAACCAGAACACACACAAATTTTAAAAATCACAGAAACACAGAAAACCCGAAAATTGGGGCGTTACAACTCTACCCTCCTTAAAGAAATTTTGTCCTTGAAATTTTACCTGAATCAAATAGATGAGGATATTGTTGACGCATCGCCACTTCTGGCTCCCAAGTAGCTTCCTCTCTGCCATGATTACGCCATAGCACCTTTACTAGCGGAACTAATTTCCTTCTCAAAATCTTAACATCTCGATCCAAAATCTACACAGGCTCTTCTTCAAAAGTCAAGTCTGTTTGGACCTCGATCTCTGCTACCGGCACAACATGAGTAGGGTCAGAACGATACCGCCTTAACATGGAGACGTGAAAGACATCATGAATCCTATTCAACTCTGAAGGTAGCTCCAACTGATAAGCCACTGGACCCACTCGCTTAAGAATCCGATAAGGCCCAATAAACCACGGACTTAGCTTGCCTTTCCTCCCAAACCTTAATATTTTGTTCCAAGGTGAAACCTTCAAGAAGACCATATCACCCACAGAGTACTCAATTTCCTTGCGCTTCAAATCCGCATATGACTTCTGTCTATCAGATACTTCCTTCAATCGGTCTCTAATCAACTTGACCTTATCCTTAGTATCTGCCACCACCTCAGGTCCAAGAACCTGTCGTTCACCCAACTCGGTCCAACAACTAGGTGTACGACATCTTCGCCAATACAGTGCCTCATAAGGAGCCATTCGAATACTTGCCTGATAACTATTGTTGTATGCAAACTCTGCCAATGGTAAGTAATCCTCTCAACTGCCTCGAATGTTGATAACGCATCCCCTCAACATGTCTTCCAGAATCTTAATAACCCTTTCGGACTGACCATCAGTTTGAGGATGAAAGGTTGTACTAAAGTTCAAACGCGTACCTAACGCCTCATGCAACTTTTTCCAAAACTGAGATGTGAATCTAGGATCTCGATCAGAAATAATCGACACTGGCACTCCGTGAAGTTGCACTATTTCTGCCACATACAATTTGGCTAACTTCAAGTGAATAATCGGTCAGAGCATATGAAATGAGCGATTTGGTCAACCTATCCACAATTACCCAAATCGAGTCCTTCTTCGACGGTGTCAAGGGTAACCCACTCACAAAATCCATGGTTACCCTCTCCCACTTCCAAAGTGGTACTTTCACTGGCTGCAAAAGTCTGAAAGGTAATTGATGTTCAGCTTTCACTTGCTGACAAGTCAGACATTTTCCCACAACTTTCGTTACCTCTGGCTTCAATCCAGGCCACCAATACAACTCATTTAAGTCGCAATACATTTTACCCCCTCCAAGATGCATAGCACCCAAACCTCCACGAGCTTCTTTCAGAATTGCTTGCCTCAAGTCAGAGTCCTTCGGAATATAAACTCTACCTCGGTAACGCAGAACTCCCTCACTATTCAGTCCGAACTCAGATGTATCCCCATTCTTAACCTGCCGGAATCGAGAAACCAAGGACTCATCCCTCGACTATTTTTCCTTAATCTCATCCACCCAGGTCGGCCTAACTTGCAGTTCTGCTAACAGACTACCGTCGTCATACAAACTCAAACTAGCAAACATGGCTCTCAGATCAAATACAGCTCTACGACTTAGGGCGTCAGCCACCACATTAGCTTTGCCTAGGTGATACTCAATCGCAGATCATAATCCTTAAGCAACTCTATCCATCTCCACGCCTAAGGTTCAGCTCCTTACGAGTCGGCAAGTACTTACGACTCTTATGATCTGTATATAATACACCTTTCTCCGTACAGGTAATGTCTCCAAATCTTAAGCGCAAAGATTACCACTGCCAACTCCAGATCATGAGTAGGATAGTTAACTTCATGTGGTTTAAGCTGTCGTGATGCATAAGCAACCACTTTACCCTCTTGCATCAACACAAATCCCAACCCTACATGTGATGCATCACTGCATACGGTAAAATCTTTTCCAGACTCCGGCTGAATCAGTACAGGTGCCTCGGTCACAACTTTCTTCAGCTTCTCAAAAGATTCATGTTGTTTCTTAGTCCAAACAAACGGTACTCCTTTCCTTATAAGCTTTGTCAAAGGCGTTGCCATCATAGAAAATCCTTCCACAAACCTTCTATAGTACCCAGCTAAACCCAAAAAACTTTAAATTTCTGACACTAACCTCGGTGGCTTCCATTCCAGAATTGATTCAATCTTTCGAGAGTCCACATTGATCCCTTCAGCAGAGACAACATGCCCCAAGAAAGTTACCTCTCTCAACCAGAACTCACACTTACTGAATTTCTCATAAAGCTCCTTCTCCCTCAGCACTTGCAGCACAATACGAATATGCACATCATGCTTCTCCTCAGTTTCAGGATAAACTAGAATATCGTCGATAAAGACAACCACAAATTGATCCAAGTATTGCTAGAACACTCGATTCATCAGATTCATAAATGTCGCAGGTACGTTCGTCAACCTAAATGGCATAACCAAGAACTCATAGTGACCATACTGAGTTTTGAATGCCGTCTTGTGAATATCCACCGCTTTAACCCTCAACTGATGATACCCAGATCGAAGGTTAATCTTGGAAAATACTAAAGCTCCTCTAAGTTGGTCGAATAAATCATCGATTCCCGGCAGTGGGTACTTGTTCTTAATCATCAATTTGTTCAACTGCCGATAATCGATGCACATCCGCATTGACCCATCTTTTACGAACAACACTGGTGCTCCCTACGGAGACACACTTGGTCTAATGAAGCCTCTATCCAATAACTCTTGAATTTGGGCTTTCAGCTCCACCAACTCCTTCGATGCCATCCTATAAGGTGCAATGGACACCGGTGCCGTTCTAGGCAACAAGTCGATTCCAAACTCAACCTCTCGGTTCGGAGGCAAACCAGGAAGCTCCTCTGGAAAAACATCTTGAAAATCCTTGACAGTTCTAACTTTATCCACTGTCAGATCCTCAGTTTTCGATTGGCTTACAAATGCCAAATAAGCCTTACATCCCTTTCGAATCCACTTCTGGGCTTTCAAAGCCGACACCATATTAGATAGATAATCCCTACGCTCACCTATCACCAAAACCTCCTCATCCTTTGTGGTATTTAACATTATTCACTTAGCAGCACAATCTAGAGTAGCCCTATGCTTAACAAGCCAATCTATTCCCAAAATGAGATCGAATTCTCCGAAAGGTAGCTTCATCAGATCTCCAGAGAAAACTTTTCCTTGAGTTTCTATAGGCACATCTCTATACAGTTTATGTACCCTAACCGAGTGACCCAAAGGACTTAGTACAGATACCCCACTCACGGTATCCTCAGAGCGCACACCCAGTGACCCAGATATAGCATATGCAACATATGAATGGGTAGATCCAACATCTATCAACGCAGTGTATGGCATACTGGAAATCAGAAACATACCAGTTATGACGTCAGGTGCATCATCCTCCTCTCAGCGATGAGCTGCATACACCAACACCGGCTGACGAGCATCAGCAAATCCAGCACCCCTGCCAGGTGCTCCTCTTCGTCGACCGTTTCAATTACCACCTCTGCCTTGCCCACGTCCTCTCAGAAACTGTGGTCTACCCCTCACTGGTTGAGTGACCCTCTGCTCTAAAACTTGAACCTGATTTGGTTCCTGGGGATAATCCTTAACCCTATGCTCCATAGATCCGCATTAGAAACAAGCACCAGAACGTTTCTGACAGTCGCCCATATGCATCTTACCACAATTCCTACAACCCTGCGGTCTAACAAGATTCATCCAGATCGCTGCTTAATCGGCTCCATTACCCTTGCTCTCTTAACATTCCTTTTCATACCACCGAAAGTCCTGAATCTCTCTAAAATGGTTCCGATCTTTCTCACGATTACATCTTCAGTATGCTTCACTTCCTCACTATCTTAGCTTTCTCCACTAAAGCAGCAAAGTTACGCTCCCTCTGCGGAGCAATCAGCATCCTAAGTTCATCTCTCAAACCATCCTCGAAGCGTACGCTACACTCATACTCTGTAGCGACAATCCCAGAAGCATACCGGCTCAGTCTCAGAAACTTAAACTCATACTCATCCACTGACTTACTCCCTTGGACCAGGTTTAGAAATTCTTTCCGGTGAGCGTCCACGTAATTAGCCCCAATATACTTTCCTTTGAAGGCTGTCTTAAACAGCTCCCAAGTCACACTGTCAGCAGGAGTTCCATCTCTCACCGTGAGCCACCACTGATAAGCCTCATCCCTGAGTAACAATATGGCTCCCTTCAGCTTCTGCTCTACAGAACAGTCCAGATCATCCATAATATTCTCTGTGTCTTCTAACCAATACTCAGCCACATTCGGAGCTACACCAGATACGCCCCTAAATATCTCTGCTCCATTGGCCGGGAGTTGCTCAAAAATAGACCGCCGAATTTTGTTTCCTGTACTTGCCCTAGCAACCCTTTTCAAAACTCGGAGCATTGCATGGGATAGAGCATTGTCCCCGGCACCTCGATCATGAGACTCTACCTCCGTTACCGGTGGTACCGGTGCATCTGCTGTTGGCACATGTCCTGAAGACGAAGATTCAGCCTGAGCATTACCTCGGCCACGTCCACGGCCTCTTCCATGAGCTGCTCATGTACTCATTTCGTATTATCTGATTAAGAATTTTATGAATCAGTTTAATATTCCAGTGTTTATTACAGATGTCTAATGAATAACAGTAATTCAGAGTTTTAGTTTGTTTCCTTTTGCGGTAGCCTAGCTACAGTCTCAGTCTACTTATCAGAGTTTCTACGGTTCCAATGTTACCCTAACTAAAGTACCATGATAAGGTTTTGTACAAGCATATAACATATATTTCAGAAATAATCAGAAAGGCTCAGAAAACTTGCAGACTTGGGTCGGAGATTCGGTGTGCCACCTTCTAAAAAACTTAATTTTAGAAAACCGATTTTAATCTTTAAAATCATCTATTTGTAAAGAGAAAATATTGGAAACATTCTCGAAAACAATTTATAATCAAGTTCCAAAAAAAAAATGATTTTTGAAAACCTTTATTCAGTGTTTCTTTACAAACTCTCGTTTTTAGACCCGTTCTACAACCGAGTTGTTGCAACTTGACTCTAATACCACTAAATGTAACACCCCAAACCCGACCCAAACGTTATTGCCAGATCTGACATGTCACATGGACTTACGACTTAGTATGCATTCGTTGGTTTAAGTGATTGGGGTGGTCTTTGTAAAAATAGCGGTTGAATGAAAAGCCGGTTTATCAATCTTTAGGCTATCATTTGTTGTGCTCGTTGAGTCTTGGAAAACGTTCATTAATTTTGAAAACCAGCTGCCTAACACCGGCGATTTAGTCATAATATAAATATAATCGAAAATAAAACCATAGCGGAAAAAGAAATTTAAATAGCAGCCTTATTACAACTTAAAACCCAAAATTAAATCAGAATATAAAAATAATAAAAATAAACTAACTTAGAAAAACTAACTTTGCAGATGAAGTGGCCACTCCGAATCCCTCATAGCTTCAAGCCCACTATGGTTGGGGATTTCCTGTAGAGATGAAAATAAAGGGTGAGTTCGGTAAACTCAGTGTGTAACATAACCCAACCATAGCCCAAAACAGATCAAACCTTAGAGTCAGACTTATCTGGGCCTTGGCCCAGTACAAAAATCAAAATGAAACCCATAGGCCCATAGCAGATACAGAACAAATATATCATGAATACAGAAATCCCAACCCAGAGCCATCCATAACACCCCCGTACCAGCCTTACACCATGTGGGGAGACTACTCAACCCACCCAATCGCTACACACCACAGAAATTGCAGCGAGGCTGCCAGATATTGTGATAAAGTCACCAGATATAGATATTGTGTCTAGGCCACCGGAACAGATATATATATATATATATATATGTGTGTGTGTGTGTGTGTGTGTGTGGCAAAGCCACCAGATTGCAGCGAGGCTGTCAGATATTGTGACGAAGTCACCAAAACAGATATATGTGGCGAGGCCACCAGATTGCAAATAGACCGCGAACACTTCCTCCATCAATATAAACCCATGTCCCATGCAATGAAATAATATGTCATGGCATACGATACGTAAATGTAACATCATGCTTTTCGGAAAAAAATAACCCTAGGGGTAAAATCGTAATTTTGCATGCATAAGGGTATTTCATAATTATTACCTATTGCTAAGGTTTCATGCTCATTCTAACGTTTACCAAGTAATCGAAGTACTTACCTCGTCTTTTTACCAAAGTGGGCCCATTGGCCCATTGGCCCATTTTCAAATTTATTAAGCCCAAAAATACCGTTGTGCGAAAATGCACACTCGCACTCTAATCATCCAAATGCACCATATTCATTAACAAATATCTCACGAGCACTCAGACGTCATGAGTTCACAAAATACCAACGTTTCGATATTTTGGCTTTTACCGATTCAGTCTAAAGGAGGGTGTCGTTTACACACCTGGTTGATGACGATCGATGACGATATCTCCCACGATAATCCTACAATCGATCACTAACACATTAGACTTACAAATTAACGATAACTAACATAAATCCACGTCAACTAACCCAATCATCACACAAGTTAGTCATTTATGCACGAGGGGCAAAATAGTCATTTTACCCTCTAGGGGTAAATCGGTAGTCTTACCTTACAGAGGTATTTTAGAAATTCTACAACTTATCCACTTGGGCCTACAGACCTATTGGGACCACATGGCCCATTTCAGCCCATCGCGGCCCGAAATAGCTATCCTACTGCTAGAGTAATGAGAAATACACACCTGTTAGGAGACTACAGTTAATCCGCGCTTCAAACACTCTTAGCTGATGCCCAACCCAAACGAGCACGTCACAAAGCAAAAGGGATCAGCCAAGAAGGGTATGCCTACTCTCCTCATGGTTTGCTCTATTTAAAGCCAGCTCTCCATCTACTCTTATGTTAGCTTCCGATGTGGGATCCTCCATCACCGAGTTTAAAACCAACACCAACTCTTACCGTCCCAAAGATAGCAAAATAATCAACCTTTGCATGCCAAGGGATTCGAACCAAAGTCCTCTCACATGCCAACTCACGCCACCACCACTAGGCCATCAACTCATTTGTGTCATAAACCAACACATTAAACTTTAAAGCGCACCTACTTGCTTCCAGATTTATTGAAAAGAAAAACCAAAATATATTGCAAGAGCCAAGACTTGAACCTTGGACCCCTTGCTTCCTCTATGGCATCACTTCCTTGTCCCCTGAGTGGCACCACCTTGCCACTACACCACACTCCTTTTTGTGTCATCTTTTACCCCTTTACTCTTAAAAGCCAAATGCCAATTGCATCACCTGTTCATAAAATTAAAATTCCGAAGACTACCACGGATTTAACTTAATTTTGGGCCTTCCAAAGGCCTACTAACTACTAAAATATATATTTTAACCAACCAAAACACACACAAATTTTAAAAATCACAGAAACACAGAAAACCCAAAAATTGGGGCGTTACATTTTGGGCCTCGTAGGCCCATATAAGGGACAATTTGCATATGTGTGAATGAATTTATTTTGAATGAAATTTTATGGCCCGGTTTTGTATGTTTGCTGAGTTATACATTTTCAATATTGTGAGATTACACGGGGTGCCTTTAACTATTGTGTCAAATAGAGATCCGAGATTCACTTCGCGGTTTTGGAAGAAACTACGAGAGGTCTTGCTTTTCACCAGCAGACGGATGGTCAATCTGAGCGGATTATTCAAACTCTCGAGGATATGCTGAGATGATGTATTCTTGAGTTTAAAAGTATGTGGGAACAATATTTTCCATTGATTGAATTTGCTTATAATAATTATTTTCAATCGAGCATTAAAATGGCACCTTACGAAGCCTTATATGGTAGAAAATGCCCTACACCATTGTATTGTTCAAAGCTCAATAAGAATAAGATTCACAGGGTTGATTTGATTAAAGAGACTAAACAGAAAGAGAAAGTGATTCACGATAGTCTGAAAGCATCGTTAGATTGTCAGAAATCTTACGCAAACTTGAAACGAAAAGATATTGAGTTTAAAATCGGGGATAAAGTGTTTTTGAAAGTATCTCCGTGGAAGAAAGTACTCAGATTTGGTAGAAAAGGCAAATTGAGTCCAAGGTTCATTGGGCCGTATGAGATTATAGAGTGTATTGGTCCGGTTTCATATAGACTGTTATTGTGACCTGAGCTACAAAAGATTCATAATGTGTTTCACGTATCGATGCTTCGACGATATAGATCTGATCCCTAGCATGTGATTTCTCCATCCGAGATAGAAATTCAGTCCGATATGACCTATGAAAAAGAATCGACCCGTATCTTAGCTCGCGAGATTAAAGAATTGAGAAATAAGAAAATTCCATTAGTAAAAGTAATGTGGCACCAACATGGTGTTGAAGAGGCTACGTGGGAGCTCGAGGATGCTATGAGACAGTAATTTTCAAATCTGTTCAATGGTAAGATTTTCAGGGACGAAAATCCCTAAGAGGGGAGAGTCGTAACAGCCCGGTTTAGACTCCAGTCGAAATAGTGGTTTTGGGACCACAAATCTGAGTTAAAAAATATTTTAATATTATATTTCGTGCTTCTAATATTTGAATTGATATCTATGAAAGTTTCGTGTGAAAATTTGATCGTTTGTGTGCTTAATTTTAGAATAAAAGGACTTAATCGCGTAAAATGTAAAAGTGGCTAGCTATTTGTTAAAAGTACTTAAGTGCTATGTCTTATTAAATGAGAGGTCCTTATGATGCAATTAGACCATAAATAAGGTTAATGGACATAAATGACCATCAATTAAGTGATTTTATAATGGTTTACTAAAGGGTAATTTGGTAATTGGTATATTAATCACATATTAAATAAAAACAAAACAAAACTAAGCTCATAATATCATCTCTTTCACCAAAAATTAGAATAAGAAGAAGCCAAAGCTAGGTTTTGATATTTGACCCTTGTTCATCTTAATTGAGGTACGCTTTGAGCTCGATTTTTGATGATTTTTATGTTTTTGTGATCGTTGCTTTGTATTCTATCAAGCCTATGTTTAAATTTTGGAATTTGTTGGTGATTTTGTGATATGCCATTATTGATTTTATGAGCTTTGTAATGTTAATTGATGAAATGTGGAAGCTCGATGATTGATAAATATATTTTGTATTGGGATTTTTGATGAATTTGAGTATTTTGGACTAAATTGTGAAAATGAGAAATTGAGGGGCTAAAATGTGAAATAAATGAAATATGGACTTATTTGGGCTAGAGGAAAATTTCACTAGGCATGTGTGAAAGGAAATTATGCATATTTTGTGATTTTATGAAATAGGGACTAAAATGTTAAAATGTGAAAATGTGAGGGCTAATTTGTAAAATTCCATAAATATGTGTTTATGGTTTGATTTGAATGAATGTGAGATTGAATAAGTCAAATTTGAATTTATTTAGATCAAGAACCAAAGAAAATGGATTTAGATCAGGGAAAGTCGAAAGTAGTTTAATAGCCGTTCGTTTTCGTTCATTTTCGTACGAGGTAAGTCGATATACAAATAAATGTGTTTGAATTGATTTATTCATGTTTATGTAATACTGAATTGTGATGAATTTTTATAGAAGATGAATGGGTGAAATTGAGAAAGTTTCGATAATGTAACGACATCAGAAAGCCCTGTACGAACCATAGGAATAGTTAGGATACATATGTCATGACATAGGATTCTGATATGTGATTTCATGTAAGACCACATCTGGGACGTTGGCATCGGTTTGAGATTTACGTGTAAGACCATGTCTGGGACATCGACATCATATTTGATTTCGTGTAAAACCCTGTCTGGGACAGTGGCATTGATATTTGATTACATGTAAGACCACGTCTGGGATGTTGGCATTGTACAAGCTTTTTGAACTATCCGAGTCTCCTAAATGATTCGGAACAGTTCAATGGGAATTTCGAGAAAAAAATAACTATGTGAATGTATATCTGATTCAGGTACGTTTGTAATGTATATCATGATTGAGAATGAAAAGTAAGTATATGTACAAGTGATGATATGTGATATAAGCATGAGAAATTATGCTATATATATATAATGAATTGGGGATATGTGTAATGTATATGAACTATGTGGTTTGTAATAGTATTTGGTTATGGAGTATATGTATTTTATGATGCTTATATGCTTAAAATGATAAGCTTATTTGTATATGGCTTACTAAGCTTTTGAAAGATTACTTTTTGTATGGTTGCATTGTGAGGGTCTGGGATTGTCGAGGATTATCACCACACTATCGAACACTACTTTGGTACCTTTTGAAAGTGTAAATATTTAAGTATGGCATGTATAGGATAGGATTAATGTGGTATGTTTTTGAGTATAAATTATGTGATGCATTACTTCCAATATGATGTGTTCTTGGATGGCCAAAGAGAATTGCTCAATTTGGTAAGATTATGGCATGAGATTGGTTGTTAATGATATAGCATAAATTGTGTATGTTTTGGTTACGTATTGGTTGGAATTTGGTATGAAATGATTTGGTTTTGATCTTGTAAGGAGGACCAAAAACTAGGGTGGCAAGTTGGCCTTGTAAATGGTAGATTTTTGCCCACACGGGCAGGGACACAAGCGTGTGTCTCTACCGTGTTACTCGAGGGCCATTTCAAAATAGGCCTGGGTAGACCACATGGTCATACACACGGGCATGTACCAAGTCATGTGACCAAGTTAGTTTCGAGCACGGGCATGTCTTGTGGCTATGTGAACAAGTCAGTATGTATGCCCTATTTCACCACGACCTAGACACACAGGTGTGTGACCTTTGTAACTTAAAAAATTGTTAAGTTTCGAAAAAATTTTGTATGTGTTCGGTTTAGTCCCGATCTCTTCTTAATGCATGTGTAAGGTCTTGTTGACCTAAGAAATAGATCTTATGTTGATATTTGATTTTGGTATGATAATGTATGATTTTTGATTACGAAATGTTCTAATATGTCTGGTAATTCCTTTTAACCCTAATTTGATGACGGATATGGGTTAGGGGTGTTACATTTGGTTGGTATCGGAGCTACTGTTTAGTTGATTCTTGGACTAACGTAGTGTATGTAGGTTTAGCTATACATGCCATATTTGTATACTATGATAGTGTGATGATTCCTGACAATAAAAATGTGTTTTTATATAGTAAATGGATCCCGAACGAGCCGTAGCTGATGATGTTGAAAGTAATGTGCATCTGATTCTAGACCTGCTACTAGTAGCCACGATGGAGACGTTAAGCAAGCCTTTTACCAAATGATGAAATGATTGGTTCACTCAGTATATTAGAACCAATCCGGTTGTGCCACAACCTTCTGCAGCGCTAAATCCTCCAACAGTCTGAGTTGTGCCCAAGCTATAGATCCAATTTGCTTGAATAAGCCTCCAGTTGATAAGATTAGAAAATATGGGGCTGAAGAGTTTCAAGCTACTACTGATGATGATACTGAGAGAGCTGAGCTTTAGCTCGAGAATACAATACAAGTGTTAGATGAAATGTCGTGTACTCCCGAAGAATGTCTTAAATGTGCTGTTTCACTTTTAAGAGATACGGCGTATCATTAGTGGAAGACGTTGATATCAGTGGTTTCGAGAGAACGAGTCACCTGGGATTTCTTTCAAGCTGAATTCTGAAAGAAATACATCAGTCAGAGATCTATCGATCAGAAACGTAAAGAGTTTCTTGAGTTAAAATAGGTTTGTATGTCTATTACAGAATACGAGTGAGAATTTGTGAGATTGGGCCAGTATGCATGAGAATGTGTTTTGACCGAAGCAATAATGTGTAAAAGGTTTTAAGATGGCTTAAATGAAGATAGCTGCTTGTTAGTCAGAATTTTGGAGATAAAAGAGTTTGTTGTGGTTGTTGAACGAGCATTAAAGTTGAAGAACTTGAGAAAGAGAAAAGAAAAACTAACTTAGAAGCTAGAGAGGTGCGAAAAAGATCATCGAGCAAGTCATTTCATTCGGCATCAAGGAAATTTCGAAATAATTTTAACCGAGTAGAGATCGTGCTAGATCGCATTCAAGTTTCAGAGCGCCAGCTACTTCTATTGTAAGTGTTGGAAATCTGATCCGATCGACCCGAGTGTAGACATTATGGTAAAAGGCATCCGGGAAGTTGTAGATTGAATGACTGAGCTTGCTTTAGATGTGAATCCCTAGATTATTTTATCCGTGAATGTCCTGAGTCTGTAGAGCAAGAGATTGTGCAAAATCCGAGATTGAGTGGGAATACAGCTCGAGGTAGACCTCTCAAAAATACGAGTAATGTGAGTGGCAGCCAAAGGGGAACTAAAGATACGACTGTTAGATCTGAGGCTCACGCACTTGCTAGAGCCTACGCCATCTGAGCTCGTGAGGAATTTTCGTCTCCAGATGTGATTATGGGTACATTTACTCTTTACGGTACTTCTATGATAGCATTGATAGATCCAAGATCAATGCATTCTTATATATGCATGAACTTAGTGAGCAGTAAAACTATGCCTATAGAGTCTACTGAATTTGTAATTAGAGTATCGAACCCCTTAGGCCGGTGTGTTTTGGTTGACAAAGTGAGTAAGAATTGTTTGTTGATGATTCGAGATTCATGTTTTTCGACTGATTTAACGTTATTACCATTCAATGAATTTGATATAATTCTGGGTATGGATTGGTTAACTTTGCATGATGCTATTGTAAACTGCAAATGAAAAAATATTGATTTACGATGTCATAATGATGAGATTATTTGAATTGAATCTGATGATCTAAATGGTTTACCGGCAGTGATTGCTTCGATGTTAGCTCAAAAATATGTGAGAAAAGGTTGTGAAGCCTACTTTGCTTATGTGATTGATTCAGAAGTGGCAGAAAAGAAAATTGAATCAGTCTCTGTTGTCTGTGAATTCCCTAATGTGTTTCCTGAAGAACTTTTGGGATTACCTCCTATTGGAGAAGTTGAGTTTGGCATTGAATTAGTGTCAGGGACTACTCTGATTTCGATACTTCCATATAGAATGGCTCTGATCGAGTTAAAAGAATTAAAGTCTCTGTTGCAAGAGTTGAGTGATAGAGGATTCGCAAGGCCGGGTTTCTCAACTTGGGATGCTCCTATTCTGTTTGTGAAAAAGAAAGATGGTACGATGAGAATGTGCATTGATTATCGTCAGTTGAACAAAGTGACTATCAAGAATAAATATCCTCTGCCACATATTGATGATCTATTTGATCAATTGAAAGGGGCTATAGTGTTTTCAAAGATAGATCTAAGATCAGGATATTATCAGTTGAGAGTAAAAGATTCAAACATTCCAAAAATTGCTTTCTGAACAAGGTACGGACACTATGAGTTTTTATTTATGCGTTTCGAATTAATAAATGCACTTGCTGTTTTTATGGATTTTATGAACAGAATTTTTAGACCGTATTTAGATCGATTTTTTGTCATATTCGTTGATGACATTTTGATATATTCTCATGATGAATTTGAGCATGCCGAACATCTGAGAATAGTGCTACAGAATTTGTGTGATAAGCAGTTGTATGCGAAGTTTAGCAAATGTGAATTCTAGTTACGAGAAGTCGATTTTCTGGGACATGTTGTGTCAGCATCTGGTATCCGAGTTGATCAGAGCAAAATTTCAGCTATATTAGATTGGAAGCCTCCGAGAAATGTTTCTGAAGTCCACAATTTTCTAGGACTTGCTGGTTATTACCGAAGGTTCGTAAAAGGCTTTTCTATGAATGCAACTTTGTTGACGAAATTGCTAGAAAAAGATGTGAAATTTGAATGGTCTAAAAAGTGTCAGAAAAGTTTTGATCAGTTGAAAACCTTATTGACTTAAGCTCCGGTGTTAGTACAGCCAGAATTAGGTAAAGAATTTTTCATTTACAGTGATGCTTTGTTGAATGGTCTAGGCTATGTTTTGATGCAGAAAGGCAAAGTCATAGCTTATGCCTCGAGACAGTTAAAGCCGCACGAAAAGAACTATCCGACACCCGATCTGGAATCGGCAACTATTGTGTTTGCTTTGAAGATTTGGCGCCACTATGTTTTTGGTGAGAAATCTCATGTTTATTCTGATCATAAAAGTTTGAAATATTTGATGACTCAGAAGGATTTGAAACTGTGACAGAGAAGATGGTTAGAATTGCTAAAAGATTACGAGCTTGTTATTGATTATCATCCGGGAAAAGCAAATGTTGTTGCTGATGCTTTGAGTCAGAAATCATTGTTTGCATTGCGTACGATGAATACGCATTTAGTTATGTCCGATAATGGTTCGAGTTTAGTGAATTGAAAGTGAGACCGTTGTTTTTACAACAGATTGTTGATGCTCAGAAAGTTGATAATGAGATAATAGCAAAACGAGCTCAGTGTGATTTGGATTCTGATTCTGAATACCAAATTGATAATGACGATTGTTTGAGATTCTGAGGTCAGATTTGTGTTTCGAGAAATTCAGAGTTGATTAAGATGATCTTGAATGAAGCTCACAATAGTCATTTATCTGTACATCCGGGTAGTACGAAAATGTATAATGATCTGAAACATACGGGTAGTACGAAAATGATTTTGAAATGTTTGATCTGTCAGCAAGTTAAAGCTAAACATCAAGTGCCATTAGTTTGTTACAGCCAATTATGATTCCCGAATGGAAATGGGATAGAGTGACTATGGATTTTGTTTCGGGTTTGCCCTTATCTCCGAGAAAGAAAGATGCGATCTGGGTTGTAGTTGACCGATTACCGAAATTAGCTCATTTTATTCTAGTACGATCTGATTACTCGCTTGATAAATTAGCTGAGTTATACATTTCCAATATTATGAGATTTCATGGGGTACCTTTATCTATTGTGTCAGATAGAGATCCGAGATTCACTTCACAGTTTTGGAAGAAGCTACATGAGGCCTTAGGTATGAAATTATACTTCATTACTACTTTTCACCCTCAGACGGATGGTCAATCTGAAGGGATTATTCATATTCTCGAGGATATGTTGAGATGTTGTATTCTTGAGTTTGAAAGTATGTGGGAACAAATTTGCCATTGATTGAATTTGCTTATAATAATAGTTTTCAATCGAGCATTAAAATGGCACCGTACGAAGCCTTATATGGTAGAAAATTCCCTACACCATTGTATTGGTCAGAGCTCAATGAGAATAAGATTGACGGGGTCGATTTGATTAAAGAGACTAAACAGAAAGTGAAAGTGATTTGCAATAGTCTGAAAGCAGCATCAGATCGTCAGAAATCTTACGCAGACTTGAAACGAAAAGATATTGACTTTGAAATTGGGGATAAAGTGTTTTTGAAAGTATCTCCGTGGAAGAAACTACTCAGATTCGGTAGAAAAGGCAAATTGAGTCCGAGATTCATTGGGCCGTATGAGATTATAGAGCATATTGGACCGGTTTCATATAGATTATTATTGCCACTTGAGTTAGAAAAGATTCATAATGTGTTTCATGTATTGATGCTTCAACGATACAGATCTGATCCCTCACATGTGATGTAATAGCCCAAAATTGGGTCTAGTTGGAACAGAGGTTTTGGGACCATAAAATCTGAGATATAAATAATTATTTTATGATTATTTTGAGGTCTATGATATGATTGCATGATTGTGTGAAAATTTCGTGAAGAAATTCTATGCATAAAGTGCTTAATTCGATGTTAGGGACTAAATTGAATAAGTTGCAAAACTTGCATTCTAGAAGTTTCTCGTATGAAATTGATTTGAAATATTAATTAGGAGGTATTAAATAGCAATTTGACCAATTTTTAAGTTATGGACAAAAATTGGACATGGATGGAATTTTTGGAAAGTTTAGTAGTAAGGGTATTTTGGTCATTTAGGGGTAAAATGAATTAAAATACAAAATTAAAAGGCAATTTTGCTCATCTTCTTCACCATGGATGTGTATACTAAGGGAGACTCCATGGCTAGGGTTTTCAAGCTTCCCAAGCTCAATTGTAAGTCCGTTCTAACCCCGTTTTTCAAGTTCTTTACGTTTTGAAGTCCCTTAACTTGATTTAGCTTATGCTAGCAATAATTCAACCTAGGGTTCATATTTGGAAAAATACTCATAGGTAAAATTTGTGTATTCTGGTGTTTTATGATACAATATGAGGTTTTAAGTTATGTTAGACAACTTGTGCTACTCGGTTTTAAGTGAAAACGAGCAAAAGGGCTTAATCGGTAAAAATACCTAATAGTCATAAGTATATGTTAGAGTGAGAATTTGATGTTGCCATAGAAGGGAAAAGTGATCATCATGTCATAAAACATAATAATAAGGGATGAAGTTTAATTCCCGAGCCTAGGGGCAAAAGTGTAAATATGCAAAAGTTTAGGGGCAAAATTGTAATTTTTCCAAAGTTTGAGTTAAGGACTGTTTTGAATAGTACATTAATTAAATAAGTAAAATATGATGTTTTAGATCTTGGAAAACGAGATTTGAACCTAGAATAAGAGAAAAATTGAAAATTGGGAAAGTTGGTAAAATGGCCATTTTAATATCAAGGTAAGTTCATATGTATAATAAGCATTAATTTATGCATGTTTCAATGTAAAATTGATATATTTACTATGATCTCCGAGGTGTTGAAAGTATGTAAGTTGGTATGATAATAATACAACAATAATGTCTGTAATTTATATTTGAAAGTTAAATTTAGTAAATTAATTGAATTATGTTAAATTAAATGATTATGGTGCCAAGTTTATGAATTGATTTAAAAATATGTCTATGGTACATGAAGTGCATTGAATTATCATACATAAATGTGATTTCTATGATTATGGATATTATGGGAAATTGTAAGTTCATATGTTTTTAATAAGACAATGTGTAATTTAATGTTATTGCGTTGATATTAAATGAGATGTAAGTTTATATGTAAGTAATACATCACTATTACTTGTATTATGATATTTTAAAAAATATTGGAAATATGTTTGTTGATAATTACTTGAATGGTGAAATTGTTGGGAAAGAGAGAAAATCCGGTTGAACCTTGGAAAGATTGGATGATCTGAGATGGTATGTAGCTAGGTCACATGTATAGTCTTGAGTGCACATCATGTGTACAAGAGAGCTACAAGACATTATGATGTAGCTAGGTCGCATGGGTGATACTATGTGTACACCATGTAGACAAGAGAGCTACGGGATATATGTAGCTAGGTCGCATGCGTGGTTCCAAGTGAAGGACACCATGTAGACAGGAGAGCTTCGAGATAAACTGGCTAGGTCACATGGGTGGTACTAAGTGTTCACCATGTGTACAAGAGAGCCGAACTATATGATGGGTGGAGCTATGTGCTGAAACCACCAAGTATCGAGGATTGATCCGAAGTGTTCAACGGGAGACTCTCTATGTATTGTTTTGTGAGTTTTGTGATGAATAAGTGCAGGAACTTGGTTATGTGAATGATGTGTTCATTAAGTGACCAGGATGTGTTAAGGTTATAAACAAGTAAGTTATACATGAGGATGATTTTATGGTGACCTTGTGATCATGGGCCTATACTTGTGATGTATGAAATGTGGTGAAAATGATTTGTGATATGTATGTTAAAATGAGGTTAATACAAAGAAAGTGTGAAAGAGTGAATTAGCAATAAAACTGTTTTGGACAGTAGCAGTGACGTGATTTTGAAAAATCACCAAAAATAGTATGAATTGAATCAGAGACTGAATAAGATATCAAATTAAATCTTAATGAGTCTATTTTCATATAAAATAAATATAAAAAGCAAAAAAGTTCTATATTTTGAGATATTTATGTTTTTGTGAGACTGATTCAGAATGATTACGTGATCCCCTGTTCTGACTTTTGAAAATCACAAAAATTTGGAGAAAAATAATTAGAGTCTAAAAATTATATTTTTAAAATCCATAATGAGTCTATTTTCAAGATAAATCAACAAAAACATTATCCGAGTTCTGTACTGTGAGATAATTATTTTTTAGTGAGGAGAGGTCAGAACTGTCAGAAAGTGAAACAGGGGAAATTTTAATGAATAAACTGTACTAATTGACTGAACCAAAAATTATGAAAATTTTATGATGGAAATATATGTGAGTCTAGTTTCATGGGAAATTTACGGATCTTAATTTGGAGCTCTGTAGCTCGAATTATAAATAATTAAGTGACTATGATTCGTGTGGACAGTTTGATGTGAATATTTATTAGTAAATTGTGAAATCGTACTTACAAGAATGCTATATACATTAAGGATGTGGAATGGAGAGGAGGAGGAGGAAAATAAATATATGTGGAATACATGGAAACTATGGTATATGAAATATTGATATAATGAAATAAATGATATGTGTTTATAAGAAAACAAAAGAGAATGTTATGTATCATGACATGTATATATATATATATATATATATATATGACTTGTCTCAATGTAATGCTTCTTTGGGTATGGAATTGAATTGAAATGTTTCGAGCAAACATGTTATTCTGCACATCTGAATCATGGTATTTTATAAAGATATGATCTAGCTTTAAATATGAATGCTTGATGATTAAGCTGAAGATATTTGGTAAGATGATAATCTTGGTATAAATGTATAAGTGGTACTATAATAAACAAGGTAAAATGAGTATGAGAGACACATGTATGATGACATACAAATGCTATGTTTGTGGTTTAATTGAGGATGTTTAATCATTAAATGAATACCATGTTATATGCTTTTGATTTTGTATAAGTGTGTAAGAGATCAAGGTTAACCAAAGCTTGGAAAATAGCCTAGGTATATTCCACACAGGCAGAGACACGGCCATGTGTCTCAGCCGTGTATGGAACACGACTTTGGGACACGGGCGTGTGGAGCCTTAAAGCATGAAATTTCCAAGATTTTTGTAAGTTCTCGGTCTAGTCCCAAACCCTTTCTAAAGTATGTTTTGGGCTCCGTAGACTCAAATAAGGGACTATGTGTAAGAGAATGAACGCTTTGAAATATGAATAAAATTTTATGGCTCGTATTTTAGATTAATGTTTGTATGTTTGTCTAGTAACGCCTCGTACCTTAGCCCGGCCTTGGATATAGGTAAGGGGTGTTACATGTGATTTCTCCATCTGAGATAAAAATTCAGTCCTATATGACCTATGAATAAGAACTAACCCGTATCTTGGCTCGCGAGATTAAAGAATTGAGAAATAAGAAAATTCCGTTAGTAAAAGTAATGTGGCATCAACATGGTGTTGAAGAGGCTACGTGGGAGCCTAAGGATGATATGAGACAGCAATATCCGAATTTGTTCAACGGTAAGATTTTCGGGGACGAAAATCCCTAAGGGAGAGGGTTGTAACAGCCCGATTTAGGCCCTAGTTGGAATAGTGGTTTGGAGCCACAAATTTGAGTCAAAAAATATTTTAATATTATTTTCTGTGCTTATAATATGTGAATTGATATCTATGAAAGTTTCATGTGAAAATTTGATCGTTTGTGTGCTTAATTTAGAAAAAGAACTTAATCGCGTAAAATGTAAAAGTGGCTAGCTATTTGTTAAAAGTACTTAAGTGCTATGTCTTATTAAAGGAGAGGTCCTTATGATGCAATTAGACCATAACTAAGGTTAATGGACATTATTGACCATCCATTAAGTGATTTTATAATGGTTTTTTAAAGGATAATTTGGTAATTGGTATATTAATCACATATTAAATAAAAATAAAAAAAAGCTCATAATATCATCTCTTTCACCAAAAATTAAAAGAAGAAAAAGAAGCCAAAACTAGGTTCATCTTAATTGAGGTATGCTTTGAGCTCGATTTTTGATGATTTTTATATTTTTGTGGTTGTTGCTTTGTATTCTATCAAGCCTATGTTTAAATTTTAGAATTTGTTGGTGATTTTGTGCTATGCCATTGTTGATTTTATGAGCTTTGTAATGTTAATTGATGAAATGTGGGTGCTCGATGATTGATAAATATATTTTGTATTGGGATTTTTGATGAATTTGAGTATTGGTACGTGATATTAGTGACAGGTTTTAAAGATTTATGAATGAATCGTTCTTCAGACTAACTTATGATCACGATTAAGGCAAGTGTATCTATCGAACAATAGTATAGTTTAGCAAGACTAGATTGCCGAACCCAAAGGAACTACGAGTACGAGTATTTACTTCCTTTTTGTTATTTAGCCTAAAAATTAAGAGGTTTGGTTATCTAAACTAATTACTAACTAAGAATGCAAAGAAAGAAAATTTGGGAAAATACTTTTGGCAAAATTTGATTGATTAAGACAATACCTAAGGAAAAATCCACCTAGACTTCACTTGTTATTCGACTCTGAATCAAACGATTTATTCATTTGACTTGATCCGTAGAAATCCCTAAGTTATATTATTATCTCTCTCGAGACTAATAACATCTAACCCTAGGTTGAATAATTGAAATCTCTTTCTAATTAACACCTTAGAATTGCATTAACTCGATCTATGGATTCCCTTATTAGGTTTCACCTTAATTCGGCAAAATCTTATCACCCTATCTCTAGGCGTGCAATCAACTCCATTTAATTATGACAAATTTACTCTTAGACAGGGTCTATTCCTCCTCTGAATAAGAGCTTAACTTGAATCAATATCCTTGAATATCAAAACAAGAATTAAGAACACATAATTAAGAACAAGTCAAATATTTATCATACAATTCAGATAATAACAACAAGATCCATCTTAGGTTTCATTCCCCTTAGGTATTTAGGGGGTTTAGTTCATACTTATGAAAGAAAACATCTCAAAAGCATAAAGATAACAAAACATAAGAAAACCCAAAACTCCTGAAGGAACTTGAAGGGAGATCTTCAGTCTTGATGATGAATCCGCTTCTAAGATGGATCAATCAGCTTTCCTTGAGTAATTCTTTGCTTCCTACTCTGTGTCCCCCTTCTAAGTGCCTCCTCAGGTGTTTAAATAGGCTTTAGAATGCCTAGGAGCCCCCAAAATTTTCCTTTTCCGAATAGGGTTATACTTGGGCTCGACAAGGACATGCCCGTGTACGATTATCCAGTCCGTGGTCAAGGCTGTTGAACAGGCATCGGCTTGTAGTATACCCGTGTAAGTCGTGCTTCAATCCTACCAAAGGGACACTTCCGTGTGACACGCCCGTGTGAGAAAATCCAGGCCGTGTTAATTTCCCATGTGGGTCCATTTTCTCTGTTTTCGGCTGTTTGTTGCTCTTTTTACTCTCCTATGCTCTCTTAAGTATAAAACGTGAAATTAAAGGATTAGGAGCATATAATTCACCAAATCTAAGGAGAAACCATTCATAAATAGGCTAAGCATGGGATAAAAATATGTATAAATTACGATTTATCAAATACCCCCACACTTAAGCATTTGCTTGTCCTTAAGAAAAAATCCTCAACTCATAATCAAAATAAATTCTTCTCAATTTATAATCCCTATCAATAATATATCAAAATAATCCATAAGTACTCATACATTGAAAATTCAACTAAAAGTACATCAAAGTTTCAAATTTTCCAAGTTGAGCATTTTATCACAAAAACATAGGTGTCTCCCTTCATCTAAGTGATTACCTTTGATCAAAATATCACAGAGTTTAACATCCTCACTAAAGATTCACTCAAATCACTCAAGGTGTTTAAGGACATCAATAAAAGCACTCATTAGTCAATATGAAAAGTTATTACCATAGGTTTGCTTGAAAATCAAATCTCCACCACTATATATTGAGCTGATACATCAATAAAAAAGGTCTTTTAGAAAGTTGTAACGTGGCTTTGGTTAGGGGTGTGGTAACAAGCTGAAAGAGATGTTAGAATCGAGATTGAATTGAAAAATTACCTAGCTAGAAAAATAACTAGTCATCGGTTGACTACAAGTGAGCTTCTTCTCAGAATATGGAATTAACACTCAAGCTCAAAAACGACGAATTACTACTAATATCTATTGAAGTAATTTTTTTTAAGAATAAGTCAAATACATAGAAGAACAAAACATAGCTAAGCAATTAGTTCAACTCAAATCTCGACAAAAATAGGGATCAAATTAGGGGATTTCAACAATAATGGGTTATGGGTTTAATATTGAGGGTAAATCAATTAATGGTTTGTTAGGCTCAAAGGGGTTCACTAAGGGTTAATTATAAAGGTAGGCTTTGTGGAGTGAGTGGGTTAAACCTAAGTGCCTTTATCATTTTGACATATCAAATCAAATGGTGTGGTCTTGACATGCATAATTAAGCAAGTTCTAGAATAACAAATCAAAATTGACGGACTCATAATGAAAGTGAGAATGAGAGGAATAAAATATGCTCTAAAGGCTCAAGATCTCATAAAAATTATGGCTTTTTGATGTTTAAACTTGTGAATTTCAACTCAAGATAATACCTAAACTTAGGGAAACAACCTAAAAGTTTTTAATTCTTCAAAAATCAACTTATCATGCTTGATTCCCTAATGTCTTACAGTTTAAACAATCAATGCATAAATACCTATGTTTTAGTTCAAGACATATCAATAAAAATCATAAATTAATCAAAATTCATTCTAATAGTGATATGAGAAGATCACATGAGAATAAGACAGAAACCTGGGATTTTTCTGATAAAGAAATAAATAACCCCCCACACTTAGGATGTACATTGTCCTCAATGTACAAAAATAGATATACTAAAAAATGTAAATATAAGATCATAAGATAGGGAAAGAAATGAAACTTCCTAAGTTATGAATGGATTCCTTGAATTGGAGTTATTGAGAATAATCGGCCAAATCAATGATGAGGGTGGAGGAAGATACTCCGGCGGTGGTAGAGGTTCATTAATCCATAAGTCCTTTGCCCTTGGAGTTTTTAGTTCCTTTTTGATGATGAGCTTTGGAGCTCTTTATGACTGTGATAAAATCAAGAACTCTTTAGGAGGTATACTGAAGCATAATTACTCGTAATGAAATAGATGAAGAATAAAAATTGTAAAAACTCAGGATAAAATAGTATTAAAAGGAAATAAAAAATAATTTCAAAAATAAAATGAAATAAATAATAGGTGTTTATAGAGAAATTGGGGCACACGGCCGTGCCACGCCCGTGTGCTCTCATCTCAGCCCGTGCATTTCGTGGTTTTTAAAATTGGGCGCATTGGTGTACACGACCATGTTGCATGGTCGTGTCGATCTCCGTTCGCTCTGCCCACGCCTGTGTATGAAGGTGCGTGCCCGTGTTATTTTGACAGGCTCGACCACAAATGGATGACACGGGCGTGTTGTATGCACGTGTTACATTTTCAGTTTGAACCACGGTTTCAAGGTACGGCCGTGTCTCACGCCTGTGTTGTTTTGGCAGTTTCGCCCACAGCCATGTCGCACGGCCGTGGCAACTTATTGCATCTCGTGTTGGGGAAAAAATCTTTCCCTGTTTTCACACGGCCTAATGAACGTCTGTGTGCCTGGCCGTGTGGTCTTTTGAAAGTCTGTGTTCCATGATTCGGTTAGTATGTTAGATGTTAAAAACTAAAATTTTAAAGAAATTAACACTGTTAGTGCTCAGGTTGCCTTCCGAGAAGTGCTTATTTATAGTCTAAGCTCGGCTTTCCTCTCTTCTGCTTGGTCAAGGTGGTGCAAGGAGTTTACACTCCTCATCCCTGTTATCAACTTTATCAACATAAGGTTTAAGACGGGTATTGTTTACTTTAAATGTTCCAAATTTAGGATGAATTACCTCGACTGTATCATATGGGAAAATACTGAGTACCGTAAGAGTAACTTCTTCCTTAGGTTCAGGAGTGGAAATGCGAGGATCTGTTGCATCTAGTAATACTTTGTCTCTAACCTAGGTTGATTTGGTGAGGAATTGTGCTTGTCTTGCTCGGTTTAGGTTCATCGGGTGTTTTCGATTTCTGTTTCCACCATTAATCTAGCTTCTCGATTTATAACCTTCGTTCTTCAGAGATAGGTCCTTTGTTGTTGTTTGAACACGGCTCATACATATTCTTCAAAATTGTTTCCTGCATAGAGCGTGTCACCACATGATCAGTACTAGTAGAATGATTTATACAACCACCTTCAATTTTTGATGGGTTACTCGAATTACGAGCTTGAAGAGTGATTGTTTTATCTCCCACACGAAGTGTGAGTTCACCTGTACCAACATCAATAATGGTTCTAGCAGTCGCTAAAAAGGGTCGTCCTAAATTTAAAGGTGCGTTACTATCCTCTTCCATGTCTAGAACAACCAAGTCTACTGGGTATATAAATTTATCGTCTTAATAAGAACATCTTGAATGATACCCCTAGGAAATCTAATGGTTTTATCAGCCAATTGGATGCTCATCCTAGTTTGTTTGGGTTTCCCAAGACCTAGCTGTTTAAACATTTTATAAGGCATAACATTAATGCTTGCCCCTAAGTTAGCCAATGCATGATGAACATCTAAACTACCAATTAAACAAGGAATCGTAAAACTCCCTAGATCCTTCAATTTGTTGGGTAGCTTATTCTGTAATATGGTTGAGCAAACTGCATTCAACTCCACATCCGACGCCTCATCTAACTTTCGTTTATTTGTTAAAAGTTCCTTTAAATACTTGACTGCTTTTGGCATCTGCGAAAGGGCTTCAATAAATGGTAAATTAATATGTAGTTTCTTTAAAAGTTTAAGGAATTTACCAAATTGTTCATCTGATCGGTCTTTACTTGTCGCATTGGGGTATGGCACACGAGGTTTATATTCTGTACTCATCGAGTTTGGGTCATTTTGGCCTACCTCATTCTTACCTTTGCTTACCACCGTTTCTGGCGTTGGTTTTGCAACTAACCTTTCCTCAACTTGAATGGCAATTGCATTGAGTTGCTCCATTGGGTTAGATTCAGTGTTGCTTAGCAGGCTACCTTGTGGTTGTTGGGAAATCAGCTTGGCAAGCTGTCCAATCTGAGTTTCTATCCCCTGGATTGATGCTTGTTAATTTTTAAGTGTCGTCTCGGTATTCTAAAAATGAGTTTCTGACATCGAGATGAATGTGGTTAGCATATCCTCAAGGTTCGACTTTTTCTCCTGTTGGTACGGTGGTTGCTGAAAGCCTGAAGGGGGTGGTGGTCTCTGATTTCCTTGGCCTCCCCAAAAAAAATTTGGATGGTTCCTCCAACTTGGATTGTAAGTATTGCTATAAGGATTGTTTTGAGATCGAGGATTGTTACCCATGTAATTTAAATGCTCGTTCTCCATGTTGTGGCCATAAGGTGGGTATTCTGAACTACTTGATCCACCTCCACTTGCTTTGCACTGTATTACTGGGTGAACCTATGAAGAACTAAGGAAACCATCAATTTTCTTATTCAAGAGTTCCACCTGAATAGAGAGCATGGTGATCGAATCGACGTTATAAATGCCAGCTTTGTCCTCATGACTTGCCACTGATAGTTATTCAGTGACATCTCCTTTATAAATTCATAGGCATCTTCAGGTGTCTTATTATTGATGGTTTCGCCAGTAGCTGCGTCAACCATCTGCCGAGTCAAAGGATTCAGGACATTATGAAAGGTTTGAACTTGTAAGCAGAGTGGTAACCCATGGTGAGTGCATCTTCTCAAGAGGTCCTTGTATCTATCCCATGCATCGTAGAGTGTTTCTAAATCCATCTGCACAAAAGAAGAGATATCATTACGTAATTTGGCTGTTTTAGTCGGTAAAAAATATTTTAATAAAAACTTTTCGGTCATTTGTTCCCAAGTAGTGATTGATCCTCGTGGCAACGAGTTCAACCACTGTTTAGCCTTATTCTTCAATGAAAAGGGAAACAACCGAAGGTGAATGGCGTTGTAACACCCCTAATTCGTGACCGACGCCGGTGTCGGACACGAGGGGTTAACGAGACAAATCCTCTTAAAGTACCGACCAATTTGGCATTTCTGGACAGGCTGGAAAACTGCGTCACCGTCGCCTTAAAAATCATATCTCGAGTTCCAAAACTCAGAAACTGGTTTCGTAAATTTTCCCTGAATTTAGACTCATATACCCATCCATGTATTTATTTTTAGAATTTTTGGTTGGGCCAATTGGTACAGTTTATTAGTTAAAGTCACCCATGTTACAGGGATCGACTGCTCTGACCTCCGCGCGTTACAACTTGAATATCTTTCTGTACAGGGCTTTAATACTGGTGCCGTTTGTTTCTAATGAAACTAGACTCAAAATGGAATCTGTACATATAAGGCATAACTCCTAATTCTTTCTGGATAATTTATGGTAAATTTTCAAAGTTGCGACAGGGGACCCAGAAATCGTTCTGGCCCTGTCTCACGAAAACTTTAATATCTCCCAGTATACTGCTCATATGGTCGTTTCGTTTCATCCATATAAAAATAGATTCATCAAGGATCAGTTCCATAATTTACTCACTATTTAATTCTACTTCTACTATTTTTAGTGATTTTTCAATCTCATCTCACTGCTGCTGTCCGCAACAGTTACTGCAGTAGACTATGCCAATTTCATGAATTTTTCCTTGGCCTTAATCATCCATCATACATGACACAAATTATGGCCACCTTAACAAAATTTGAGTTTCTAAGACTCGTGGCTATAGGTTCTAACATCCCACTCGACGACCACATAGGCCATTTTCACATGGCTTAAAGTTTACAACCCACAATTCGACAAAATATAATAGCCTATACATGCCAAATGTTCTTCAACAACAAAAACAATACCACAAGATTTCAGCCGGTGTGATGACTTCAACGACGGTTCCGAGCACGCAACAATACGAGTCCAAGAGACCTAAAATGGGTGACAAGAAAACACCGAGTGAGTTTACAACTCAGTAAGTCATAAGCATTCGTCAATCCACTGATAAAGTTACTACTACATGTACAACAAATGAGGCTAGGTACTCGTCCATATCGAATCTATACCATAATACCTCGGACCTTTCGGTCCAATCTCGCACTAATTCATACATCCACATTTCATATTCTACACAACAAGATAATCAAGCATTTTTACACATTAACTCATTTTCCAGCACAACCATACAATTTCAATCATCACATAGATTTAAGGCTTACCAAATTCAACCCCAAGCATGAACGTATTACCTATTCGTCATGAGCTCAAGGTACTTACCCGATCCGCTGTCCATACTCACTCGATGGAGACACACCCTCCATATAATTGTTCGATTGGAGATATTTATATATATATATAGAGTACGCACACACGATGCTTAATACTCGATTTCGCACACTTAGTGCCATGCGATTTAAGCCCGCACACATAGTGCCATGCCCTTCGAGCTCGCACACTTAGTGCCATATATTTCCAGCATGCACACTTAGTGCCATATATTTCCAGCACGCACACTTAGTGCCAATCTCGCCACCGCACACACGTATTGTTCAAGACACTTAGTGCCGAAAGCAAACTTTCTACACATTTCACTATTTCTTTTACATTCAACAATTGTCATCACTCCATACACATACATTTTCATTTATATATATATATCATCCCATTAAACACAATTGCATAAATTTTACAATCATTTAAGCAATATCAAATACGTGCTTAATGACTTACCTCGTGTTGGGTAAAATAGTTCCAAGTCGGCTACTCGATGACCTTCGCTTTCCCTTGCTTGATTCTCCTTCTTTAACTCCTTGAGCTTAATCAATAAATCACTAGTTTAACCATCTTGCTAAACATTCATAATTCAACTACACATGCATATGTATGCTTGTATATTCGCAACCATTCTTACTAATCGCCCATTTGGTCGATTATACACCTAACCGAATATGCACCAAAAACTTGATTCAACATTACCTACATACTCACTTTAATGGCCAATATATATATATGTACAATGTCAACTAACATCTTTTAATCACCTAATTTCATCTCATGAACATTTAATCAAATTTTCCCAATCTAGCATATATTTTCACATCCATTTGTAACATCATGTACAAACACATATACACATATATCAAAACACAAATTTTACCTATCATGCAACAAGCATAAATCGCACTTATGAGCATGCCATGGCCGAATACATCCCACACCATCCCCCTTTCAATTTTTGGTCATGGTTAAACAAAGAAAACTCCATGTCTTACTCAAGAATGCTAAAAGAAATTTCAAGAGTAGTCAATCCATCATTACATGTATCATCAACAAGCTTCACATTTAGCATGCAATGACTTTAACACAATATCAACCTTGGCCAAATACCATTTCCATGGCATAACAAGGATTTGAACCATGGGCTAACATGAACATCAAGTTAGTAACTAAAACATGCATGAATCTCATGACACAACCTCAAACATACCTTAATCTTGACACAAGTATGACCAAATCTCCTTCTAGTTCTCTTCTAAACCAAGCATGAAGCAAAAATCCTTCCTTTTTCCCTTAGTATTTTCAGCCAAGATTTTGAGAATGGATGAACAATTTTTTTCCTTTCTTTTCCTCTACTCACGGCAACAAAGGGGGGCATCCATGCTCATTTTTTTTTCATTTCTTTATTTTTTCTACATAATCCACTAACTAAACATGTTGGAAACATGTTCCTTGCCCATATTCTTGTCATGGCCGCCACTCACCTTAGGAAGTGGGTTATTTGACATGCAAGGACAACTATTTTCCCACATGTATTAATAGGCCACCTTACAATTGCCTAGCACATTTCTAAATTTTCTCACATAAGTCCTATTTGATAAAAATTCACTTACTATTAACAAAATCCAAACACGAAATTTTCACACATGCATATATACATATAATGAGCATCAATTATGATGGTTAATTATTATTATGACTCGGTTTGGTGGTCCCGAAACCACTTTCCGACTAGGGTCGATTTAGGGATGTCACAACTCTCCCCACTTAGAAATTTTCGTCCCCAAAATCTTACCGTAAATAGGCTCTGTATCGCTCTTTCATAGAGTCCTCAAGTTCCCAAGTGGCTTCTTCCATTCCGTGTTTATGCCACAACACCTTCACTAACGGGATTTTCCTATTGCGCAACTCTTTACTTCACGCCTCATAATGCGAACCTTCCTCTTCATAGCTCAAATTAGGTGAATCTCAATCTCGATGGAGCAATTACGCATGATGGATCGACCTATATCGTCAAGCATCGAGACATGAAAACGCTAGAATCCTTTCGAGCTCGGGGCAAAATTAATCGATATGCGATCGCCCAACTCGTTCGGATACTTCATATGGCCCGATAAACCTCGGACTCAATTTGCCCTTACGACCAAATCTAAGCACCTTCTTCCAAGGTGAAACTTTGAGAAAGACCTTGTCTCCAACCCGATATTCAATATCTTTTCTTTTCAAATCCGCATACGACTTTTGGCGATCCGGCGCCTTTCAAACTTTCACGAATTACTCGAACTTTTGCTCGGCATCCATAACCAAATCAACCTCAAGAATTTACCTTCACTAAGTTCACCAGAATAATGGGGTACGGCATTTACGATCGTATAAAGCCTCGTAAGGCGCCATCTTAATACTTGATTGAAAGCTATTGTTGTAGGCGAATTCAATCAAAGGTAAATACCGCTCCCATGAACCACTAAACTCAAGGATGCAACATCTCAACATATCCTCGAGTATTTGAATTATCCGTTCGGATTGACCATCGGTTTGGGGATGAAAAGCGGTGCTAAATGCAGCTTGGTACCCAAAGCATCTTGCAATTTCTTCCAAAATCGCGACGAAATCTTGGGTCTCTATCCGACACGATAGAAATAGGCACCCCGTGTAATCTCACAACTGAGAAACGTACAATTCCGCTAATTTGTCCATTGAAAAATCCGTGACGACGGGATAAAGTGAGCCGACTTAGTTAGTCTATCGACAACGACCCAAATCGCATCCTTCTTACTCATCGACAATGGCGGTCCGGATACAAAGTCCATTGTGACTCGATCCCATTTCCATTCGGGTATCATGATCGGTCAAGTAATCCCGATGGCACTTGATGTTCCGCTTTCACTTGTTGACATATCGACACCTTGAAACAAATTCGAAATGTCTCGTTTCATACCGGCCACCAAAATTGGCGCTTGTGTCATTGTACATTTTAGTACTACCCGTGGATTGACATTCGACTACAATGGGCTTCATTTAGAATTATCAAAATAAGTTCAATTCTTTGGAACACACAGACGACTTCAACCTCAAACAATCGTCATCATCAATTTGAAACTCGATTCCTTGTTCGTAACACACTCACCCGCTTTGCAAGCAACTCCTCATCAACTTTCTCGAGCTTCCCGAATTTGATGAGCCAACAATGGTTTGGCCTTTAATTCGCTACTAACACATTGTCGGGTAGAATAGACAAGTGTACATTCATCGTCAGAAAGCAAACAAAGGATTTCGACTTAAGGCATCCGCAACCACATTGGCCTTTCCCGTGATAATCAATAACGAGTTCATAATCTTTTAACAACTCGAGCCATCGCCTTTGTCGCAGATTTAAGTCTCTTTGAGTCATCAAATATTTGAGACTTTTGTGATCCGAATACACTTGGCACTTCTCACCAAATAAGTAATGTCGCCATATCTTTAAGGCGAATACGATGGCGACCAATTCGAGGTCATGGGTTGGATAATTTTTCTCATGTGGCTTTAATTGTCTCGACGATAGGCCACAACTCGACCTTCTTGCATCAATACGCAACCTAACCCAAGTAGGGAGGCATCACTATAGATGACAAACTCTTTGCCGATTCGGGTCAGTTAGAACCGAGCTTTCGTCAAATGGGTTTTCAATTGGTCGAAACTTTTCGACACTTTTCCGTCCATTCAAATTTGACATCTTTCAAAGCGCTTTTGTCATGGGTGTGGCTATCATCGAGAATCCTTTCACAAACCGTCGGTAGTAACCGCAAGCCCCAAAAAGCTCCTAACTTCGGTAACATTCCTTGGTGGTTTCCAATCGACTATGGTCAAATTTTGTTCAGTCCACCGACACCGATGCGACACCACGTGCCCCAAAAAGCTAACCTCTTTCAACCAAAATTCACATTTATCGAACTTTATGATAATCGCTTATCTCGTAAGATTTGCAACACTAGCCTCGTGTGTTCAAAGATGTTCGGCCATCTTCGAATAGACCAAAATGTCATCGATAAATACAACTACGAACCGATCCAAGTATGGCCTGAAAATTCTATTCATTAAATCCATAAACACCGTAGGGCATTAGTGAGCCCAAACGGCATCACCAAGAATTCGTAGAGACCGTACTCGCTCTAAAAGCGGTTTTGGTATGTCCGATTCTCGACCTCAACCGATAGTACCCGACCTCAAATCTATCTTTGAAAACACCGAGGCTCCCTTTAATTGATCAAACAAATCGTCAATTCGTGGCAATGGATATTTATTCTTTATCGTCACTTTATTGAGTTGACGATAGTCGATGCACAACCTCATGGTTCCGCCCTTCTTCTTCACAAACAATACAAAAGCCCCATGGAGAAAAACTCGGTCGAGCGAAACCTCTATCCGTCAATTCTTGCAATTGAACCTTCAATTCCTTTAATTCGTTAATGCCATACGACACGGGCTATTGAAATCGGCGTAGTACCCGGTACAACTTCGATGCCAAATTCCACTTCTCGAACCGGTGGCAATCCCAGAACTCCTCGTGAAAAACATCTGAATACTCACAAACCACTGTACCGATTCGAGTTTCCTTTCCGCCTCTTTACTCCCAAACACATACGCAAGGTATGTTTCACACCCTTTTCACATATCTTCGAGCGGTCATAGAAGATATTATTGTCGGCACTCCTTTTAAATCAAGAGACTCGACTCGACTACCTCATTATTTGCACTCCTCAAATTAATGGTTTTCCTTTTGCAGTCCACCAACGCATCATGTACGGTCACCAATCCATACCAAGAATAACATCGAATTCATGAAATGGTAGAAGCATCGATCGGCCGGAAAACAGATTCTCGAATTATTAGGGGCATCTCTTGCACACTTTATCAACAAGCACGATTGACCCAAAGGGTTTGACACTCGAATTACGAACTCAATAGACTCAACAGTAGAGTCTTATCGATGCTAAGGTTTCACATACATATGAGTGAGTAGAGCCGGGTCAATCAATGCAATCACAATAGTATCAAAGAGAGTAAAAGTACCAAGGATAACGTCAGGGGAGGATGCCTCCTCTCGTGCGCGGATGGCATATGCTCTAGCAGAGCACGGTCTCGGATCGGACGGCCAGATTAGAGGCTCCTCTCGATTACCACCCCTACCTCCAGAGATTCTCGGGGCCTACCTCCACCGTCGCTCCACTAGGTCTTGCACCTTGCGCCTTATTCCTCTCATCTAGCTCCGCAATCTCTAATGAAGTGGTCCTTCAACCGCATCCATAACAGCCCTATTAATGACTTACCCCAACATTCACCTAGGTGTCGCCTTCCACATTGGGGGCATTCAGTCTCTCTTGACGATTATTGCCCACACTAGCTATCAAGTAGCTCGAGTCCGCCAATGGTCGGGCTCTAATGGAAATTCCCGCAATCCCTCGACTTCATCGTGTCCTCCCGAACCTCTTTACAGCCGAGAACGGAGCTTTACTCGTCGATCTTTTACGGTAATCTCTTGCTTCAAATTCAGCCTTCTTCTTCTCCTCCCAAGTTCTTCCGCTTTGCGTGCTCGCTCGACTAGTGTCACGAACTCCTTTATCTCCAAAATTCCCACTAGTAACTTTAACTCTTCATTCAATCCTTCTTCAAATCTTTTGCACATCGCAACCTCATCAGCCACACACTCCCGAGCATACCGACTAAGTCTTACGAACTCATGTTCAGATTCGATACTGGCCATCCGCCTTGCTTGAGTTCCAAGAATTCCTTACGCTTCGATCGATGAACTGTTGACTAATGTATTTCTTTCAAATTGGATTGGAAGAAATCCCAAGTAACTCGCTCATTTGGGACTATGGAAATTAAAGTCCTCCACCAATAGTAAGTCGAGTCTCGAACAAGGATATAGCACACTTAAGACATTCGTCGGGTGTGCATGATACTCATCTAACACTCTAATGGTGTTATCGAGCGTAACTCGGCCTTTTCGGCATCATCAAGAATTATGGCCTTGAACTCCTCGCCCCACGCTTCCTAATCAAGTCCACAGGTGGTTTACTCAGCCTCACAGATCAAGAATCGGAGGCATTGCGGCTCTTGGGTGGAGTATTTAAATTCGGAATGGTTGGACAGCCGGGTTGGTTCGGGCATATTATGCGACCCACTCATTCATCATAGTGAAGAAGGCTTGTTTCGCCCTTCATTTTGATTATTCGCGGATGACCGAGGCTCAACAGCGTGTCCCTTGCGCAGAGCAGCCGCTACACTTTCAACGCCATCCGCCAAGGGTCTCTACCCGGTTCCATCGCTAATCAAAACAAAAATTTCAACCGTCAAGTCATCACATTATTAAGCACTATCAATTTGGCATGTATAGCTAGATTCACACGCTATGGTAGTCCTAGAACCGACTAAACCATAGCTCTGATACCAATAAAATTGTAACACCCTAACTCGTGACCGACGCCGTGTCGGACACGAGGGGTTAACGAGACAAATCCTCTTAAAGTACCGACCAATTTGGCATTTCTGGACAGGCTGGAAAACTGCGTCACCGTCGCCTTAAAAATCATATCTCGAGTTCCAAAACTCGGAAACTGGTTTCGTAAATTTTCCTGAATTTAGACTCATATACCCATCCATGTATTTATTTTAGAATTTTGGTTGGGCCAATTGGTACAGTTTATTAGTTAAAGTCACCCATGTTACAGGGATCGACTGCTCTGACCTCCGCGCGTTACAACTTGAATATCTTTCTGTACAGGGCTTTAATACTGGTGCCGTTTGTTTCTAATGAAACTAGACTCAAAATGGAATCTGTACATATAAGGCATGACTCCTAATTATTTCTGGATAATTTATGGTAAATTTTCAAAGTTGCGACAGGGGACCCAGAAATCGTTCTGGCCCTGTCTCACGAGAACTTTAATATCTCCCAGTATACTGCTCATATGGTCGTTTCGTTTCATCCATATAAAAATAGATTCATCAAGGATCAGTTCCATAATTTACTCACTATTTAATTCTACTTCTACTATTTTTAGTGATTTTTCAATCTCATCTCACTGCTGCTGTCCGCAACAGTTACTGCAGTAGACTATGCCAATTTCATGAATTTTTCCTTGGCCTTAATCATCCATCATACATGACACAAATTATGGCCACCTTAACAAAATTTGAGTTTCTAAGACTCGTGGCTATAGGTTCTAACATCCCACTCGACGACCACATAGGCCATTTTCACATGGCTTAAAGTTTACAACCCACAATTCGACAAAATATAATAGCCTATACATGCCAAATGTTCTTCAACAACAAAAACAATACCACAAGATTTCAGCCGTGTGATGACTTCAACGACGGTTCCGAGCACGCAACAATACGAGTCCAAGAGACCTAAAATGGGTGACAAGAAAACACCGAGTGAGTTTACAACTCAGTAAGTCATAAGCATTCGTCAATCCACCGATAAAGTTACTACTACATGTACAACAAATGAGGCTAGGTACTCGTCCATATCGAATCTATACCATAATACCTCGGACCTTTCGTCCAATCTCGCACTAATTCATACATCCACATTTCATATTCTACACAACAAGATAATCAAGCATTTTTACACATTAACTCATTTTCCAGCACAACCATACAATTTCAATCATCACATAGATTTAAGGCTTACCAAATTCAACCCCAAGCATGAACGTATTACCTATTCGTCATGAGCTCAAGGTACTTACCCGATCCGCTGTCCATACTCACTCGATGGAGACACACCCTCCATATAATTGTTCGATTGGAGATATTTATATATATATATAGAGTACGCACACACAAAGGCTTAATACTCGATTTCGCACACTTAGTGCCATGCGATTTAAGCCCGCACACATAGTGCCATGCCCTTCGAGCTCGCACACTTAGTGCCATATATTTCCAGCATGCACACTTAGTGCCATATATTTCCAGCACGCACACTTAGTGCCAATCTCACCACCGTACACACGTATTGTTCAAGACACTTAGTGCCGAAAGCAAACTTTCTACACATTTCACTATTTCTTTTACATTCAACAATTGTCATCACTCCATACACATACATTTTCATTTATATATATATATCATCCCATTAAACACAATTGCATAAATTTTACAATCATTTAAGCAATATCAAATACGTGCTTAATGACTTACCTCGTGTTGGGTAAAATAGTTCCAAGTCGGCTACTCGATGACCTTCGCCTTTCCCTTGCTTGATTCTCCTTCTTTAACTCCTTGAGCTTAATCAATAAATCACTAGTTTAACCATCTTGCTAAACATTCATAATTCAACTACACATGCATATGTATGCTTGTATATTCGGCAACCATTCTTACTAATCGCCCATTTGGTCGATTATACACCTAACCGAATATGCACCAAAAACTTGATTCAACATTACCTACATACTCACTTTAATGGCCGAATATATATATATGTACAATGTCAACTAACATCTTTTAATCACCTAATTTCATCTCATGAACATTTAATCAAATTTTCCCAATCTAGCATATATTTTCACATCCATTTGTAACATCATGTACAAACACATATACACATATATCAAAACACAAATTTTACCTATCATGCAACAAGCATAAATCGCACTTATGAGCATGCCATGGCCGAATACATCCCACACCATCCCCCTTTCAATTTTTGGTCATGGTTAAACAAAGAAAACTCCATGTCTTACTCAAGAATGCTAAAAGAAATTTCAAGAGTAGTCAATCCATCATTACATGTATCATCAACAAGCTTCACATTTAGCATGCAATGACTTTAACACAATATCAACCTTGGCCAAATACCATTTCCATGGCATAACAAGGATTTGAACCATGGGCTAACATGAACATCAAGTTAGTAACTAAAACATGCATGAATCTCATGACACAACCTCAAACATACCTTAATCTTGACACAAGTATGACCAAATCTCCTTCTAGTTCTCTTCTAAACCAAGCATGAAGCAAAAATCCTTCCTTTTTCCCTTAGTATTTTCAGCCAAGATTTTGAGAATGGATGAACAATTTTTTTCCTTTCTTTTTCCTCTACTCACGGCAACAAAGGGGGGGGGGGCATCCATGCTCATTTTTTTTCATTTCTTTATTTTTTCTACATAATCCACTAACTAAACATGTTGGAAACATGTTCCCTTGCCCATATTCTTGTCATGGCCGGCCACTCACCTTAGGAAGTGGGTTATTTGACATGCAAGGACAACTATTTTCCCACATGTATTAATAGGCCACCTTACAATTGCCTAGCACATTTCTAAATTTTCTCACATAAGTCCTATTTGATAAAAATTCACTTACTATTAACAAAATCCAAACACGAAATTTTCACACATGCATATATACATATAATGAGCATCAATTATGATGGTTAATTATTATTATGACTCGGTTTGGTGGTCCCGAAACCACTTTCCGACTAGGGTCGATTTAGGGATGTCACAACTCTCCCCCACTTAGAAATTTTCGTCCCGAAAATCTTACCGTAAATAGGCTCGTATCGCTCTTTCATAGAGTCCTCAAGTTCCCAAGTGGCTTCTTCCATTCCGTGTTTATGCCACAACACCTTCACTAACGGGATTTTCCTATTGCGCAACTCTTTACTTCACGCCTCATAATGCGAACCGGTTCCTCTTCATAGCTCAAATTAGGTGAATCTCAATCTCGATGGAGCAATTACGCGCGATGGATCGACCTATATCGTCAAGCATCGAGACATGAAAACGCTAGAATCCTTTCGAGCTCGGGGCAAAATTAATCGATATGCGATCGCCCAACTCGTTCGGATACTTCATATGGCCCGATAAACCTCGGACTCAATTTGCCCTTACGACCAAATCTAAGCACCTTCTTCCAAGGTGAAACTTTGAGAAAGACCTTGTCTCCAACCCGATATTCAATATCTTTTCTTTTCAAATCCGCATACGACTTTTGGCGATCCGGCGCCTTTCAAACTTTCACGAATTACTCGAACTTTTGCTCGGCATCCATAACCAAATCAACCTCAAGAATTTACCTTCACTAAGTTCACCAGAATAATGGGGTACGGCATTTACGATCGTATAAAGCCTCGTAAGGCGCCATCTTAATACTTGATTGAAAGCTATTGTTGTAGGCGAATTCAATCAAAGGTAAATACCGCTCCCATGAACCACTAAACTCAAGGATGCAACATCTCAACATATCCTCGAGTATTTGAATTATCCGTTCGGATTGACCATCGGTTTGGGGATGAAAAGCGGTGCTAAAATGCAGCTTGGTACCCAAAGCATCTTGCAATTTCTTCCAAAATCGCGACGTAAATCTTGGGTCTCTATCCGACACGATAGAAATAGGCACCCCGTAATCTCACAACTGAGAAACGTACAATTCCGCTTAATTTGTCCATTGAAAATCCGACGACGGGATAAAGTGAGCCGACTTAGTTAGTCTATCGACAACGACCCAAATCGCATCCTTCTTACTCATCGACAATGGCGGTCCGGATACAAAGTCCATTGTGACTCGATCCCATTTCCATTCGGGTATCATGATCGGTCAAGTAATCCCGATGGCACTTGATGTTCCGCTTTCACTTGTTGACATATCGACACCTTGAAACAAATTCGAAATGTCTCGTTTCATACCGCCACCAAAATTGGCGTTTGTGTCATTGTACATTTTAGTACTACCCGTGGATTGACATTCGACTACAATGGGCTTCATTTAGAATTATCAAAATAAGTTCAATTCTTTGGAACACACAGACGACTTCGAACCTCAAACAATCGTCATCATCAATTTGAAACTCGATTCCTTGTTCGTAACACACTCACTTTTCGCTTTGCAAGCAACTCCTCATCAACTTTCTCGAGCTTCCCGAATTTGATGAGCCAACAATGGTTTGGCCTTTAATTCGCTACTAACACATTGTCGGGTAGAATAGACAAGTGTACATTCATCGTCAGAAGCAAACAAAGTGATTTCACTTAAGGCATCCGCAACCACATTGGCCTTTCCCGTGATAATCAATAACGAGTTCATAATCTTTTAACAACTCGAGCCATCGCCTTTGTCGCAGATTTAAGTCTCTTTGAGTCATCAAATATTTGAGACTTTTGTGATCCGAATACACTTGGCACTTCTCACCAAATAAGTAATGTCGCCATATCTTTAAGGCGAATACGATGGCACCAATTCGAGGTCATGGGTTGGATAATTTTTCTCATGTGGCTTTAATTGTCTCGACGATAGGCCACAACTCGACCTTCTTGCATCAATACGCAACCTAACCCAAGTAGGGAGGCATCACTATAGATGACAAACTCTTTGCCGATTCGGTCAGATTAGAACCGGAGCTTTCAAAATGGGTTTTCAATTGGTCGAAACTTTTCCGACACTTTTCCGTCCATTCAAATTTGACATCTTTCAAGCGCTTTTGTCATGGGTGTGGCTATCATCGAGAATCCTTTCACAAACCGTCGGTAGTAACCGCAAGCCCCAAAAGCTCCTAACTTCGGTAACATTCCTTGGTGGTTTCCAATCGACTATGGTCGAAATTTTGTTCAGTCCACCGACACCGATCGCGACACCACGCGCCCCAAAAGCTAACCTCTTTCAACCAAAATTCACATTTATCAACTTTATGATAATCGCTTATCTCGTAAGATTTGCAACACTAGCCTCGTGTGTTCAAAGATGTTCGGCCATCTTCGAATAGACCAAAATGTCATCGATAAATACAACTACGAACCGATCCAAGTATGGCCTGAAAATTCTATTCATTAAATCCATAAACACCGTAGGGCATTAGTGAGCCCAAACGGCATCACCAAGAATTCAGAGTGACCGCACTCGCTCTAAAAGCGGTTTTGGGTATGTCCGATTCTCGGACCCTCAACCGATAGTACCCGACCTCAAATCTATCTTTGAAAACACCGAGGCTCCTTTAATTGATCAAACAAATCGTCAATTCGTGGCAATGGATATTTATTCTTTATCGTCACTTTATTGAGTTGACGATAGTCGATGCACAACCTCATGGTTCCGCCCTTCTTCTTCACAAACAATACAAAGCGCCCATGGAGAAAAACTCGGTCGAGCGAAACCTCTATCCGTCAATTCTTGCAATTGAACCTTCAATTCCTTTAATTCCGTTAATGCCATACGATACGGGGCTATTGAAATCGGCGTAGTACCCGGTACAACTTCGATGCCAAATTCCACTTCTCGAACCGGTGGCAATCCCAGAACTCCTCGTGAAAAACATCCAATACTCACAAACCACTGTACCGATTCGAGTTTCCTTTCCGCCTCTTTACTCCCAAACACATACGCAAGGTATGTTTCACACCCCTTTTTCACATATCTTCGAGCGGTCATAGAAGATATTATTGCTGGCACTCCTTTTAAATCAGTAGACTCGACTCGACTACCTCATTATTTGCACTCCTCAAATTAATGGTTTTCCTTTGCAGTCCACCATCGCATCATGTACGGTCACCAATCCATACCAAGAATAACATCGAATTCATGAAATGGTAGAAGCATCGATCGGCGGAAAACAGATTCTCGAATTATTAGGGGCATCTCTTGCACACTTTATCAACAAGCACGATTGACCCAAAGGGTTTGACACTGAATTACGAACTCAAGAGACTCAACAGTAGAGTCTTATCGATGCTAAGGTTTCACATACATATGAGTGAGTAGAGTCGGGTCAATCAATGCAATCACAATAGTATCAAAGAGAGTAAAAGTACCAAAGTGATAACGTCAGGGAGGATGCCTCCTCTCGTGCGCGGATGGCATATGCTCTAGCAGAGCACGGGTCTCGGATCGGACGGTCAGATTAGAGGCTCCTCTCGATTACCACCCCTACCTCCAGAGATTCTCTGGGCCTACCTCCACCGTCGCTCCACTAGGTCTTGCACCTTGCGCCTTATTCCTCTCATCTAGCTCGTGCAATCTCTAATGAAGTGGTCCTTCAACCGCATCCATAACAGCCCTATTAATGATTTTACCCCAACATTCACCTAGGTGTCGCCTTCCACATTGGGGGCATTCAGTCTCTCTTGACGATTATTGCCCACACTAGCTATCAAGTAGCTCGGGAGTCCGCCAATGGTCGGGCTCTAATGGAAATTCCCGCAATGCCCTCGACTTCATCGGTGTCCTCCCCGAACCTCTTTACAGCCGAGAACGGAGCTTTACTCGTCGATCTTTTACGGTAATCTCTTGCTTCAAATTCAGCCTTCTTCTTCTCCTCCCAAGTTCTTCCGCTTTGCGGCTCGCTCGACTAGTGTCACGAACTCCTTTATCTCCAAAATTCCCACTAGTAACTTTAACTCTTCATTCAATCCTTCTTCAAATCTTTTGCACATCGCAACCTCATCAGCCACACACTCCGAGCATACCGACTAAGTCTTACGAACTCATGTTCAGATTCGATACTGGCCATCCGCCTTGCTTGAGTTCCAAGAATTCCTTACGCTTCGATCGATGAACCGTTGACTAATGTATTTCTTTCAAATTGGATTGGAAGAAATCCCAAGTAACTCGCTCATTTGGGACTATGGAAATTAAAGTCCTCCACCAATAGTAAGTCGAGTCTCGCAACAAGGATATAGCACACTTAAGACATTCGTCGGTGTGCATGATACCATCTAACACTCTAATGGTGTTATCGAGCCGTAACTCGGCCTTTTCGGCATCATCAAGAATTATGGCCTTGAACTCCTCGCCCCACGCTTCCTAATCAAGTCCACAGTGGTTTACTCAGCCTCACAGATCAATCAATCGGAGGCATTGCGGGCTCTTGGGGTGGAGTATTTAAATTCGGAATGGTTGGACAGCCGGGTTGGTTCGGGCATATTATGCGACCCACTCATTCATCATAGTGAAGAAGGCTTGTTTCGCCCTTCATTTTGATTATTCATGGATGACCGAGGCTCAACAGCGGTGTCCCTTGCGCAGAGCAGCCGCTACACTTTCAACGCCATCCGCCAAGGGTCTCTCTACCCCGGTTCCATCGCTAATCAAAACAAAAATTTCAACCGTCAAGTCATCACATTATTAAGCACTATCAATTTGGCATGTATAGCTAGACTCACACGCTATGGTAGTCCTAGAACCGACTAAACCATAGCTCTGATACCAATAAAATTGTAACACCCTAACTCGTGACCGACGCCGTGTCGGACACGAGGGGTTAACGAGACAAATCCTCTTAAAGTACCGACCAATTTGGCATTTCTGGACAGGCTGGAAAACTGCGTCACCGTCGCCTTAAAATCATATCTCGAGTTCCAAAACTCGGAAACTGGTTTCGTAAATTTTCCTGAATTTAGACTCATATACCCATCCATGTATTTATTTTTAGAATTTTTGGTTGGGCCAATTGGTACAGTTTATTAGTTAAAGTCACCCATGTTACAGGGATCGACTGCTCTGACCTCCGCGCGTTACAACTTGAATATCTTTCTGTACAGGGCTTTAATACTGGTGCCGTTTGTTTCTAATGAAACTAGACTCAAAATGGAATCTGTACATATAAGGCATGACTCCTAATTATTTCTGGATAATTTATGGTAAATTTTCAAAGTTGCGACAGGGGACCCAGAAATCGTTCTGGCCCTGTCTCACGAGAACTTTAATATCTCCCAGTATACTGCTCATATGGTCGTTTCGTTTCATCCATATAAAAATAGATTCATCAAGGATCAGTTCCATAATTTACTCACTATTTAATTCTACTTCTACTATTTTTAGTGATTTTTCAATCTCATCTCACTGCTGCTGTCTGCAACAGTTACTGCAGTAGACTATGCCAATTTCATGAATTTTTTTCCTTGGCCTTAATCATCCATCATACATGACACAAATTATGGCCACCTTAACAAAATTTGAGTTTCTAAGACTCGTGGCTATAGGTTCTAACATCCCACTCGACGACCACATAGGCCATTTTCACATGGCTTAAAGTTTACAACCCACAATTCGACAAAATATAATAGCCTATACATGCCAAATGTTCTTCAACAACAAAAAACAATACCACAAGATTTCAGCCGGTGTGATGACTTCAACGACGGTTCCGAGCACGCAACAATACGAGTCCAAGAGACCTAAAATGGGTGACAAGAAAACACCGAGTGAGTTTACAACTCAGTAAGTCATAAGCATTCGTCAATCCACCGATAAAGTTACTACTACATGTACAACAAATGAGGCTAGGTACTCGTCCATATCGAATCTATACCATAATACCTCGGACCTTTCGGTCCAATCTCGCACTAATTCATACATCCACATTTCATATTCTACACAACAAGATAATCAAGCATTTTTACACATTAACTCATTTTCCAGCACAACCATACAATTTCAATCATCACATAGATTTAAGGCTTACCAAATTCAACCCCAAGCATGAACGTATTACCTATTCGTCATGAGCTCAAGGTACTTACCCGATCCGCTGTCCATACTCACTCGATGGAGACACACCTCCATATAATTGTTCGATTGGAGATATTTATATATATATATAGAGTACGCACACACAAGGCTTAATACTCGATTTCGCACACTTAGTGCCATGCGATTTAAGCCCGCACACATAGTGCCATGCCCTTCGAGCTCGCACACTTAGTGCCATATATTTCCAGCATGCACACTTAGTGCCATATATTTCCAGCACGCACACTTAGTGCCAATCTCGCCACCGTACACACGTATTGCTCAAGACACTTAGTGCCGAAAGCAAACTTTCTACACATTTCACTATTTCTTTTACATTCAACAATTGTCATCACTCCATACACATACATTTTCATTTATATATATATATCATCCCATTAAACACAATTGCATAAATTTTACAATCATTTAAGCAATATCAAATACGTGCTTAATGACTTACCTCGTGTTGGGTAAAATAGTTCCAAGTCGGCTACTCGATGACCTTCGCCTTTCCCTTGCTTGATTCTCCTTCTTTAACTCCTTGAGCTTAATCAATAAATCACTAGTTTAACCATCTTGCTAAACATTCATAATTCAACTACACATGCATATGTATGCTTGTATATTCGCAACTATTCTTACTAATCGCCCATTTGGTCGATTATACACCTAACCGAATATGCACCAAAACTTGATTCAACATTACCTACATACTCACTTTAATGGCCGAATATATATATATGTACAATGTCAACTAACATCTTTTAATCACCTAATTTCATCTCATGAACATTTAATCAAATTTTCCCAATCTAGCATATATTTTCACATCCATTTGTAACATCATGTACAAACACATATACACATATATCAAAACACAAATTTTACCTATCATGCAACAAGCATAAATCGCACTTATGAGCATGCCATGGCCGAATACATCCCACACCATCCCCCTTTCAATTTTTGGTCATGGTTAAACAAAGAAAACTCCATGTCTTACTCAAGAATGCTAAAAGAAATTTCAAGAGTAGTCAATCCATCATTACATGTATCATCAACAAGCTTCACATTTAGCATGCAATGACTTTAACACAATATCAACCTTGGCCAAATACCATTTCCATGGCATAACAAGGATTTGAACCATGGGCTAACATGAACATCAAGTTAGTAACTAAAACATGCATGAATCTCATGACACAACCTCAAACATACCTTAATCTTGACACAAGTATGACCAAATCTCCTTCTAGTTCTCTTCTAAACCAAGCATGAAGCAAAAATCCTTCCTTTTTCCCTTAGTATTTTCAGCCAAGATTTTGAGAATGGATGAACAATTTTTTTCCTTTCTTTTCCTCTACTCACGGCAACAAAGGGGGGCATCCATGCTCATTTTTTTTCATTTCTTTATTTTTTCTACATAATCCACTAACTAAACATGTTGGAAACATGTTCCCTTGCCCATATTCTTGTCATGGCCGGCCACTCACCTTAGGAAGTGGGTTATTTGACATGCAAGGACAACTATTTTCCCACATGTATTAATAGGCCACCTTACAATTGCCTAGCACATTTCTAAATTTTCTCACATAAGTCCTATTTGATAAAAATTCACTTACTATTAACAAAATCCAAACACGAAATTTTCACACATGCATATATACATATAATGAGCATCAATTATGATGGTTAATTATTATTATGACTCGGTTTGGTGGTCCCGAAACCACTTTCCGACTAGGGTCGATTTAGGGATGTCACAGGCGTCATCAGAAATGCCATTAATTTTAAAAGTGTCACAAAACTCTAAGAAATTTTCCAAGTGAGCGTTGGGATCCTCGTCCTGCAAACCATCAAACTGAACAAATTACTGTATCATTTGAATTGTGTTAGGTTTAAGTTCAAAAGTATTTGTAGCTGCAGTAGGTCTAACTATGCTCGATTCAATTCCTGTGAGAGAAGGTTTAGCATAATCATACATAGTGCGCGAAGTAGGATTCTGATTAACAGCAATCACAGGAGGTAGCGGATTTTCTTGGTTTTAAGCCATCTCCTCGGTTATGGTTGAAGTATCATCCTCTTTCTCTTCCTCTATGTATTGTAAGCTTCGCCTTATTTCTCTTCGGTTTCTGCGACCTAGGCGATCGAGCTCACTATCAAACTGTAACTGTCCTGACGGGTTTCTTCTGGTCATAAACTAGAAAAACCTGTCAGAAGAAAATAAATGAAGAATTAGAAAAGAAAATTTAAATTTAAATTACAATAAAAGTAAAACGGCTAAAGTAATAAAAATATAGTGTTCCTAATATCCTAGTTCCCCGGCAACGGCACCAAAAACTTGGTACGTGATATTCGTGACAGGTTTTAAAGATTTATGAATGAATCGTTCTTGAGACTAACTTAATACCATGATTAAGGGAAGTGTACCTATCAAACAATAGTATAGTTCAGCAAGACCAGATTGTCGAACCCAAAGGAACTACGAGTACTAGTATTTACTTTTTTTTTATTATCTAGCTTAAAAATTAAGAGGTATGGTTATCTAAACTAATTACTAACTAAGAATGCACAGAAAGAAAATTTGGGAAAATACTTTTGGGAAAATTCGATTGATTAAGACAATATTTAAGGAAAAATCCACCTAGACTTCACTTGTTATTCGACTCTAAATCAGAGGATTTATTCATTTGATTTGATCCGTAGAAATTCCTAAGTTATATTATTATCTCTCTCAAGACTAATAACGTCTAACCCTAGGTTGAATAATTGAAATCTCTTTCTAATTAACACCCTATAATTGTATTAACTCGATCTATGGATTCCCTTATTAGGTTTCACCCTAATCCAGCAAAATCTTATCACCCTATATCTAGGCATATAACCAACTCCGCTTAATTATGAAAAATTTACTCTTAGGCAGGGTCTATTCCTCCTCTGAATAAGAGCTTAACTTGGATCAATATCCTGGAATATCAAAATTAAGAATTAAGAACATATAATTAAGAACAAGTCAAATATTTATCATACAATTCAGATGATAATAACAAGATCCGTCTTAGGTTTCATTCCCTTAGGTATTTAAGGGTTTTAGTTCATACTCATGAAAGAAAACATCTCAAAAGCATAAAGATAACAAAACATAAGAAAACCCAAAACACCTGAAGGAGCTTGAAGGGAGATCTGCAGTCTTGATGATGAGTCTGACTTCTAAGATGGATCAATCGGCTTTCCTTGTGTAATTCCTTACTTCCTACTCTGCGTCCCCCTTCTAAGTGCCTCCTCAGGTGTTTAAATAGGCTTTAGAATGCATAAGAGCCCCAAAAATTAGCCTTTTCTGAATAGGGTTATACTTGGGCTCGGTAGGGACACGCCCGTGTGCAATTACTCCAGCTCATTGTCAAGGCTGTTGAATAGGAAAGGGCGTGTAGTATACCCGTGTAAGTCATGCTTCAATCCTGCCAAAGGGACACGACCGTGTGACACACCCATGTGAGAAAGTCTAGGTCGTGTTGATTTCCCACGTGGGTTTATTTTTCTGTTTTCGACCCGTTTCTCGCTCTTTTTACCCTCCTATGCTCTCCTAAGTATAAAACATGAAATTAAAGGATTAGTTGCATTGAATTCAACAAATCTAAGGAGAAACCATTCATAAATAGGCTAAGCATGAGATAAAAATATGTATAAATTACGGTTTATCAAGTATTCTGGACTAAATTGTGAAAATGAAAAATTGAGGGGCTAAAATGTTAAATAAATCAAATATATGGACTTATTTTGGCTAGAGGAAAATTTGGCTAGGCATGTGTGAAAGGAAATTATGCATATTTTGTGATTTTATGAAATAGGGACTAAAATGTTAAAATGTGAAAATGTGAGGGCTAATTTGTAAAATACCCTAAATATGTGTTTATGGATTGATTTGAATGAATGTGCGATTGAATAAGTCAAATATGAATTTATTTAGATCAAGATAGATCAGGGAAAGTCGAAAGTCGTTGAATAGCCGTTCGTTTCTGTTCATTTCCATATGAGGTAAGTCGATATACAATTTAATATGTTTGAATTGATTTATTCATGTTTATATAATATTGAATTGTGATGAATGGTTATAGAAGCTGAATGGGTGAAATTGAGAAAGTTTTGATAATGTAACAACATCAGAAAGCCCTGTACGAACCATAGGAATAGTTAGGATACATATGTCATGACATAGGATTCCGATATGTGATTTCGTGTAAGACCACGTCAGGGACGTTGGCATCGATTTGAGATTTATGTGAAAGACCATGTTTGGGACATCAGCATTGTATTTGATTTCTTGTAAGACCCTGTATAGGATAGTGGCATCGATATTTGATTACATGTAAGACCACGTCCAGGACGTTGGCATTGTACGAGCTTTCTGAGCTATCTGAGTATCCTAAATGATTTCGAATGGTTTAACGGGCATTCCAAGAAACGAATAACTATGTGAATGTATATCCAATTTAGGTACTTTTGAAATGTATATCATTATTAAGAATGAAAAGTAAGTATATGTACAAGTGATGATATGTGATATAAGTATGAGAAATTATGCTATATATATAATGAATTGGGAATATGTGTAATGTATATGAACTATGTGGTTTGTAATAGTATTTGACTATGGAGTATATGTATTTTATGATGCATGTATGCTTAAAATGATAAGTTTATTTGTATATGGCCTACTAAGCTTTTGAAAGCTTAATTTTTGTGTGTTTGCATTGTGTTTTAGATATCGAAGCTACTAGAGGCTCTGGGATTGTCTATAATAGCCCGATTCGGGGCCTAGTTGGAATAATGGTCTCGGGACAACAAATCCGAATTTGGAGGAATTATTTTTTTAAAAAACAGTCATACCATGGTTATTATAGTGCATGAAAAATTTGGTCAACTAATTTTAACGTTTGTGAGCCCAATTGCAAAAAAAAGGACTAAATCGCATAAAGTGCAAAAGTCCTAAATTGATAGCTAAAGGTGTCAAATAGCTAGAGATCCAAAAATTCAGGGTCTTTAAAGGGCAATTAGTCTCTTTTAAAAGTGCTTGGCAGGCTATAGAGTCAAAGAGGGAACAAAATCTTAAGGTTTTGTATGTTAGGTGACTTATTTTAACTAAAATAGAAAAAGTAGTCAACTTTCTTTTCTTCTCATCTCTTCCCACTAAAATTATCAGCCATTGTTGGGGTTTGAAAGCTTCAAAAATTTTAGCAACTTTGAGCCCTCTCAAGTAAGTGATTTTGGTAGTTTCTCTTAATGATTTTTACATTTTTGAGACCCTAGAAACATGAGCTTTCTAATGAGGAGTCTATTTTGCAAAATGATCAAGATTTTAGGGTTTTTCCATGAAAGGGTTTGTGTTGTTTTCTGAGTTTTTATGGAAGAAAATGAGTCTTGGTTGTCTTATAAACAACTTTTGTGAAAGGTGCTAGCATGAAAACACCTAAAAGGACTATTTTGCACAAGTTACAAAATAAGTGATAAGTGTGTGAAATAGAGAGAATTTGGAGTTGCTATAAGAGTAAAAAGAGTTCAGCTAGGCTTAAGATGCGAAGAAATTTGATACAAATAGATTTTCGAGCATAGGGACAAAATGGTTATTTTGACAAATTCTAGGGTCATAATGGTTATTTTACCAAAGGTGGAAATTTTTAATTGCCTAATTGTAATTAGTGACTAAATGAGTGTGTTTTTGCTAATATAGGTCAAGAATTTCTAAATCAGAACCAAGACTGGGGAAAAGCCAAGCAAATCGACTAAACCGAATATTCGATACATTTTGAAGTCCGAGGTAAGTTGTATGTAAATGATACAACTGCATTGTCGACATTTGTGTTGGAATCGTTATTGAATTGATATACAATGAATTGATTGATTATGAAATTGAGATAGTTTAACTTCTGTTGAAACCTTAGGAACTAAACGGGATATTCATGCCATAACATTTGGGTCACTTGTGTGAGCTAGTGTAAGACATGTCTGGGACATGCATTGACCACAATATGAGAGCCAGTGTAAGACCATGTTTGAAACGTGGCATCAAAATCAAGACGAGCTAACGTAAGACTTGTCTAGGGCATGCATCGGTGTCGAGACGTAAGCCAGTGTAAGACATGTCTGGGACATGCATCGGCTGCAATATGTGTCAGTGTAAGACCATGTCTGGGACATGGCATCGGCCTCGAAGATGATAGCTAGTGTAAGACCATGTCTGGGACATGGGATCAGCCTCGAAGATGATAGCAGTGTAAGACCATGTCTGAGACATGGCATCGGCACCTTACCCATGTTTGAGTCTTATGGAATATCCGGTAGTGTACCGAATGGTTCAACGGTGAAAGTTATGAATTTAAGTTAATGAAGAAAGTATAATCGTATTGCGAGTATTACAGGTACCTAAGTGATACATATGTATAAGATGTGAACTCATTGTATATGCTATGTGATTTGTATGAAGTGAAGAGTAAGTCAGCTTATGCCCACTTTGGTATCATTAATTGTTGATAAATGGTAGACGTAGTGTTGTATATTTATTTATATGCAAACTACTAAGCTTTATGCTTACTCGTTTTCCTTTCCATTTCCTTACAGTGCCTCCTATCTAGCTCAAGGATCACCAAAAGTCAGATATATCGATCACACTACCAGCCGAAGCAATAGGTATAGTTGGATTTATATTTTTGAATATGGCATGTATAGGGCTTAGACTTTATCATTTTGTGTCTTTGAGAATTGGCCAATTGTAATGACTCGGGTTGGGAACCCTTTTATTTTGAATTAAGCCTTGAATGATGGCTAACACTCATTTTGATTTATAAAAGATGTATTGTCATGGTTAAATGAATGTCTATTGTGGCTGATTTGATATTAAAAGTTGTGTTGTTTTGATATTGGTAGGTATTTGTATGAATCTAAGCATGTCAGAGTGGCAAAGAGGCTTGGTAAATAGCCTTATAGTTTCCACACGGGTAGACACAAGGGCGTGTGTCTAGGCCATGTGTGACACATGGTCAGCCCTATGGGCGTGTGGTCCAGCTGTATGTTCCCTGCACGTAAAAATTTTAAGTCCGTATGCATGGTAATAAACACACGGGCAGAGACATGACCGTGTGTCTCAACCGTGTAGAGGACACGGCCTAGTGAACGAGTGTGTGCCATGGCTGTGTGACATTTAAGGATGCTGGCGTCAAAAATAGAATGTCCAAGTTTTTGCACTCGGGCTAGAACACGGGTGTGTCATGGCCGTGTGAGGAACAAGGGCAGTTGGCACGTGCATGTGTCCGGCCGTGTGAAAACCTCTGTAGGTATGAATTAGAAATTAATTCAACACGGGTGTGGGACACGGGTGTGTCCCTGGGTGCTTAGGCCGTGTGAATCACACGGGCCATCAGCACGACCATGTCGAAATGGTCACACGGGCGTGTTACCCTTCCAAATAGGCGTGTGTCCTGTTTTAAAGGCAAATTTTTTAGGTTGGTTTAAAGACTCAGAAAGGTTTCGAATAGTTTTCAATGATCGATTTAGGTCTCGTAGGCCCATAATAAGAAGGTTAAAGTAGAAATATAAAAAATTTTAATTTAGACTGAGTCTCGGTGACTTGAGGTTGGTTGAAAGCATGATATCGAGTTAGGCAATGCTTTGTACTCTACCCTGGTGTGGGTTACGGGTATGGTGTGTTGCATTTAGTGGTATCAAAGCTATGGTTTAGTTAGTTCTAGGACTAATCTAGCGAGAGTACGAGTCTAGCCATACATGCCATAAATATATATTGATAGTGTGACGATTTTTGGCGATTATAATTATGTTTTTGTATAGTAAATGGATCCTAATAGAGCCACGGTGGATGACGTGGAAAGTAACACGCCAGCCCCCACAAAAAGGACCACGCCAGTTGAGAGCGAGCCCGTGACTATGGGCCAAGACGGAGGGGCTGGAGAAGCCTACCTCCTAATGATGGATGCTTGGTATACGGAGTTTGTTCGTGCGAACCCGAACACTCCACCTCCCCCACCTCATCCGATTCCTCAGTATGCCTCGGTAGCTCCGTAAGGTGCAAACATGTTTAGAAGTGAGAAGCCTCCAGTCGACAAGAACCAAAAACAAGGGGCCGAGGAATTTCGGGCTATCATAGATGATGCCTGAAGAGAGCAGATTTTTGGCTAGAAAATACCATTAGGGTATTTGATGAGCTATCATGCACACCTGAAGAGTGCATGAAATACACTATGTCGCTCCTACAGGATTCAGCATATCAGTGGTGGAATACTCTCGTGTCTGTGGTACCGAGAGAACGAGTAACTGGGGAATTTTTCCAAGAAGAGTTCCAAAAAAGTATATTAGGTAGAGGTTCATGGATCAAAAAAGGAAGGAAATTTTAGAGTTGAAGCAAGGCAATAGGATTGTGACGGAGTATGAACGTGAGTTTGTGAAACACAGTAAGTATGCGCGGGAATGCGTATCCACAGAAGCTACCATGTGTAAGAGGTTTGAGGATGGCCTCAATGAAGATATCTGAGTATTTGTTGGCATCCTAGAATTGAGAGAATTTTTAGTGCTCGTTGTGAGAGTGTGCAAGGTAGATGAGCTAGTAAAAGAGAGGAAGAAAACGGCTATTGAGTCGCGAGATTTCAAGAAGAGACAGATGGGGAAATCACATCAGTCCTTGTCTAAGAGATCGAAGGAATTCACTACCCGATCGAATGCTTCGGTGGGGTTTTCAAATAGTAATAAGAACCATTAGAACACCACTTCGAGAACCCAGACCACTTTAGTCGCAAGCATCGGTAATGGTCGGCCAAATAGGCCACAATGCTCTCAATGTGGTAGGCATCATTTTGGCGAGTGCCGAGGAAGCAAGAGGGGCTGCTACAAGTGTGGGTCACTAGACCAGTTTACCTGTGATTGCCTTGAGATGGAAGAGAGAGAAAGGAAGCAAGAAATAAAGGCAAGCAATGCTCCGTTGAGGGGTTGGCCACAAAAGAACCCCAAGAGTGGGGCTAGTAGTAGGGGTATAACAAAAGATGTTGCGGTGAGGTCCGAGGGTAGAGCGCCTGCAATGACTTACGCTATTCGTGCCCGCGGAAAGGTGGAGTCTCCCGACGTGATTATGGGGACTTTTTCTATCCACAAGATATGTGTTGTTTCTTTAAATGATCCGGGGTCTACCCACTCCTATATTTGTATGGAATTGATACCTCGAATGAACATGAGAGTAGAGTCTACTGAATTTGTGATAAGAGTGTCCAATCCTTTGGGTAGATATGTATTAGTGGACCAAGTATGTAGAAATTATCCTTTGAAAATTAGAGGTCATTCTTTTCTGGCTAACTTGATGTTATTGCTGTTTAATGAATTTGATGTAATCCTTGGGATGGATTGGTTGACTACTCATAATGTTGTATGGATTGTGGAAAAAATATAATTGAGTTTAAATGTGAAGACGGGAATGTTCTTTGAGTTGGACCAAATGGGTCAGATAATATGCTTGTAATAGTATCGTCTTTAACTGTCGAGAAATATTTGAGGAAAGGATGTGAGGCATACCTAGCTTTTGTACTGAATATTCAAGTGTCTGAGTTGAAGATTGAATTGATACCAGTGGTTTTCGAGTTTACAGACGTGTTTCCAGAGAAATTACCCCGAATACCTCCAGTGAAGTAAGTTGAGTTTGGAATTGAATTGGTCCCCGGTACGACACCCATCTCGATTGTTCTGTATCGGATGGCTCCAACAGAATTGAAAAAATTGAAGGTATAGCTGCAAGAGTTAACGGATAAGGGTTTTACGAGACCGAGCTATTCATTGTGGGGAGCCCCGGTGCTTTTTGTGACGAAGAAAGATGGATCAATGAGGTTATGTATCGACTATAAACATCTTAATAATGTAACGGTGCAGAACAAGTATCCCTTGCCAAGGATCGATGACCTGTTTGATCAGTTAAAGGGAGCCACGATATTTTCCAAGATTGATCTAAGATTCGGATACTACCAATTAAGAGTAAAAGAGCAAGATGTACCAAATACTGCTTTTCGGACGAGATATGGGCATTATGAGTTCCTCGTCATACCATTCGGCTTGACTAATGCCCCGACTGTATTTATGGGTTTGATGAAACACGTTTTCTGGCCATATCTTGATAAGTTTGTCGTCGTCTTTATCGATGACATACTGGTTTATTCGAGTGATGACAGCGAGCACACGGAGCATCTGATTGTTGTGTTGCAAACCATGAGAGTCAAGAAATTGTACGCCAAGTTTAGTATGAGTGAATTTTAGCTTAAGGAGGTCGAGTTCCTAGGACATCTTGTGTCGGGTGACGCGATTCGAGTTGACCCAAGCAAGATCTCGGCTATTGTTGAGTGGAAACCTCCGAAGAATGTGACAGAGGCTCAAAGTTTCTTGGGATTGGCCGGGTACTATAGACGGTTTGTAAACAGGTTTTCTATGATCACTACTCCAATGACGAGGCTATTACAAAAAGATGTCAAGTTCGAATGGACAGAAAAGTGCCAGTAAAGTTTCGAGAAGTTAAAGGCTTTGTTGACCGAAGGACCAGTGTTAGTGCAACCGGAGTCAAGCAAGGAATTTGTGATTTTTAGCGATGCCTCCTTAATTGGTTTGAGTAGTGTGCTCATGCAAGAAGGAAAGGTTACAGCTATGCCTCAAGACAACTCAAGCCACACGAGAGAAACTATCCGACCCAAGATTTGGAACTGACAGCTATAGTATTTACGTTGAAGATTTGGAGACATCACTTGTATGGAGAGAAATGCCGAGTATTCATTGATCATACGAGTCTTAAGTATTTTATGACTCAGAAGGAGTTAAATTTATGGCAATGAAGGTGGTTAGAGCTAATAAAGGATTACGAGTTGGTAATTGACTACCACCCAAGAAAGGCGAATGTGGTCGCCGATGCATTGAGCAGAAAATCATTATTTGTGCTGAGAGCAATGGATGTCAACATGGCTTTGTTTGATGATGGTTTGGTTCTAGCAGTGTTGAGAGCTAGTCCAACATTCCTACAAGAGATTCGTGAAGCTCAGAAATGTGATAAGAAGTTGCAAGCTAAGATGGCTTAGTGAAAAACAGAAAATGTGTCCAAGTTTTGTATTGGTACCGATGGATGTTTAAGGTTTAAAGATAAAGTTTGTGTACCCAAAGACAATGAGTTTATTCAGAAGATTCTGAGAGAGGCACATAGTGGTTGTTTGCCTATCCACCCGGGCAGTATGAAAATGTACAATGACCTTAAAAAAAATGTATTGGTGGTCGGGTATGAAAAGAGACATTTCAGAGTTTCTAGCTAAATCCCTAGTGTGTCAACAAGTGAAGGCTGAACACCAAGTACCTTCGGCTCTACCTCAGTCTATCATGGTCTCCGAGTGGAAGTGGGATCGGATCACTATGGATTTTGTGACGGGTTTACCAGTAACCCCGAAGAAAAAGGATGTTGTTTGGGTTGTTGTGGATAGGCTGACAACGTTGACACACTTCATACCTGTGTGTACCAACTACTCCCTTGAGAAATTAGCTGACTTGTATGTTTCCGAGATTGTGAGACTACACGGGGTGCCTATATCAATTATTTCAGACAAAGAGCCATGATTTACCTCGAGGTTTTGGAAAAAGTTACAAGAGGCTTTGGGAACAAAGTTGAGTTTTAGCATAGCTTTCCATTCCCAAACCGACGGTCAGTCCAAGAGAGTAATTCAGATATTAGAGGACATGTTATAGTATTGCATCCTCGATTTCCAAGGCAGTTTGGAAAAGTATCTACCGTTGGTTGAATTTGCCTATAATAACAGTTATCAGACAAGTCTGAAAATGGTGCCTTATGAGGCTTTATATAGGCGAAAGTGCCAAACGCCTTTACATTGGACTGAGCTTAGAAAGGGTCAGATTCACGGGGTTGAATTAGTCAAGGAGATTGAAGAGAAAGTTAGAGTAATTCGTGGCTACTTGAAGGTTACCTCAGATAGACAGAAATCCTATGCGGATTTGGAATGAAAGAAAATTGAGTTTCAAGTCGGTTATAAAGTATTATTAAAAGTATCTCCATGGAGGAAAGTCCTCAGATTTGGTAGAAAAGGCAAGTTGAGTCCTTGTTTCATAGGACCTTATGAAATTACTGAGAGAGTGGAGCTAGTTGCCTATCGATTGGCTTTACCACTAGAGTTGGAAAAGATTCATGACGTGTTTCATGTGTCCATGCTACGTCGATATAAATTAGACTCTTCGTATGTGATTACGCCGTCAGAGTTGGAGATTCATCCGGACATGACTTATGGTGAAGAGCCAGTCAAGATTTTAGGTCGGGAAGTCAAATAGTTGAGAAATAAGAGTATAAAACTTGTGAAAGTTTTGTGGCATAGAAATGGAGTCTAGGAAGCCATATGTGAACCCGAGGAGACTATGAGAAATCAGTATCCGAACTTATTCACTGGTAAGATTTTCAAGGACGAAAATTCGTAAGGGAGAGAAATGTAACAGCCTGATTTAGCTCGAAACAACAAATCTGAAGTCGTAGGAATTATTTTACTTTTTTAAAATAGAGTCATACAATGGTTATTATAGTGCATGAAAAATTTGGTCAACTAATTTTAACATTTGTGAGCCCAATTGCGAAAAAGGACTAAATCGCATAAAGTGGAAGAGTCCTAAATTGATACCTAAAGGTGTCAAATAGCTAGAGAACCAAAAATTGAGGGTCTTTAAAGGGCAATTAGTCCTTTTTAAAAGTTCTTGGCTAGCCATAGAGTCAAAGTGGGGCCAAAATCTTTAAGTTTGGTATGCTAGGTGACTTATTTTGGCTAAAATAGAAAAAGTAGTCAACTTTCTTTTCTTCTCATCTCTTCCCACCAAAATTATCAGCCATTTTTGGGGTTTGAAAGCTTCAAAAATTTCAGCAACTTTGAGCCCTCTCAAGTAAGTAATTTTGAGAGTTTCTTCTAATGATTTTTACATTTTTGAGACTTTAGAAACAAGAGGTTTCTAATGTGGGGTCTATTTTGCAAAATGATCAAGAGTTTAGGGTTTTTCCATGAAAGGATTTGTGTTTTGTTATTTTGAGTTTTTATGGAAGAAAATGAGCCTTGGTTGTCTTATAAATAACTTTTGTGAAAGGTGTTAGCATGAAAACATCTAAAGGGTCTATTTTGCACAGGTTGCAAAATAAGTTATAAGTGTGTCAAATAGAGAGAATTTGGAATTGCTATAAGAGTAAAAAGAGTTCGGCTAGGCTTAAGATGCAAAGAAATTTGATAAAAATTAATTTTTGAGGATAGGGGCAAAATGGTCATTTTGCCAAAGTCTAGGGGCAAAATGGTCATTTTGCCAAAGGTGTAAATTTTTAATTGCCTAATTGTAATTAGTGGCTAAATGAGTGTATTTTTGCTAATATAGATCAAGAATTTCTAAATTAGAACCAAGACTGGGGGAAAGCCAAGCAAATCGACTAAACCATATATTCGCTACATTTTGAAGTCCAAGGTAAGTTGTATGTAAATGAGACAACTACATTGCTAAAATATGTGTTGGAATCGTCATTGAATTGATATAGCATGAATTGATTGATTAATAAATGGAGATAGTAGAACTTCTGTTGAAACCTTAGGAAGTAAACCAGATATTCATGCTTTAACATTTGGTTACTTGTGTGAGCTAATGTAAAACATGTCTGGGACATGCATCAGCCACAATATGAGAGCCAGTGTAAGACCATGTCTGAGACGTGGCATCGGCATCAAGAGGAGTGCTAGTGTAAGACATGTCTGGGACATGCATCGGCCTCAAGACGTAAGCCAGTGTAAGACATGTCCGGGACATGCATTAGTAGCGAGATGTGTCAGTGTAAGACCATGTCTGGGATATGGCATCGGCACGGTTATGTAAGAGCTAGTGTAAGACCATGTCTGGGACATGGCATCGGCACCTTACCCATGTTTGAGTCATATGGAATATCCAGTAGTGTACCGAATGGTTCAACAGTGAAAGTTATGAATTTAAGTTAATGAAGAAAGTATAACCGTATTGTGAGTATTACAGGTACCTAAGTGATACATATGTATAAGATGTGAACTCATTGTCTATGCTATGTGATTTGTATGAAGTGAAGAGTAAGTCATGCTTATGCCCACTTTGGTATCATGAGTTGTTGATAAATAGTAGACTTAGTGTTGTATATTTATTTATGTGCAACTTACTCAGCTTTATGCTTAATCCCTTTCCTTTCCATTTCCTTACAGTGCCACCTATCTAGCTCAAGGATCACCAAAAGTCAGAGATATCGATCACACTATCAGCAGAAGCAATCGTTATATTTGGATTTATATTTTTGAATATGGCACGATAGGACTTAGACCTTATCATTTTGTGTCTTTGAGAATTGGGCAATTATAATGACTCGAGTTGGGAACCCTTTATTTTGAATTAAGCCTTGAATGAAGGCTAACACTCATTTTGATTTATAAAAGATGTATTGTCATGGTTAAATGAATGTCTATTGTGGCTGATTTGATATTAGAAGTTGTGTTGTTTTGATATTGGTGGGTATTTGTATGAATCTAAGTATGTCAAGGTGGCAAAAAGGCTTGGTAAATAGCCTTATATTGTCCACATAGGTAGACACACGGGTGTGTGTCTAGGCCGTGTGTGACACACGGTCAACCCATGGGCGTGTGGTCCAGCCGTATGTCCCATGCATGTAAAAATTTCAAGTCAGAATGCAATGTAATAAACACATGGGCAGAGACACGACCGTGTGTCTTAGCCGTGTGGAGGACACGGCCTAGTGCATGGGTGTGTGCCATGGCCGTGTGACATTTCAGGGATGCTGACATTAGAAATAGAATGTCCAAGTTTTTACATACGGGCTAGAACACCGGTGTGTCATGGCCGTGTGAGTAATACGGGCTATTGACATGGGCGTGTGTCCGGCCGTGTGAAACCCCCTGTAGGTATGAATTAGAAATTAATTCTACACAGGTGTGGGACTCCTAGCACGGCCCATCAGCACGACCATATCGAAATGGTCACACGGGCGTGTTACCCTTCCACACAGACGTGTTACCCTGTTTTAAAGGCAAATTTCTTAAGGTTGGTTTAATGACCCGGAAAGGTTCTGAATAGTTTTCAATGATCGATTTAGGGCTCGTAGGCCCATAATAAGAAAGTTAAAGTAGATATAGAAAAAGTTTTAATTTAGATCGAGTTTTAGTGACTTGAGGTTGGTTGAAAGCATGATATCGAGTTAGGTAATGCCTTGTACTCACCCCGGTGTGGGTTACGGGTATGGGGTGTTACATTTAGTGGTATAAGAGCTATGGTTTAGTCGGTTCTAGGACTAACCTAACGAGAGTACAAGTCTTGCCATACATGCGATAAATATATATTGATAGTGCGATGATTTCTGACGATCATAATTATGTTTTTATATAGTAAATGGATCCTGATAGAGCCACGGCGTACGACGTCGAAAGTAACGCGCCGACTCCCGCAGAAGGGACCACACCAGTTAAGAGTGAGCCCGTGACTATGGGCTAAGACAGAAGGGCTAGAGAAGCCTCCCTCCGAATAATAGATGCTTGGTATACGGAGTTTGTTCATGCGAACCCGAACACTCACCTCCCCCACCTCCTTCGATTCCTCAGTATGCCCCTGTAGCTCCGCATGGTGCAGACATGTTTAGAAGAGAGAAGCCTCTAGCCAACAAGATTCGGAAACAAGGGGCCGAGGAATTCTAGGCTAGCATAGATGATGACCCGGAGAGAGCAGAGTTTTGGCTAGAAAATACCATTAGGGTATTTGATGAGCTATCATGCACACCTGAAGAGTGCGTGAAATGCGCTGTGTCGCTCTTACGAGATTCGGCATATCAGTGGTGGAATACTCTCGTGTCCGTGGTACCGAGAGAAAGGGTAACTTGGGAATTTTTCCAAGAAGAGTTCTGAAAGAATTATATTATGCAGAGGTTCATGGATCAAAAAAGGAAGGAATTTTTAGAGTTGAAGCAAGATAATAAGACTATGATGGAGTATGAATGTGAGTTTGTGAAATTCAGCAAGTATGCGAGGGAATGCGTATCCACAGAAGCTACCATGTGTAAGTGGTTTGAGGACGGCCTCAATGAAGATATCCGAGTATTTTTCGGCATCTTAGAACTGAGAGAGTTTGTAGTGCTTGTTGAGAGAGCATGCAAGGTAGAGGAGCTAGTAAAAGAGAGGAAGAAAAAGCTATTGAGTCGCGAGATTTCAAGACGAGACAGATGGAGAAATCACATCAGTCATCGTCTAAGAGATGGAAAAAATTCACTACCCGATCGAATGCTTCGATGGGGTTTTCAAATAGAAATAAGAACTGGCAGAACACCACTTCGAGAGCCCAGACCACTTCAGTCTCAAGTAGGGCTCAGCCAAATAGGCCAAAATGCTCTCAATGTGGTAGGTGTCATTTTGGCAAGTGCCGAGGAAATGAGATGGGCTGCTACAAGTGTAGGTCACTAGACCACTTTATCTGTGATTTCCCTGCGATGGAAGAGAGAGAAAAGAAGCAAAAATTGTAGGCAACCAGTGCTCCGTTGAGGGGTAGACCACAAAAGAACCCCAGGAGAGGGGCTAGTAGTAGGGGTACGACAAAAGATGCTGCGGTGAGGTCCGAGGGCAGAGTGGCTACAAGGACTTATGCTATTCGTGCCCGCGAAGAGGCGGAGTCTCCCGACGTGATTACAGGTACTTTTTCTGTCCATGATATATCTGTCGTTGCTTTAATTGATCCGGGGTCTACCCACTTCTATATTTGTATGGAATTGATACCTCGAGTGAACATGATAGTAAAGTCCACTGAATTTGTGATAAGAGTGTCCAATCCTTTGGGTAGATATGTGTTAGTGGACCAAGTGTGTAGAAATTATCTTTTGAAAATTAGAGGTCATTGTTTCCAGCTAACTTGATGTTATTACCGTTTAATGAATTTGATGTAATTCTTAGGATAGATTGGTTGACTACTCATAGTGTTGTAGTGGACTGTGGAAAAAATATAATTGAGTTTAAATGTGAAGACAGGAATGTTCTTAAAGTTGGACCAAATGGGTTAGATAATCTGCCTGTAGTAGTATCGTCTTTAACTGCCAAGAAATATTTGAGGAAAGGATATGAGGCTTCCTTAGATTTTGTGCTAAATACTGAAGTGTCCTAGTTGAAGATTGAATTGGTACTAGAGGTTTTCGAGTTTACCGACGTGTTTCTAGAGTTGGTCCCCGGTACGACACCCATCTTGATTGCTCCATATCGGATGGCTTCGACAGAATTGAAAGAATTGAAGGTACAATTGCAAGAGTTAACGGATAAAGGTTTTGCAAGACTGAGCTATTCACCGTAGGGTGGCCCGGTTCTTTTTGTGAAGAAGAAAGATGGATCGATGAGGTCATGTGTCGACTATAGATAGCTTAATATAGTAACAGTGAAGAACAAGTATTCCTTGCCAAGGATTGACGACCTGTTTGATCATTTAAAGGGAGCCACGGTATTTTCCAAGATTGATCTAAGATCCAGATACTACCAGTTAAGAGTAAAAGGGCAAGATGTACCAAAGACTACTTTTCGGATGAGATTTAGGCATTATGAGTTCCTCATCATGCCCTTCAGCTTGACTAATGCCCCGACGGTATTTATAGATTTGATGAACCGTATTTTCAAGTCATATATGGATAAGTTTGTAGTCGTCTTTATCGATGACAAACTGGTTTATTCGAGTGATGAGAGCGAGCATGCAGTGCATCTGAGAGTTGTGTTGCAAACCTTGAGAGTCAAGAAATTGCACGCCAAGTTCAGTAAGAGTGAATTTTGGATTTAGGAGGTCAAGTTCCTAGGACATCTTGTGTCGGGTCACAGGATTCAGGTTGACTCAAGCAAGACCTCAGCTATTGTTGAGTGGAAACCTCCGAAGAATGTGATACGGTTCAAAGTTTCTTAGGATTGGCCGGGTATTATAGACGATTTGTAAATGGGTTTTCTATGTTCGCTACTCCAATGACGAGGCTATTACAAAAAGAATGTCAAGTTTGAATAGACAGAAAAGTGCCAGTAAAGTTTCAAGAAGTTAAAAGCTTTGTTGATCGAAGCTCCAGTGTTAGTGCAACCGGAGTCGGGCAAGGGATTTGTGATTTTTAGCGATGCCTCCTTGATTGGTTTGGGGTGTGTGCTCATGCAAATAGCCTATGCCTCAAGACAACTCAAGCCACACGAGAGAAACTATCTGACCCATGATTTGGGACTGGCGGCTATGGTATTTGCAATGAAGATTTGGAGACATCACTTGTATGGAGAGAAATGCCAAGTATTCACTGATGATAAGAGTCTTAAGTATTTGATGACTCAGAAGGAGTTAAATTTACGGCAACGAAGGTGGTTAGAGCTGATAAAGGATTACAAGTTGGTAATTGACTACCACCCAAGAAAGGCGAACGTGGTCGCCGATGCATTGAGCAGAAAATCATTATTTGTGTTGAGAGAAATGGATGTCAATATGGCTTTGTCTGATGATGGTTCGATTCTAGCAGAGTAATTCAGATATTAAAGGACATGTTACGGTGTTGCGTCCTCAATTTCCAAGGCAGTTGGGAAAAGTATCTACCGTTGGTTGAATTCGCCTATAATAATAGTTATCAGACAAGTCTGAAAATGGCGCCTTATGAGGTTTTATATGGGCAAAAGTGCCGAATGCCCTTATATTGGACTAAGCTTAGAGAGGGTCAGATTCACGGGGTCGAATTAGTCAAGGAGATTGAAGAGAAATAGTGGTCTCAGAATCACAAATTCAAAGTTGGAGGAATTATTTTATTTTTTTAAAAATAGAGTCATACCATGGTTATTATAGTTCATGAAAAATTTGGTGAGCTAATTTTAACGTTTGTTAGCCAATTGCGAAAAAGGACTAAATAGCATAAAGTGAAAAAGTCCTAAATTGATAGCTAAAGGTGTCAAATAGCTAGAGAATAAAAAACTAGGGGTCTTTAAAGGGCAATTAGTCCCTTTTAAAAGTGCTTGGCCGACCATAGTGTTAAAGAGAGGACAAAATCTTTAAGTTTGGTATGTTAGGTGACTTATTTTGACTAAAATAGAAAAAGTAGTCAACTTTCTTTTCTTGTCGTCTCTTCCCATCGAAATTATCAGCCATTGTTGGGGTTTGAAAGCTTCAAAAATTTCAACAACTTTGAGCCCGTTCAAGTAAGTTATTTTGATAGTTTCTCTTAATGATTTTTACATTTTTTTTAGACCCTAGAAACATGAGCTTTCTAATGAGGGGTCTATTTTCCAAAATGATCAAGAGTTTAGGGTTTTGCCATGAAAGGATTTGTAATGAGTCTTGGTTGTCTTATAAACAACTTTTGTGAAAGGTGTTAGCATGAAAACACCTAAAGAGACTATTTTGCCTAAGTTGCAAAATAAGTGATAAGTGTGTGAAATAGAGAGAATTTGGAGTTGCTATAAGAGTAAAAAGAGTTCAGCTAGGCTTAAAATGCGAAGAAATTTGATAAAAATCGATTTCCGAGCATAGGGTTTTTGCCAAAGTCTAGGGGCAAAATGGTCATTTTACCAAAGGTGTAAATTTTTAATTGCCTAATTGTAATTACTGACTAAATGAGTGTATTTTTGCTAATATAGATCAAGAATTTCTAAATCAGAACCAAGATCGGGGGAAAGCCGAGTAAATTGACTAAATCGTATATTCACTATATTTTGATGTTCGAGGTAAGTTGTATGTAAATGATACAACTACATTGCTGACATTTGTGTTGGAATCGTCATTGAATTGATATAACATGAATTGATTGATTATGAAATTGAGATAGTAGAACTTCCGTTGAAACTTTAAGAAGTAAACCGGATATTCCTACCGTAATATTTGAGTCACTTGTGTGAGCTAGTGTAAGACATGTCGCGACATGCATCGGCCATAATATGAGAGCTAGTGTAAGACCGTGTCTGAGACGTGGCATCGATATCGAGACAAGTTGTAATGCCCCCACGCCCGAGACCGTCTCCGGAGTCGAGTATGAGGTGTTACTAAGCTTAATTTAACATATTTAGAACTTTGGATTACTTATTTCTACATTCACAGCTTTTAAGCTACTTGCATCACAGTCACAAGAAAAATCATATCTCGAGTTACGAAACTCGAAATCAAGATCCGTAAATTTTCCCTAAATCTAGACTCATATACCTATCTACTAATTGTTTTCTAGAATTTTTGGTTAGGCCAATTAGTAAAGTTTATTAGTTAAAGTTACCCCTATTTCAGGACTTGACTGGTCTGACCTCTGTTTACTACAAACCACATTTCTCTCTGTAAAAAATCCATATGACTATGAGGTTTATTTCTCATGAAACTAGACTCAATAAGGATTCTGATAATATAAAATACACTACCTAATTATATCTTTACAATTTATGGTGAATTTCTAAATTTGGAATAGGGGATTCAGAAACTGCTATGACCCTGTTTCACTAAAATTCAAATATCTTGTAACATATAATTCCTTTACCTGTTTCATTTCTTTCATGTGAAACTAGACATAATAAGCTTCAATTTGATATGTAGTACATCACCAAGTTCAATTGATATGATTTTTAGTAAATTTTTAAACTTGCACCAGTGTTGCTGCGAGATTCATTTATGGCAATTTTCATCCCTTTTATGAGTTTTATGCACTAAGTATCTTAATAATTTTCCTTAACATCAAATATAATCTAAACTAACTATTTTCATAATTTATCATTATCAAGCATTTCCTCAACCATTCCATCACCATACCATAAGATCATTTACACAAAAAGGTATATTGCTATACATGCCATACTTAAATTTACAAGCCATTACCAAAAGTCTTAGGATAGTGTGGTGAGCCTTGACCTATCCCAACTCCTCGAGCTGGCTTGTCCAAAACTACAATGAGTAAGAAGGAGGAGTAAGCATAAATGCTTAGTAAGTTCATATGCAAATAATAAGTAACATAGCAAGCAGTCATACCAATCAACATTAGCATGTATCACTAAAACACATATCACATTTTTAATCATTTTTCATCATCTTATTACCTTATCGTGGTTGTATCAATACTCAACCCGAGGGTTAAATACATACATGTCCAAAATATCCATTTCACATCACTTACCAATACGTCTCTTTACATCTCGAATATTCCTCCATTTGAGTAGAACTTTACCTGTTGAACACATCGGAATATAATTCGGATACATGGATAACTTGCACATAAGTGCCATATATGCAATCAAGCAATCATGTAACCCGCCCATAAGCGAACTCGGACTCAACTCAATAAGCTCGGGCGTTCGCATCCATAAGTGAACTCGGACTCAACTCAACGAGTTCGGATGCCTAGTTACATCTCACGAACTCGGACTCAACTCAACGAGTTCGGACATTCGCATCCATAAGTGAACTCGGACTCAACTCAACGAGTTCGGATGCTCAACCATCCTAGTGACATGTCACTTGTATCCTAATCTATTCCTAAGGTTCAAACGGGCTTTTTCCCTCGATCTCACATTTGCCATCTTCCATGGAATATCGAAACCGATACTCGGTAGCAATTCATATTTATCAAGTAGTAAACATAATTTGCATATTACTCAACATTAACCACAAAGCATAATATTTCACGATTAAAAATCAGCATATCATATAATTAACATTAATAACTTAAAAATAACAATTATGCTACATTATTTACACATGAACTTACCTTGGTACCAAAATACAAAGATTTTGCAATTTAGTCCACAATCTTTTCTTTTCCTCGATTGAGGTCGATCCACGTCTTTCTTGATCTAAAATAACACATTTAGCTTATTTAATACTCACATTATCAAATTAATCCTTAACTCAAATTTTGGAAAAATTACAATTTTGCCCCTAAACTTTTGCATATTTACATTTTTGCCCCTAGGCTCGGGATTAAACTTTATTCCTTATTCTTGTGTTTTAAAACATGCTGATCACTTTTCTCTTCTATGGCAACATCAAATTCTCACTCTAACATGTACTTGTGACTATTAGGTATTTTTACCGATTAAGCCCTTTACTCGTTTTGCTTAAAATCGAGTAGTACAAGTTGTCTAACATAATTTAAAACTTCATATTCTATCATAAAACATCAAAATACACAAATTTCACCTATGGGTATTTTTCAAAATATAAACCCTAGGTTAAATTATTGCTAACATAAGCTTTATCGAGTTCTGGGATCTCAAAACGTAAAAATCATTAAAAGCGGGCTTGGAATCACTTACTATGGAGCTTGGAAGCTTGAAACAAACCCTAGCTATGGAGAACCCTTGAAATTTCGGCCTAATGAAGAAGATGGAAAAAATTGGCTTTTAATTTTGTTTTTAATTCATTTTAATAACTAAATGACCAAAATACCCTTACTACTAAACTTTCCAAAAATTCCTTCCATGTCCTAATTTTGTCCATGAACTTAAAATTGGTCAAATTTCTATTTAAGACCTCCTCATTAATATTCCAAAACAATTTCATACTAAAAACTTCTAGAATGCAAGTTTTGCAACTTATTCAATTTAGTCCCTACTTTCAATTTAAGCACTTTAGGCATAGAATTTCATCACGAAATTTTCACACAATCATGAAATCATATCATAAACCTCAAAATAATTATAAAATAATTATTTCTATCTCAGATTTATGGTCACCAAAACCACTATTCCGATTAGGCCCTAATTCGGGATATTACACAAGTGCTAGTGTAAGATATGTCTAGGACATGCATTGGCCTCAAGATGTAAGCCAGTGTAAGACATGTCTGGGAAATGCATTGGCAGTGAGATGTGTCAGTGTAAGACCATGTCTGGGACATAGCATCAGCACTTTTATGTGAGAGCTAGTGTAAGACCATGTCCGAGACATAGCATTGGCCTCAAAGATGATAGCCAGTGTAAGACCATCTCCGAGACATGGCATCGGCCTCGAATATGATAGCCAATATAAGACCATGTCTGGGACATGGCATGTTTGAGTCTTATGGAATATCTAGTAGTGTACCGAATGGTTCAACGGCGAAAGTTATGAATTTAAGTTAATGAGGAAAGTATAACCTTATTGTGAGTATTACAAGTACCTAAGTGATACATATGCATAAGATGTGAACTCATTGTATATACTATGTGATTTGTATGAAGTGAAGAGTAAGTCATGCTTATGCCCACTTTGGTATCATGAGTTGTTGATAAATGGTAGACTTAGTGTTGTATATTTATTTATGTGCAACTTACTAAGCTTTATGCTTACTCCCTTTCCTTCCCATTTCCTTACAGTGCCGTATATCTAGCTCAAGGATCACCAAAAGTCAGAGATATCGATCACACTATCAACCGAAGCAATCGGTATAGTTGGATTAATATTTCTGAATATGACATGTATAGGTCTTAGACTTTATCATTTTGTGTCTTTGAGAATTGGCCAATTATAATGACTCGAGTTGGGAACCCTTTATTTTGAATTAAGCCTTGAATGATGGCTAGCACTCATTTTGACTTATAAAAGATGTATTGTCATGGTTAAATGAATTTCTATTGTGGTTGATTTGATATTACAAGTTGTGATGTTTTAATATTAGTGGATATTTTTATGAATCTAAGTATGTCAGGGTGGCAAAGAGGCTTGGTAAATGCCTTATATTGTCTACACGGGTAGACACATGGGCATGTGTCTAGGCTGTGTGTGACACACGATCAGCCCTATGGGCGTGTGGTCCAGTCGTGTGTCCCCTGCACGTAAAAATTTCAAGTCAATATGAATGGTAATAAACACACGTGCAAAGACATGGCCGTGTGGAAGACACGGCCTAGTGCACGGCGTGTGCCACGGCCGTGTGACATTTTAGGGATGCTGACGTCAGAAACAAAATGTCCAAGGTTTTACACACCGGCTAGAACACGGGTGTGTCATGGCCGTGTGAGGAACACAGGCCATTGGCACGGGCATGTGTCCGACCGTATGAAAACCCCTGTAGGTTTGAATTAGAAATTAATTCTACATGGGTGTGGGACACAGGCGTGTCCCAGGGTGCTTAGGCCGTGTGAATCACACGGGCCATCAGCACGACCTTGTCAAAATGGTCACAAGGGCGTGTGTCCTATTTTAAAGGCAAATTTCTTAAGGTTGGTTTAAAGACCCGAAAAGTTTTTGAATAGTTTTCAATGATATATTTAGGCTCGTAGGCCCATTATATGAAGGTTAAAGTAGAAATATTTTAATTTAGACCGAGTTTTGGTGGCTTGAGGTTGGTTGAAAGCATGATATCGAGTTAGGTAATGCCTTGTACTCTGCCTCAGTGTGGGTTACGGGTATAGGGTGTTACATTGTCGAAGATTATCACCACACTATCAAACATTGCTTTGGTACCTTTTGAAAGAGTAAATATTTAAGTATGGCATGTATAGGCTAGGATTAATGTGGTATGTTTTTTTAGTATAAATTATGTGATGCATTATTACCAATATGATGTGTTCTAGGATGGCCAAAGAGAATTGGCCAATTTGGTAAGATTGTGGCATGAGATTGGTTGTTAATGATATAGCATGAATGGTGTATGTTTTGGTTATGTATTGGTTGGAATTTGGTATGAAATGATTTGGTTTTGATCTTGTAGGGAGGACCCAAAACTACGGTGGCAAGTTGGCCTTGTAAATGGCCTATTTTTGCCTACACGGGCAGGGACACGGGCGTATGTCTCTACCGTGTTACTCGAGGTCTATTTTAAAATGAACCTGGGTAGACAACACAGTCATACACGCCGGCGTGTGCCAACTAGTTTGGCCAAGTTAGTTTCGAGTACGGGCTAGACACACGGGAGTTTGACTGGCCGTGTGACACAAGTCAGTAGCCTTCCCAATTTTCACATGGCCTGACACACGGGCGTTTTTTGTAGCCGTGTGAACAAGTTAGTAAGTATGCCCTGTTTCGCCATAACCTAGACACACGAACGTGCCTAATGCCGTGTGAGGCAGACGGCCTGTTTACACGGGCGTGTGACCTTTGTAACTTAGAAAATTGTTAAGTTTCAAAAAAAATTTGTATGTGTTCGGTTTAGTCTCGACCTCTTCTTAATGCATGTTTAAGGTCTTGTTGACCTAAAAAAGGGACCTTATGTTGATATTTGATTTTGCTATGATAATGTATGACTTTTGATTGCGAAATGTTCTGATATGTTTGATGATGCCTCTTAACCCTAATTCGATGACGGATACAGGTTAGGGGTGTTACATGAGGCTCGAGAGGCCTTATTCCGTGCTATGATCAAATGGTTTGCTGAGTTCATTCGTATGAGCCCGACTATTTAGCCACAACCTCCACCCCCTCAAAATCCTTAACCCGTACCGCTAGTGCCACAAGGTATGGATTTTATGATATTTCATAGAACCCCTATTAATAAGTTTCGGAAACAAGGGGCGAAAGAGTTTAGAGTAAATGTCGAGGATGATACTGAGAGAGTAGAATTTTGGCTTGAGAATTTGATAAGGGTATTTGATGAACTATCATGAAACCCAAAGAGTGTTTGAAGTCCTTGTTGAAAGATACATGATATCACTGGTGGAAGACGCTAGTATCTGTGCTACCTCAAGAGAGGGTCACATAGGAATTCTTCCAAGAAGAATTCTAAAAGAAGTACATCAGAGAACGATTCATTGACTAGAAGCGCAAGGAATTTTTAGAATTGAAACAAGGCTACATGTCAGTGACTGAGTACGAAAGAGAGTTTGTTCGGATCAGCAAATATGCTCGAGAGTGTGTATCCTTTGAGGCTAAAATGTGTAGAAGGTTTAAAGACAGACTTAATGAGGATACTAGAGTGTTAGTGGGTATTCTTGAGCTAAAGGAGTTCGTTGTGCTCGTTGGTTGGGCTTGTAAAGCTGAGGAACTGACCAAGGGAAAGAGAAAAGCTAAGGCTAAGGCTAAAAATAGAAGAGAGAGGTCGATGAGCAAGTCGTTCCCCTCTCATTCTTAGAAATCCAGAGATATGTATTTTTGTTCTCATGTTTCGGCCGGGCATTCGTACGAAAATCGTAGGAAGAAAAATTCAAGTTTTAAATCTCAGGCTACATTTCTGGCTAGTATGGGTAACACTAAACCATTTAAACCCGAGTGCCAACATTGTGGAAGACGTCATCTTGGTGCCTATAGGATGAACGACGGATCTTGTTTTAGACGTGCTCCTCAAGACCACTATATCAAAGACTGCCCCGAGATGGTCGAGAAAGAAAAATTTTAGTGTACAAGGCCGGGTAGTATGGCTACAAAAGGGAGACATTCGAGAAAAATTTCAAAGTACAAGGCCGGGTAGTACGGTTACAAAAGGGAGACCTTCGAGAAATGGCAGTAATGGAGCTAGTAGTAAAAGTGTAACGAGGGATACAACGGTGAGATCTGAAGCTAGAGCTCTGGCTAAGGCCTATGCCATACATGTGCATGAGGATGCATCTTCTCCAAATGTGATCACTGGTATTTTTTCTCTTTATGATACTACTGTTATTGCTTTGATTGACCCTGCTTCTACTCATTCGTATGTGTTCATGAAATTGGTATCTAGCATGAATATGCCTATTGAGTCTACGAAATTGATGATTAAAGTGTCAAACACCTTAGACAAGCATGTTTTAGTTGATAGGGTATGCAAGAAATGTCCCTTGATGATTAGAGGTCATTGTTTTCTAGCTGACTTAATGTTGTTTCCTTTTGATGAGTTTGGTGTTATATTGGGAATGGATTGGTTGACAATTCATGATGCTGTAGTAAATTGTAGACAAAAATTTATTGAATTGAAATGTGAAAATAGTGAAATTCTCTGGGTTGAATCAGATGAGTCAGATAGGTTGCCAATCGTGATTTCTTCGATGCCTGCTCAGAAACATATGAGAAAAAGGTGTGAGGCTTATTTGGCTTATGTGTTGAATACAAAAGAGTCTGATTTGAGAATTGGATCAGTGCCTGTTTTATGTAAATATTTGGATGTACATTTGGAACAATTGCAAGGTTTACCTCCAATTAGAGAAGTAGAGTTTTGGTATTGATGTAATGCCAGGGATAACACCTATTTCGATTGCTTCGTATAGGATGGCCCCGACTAAGTTGAAAGAACTAAAGTCGCAGTTGCAAGAATTGACCGACAAGGGTTTTGTGACACCGAGCTTTTCATCGTGGGGTGCTCCAGTATTATTCGTGAAAAAGAAAGACAGTTCTATGAGGTTGTATATAGACTACCGACAGCTCAATAAGATAACAATCAAGAACAAGTATCCTTTGCCAAGGATTGATGACTTATTTGATCAATTGAAATGAGTGTCATGGTTTTCTAAAATAGACTTAAGGTTCGGCTACTATCAGTTGCGAGTTAAGGATTCGGATGTGCCTAAAATTGCTTTTAGAACTAGGTATTGTAACACCCCAAACCCGTGACCGTCACCGGATTTGAACATGTGGTGTTACCGGGCTTACTTCCCTTTTTTTTCTCTCTTGACAATAATTGATTTCAGTTCCAGGCAGGCTAGCTAACTGCGTCACTGTCACTTTAGAAATCATATCTGGAGTTCCAGAACTCGAAAATCAGTTCCGTAAATTTTACCTGAAACTAGACTCATATATCCATCCCTGGATTTATTTCTAGAATTTTTGGTTGGGCCAATTGGTACAGTTTATTAGTTAAATTCACCCATGTTACAGGGGTTGACTACACTGACCTTCGTGTGTTACAACTTGAATATCTCTCTTTACAGGGATTTAATACTGGTTCCGTTTGTTTCTAAAGAAACTAGACTCAAAATGGAATCTGAAAATATAAGGCATGACTTCTAATTCTTTCTGGATAATTTATAGTAAATTTTAAAAGTTGCGACAGGGAACCCAGAAACCGTTCTGGCCCTGTCTCACAAGAACTCTAATATCTCTCAGTATACTGCTCATATGGTCATTTTGTTTCGTCCATATAAAAATAGATTCATCAAGGTTCAATTTCATAATTTATTCACTATTTAATTCTACTTCTACTATTTTTAGTGATTTTTCAATCTCATCTCACTGCTGCTGACAGCAACAGTTACTGCAGTAGACTATGCCAATTTCATGAATCTTTCCTTGGTCTTACTAATCATCCATCATACATGACACAAATTATGGCCACCTTATCAAAATTAAAGTTTCTAAGACTCGTGGCTATAGGTTCTAGCATCCCACTCGACGACCACATAGGCCATTTTCACATGGCTTAAAGTTTACAACCCACAATTCAACAAAACATAATAGCCTATACATGCCAATTGTTCTCCTAGTTCAACTACGAAGACAATACCAAAAGGTTTCCAGCCGGTGTGATGACTTCAACGACGGTTCCGAGCACGCGACAATACGAGTCCAAGAGACCTAAAATGGGTGACAAGAAAACATCGAGTGAGTTTATAACTCAGTAAGTCATAAGCATTCATCAACCATCCATTAGTAAAATTTTCACAACATGAAACGATAGAACGAGGCTAGGTACTTCATCCATATCGAACTATACCATAATTCCTCGGACCTTCGATACAATCTCATTCCAAGTCATACATCCACATTTCATATTCTATACAATAAGATAATTGAGGCATTTTACACACCAACTCATTCACACCACAATCATACAATTGCAATCATCACATAGATTTAAAGCTTACCACGCTCAACCCCGAGCAAGAACGTATTGCCTATTCGTCATGAGCTCAAGGTACTTACCCGATCCGCTGTCCATACTCAACTCGATGGAGACACACCCTCCATATAATTGTTCGATCCGAGATATATATATATATAGAGTACGCACACACGATGCTTAATACTCGATTTCGCACACTTAGTGCCATGCGATTTAAGCCCGCACACACAGTGCCATACCCTTGAGCTCGCACACTTAGTGCCATATATTTCCAGCATGCACACTTAGTGCCATATATTTCCAGCATGCACACTCAGTGCCATATTTTTCCAGCATGCACACTTAGTGCCAATCTCGTCACCGTACACTCGTATTGTTCGCACACTTAGTGCGAAATCAACTTTCTACACATTTCACTATTTCTTTTACATTCAACAAATGTCATCATTCCATACACATACATTTTCATTTGTAAATATATATATCATCCCATTAAACACAATTGCATAAATTTTACAATCATTTAAGCAATATCAAATACGTGCTTAATGACTTACCTTGTGTTCGTAAATAATTCCAAGTCGGCTACTCGATGATCTTGATTTCCCTTGTTGGACGCCTCTCCTTTAGGATCTTGAGCTTAAACAAATAAATTAGCTCATTCAACCGCTTTGGTACATATATTGGTATCCACATTTTAATGATCTTATGACATACGAACGACATGGTAAAATTTTTATCTTACTACCTTACGTTCTTAGCTATTCGCTAATAGCCTTATGCAATTACCATACTATCAATAATCCAATCATATTCATTACTCAAGTATAGTATTTTCACATTCGGCAATAGTATTACATACAATAGCCGATTCTTCTTACTTTGTATTTATGCATCTATTTGATCATTAGTTTAGTTCAAACACCCATACACCAAGATTTATCAAGTTTAGCATGAAACATAACCTTAATCCTCAATGACCACTATGGTCGAAAATCCTAGTCAACCCAAAATCACAATTTCTAACACATAATTGTTCATAACACAATTAAAGCATCCTCTCCATTCCAACACTTCAAGACACATACATTTCCCACAAATCTCCAACTTCATATTCGGCCTTAGTGTACATACACAAGCCGATTTTTTCTTCCTATCATCCAACCTAACTATATGAATATTTAACTAGCTCACACTTCACCCATCCACAATCACTCATTTAACACAAAGAAAATAATCAACTCCCTTCACTATCTACCATGGCCGAATACTTCATGCACCACCCAAATCCAAAATTTTAACATGGGCTAGTTAAAGAACTTAGTAATCAACTTACATTAAGCTGAAATTTCAAAATCTAACATGAATTACTAACCTTGTTTTGAGCTTAAAGTTGACGAAATCTCCCTCCCCTTTCTTTCTTCAATTCGCTAAGAGAGAACCAAAGGAAATGAAGCTCTCTTTTTTTCTTTCTTTGCTCCATTCACGGCAAGGGGGGCAACCACACACACACACACATTTTTTTTGTTTCTCTTCCTACAACCTTAATATTTTATCAATTTTGACATCAACCATTAACAAAACATGTTTATGACATGTTTTCTTTTGCCCATCATCCTTGTCATGGCCGGCCACTAGGCTATCTTTAGGGAAATTTGACATGCAAATCCCTCATTTTCAGAACATGCATTATTAGGCCACTTTGCATTTGCCTAGCACATTTCTAAATTTTCTCACACAAGTCCTTTCTAGTGAAATTCACCTTTATAACACTAAATCAAATCATCAAAAATGTCACACAATTTAACACATATCATAGGCATCACAATAAATTTTAAATTATTTTTATGCCTCGGTTTTGTGGTCCTGAAACCACATCCCGTCTAGGGTCAATTTTGGGCTGTCACAACTCTCCCCCACTTAAGAAATTTTCGTCCCCGAAAATCTTATCGATAAATAGGCTCGGGTATCGCTCTTTCATTGAGTCCTCAAGTTCCCAAGTGGCTTCTTCAATTCCGTGTTTATGCCACAACACCTTCACTAACGGGATTTTCTTATTGCAACTATTTTACTTCACGCATCATAATGCGAACCGGTTCCTCTTCATAGCTCAAATTAGGTGAATCTCAATCTCGACGGGCGATTACTGGCGATGGATCGACCTATATCGTCAAGCATCGAAACATGGAAAACGTTGTGAATATTTTCGAGCTCGGGGTAAAATTAATCGATGCGCTCATCGCCCAACTCGTTCGAGATACTTCATACGGACCGATGAACCTCGGACTCAATTTGCCCTTACGGCCAAATCTAAGCACTTTCTTCCGGGTGAGACTTTGAGAAATACCTTGTCTCCAACACGATATTCAATATCTTTTCTTTTCAAATCCGCATATGACTTTTGGCGATCCGGCGACTTTCAAACTTTCACGAATTACTCGAACTGTTTGCTCGGCATCCTTAACCAAATCAACCCGAAGATTTTTCCTTCACTAAGTTCATCGAAATAATGGGGTGCGGCATTTACGACCGTATAAAGCCTCGTAAGGCGCCATCTTGATACTTGATTGAAAGCTATTGTTGTAGCGAATTCAACCAAAGGTAAATACCGTTCCCATGTACCACTAAACTCAAGGATGCAACATCTCAACATATCCTCGAGTATTTGAATTATCCGTTCGGATTGACCATCGGTTTGGGGGTGAAAAGCAGTGCTAAAATGTAGCTTGGTACCCAAAGCCTCTTGCAATTTCTTCCAAAATCGCGATGTAAATCTTGGGTCTCTATCCGACACGATAGAAATAGGCACCCCATGCAATCGAATAATTTGGGAGACGATAATTACGCCAATTTATCAAGCGAAAAATCCGTGCGGACAGAATAAAATGAGCGACTTGGTCAGTCTATCAACAATGACCCAGATCGCATCCTTCTTACTCGCTGACAATGGCAGTCCGGATACAAAGTCCATGGTGACTCGATCCCATTTCCACTCGGGTATCATGATCGGCTGAAGTAATCCCGATGGCACTTGATGTTCTGCTTTCACTTGTTGACATATCAGACACCTTGAAACAAATTTAGAAATGTCTCGTTTCATACCGGTCCACCAAAATTGGCGTTTCAGGTCATTGTACATTTTAGTACTACCCGGGTGGATTGACATTCGACTACTGTGAGCCTCGTTCAAAATCATCGAAACAAGTTCCGAATTCCTTGGAATACATAATCGACCCTTGAGCGTCAAGCAATCATGGTCGTCAATCTGAAATTCGATTCCTCATTCAAACACATTCGGCTCGCTTAGCGACCAATTCGGCGTCGACCTTCGAGATTCAAGTACTTGATGAATCAATAACGGTTTGGTCTCTAATTCGACTACTAGCACCTCATCGGGAGAAACGGATAGATGAGCATCCATCGCTCTCAAAGCAACCAGTGCCTTGCGACTTAAAGCATCGGCCACCACGTTGGCCTTTCCCGGGTGATAATCAATGATGAGTTCATAGTCTTTCAACAACTCAAGCCAACGTCTTTGTCGTAGGTTTAAATCTCTCTGAGTCATCAAATATTTTAGACTCTTGTGGTCCAAATAAATGTGACACCTTTCTCCAAACAAGTAATGCCGCCATATCTTTAAGGCGAACACTATGGCTGCTAGTTCAAGGTCATGGGTCGGATAGTTTCTCTCATGCGGCTTTAGTTGTCTCGACGCGTAAGCCACAACTCGACCTTCTTACATCAACACACAACCTAACCCAAGCAAGGATGCGTCACTGTATATGACAAACTCTTTACCGGACTCCGGCTGTACTAGTACCGGGGCCTCGGTTAAACGGGTCTTTAGTCGATCGAAACTTTCTTGACAGCGTTCCGACCACTCGAACTTAACATCTTTTTGAAGTAGTTTTGTCATCGGTGCAGCTATCACCGAAAAACCTTTCACAAATCGTCGATAGTATCCGCAAGCCCCAAAAGCTCCTAACTTGGTAACATTCCTTGGAGGTTTCCAATTGACTATGGTCGAAATTTTGTTCAGTCCACCGACACCGATCACGGACACCACGTGCCCCAAAAAGCTAACCTCTTTCAACCAAAATTCACATTTCTGAACTTTGCGTATAATCGCTTATCTCGTAAGATTTGCAACACTAGCCTCGGTGTTCAGCATGTTCGGTTTCATCTTCGAATAGACCAAAATGTCATCGATAAATACAACTACGAACCGATCCAAGTATGGCCTGAAAATTCTATTCATTAAATCCATAAACACCGCGGGGCATTAGTGAGCCCAAACGGCATCACCAAGAATTAGTAGTGACCGTACCTCGTTCTAAAAGCGGTTTTGGGTATGTCCGATTCTCGGACCCTCAACTGATAGTACCCGACCTCAAATCTATCTTTGAAAACACCGAGGCTCCCTTTAATTGATCAAACAAATCGTCAATTCGTGGCAATGGATATTTATTCTTTATCGTCACTTTATTGAGTTGACGATAGTCGATGCACAACCTCATGGTTCCGTCCTTCTTCTTCACAAACAATACAGGTGCGCCCCATGGAGAAAAACTCGGTCGAGCGAAACCTCTATCCGTCAATTCTTGCAATTGAACCTTCAATTCCTTTAATTTCGTTAATGCCATACGATACGGGGCTATTGAAATCGGCGTAGTACCGGTACAACCGATGCCAAATTCCACTTCTCGAACCGGTGGCAATCCCGGTAACTCCTCAGGAAAAACATCTGAATACTCACAAACCACTGGTACCGATTCGAGTTTCCTTTCCGTCTCTTTACTCCCAAACACATACGCAAGGTATGTTTCACACCCCTTTTTCACATATCTTGACGGTCATAGAAGATATTATTGCTGGCACTCCTTTTAAATTAGTAGACTCGACTCGGACTACCTCATTATTTGCACTCCTCAAATTAATGGTTTTCCTTTTGCAGTCCACCACTGCATCATGTACGGTCAGCCAATCCATACCAAGAATAACATCGAATTCATGAAATGGTAGAAGCATCGATCGGTAGGAAAAGCAGATTCTCGAATTATTAGGGGCATCTCTTGCACACTTTATCAACAAGCACGTATTGACCCAAAGGGTTTGACACTCGAATTACGAACTCGATGAGACTCAACGGTAGAGTCTTCTGGATGCTAAGGTTTCACATACATATGAGTGAGTAGAGCCGGGGTCAATCAATGCAATCACAATAGTATCAAAGAGAGTAAAAGTACCAGTGATAACGTCAGGGGAGGATGCCTCCTCTCGTGCGCGGATGGCATATGCTCTAGCAGGAGCACGGGTCTCGGATCGGACGGCCGTATTAGAGGCTCCTCTCTAATTACCACCCCTACCTCCGAGAGATTCTCGGGGCCTACCTCCATTGTCGTTCCACTAGGTCTTGCACCTTGCGTCTTATTCCTCTCATCTAGCTCCGTGCAATCTCTAATGAAGTGGTCCTTGAACCGCATCCATAACAGCCCTATTAATGACTTACCCCAACATTCACCTAGGTGTCGTCTTCCACATTGGGGGCATTCAGGTCTCTCTTGACGATTATTGCCCACACTAGCTATCAAGTAGCTCGAGTCCGTCAATGGTCGGGCTCTAATGGAAATTCCCAGATCGTCCTCGACTTCATGGTGTCCTCCACGAACCTCTTTACAGCCGAGAACGGAGCTTTACTCGTCGATCTTTTACGGTAATCTCTTGCTTCAAATTCAGCCTTCTTCTTCTCCTCCCAAGTTCTTCCGCCTTGCGTGCTCGTTCGACTAGTGTCACGAACTCCTTTATCTCCAAAATTCCCACTAGTAACTTTAACTCTTCATTCAATCCTTCTTCAAATCTTTTGCACATCGCAACCTCATCAGCCACACACTCCAGAGCATACCGACTAAGTCTTACGAACTCATGTTCGTATTCGAGATCTGATCATCCGGCCTTGCTTGAGTTCCAAGAATTCCTTACGCTTCGATCGATGAACTGTTGACTAATGTATTTCTTTGAAATTGGATTGGAAGAAATCCCAAGTAACTCGTTCATTTGGGACTATGGAAATTAAAGTCCTCCACCAATAGTAGGTGAGTCTCTTAACAAGGATATAGCACACTTAAGACATTCGTCGGTGTGCATGACAGCTCATCTAACACTCTAATGGTGTTATCGAGCGAAACTCGGCCTTTTCGGCATCATCAAGAACTATGGCCTTGAACTCCTCGCCCCACGCTTCCTAATCAAGTCCACGGTGGTTTACTCAGCCTCACAGGATCGATGAATCGGAGGCATTGTGGGCTCTTGGGGTGGAGTATTTAAATTCGGGAATGGTTGGACAGCCGGGTTGGTTCGGGCATATTATGCGACCCACTCATTCATCATAGTGAAGAAGGCTTGTTTCGCCTTCATTTTGATTATTCGCGGATGACCGAGGCTCAACAGGCGGTGTCCCTTGCGCAGAGCAGCCGCTACACTTTCAACGTCATCCGCCAAGGGTCTCTCTACCGGGTTCCATCGCTAATCAAAACAAAAATTTCAACCGTCAGAAGTCATCACATTATTAAGCACTATCAATTTGGCATGTATAGCTAGACTCACACGCGCTATGGTAGTCCTAGAACTGACTAAACCATAGCTCTGATACCAATAAAATTGTAACACCCCTAACTCGTGACCGACGCCGGTGTCGGACACGAGGGGTTAACGAGACAAATCCTCTTAAAGTACCGACCAATTTGGCATTTCTGGACAGGCTGGAAAACTGCATCACCGTCGCCTTAAAAATCATATCTCGAGTTCCAAAACTCGGAAACTGGTTTCGTAAATTTTCCTGAATTTAGACTCATATACCCATCCATGTATTTATTTTAGAATTTTGGTTGGGCCAATTGGTACAGTTTATTAGTTAAAGTCACCCATGTTACAGGGATCGACTGCTCTGACCTCCGCGCGTTACAACTTGAATATCTTTCTGTACAGGGCTTTAATACTGGTGCCGTTTGTTTCTAATGAAACTAGACTCAAAATGGAATCTGTACATATAAGGCATGACTCCTAATTATTTCTGGATAATTTATGGTAAATTTTCAAAGTTGCGACAGGGACCCAGAAATCGTTCTGGCCCTGTCTCACGAGAACTTTAATATCTCCCAGTATACTGCTCATATGGTCGTTTCGTTTCATCCATATAAAATAGATTCATCAAGGATCAGTTCCATAATTTACTCACTATTTAATTCTACTTCTACTATTTTTAGTGATTTTTCAATCTCATCTCACTGCTGCTGTCCGCAACAGTTACTGCAGTAGACTATGCCAATTTCATGAATTTTTTCCTTGGCCTTAATCATCCATCATACATGACACAAATTATGGCCACCTTAACAAAATTTGAGTTTCTAAGACTCGTGGCTATAGGTTCTAACATCCCACTCGACGACCACATAGGCCATTTTCACATGGCTTAAAGTTTACAACCCACAATTCGACAAAATATAATAGCCTATACATGCCAAATGTTCTTCAACAACAAAAACAATACCACAAGATTTCAGCCGGTGTGATGACTTCAACGACGGTTCCGAGCACGCAACAATACGAGTCCAAGAGACCTAAAATGGGTGACAAGAAAACACCGAGTGAGTTTACAACTCAGTAAGTCATAAGCATTCGTCAATCCACTGATAAAGTTACTACTACATGTACAACAAATGAGGCTAGGTACTCGTCCATATCGAATCTATACCATAATACCTCGGACCTTTCGGTCCAATCTCGTACCAATTCATACATCCACATTTCATATTCTACACAACAAGATAATCAAGCATTTTACACATTAACTCATTTTCCAGCACAACCATACAATTTCAATCATCACATAGATTTAAGGCTTACCAAATTCAACCCCAAGCATGAACGTATTACCTATTCGTCATGAGCTCAAGGTACTTACCCGATCCGCTGTCCATACTCACTCGATGGAGACACACCCTCCATATAATTGTTCGATTGGAGATATTTATATATATATATAGAGTACGCACACACAGTGCTTAATACTCGATTTCGCACACTTAGTGCCATGCGATTTAAGCCCGCACACATAGTGCCATGCCCTTCGAGCTCGCACACTTAGCAACCTCATCAGCTACACACTCCCGAGCATACCGACTAAGTCTTACGAACTCATGTTCGTATTCAGATACGGTCATCCGGCCTTGCTTGAGTTCCAAGAATTCCTTACGCTTCTGATCGATGAACCGTTGACTAATGTATTTCTTTCGAAATTCGGATTGAAAGAAATCCCAAGTAACTCGTTCATTTGGGACTATGGAAATTAAAGTCCTCCACCAATAGTAAGCTGAGTCTCGCAACAAGGATATAGCACACTTAAGACATTCATCGGGTGTGCATGACAGTTCATCTAACACTCGAATGGTGTTATCGAGCCAGAATTCGGCTCTTTCGGCATCATCAGTGACTATGGCCTTGAACTCCTCGGCCCCGCGCTTCCTAATCAAGTCTACAGGTGGTTTGCTTAGCCTCACAGGATCAGTAACTGGAGGCATTGCGGACTCTTGGGGCGGAGTATTTAAATTCGGGAATGGTTGGACAGCCGGGTTGGTTCGGGCATATTGTGCGACCCACTCATTCATCATGGTGAAGAAGGCTTGTTTCGCCCCTTCATTTTGATTATTCGCGGATGACTGAGGCTCAACAGGCGGTGTCCCTTGCGCGGGAGCAGCCGCTACACTTTCAACGTCATCCGCCAAGGGTCTCTCTATCCGGGCTCCATTGCTAATCAAAACAAAAATTTCAACCGTCAGAAGTCATCACATTATTAAGCACTAACAAATTGGCATGTATAGCTAGACTCACACGCTCTATGGTAGTCCTAGAACTGACTAAACCATAGCTCTGATACCAATTAAATGTAACACCCCAAACCCGTGACCGTCACCGGATTTGAACACGTGGTGTTACCGGGCTTACTTCCCTTTTTTTTCTCTCTTGACAATAATTGATTTCAGTTCCAGGCAGGCTAGCTAACTGCGTCACTGTCACCTTAAAAATCATATCTGGAGTTCCAGAACTCGAAAATCAGTTCTGTAAATTTTCCCTGAAACTAGACTCATCTATCCATTCCTGGATTTATTTCTAGAATTTTTGGTCGTGCCAATTGGTACAGTTTATTAGTTAAAGTCACCCATGTTACAGGGTTCAACTACACTGACCTTCACGTGTTACAACTTGAATATCTCTCTGTACAGGGCTTTAATACTGGTACCGTTTGTTTCTAAAGAAACTAGACTCAAAATGGAATCTTCACATATAAGGCATGACTTATAATTCTTTCTGGATAATTTATAGTAAATTTTCAAAGTCGCGACAAGGAACCCAGAAACCGTTCTGGCCCTGTCTCACAAGAACTCTAATATCTCTCAGTATACTGCTCATATGGTCGTTTCGTTTCATCCATATAAAAATAGATTCATCAAGGTTCAATTTCATAATTTATTCACTATTTAATTCTACTTCTACTATTTTTAGTGATTTTTCAATCTCATCTCACTGCTGCTGACAGCAACAGTTACTGCAGTAGACTATGCCAATTTCATGAATCTTTCCTTGGCCTTACTAATCATCCATCATACATGACACAAATTATGGCCACCTTATCAAAATTAAAGTTTCTAAGACTCGTGGCTATAGGTTCTAGCATCCCACTCGACGACCACATAGGCCATTTTCAAATGGCTTAAAGTTTACAACCCACAATTCAACAAAACATAATAGCCTATACATGCCAATTGTTCTCCTAGTTCAACTACGAAGACAATACCAAAAGGTTTCCAGCCGGTGTGATGACTTCAACGACGGTTCCGAGCACGCGACAATACGAGTCCAAGAGACCTAAAATGGGTGACAAGAAAACATCGAGTGAGTTTATAACTCAGTAAGTCATAAGCATTCATCAACCATCCATTAGTAAAATTTTCACAACATGAAACAGTAAACGAGGCTAGGTACTTCATCCATATCGGAACTATACCATAATTCCTCGGACCTTTCGATTCAATCTCATTCCAAGTCATACATCCACATTTCATATTCTATACAATAAGATAATTGAGGCATTTTTACACACCAACTCATTCACACCACAATCATACAATTGCAATCATCACATAGATTTAAAGCTTACCACGCTCAACCCCGAGCAAGAACGTATTGCCTATTCGTCATGAGCTCAAGGTACTTACCCGATCCGCTGTCCATACTCAACTCGATGGAGACACACCCTCCATATAATTGTTCGATCGGAGATATATATATATATATAGAGTACGCACACACAGTGCTTAATACTCGATTTCGCACACTTAGTGCCATGCGATTTAAGCCCGCACACACAGTGCCATACCCTTCGAGCTCGCACACTTAGTGCCATATATTTCCAGCATGCACACTTAGTGCCATATATTTCCAGCATGCACACTCAGTGCCATATTTTTCCAGCATGCACACTTAGTGCCAATCTCGTCACCGTACACTCGTATTGCCCGCACACTTAGTGCCGAAAGCAACTTTCTACACATTTCACTATTTCTTTTACATTCAACAAATGTCATCATTCCATACACATACATTTTCATTTGTAAATATATATATCATCCCATTAAACAAAATTGCATAAATTTTACAATCATTTGAGCAATATCAAATACGTGCTTAATGACTTACCTTGTGTTCGGTAAATAATTCCAAGTCGGCTACTCGATGATCTTCGATTTCCCCTTGTTGGATGCCTCTCCTTTAGGATCTTGAGCTTAAACAAATAAATTAGCTCATTCAACCGCTTTGGTACATATATTGGTATCCACATTTTAATGATCTTATGACATATGGAACGACATGGTAAAATTTTTATCTTACTACCTTACGTTCTTAGCTATTCGGCTAATAGCCTTATGCAATTACCATACTATCAATAATCCAATCATATTCATTACTCAAGTATAGTATTTTCACATTCGGCAATAGTATTACATACAATAGCCGATTCTTCTTACTTTGTATTTATGCATCTATTTGATCATTAGTTTAGTTCAAACACCCATACACCAAGATTTATCAAGTTTAGCATGAAACATAACCTTAATCCTCAATGACCACTATGGCCGAAAATCCTAGTCAACCCAAAATCACAATTTCTAACACATAATTGTTCATAACACAATTAAAGCATCCTCTCCATTCCAACACTTCAAGACACATACATTTCCCACAAATCTCCAACTTCATATTCGGCCTTAGTGTACATACACAAGCCGATTTTTTTCTTCCTATCATCCAACCTAACTATATGAATATTTAACTAGCTCACACTTCACCCATCCACAATCACTCATTTAACACAAAGAAAATAATCAACTCCTTCACTATCTACCATGGCCGAATACTTCATGCACCACCCAAATCCAAAATTTTAACATGGGCTAGTTAAAGAACTTAGTAATCAACTTACATTAAGCTGAAATTTCAAAATCTAACATGAATTACTAACCTTGTTATGAGCTTAAAGTTGACCGAAATCTCCCCTCCCCCTTTCTTTCTTCAATTCGGCTAAGAGAGAACCAAAGGAAATGAAGCTCTCTTTTTTTTCTTTCTTTGCTCCATTCACGGCAAGGGGGCAACCACACACACACACATTTTTTTTTTGTTTCTCTTCCTACAACCTTAATATTTTATCAATTTTGACATCAACCATTAACAAAACATGTTTATGACATGTTTTCTTTTGCCCATCATCCTTGTCATGGCCGGCCACTAGGCTATCTTTAGGGAAATTTGACATGCAAATCCCTCATTTTCACAACATGCATTATTAGGCCACTTTGCATTTGCCTAGCACATTTCTAAATTTTCTCACACAAGTCCTTTCTAGTGAAATTCACCTTTATAACACTAAATCAAATCATCAAAAATGTCACACACAATTTAACACATATCATAGGCATCACAATAAATTTTAAATTATTTTTATGCCTCGGTTTTATGGTCCCGAAACCACATCCCGTCGAGGGTCAATTTTGGGCTGTCACAGGTATGGCCACTATGAATTTCTTGTTAAGGAGTCGGATGTGCCTAAAATTGTTTATGCATTTAATGAACCTAATATTTCGGCCATATTTGGACAAGTTTGTTGTTGTGTTTATTGATGATATTCTGATTTATTCGAGAGATGAGGCAGAGCATGACGAGCACTTGAGAACTGTTTTGTAGACTTTAAGAGATAGACAATTGTATGCTAAGTACAGTAAAAGCGAGTTTTGGCTTCGAGAGGTTGGATTCTTGGGCCATATTGTTTTAGTTGATGGTATCCGAGTTGATCCTAGCAAGATTTCTGCTATCGTCTAATGGAAACTGCCAAGGAATGTATATGAGGTTAAAAGCTTTTTGGGCTTAGCCGGTTACTACCGATGGTTTGTGAAAGTATTCTCTATGATTGCCACTCCTATGACAAGGTTGCTTCAAAAGAATGTTAAGTTTGAATGGATGGAAAAGTGTGAACAAAGCTTAGAGAAATCGAATAATGTACCAGTTTTGGTACAACCTGAGTCGGGTAAAGAATTTGTGATTTATAGTAATGCTTCCTTAAATGGTTTAGGATGTGTACTTATGCAAGAGGATAAATTCGTAGCTTACGCTTCGAGGCAGTTGAAGCCTCACGAGAAGAACTATCCGACACATGACTTAGAGTTAGCTGCCACAGTGTTTGCTTTGAAGATATGGCGACATTATTTAATTGGTGAGAAATACCATGTCTATACTGATCACAAAAGGCTTAAGTACTTAATGACTCAAAAAGGACTTGTACTTACTGCAACGAAGATGGTTAGAACTGTTAAAGGACTATGAGCTTGTGATTGATTACCATCCGGGTAAGGCGAATGTGGTCATCGATGTTTTGAGTAGGAAGTCATTATTTGCCTTGAGGGCTATGAATTCACGACTGACTTTGTCCGATGATTGTTCGATTCTAGATGAGTTGAGAGCTAGACCAATGTTTCTTCAACAGATTTTAATGCTCAGAAAGTTGATAAAGAGTTGCAAGCTAAGAGAGTTCAGTGTGAGTCCAACAGTGAACTGGATTTTCTGAGTGACTTTGATGGTTGTTTGAGATTCCATGGAAGGATTTGTGTTCCGAAGGACACTAAGTTGATTCAAAATATTTTAAACGAGGCACACAATGATTGTTTGATAGTTCACCCGAGACAGTACAAAAATGTATAATGAATTGAAGAAAATGTATTGGTGGAATGGTTTGAAAAGAGACATCTCAGAGTTTGTATCGAAATGTTTAATTTGTCAGCAAGTAAAGGCTGAACACCAAGTACCTTCGGGTTTGCTTTAGCCCATGATGGTTTCTGAGTGGAAATGGGACCAGATTACTATGGATTTTATGACAGGGTTGCCTTTAACTTTGAGAAAGAGTGATGCCATATGGGTCATTGTTGATAGATTAACTAAAGCGGCTCATTTTATATCGGTACTTACTGATTACTCACTTGATAAGTTAGCTGATTTGTACATTAGTGAAATTGTCAGACTTCATGGAGTACCTATATCGATTATTTGGGATAGAGATCCGAGGTTCACTTTGCGGTTTTGGAAAAAGTTACAAGAGGCTTTGGGTACAAAGTTAAACTTTAGTACCACTTTCCATTCGCAAACCAACAGTCAGTCAGAGAGAGTAATTCAAATACTTGAAGGCATGCTCCAATGTTGTGTATTGGAATTTCAAGGCAGTTGGGAAAAGAACTTACCATTAGTAGAGTTTGCCTACAACAAAAGTTATCAGTCGAGTTTAAAAATAGCACCTTATGAGGCATTATATGGGCATAAGTTCCGAACACCTCTGTGTTGGACTGAACTCAGAGAAATCGGATTCACAGGGTTGACTTAGTTAAAAAAATCGAAGAGAAAGTGAAGATAATTTGTGATTGTTTAAAAGCTACTTCGGATAAACATAAATCCTACGTGGATTTGAAACGGAAAGAGATTGAGTTTCAGGTTGGCGATAAGGTATTTTTGAAAGTGTCTCCATGGAAAAAGGTTTTAAGATTTGGTAGAAAGTGCAAGTTGAGTCCGCGTTTTATTGAGCCGTATGAGATCACCAAGAGAGTAGGGTTAGTTGCCTATTGGTTAGCCTTCCATCCAAATTGGAAAAGATTCATGATGTGCTCTATGTGTCTATGTTGCACTATTACCGATCTGATCCTTCATATGTGATTTTGCCAACAGAGGTTGAGATTCAACGGGATATGACTTATGGTGAAGAACTGGTTAAGATTTTGGCTCGGGAAGTCAAAAAATTGAGAAACAAAAGTATTGCCCTTGTGAAAGTGTTATGGAAAAGACATGGGGTTGAAGATGCTACATGGGAGCCTGAGAAGGCCATGAGAAACCAATACCCAAACCTTTTCACTAGTAAGATTTTCGGGGACGAAAATCCCTAAAGGGGGGAGAGTTGTAACATCCCGAATTAGGGTCTAGTCGAAATAGTGGTTTCGAGACCACAATCTAAAGTAAAAATAGTTTTTTTATGATTATTATGAGGTTTATGATATTATTTCATGGTTGTGTGAAAATTTCCATGAGGAAATTTTATTCCTAAAGTGTCCAATTTGAAGTTAGGGACTAAATTGAATAAGTTGTAAAACTAGAGTTCTAGAAGCTTTAGGCATGAAATTGCTATGAAATATTAATTAGAGGTCCTTAAATAGTAAGTTGACCAAGTTCTAAAATTTTGGAAAAAAATGGGCATGAATAAGAAAAATATTAATTAGGGAATTTTTGTCATTTGGTTTATAAAAGAATAAAAAGGGAAAAATAAGTCAAAAATCTTGTCCATGTTCATCTACCTTAGCCAAAATTTTTGTGTTCACCATAGCTAGGGTTTCTTCTTTCAAGCTCAATAGTAAGTGCATCCTAACCCTTTTTTAATGTTCTTTACATTTTTGAAGTTGTCATCAACCAATCTAGCTATTTCTACCATCATTTTGAGCTAGGGTTCATGTTCAAAAACTTACCCATGTGTGACATGCGTGTATTTTGATGTTTAGTGGAGGAATGTGAAAGTTTGATGTGTGTTTAACATCTTTTACTAAGTGATTTTTAATGGAAATGCATGAAAAAGACCTATTTATAAAAGTTGTAAAATGGGTAGTAAATATGTGAAATAAAGAAAAATGTGGGCTGCTAGGAGTAGGAATATGAATCGGCTAGGCTTGGGTAGTAAGGAAAATGCATGCATTTCGTTTTACGAGCCTAAAGACCAATTTGTAAATAAGTGAAACATAGGGGTAAAAAGGTAATTTTACCAAAGTATGTGTCATGGGTCGATTCAAACAATGTGTGTATTAAATAAGTTAAATTTGGCATTATAGATAAAGAAAAACGTGATTTGGGTCTTGATCAGGAGAAAATCATGGTTTACGAAGAATAGGCTCGTTTGCATCATTTTGTACCAAGGTAAGTTCATATAAAAATAATGTGATGTTATGTTATATTTTTTGATGCTTGAGTATTATGTGAATTCAATTTCTACAATGCTTTTATGAGTTATGAATTCATTGCCCCATGAGTAAGTGATGGGTATTATGGACATTGAGATCAACATTACGAGCAAGCTTGACAGAGATGTGATATCGAAAAATCCGGTTTGAACCTTAGGAATAGTTTAGGATACAAGTGACATGTCACTAGGAATCATGTGATTTATGAGCTCATGAGATATGTTTATGTGGTTTAAGATGCTGGTCTTGTACGTCCTACCGATGGCTGCATAGTCCGACATGTGTTGCAGATACCTTACAGCTTATGTGAGCAGCCAGTGTAGCTATGTCCTGACTGACAGCTTGTATGAGCAGACCCGTGAGTAGCTCAAGAATGAGCTTTTATGTGTTATGTGATATGAGGTAGCTTTAGGTATGTATGTGGCACTTATGTGTGAGCCTTCCATGTATCCAATAGTATTCCGAGTGTTCAACGGGTAAATTATCAAGTAACTTGACAGAAGCCCCAAGGGGTAAGTCAATGAGAAGAATGAGTAAAAGATTATGCTATGAGTTGATACAGGTATGTATACCGAACTCATGACTAATGCCTTGGTATGTGATGAACTTATGACAAAGTTGTTTATGTGATGAGTAAGTTTAAGTGATTTGATGAATTATAAGTTATGTTCATTATGTTAAATGTATATTAAATACTTGTTTTGATAGCGTGTTATTTGCATATGGACTTAATAAGCTTTAATGCTTACCCCCCTTTCTTTCCATCTTTTATAGTGTCGCCAAGCTAGCTCGGGGATCGAAAAACGTCAGAGACTTGATCACACTATTAATTGGACATTTTGAGTGTGGCATGTATAGGGGACTTAGTCATTTTGTTATGTTTCATATTGATTAGCCAAATGAGTTGGCTCATGATGGTATTACGATTAATTTTGTATAAGGCCATGAGATGTGGCTTATAATTGCTTCTCGGGTTGTAACCTTAATTATTTATGCATGCATGGAATGTGTTTATGCTTTGTGATGTGGTTGGTGGTTGCTTGTTGGTAATGGATGTGATAATGGCACAAATGCTTAATGAATGAATTGGGACTAAAAGGTATGACCATGTTCATGGTATAATTAAGTAGGTTGAAGGTAGGTTTATAAGGATGAATAAATATGAAATTCATGTGAAATGTCATATGAAAGCATGATGGTTTGACCATGTGATATGTTGACATTACAAAGTCATGGATTAATCATGATTGTGAGTATTTGAGTAACTAAATATGCTATGTTACATGCCATCAAAAATGTATAAGTGAGTGAGCATTTAAGGGTGGCAAATGGCTTGGAAATTAGCCTAGAATTTTTCCACACAGGTAGACACACGAGCATGTGTCTAGGCCGTGTGTGACACAGGATTTGCCCCATGGGCGTGTGATCCAGTCGTGTGTCCCCTGCACCATAATTAGGCAAAACAGAATGCCCAGTAGTAAAGACACGGGCAGAGACATGGCTGTGTGTCTCAGTCATATGAAGGACAGGGTCTTAGGACATGGGCGTGTGCCTAGGCCGTGGGAAGTCTACACTTAATTTTTGGAACTTAATTCGCCCCACAGCCTAAGCACACGGGCGTGTGACTTGGCTGTGTGACCCTAGTTGTGTTGGTGACGTCATAAACAAAGAGTTACACGGGCGATGACACGGGCATGTCCCAAGCCACACGGGCGTGTGTGACCACACGGCCTACCCACACGAGCATGTAACCCTGTTTCGTGAAAATTTTTCTAAGATTTTCCCAAGTTTTCTAAAGTTCTCGGATTAGTCTCGAACTACTCCCGATGTATGTTTTGGGCCTTGTAGGCCCATAGGGACAATTTGCATATGTATGAATGAATTTATTTTGAACAAAATTTTATGGCCCGATTTTGTATGTTTGCTTGTGTTTAAGTTTGTTAATGCCTCGTATCCTATCTCGGTGTCAGACACAGGTAAAGGGTGTTACAAAACTGATTTATAGTTTATCGAGGGCTGAGATCCAACACATGTTACAGAGTCTCGACAGCTTGAGTGAGTAGCATCGAATAAAACTTGTATAAGTAAACCAACTCTGTAGTTTGTGGAAGTAAATTAGTTCTGTGTATCTGAATTTGATAATCTAGTTCATCGGGTTAATCATATAAAAACAAAGAATATATGTATGATGGTATATGTCATATAACTAAAAGTGGATATAATTTATTAAATTGATATACATGGTGAATATGTATTAATACTTTTAATTAAGTAGCACTGATTCAATTATGCTTAACAAATTGAAAAGTTATGTAAATTACATATGCTATACTCACCTTATTTCTACGAACAATGAAAACATAAAAGGTAAATGGTGAATAAATGGAAATGAAATGGTTGTATATGTGATTATGCAAACACTATTCCTGAATGTTACATAGGCAGGCCACATGGCCATGTGACTACTAGTGGACAGTGTCATTTTTGTGCCACACGGTCTGGGCACACGGCCGTGTCACTCCTGTTTTGTATATTGACCCCTATATTTTATAAATGTTACAATTTGATCCTTGTTTGTTTCCAAGTTAATTTTAGAGCTTTTGTAAGCTAGAGTTAGACTCAATTTTGTTTGTTATGCATGGTATATGTATAATTGCATGTTATATGATGTTCTTGAATTTAGTTTTTCATGTAACTATTCTGTTATTTATTGTAGAATCCTATAGCTCGGGCCTGGCAACTGGACCAGGTGAGGGGTGTTACATTTAGTGGTATCAAAGCTATGATTTAGTCTATTCTAGGACTGAACGTAGCGTGTATCGAGTCTAGAAAATAAATGCCACATTTAACCTGTGATAGTGCGATGCTTCTCAATCCAATCTGACTTTGCTTTCTCATAAATATAAAGATGTCACCGAATTAAACTATGTCATCACTAATAAAGTAGATAGTAATTTTCTGACTTCCAAATGGGAAGTGAGTCATAGCATATCAGTTTTGAAAATATTTGAAAATGAAATGAGAAATGTCTGCGTTGGTATGATGAGTCGATGGTTTACTAAGTTCATGAGAACTAATTCTGACCTCTATTATGCCTCTTATGGTACCCCTTTGCCCTCAGAATATAGAATATGTATCTCGACTTTTGGTGGACAAGATCAGAAAGTGTGGGGCTGAAGAATTTCGAGGAAATAAATAAGATAATCTGACCCGAGCTGACTACTAGCTGGAAAATACTTAGAGATTCTTTGAGGAAATGATCTGTTCACCTAATGATTGTTTGAGATATGACGTATCCATATTGAAAGACAAAACTTATCATTGGTGGTCCACTTTAACAACAATTGTTTCAAGAGATAATGTGAATTAAGACTTCTTCTAGTTGGAATTTTGATAGAAATACACTATTCGATTGTATTTAGAAATGAAAAACTGAGAATTCCTAGAATTGTTATTTTTCTTGTTCACATGGTTCTTGAATGTTACACAGGCTGGCTACATGGCTGTGTGACTACTGATGGATAAGTTCTTTTTTTTTCCACACAACCTCTGTGGATAAGAGCTTTTATAAGCTCGACTTATACTCAGTTTTAATTGTTATGCATGATATACATATAATTGCATGTTATTTGTTATTCTTGAATTTAGTTTTTCATTTAACTATTTTGTTAATTACTGTAGCATCCTATAGCACGGGTCCGACGGTCGGACTGAGTAAGGGGTGTTACAGTTCATACATTTTTTCATATTAAACATGCATTAGAATCTTAATCATGATTTTACTTACATGAATAAATTCATCAGAAGTACAAAATTTTTAATAGAATTGAATAAAGAAAACTATGGAAATCAAATCATTCTAACACCAATGAATTTAAGCAATTATGATTATATTGAACATAAAATACTTAATTGAAATCATGTTTATGAGTTAATAGAAAAACAAAGATAAAAAGGGAAGAAGAAACTCTAGCTGATTTTGGACATTCCCGAGGCATAAATTGCTTGCTCCTTCCTTAGTTTTTCTGTCTTGCCATCATAACTAAGCCAGAGTACCCTCAATATAGCTAAAATATGACAACTTTAAAGGCTACAGAAAGCTCTTTTTCAAGAGGAAGAAAAAGGGAATGGACATGGAAGAAAAGAAAACTCGAGTAGAGAGGAAATGAAGAATAAATGAGATGCCTTTGAAAAGAAAATTAGGGTTATGTTAGGTAATAATAGTTTTGGCATTATTATAGATTTAATCTATACATTATTAAACATTACACCATATAAGTGTTTTTTTCAATTAATTAAAACCTTGTTCTGATTAATTAAGTCATTCATACATTTCTTCACATTAAACATGAATAAGAAGCTTAACCGTGATTTTACTTGCATGAATAAATAGATCAAAAGCACAGAACAACTTTTAACAAAATTGAATGAAGCAAACTATGGAAATTAGATCATTCTAACACCAAAAAAGTTAAGAAATAATGATTATATTGTATAAAAAATACTTAGTTGAAATCATTTTTATGAATTGAACAAAAACAAAGATAAAAAGGAAAGAAGAAACTCTATCCGATTCTGGACGTTCACGAGGCATAAATTGCTTGCTCCCTCCTCAGTTATTTTGTCTCTCCATAACAAATAAGCCAAAGTCTTAATATAGCCAAAATATTGTTTCTCTCAAGGTTATGTAAATTTCCTTTTTAAGAGGAAGAAAAAGGGAATGGATAATGAAGAAAAAGAGAACTCAAGTGTAGAGGAAATGAAGAATGAATGAGATGCCTTTTAAAGGTAAGTTGGGGTCTTATTTATACTAATATGGAATAGCTAAAAACATCATGGGAGAGCCTTGGTTTTCTCCCTCAAGTGGTCGGCCATGATTTAAGGAGAAGGTATAACAACCTGTTTTCCGTGAAATTGGAACAGTGGTTTTGGGACCACAAATTCAAAGTTAGAAAAAAATATTTTTATTAATATTTTATGGTCTACTGCATGATAGCATTACCATATAAAAATTTTGTTATGAAATTTTACCATTTGCATGCTCAATTTGATAAAAAGGATTAAATCGCGTAAAGTGCAAAAGTTGTGTTCTATTAGCTAAAGGTGTTAAATAGGTATAGAAATTTAAAGTGGAGGTCCTTATATGGTAATTAGCCCATTAAAGTTGTTAGTGGATGATCATGGTTTGTTATTATTGAAATTTTGATTAGTTTTTAAGGTTAATTTAGTAAATAGGTAATAAATGATAAATTAAAACAAAACAAATATATCATCATTTTCTATCTTCTTCTACCGACTTTTTTCATAAGGAAAGAAGCCATTTTTGTTGAGCAACATTCGTCCAAGCTTATATTGCCCAATTAGGTATGATTTTTGTCTTATTTTTAATGATTTCTACGTTTCAAGGATTGTTGTAGCTTAATCTAGCTAGCCCCGGGACTAATTTGTAAAATTTTTAAACTATTAGGGTTTTTCCATTGATGAATATGCATGAGTTTTTGAAGTTTGATGATATAAAATGAATGGTTGTTGTTAGATAAACAACTTTTGTAAAGGAAGTTTTAGTGAAATTGTCAACTAGGGACTAAATTGAAAAATAAAAAATATTAGGTGGTGAAATTGTGAAATAAATTAAATATAGGGCTTCTTAGGGCCTAGATTGATATTCAGCTATGATGGCTTGTGGTGGAATTTCGTAAATTTCCATTTTTATGAGATAATGACTAAATTGCAAAGATTTAAAAGTATGGGGGCAAAATGATAATTTTGCCAAAAATATGTGTTGGACTAAATTGAATATGAATTATATTGAATAGAGTTGAATTTATTCGTACAGATCCTATCAGACCTCGTACAGAGTTAGATTGAGGTAAAGAGAAAGTCTAGAATTAGTCGTCTTTATATCTACGTACACTCGTCGAGGTAAGCTTGTGTAATTAAATTGTATAATGATATGCTTTGATTGAATTAGATGTATTTTATTTGCATTATCATCATATATGAATATTGATCGCATATCTGACTACAAACGACGATTTTCGATCCCCATTTTAACCTTAGGAATTCGTAGGATACAAATGACATGTCATTAGGCTTACCAATTTCATCTCTTATGAGCTTACCAATACTCAGCTCGTATGAGCTTACCATTATTCAGCTCGAAAAAGGAGCTTACCATTATTCAGCTTAGATGAGCTTACCGTTTACAGCTCGTATGAGCATACATGTACATGAATTGATGAATTACAGTTCAATACACCTCGTGTGTACCACCCGCGTATCCAACAATATCCTAAATGGTTCAATGGGCACTATTCTGTTACGAGATTACATGATTTCAATACGAACTATTACAAGTATTTACATGAGATATATGTAAATGATTTGTACATGATATATAGATACATGATGTGGAAATTATATGTACATGGAAGTTTGATTATTGTTGAGCTCATACATGTTTCTTGATATTTATATGAATTACATGACTAACATGCTTGATGAGGATATGTGTTTAGGGTTTTGGCCAAACTGAGTTTGGATATGCTTTGTATGCTTACCTTAAATGTGATTAAATGGTAAGTTAATTTCTTTGTTATACAAACTTACTAAGCTTAAATGCTTACTCTGTGTTATTTTTCATGTTTTATAGTGATTCGAAAGCTCGTTCGGGTAAGAAGTTTGTTAGAGCTATATTACACAATCTATTGAATCTTTTGGTACTTTTAGTTGTTTAATTTCAATTACAATGGCATGTATAGGTTATTTTTGGCTAATGTTACTTATGTGTGATGTTGTGGTTATGGCCATATGCTTTGGCTTGTGCATTGGTATATTTTTGTCATATATATATATAAATGGAATTATTATGTTTGGTGTGATTTGGTATAGGTAATATGTGAATTGATTTATGTTTGATAGATGAAAATTTAAATGGTAGTTGAATATGCATTTGGATATGTATTATAATTTGGAGTGATTTACTACTTATTATGGAAAGCACATATTTATAATGAAGTCAGTTTTTGAATGGTTTGTATTGGTGTTTTTAGTGCACAAATTACAAGTGACTTACATGACCATTTGATGATAAAGATCAAGTACATAAATGGAACTAAATGGTATGTTTTGATTAATGATCTACATGGTAATTTTTTATACAAATATGCATATGAGTTAGTTAAACAATTGGATATGTTTAGATTTACATGTTATAAGTTGTCATTTGATGTGCCTAAGGGCATATTGGGTGCATGTGATGATTTTACATGTTTAAGGCTTGATTTTGGCTTGTTTTGGATGCCTCTTTATGACTTTTCTATATGCAAAATGTTGAGTGTAGGTGGATGCCAAATTGGGTTAGAAATGTGGCTTGTAAAATGGCCTATCTTCGTCCACACGGATAGAGACACAAGTGTGTGTCTCAGCTATGTGTGGCATACGGCCAAGTGACACGGCCATGTGTCCCCTATATCTTTTAAAGAGCATAAGTCAGTATGCTTACACGGCCTAGCACACGGGCGTATGGCTTGGCCGTGTGGCACAAGTCAGTGAGTTACACAAGCACAGACACGGGCTGGGACACGACCGTGTGTCCCTATTTCGAATGCCTACACGGCCTAAGACACGGGCGTGTCTCTTGGCCGTGTGACCCTTGTAGCTTTGGAAATTTTAAATGTTTCTGAAATATTTTCTGAGTTTTCAGTTTAGTCCTGATTTGCTTCTAAGGTGTGTTTTGGGCCTCGAGGACTCGTATTAGGAACAATATGCATGATTATAATGTTTGAATTTTCTATCTGTTTAAATTGTAAACTTCTGTAATACTCTGTAATCTTGTTCCAGCGACGAATTCGGGTTAGGGGTGTTACAGAGGGTGGTTGAATGGCTTTTCTAAATTTAGCTGGTGCTTGAGAATGGAAGGCTTGAAAAGTGGAAGGGTTGGAACGGTTATGAGGAAAAGTTTAAGGGTTGTTTTTTAATTATTTAATTCAACTTAAATTAGTGTATTTGGGAAATAATTTGGGATAGTTTGGGCTGCTCTCCATCTTTGTGGATTTTGATAAACCGTAATTTATACATATTTTTACCTCATGCTTAGCATATTTTTGGATGAATTATCCTTAGATTTGGTGAATTCGATGCTCCTAATCATTTAATTTCATGTTTTATACTTAGGTGAGCATAGGAAAGTAAAAAGAGCGAGAAATGGGCCGAAAGGGAGAAAATGGACCAACATAAGCAGAATCGAATCACGACTTACACGGGTAGACCACACGCCCGTGCCTATGTAACAGCCTTGAACACGGATTGAAGAAAACGCACACGAGCGTGTCCCTGTCAAGCCTAAGTTTAGTTCCATTCGGAAAAGGCCACTCTTGAGGGCTTTTAGGCATTCTAAAGCCTATTTAAACACTTGAGGAGGCACTTAGAAGAGACACATGGAGTAGGAACCAAGGAATTACTCGAGGAAAGACAATTGATCCATCTCAGAAGCCGGATTCATCGTCAAGACTGAAGATCTCCCTTCAATTTCCCTCAGGAGTTTTGGGTTTTCTTTATGTTTTGTTATCTTCATTCTTTTGAGATGTCTTCTTTTATAAATATGAACTAAATCCCCTAAATACATAAGGGGAATGAAACCTAAGACGGATCTTGTTATTATTATCTGAATTGTATGATAAATATTTGACTTGTTCTTAATTATGATTATTCTTGTTTTAATATTCAAGGATATTGATTCAAGTACTGATGTGCTTATTCAGAGGAGCAAAAGTCCCTATCTAAGAGTAGATCTAACATAATTAAGCGGAGTTGATTGCACGCATAGAGATAGGGTGACAAGATTTTACCGGATTAGGGTGAAACCTAATAAGGGAATCCATATATCAAGTTAATGTAGCACTAGGGAGTTAATTAGTTAGTCTCGAGAGAGATAATAATATAAATTAGGGATTTCTACGGATCAAGTCAAGTGAATAAGTCGTGTGATTCAGAGTCAATAACAAGTGAAGTCTAGGTGGATTTTTCCATTAGGTATTGTCCAAATCATTCAGTTTTCCCAAAAGTTATTTCCCCAATTTATTTTATATGCATTCTTAGTTTAGTTAATTAGTTTAGATAAGCAAAACCCTTAATTTTTAGGCTAGATAATAAAAAGAAAGTTAATACTAGTACTTTTAGTTCCTTTAGGTTCGACAATCCAGTCTTGCCATAAGCTATACTACTATTCAATAAGGTGTGCTCGCCTTTGTCGTCATATTAGTTAGTTTCGAGAACGATCAATTATAAATTTTTAAAACTTATCGCGATGAGCATATCAAGTTTTTGGCACCATTGCCGAGGAACTAAGATATTAGGAACACTCGATTTTTATTACTTTAGCCATTTTATTTTTTATTGCATTTTAAATTTTTATTTTCTTTTCTAATTTTCCTTTTATTCGCTTCTGGCAGGTTTTTGTAGTTTATGACTAGAAGAAACCCATCGGGACCATTACTGTTTGATAGTGAGATTGATCGTACATCTCGCAAAAACCAAAGAGCAATAAGGCGAATCCTAAGATACACAGAGGAAGAGCAAGAGGAAGACATTCACACGAAAACCGAGGAGATGGCTGAAAATCAGGAAAATCCACTACCTCTTGCGATTGCTACTAACCCAGTAAATCAGAATCCTGCTCCAGGCATTATGTATGATTATGCTAAACCTACTTTAACAGGAACTGAGTCAAGTACAGTTAGGCTTGCTGTTGCTTCAAATAATTTTGAACTGAAACCTAACACAATTCAAATGATTCAACAGTTTGTTCAGTTTGATGGTTTGCAGGATGAGGATCCAAACAATCACTTGGCAAATTTTCTAGAGTTTTGCAACACATTTAAAATAAATGGCATTTCTGATGACCCCATACACCTTTAGTTGTTTCCCTTTTCATTGAGGAACAAAGCTAAACAGTGGCTGAACTCGCTACCACGAGGATCAATCACTACTTTAGAACAAATGATTGAATAGTTTTTACTTAAGTATTTTTCGCTGGCCAAAATGGCTAAGTTCAAGAATGACATCTCTTCTTTTGTGCAGATGGATCTAGAAATGCTCTATGATGCATTAGAGAGATACAAGGATCTTTTGAGAAGGTGCCCTCACCATGGGATACCATTTTGGCTACAGGTTCAGACATTTTACAACAGTGTGAACCCCTTAACAAGGCAACTCATCGACGCAGCCGCCGGTGGAACTTTGAACAACAAAAAACCTGAAGCGCCTTACGAATTTATTGAAGAAATGTTACTGAATAACTATCAGTGGCAAGTTATGAGGACAAAGCCGACGAAAGCGGCCAGTGTTTTCAACCTCGATGCGTTACTATGCTATCTAACCAGGTAGAACTTTTAAATAAAAAGATTGACGGTTTATGTGGTTCTACTTAGGTACATCCAGTGATGAGGCGCAATTCAAATGGAGGAGGAGTACACACAGAATATCAATTCTTCAACCCTAGCATCGAGGAAGAGCAAGTCCAATATATGGGTAACAATAATTCTAGATCTCAAAATAACCCATATAGTAATACCTATAATGCAGGTTGGAGGAGCCATCCCAATCTCTCGTAGGGTGGTCAAGGGAATCAAAGGCCACAACATCCTTTGGGTTTTCAACAAACACCTTACCAACAGGAAAAGAAGTTGAACCTTGAGGAGATTCTAACAAAGTTTATCTCGGTGTCAGAAACTCGCTTTCAGAATACTAAAACAACACTTAAGAATCAACAAGCGTCGATCTAAGGGCTCGAAACTCAGATAGGACAACTCGCCAAATTGATTTCTGAACAACCACAAGGTAGCTTGTCAAGTAACACTGAATCTAACCCAAGGGAATAGATCAATGCAATCACCATTCAAGATGAGGAAGGGTTAGTCGAACCTGAACCAGAACCGAGGTAAGGAATTGTGGTAAGTAAGAGCAAATGTGAGGTAGACCAAAGTAAACAAACACCGGTAAGTAAACAGTACAAACCTCGTGTGTCAACCCCAATGCGATGAAGAAAGACTGCACGGACAAACAATTTGGTAAATTCCTTAAACTTTTAAAGAAATTACATATTAACTTACCGATTATTGAAGCTCTTTCGCATATGCTAAACGCAGTCAAATTCTTAAAGGAGCTTTTAACAAATAAGCAAAAGTTGGATGAGGCGTCACATGTGGAGTTAAATGTAGTTTGATCAGCCATACTATAGAATAAGCTAGCCAACAAATTGAAAGATCCAGGGAGTTTTATGATTCCTTGTTTAATGCGAAGCTTAGATGTTAATAATGCTTTGGCTGATTTGGGCGCTAGTATCAATGTCATGCCTTATAAAATGTTTAAACAACTAGGTCTTGGGAAACCCAAACAAACTAGGATGAGCATTTAGTTAGCCGATAAAACACGGGATGCGATAAGCTGCCAGAGGCATACAATGTGGTCGTGGGCGAATCTGTCAAAACAACACGGGCGTGCGACATGCCCGTGTCTAGAGGTCGTGGTTGAAATTGAGAAAACAACACGAGCGTGCGACACGCCCGTGCCCAACACCTGTGCTCAAGACTGATAAAACAACATGGGCGTTCACCTATACACACGGGTATGGGAGAAGTGAACGAAGTAGGACACGGCCATGCGACACGACCATGTGCACCAACACGCCCAAAAGACACGGGTGTAAGATGAATTTCAGACGCGTCCAAATTTAAAAATCACAATAAACATAGGCTAAAATAAGGGCACACGGGCGTGCCCCACGGCCGTGTGCCTCAAAATCTATATAAACCCCTCACTATTCATCATCCCCTTCCCTAAAATTCCTAACCCTAGCCACCGTAACTCTTGCCCACGCCCTCCTTACCACGCCCGTGTGCCGATCAGCATCACCATTGACGACCCAAGCCCCTCCCTCTACCAAGCTATTGCGTTTGTTCATTCTTTCCTGTTTATTTCATTTATTAATTTGATTTTTCTTGTTTTATTTTGACTGTTAATCTCCATAGTTATAATAATAGCCATGCTTATGCTCTTTGTTTCTTGCTATTCTAGTTGATGGATTATGGTACATTCATTCTTGTGTTGCTATGGACTTCAATCTATTTCCCATATTATCATTCCCATATGCATCCATTCACTAGGCATTATTCTCATATTCTTATTCATAGTAATGACTTAAAATATCTGATCAGGATATCTTTCAGCATAATTGTTTTTAGTACATGACTCCTATGAAGTATCTCTATTTAGTTCTAACATGCATTGCATATTTTTCCATGCTATTGTTGGGGAGTAATTTTATTTTTGATTATTGTTTATTTCGTCTTGCCATTGCAGATATCATGTCAAATTGTGGTAAGAAAACTACTGTCTCCACTTTAAAGAAGAGGAAAGGAGCAGCGTCATCCTCGGGTCCTATTGCGGAGATCAGGCACCCCTTTATTAAATTTCCCTTAGGACCCCAAGAAGTACTCTTTCAGATACTTTGGGCCCGAACCCTAGGTGCGGGCCACTGTATTGACTAGGCCGCACTTGAACAAATGCCACTAGCTGATGCAGTCCAAGCCCTCCTGACAACTGACCCATGGAGGCTCTTTTTCGAGATCATCGAGCCGACGTACCTCGAGCTCACACTCGAACTCATCTCGACCTTCCATCTTCAAGTAGTTATGACGAAGTTCGATTATCCCGAAATGGTCCAGTTCCGTCTCGGCCGTTTAGTCTGCCAGTTGAGCGTACCTGAGTTCGGCATCGCTTTGGGGCTGTATATGGAGGAGTTCATAGACGATGATGATTTTGACACACTCCATCGCCACATCCACTTGTCTTCCTCCAACTGCTGAAGGGCACTCATTTTTGCTTCGGCCACCTATGACCCTAGGCGCTCCAAGGCATCGGCCCTCGCCCCATCCCTGAAGTACTTACATGCCATCTTAGCCCACACTCTGACAGGGCGACGAGATAGCACCAGCGTCGTCAACACTCACGACACCTACTTTTTATGTAGTATGGTGAACGGGCACGTATTCGACCTTGCCTATTTCATTTCCCTCGCCATTCACCATTAGATGGAGTGGCATAGGAAGGGAGTCATATCCATCGGCCCTTATGTGACTACCTGGCAAGGTATTTCGGCCTCCTCAACACTGCAGCGTAAGCATCTTCCCTCACTCTCATTGGTCAGATGTCCCCACAGGGCATCTCGAGTATGCTACTTATGAGGATGATCGAGCGTCGACATGGAGTTGACCCACCCCAGTACCGCCTGGTCCAGTCTGCCGAGGAGGAGGACCTAGAGGACATTACTGATGCTGTCCCTCCACGACACGAGGATCCACCGTCTCAGCCACCACCCATACATCGTCCAGTTCATACGGTGGCTTCATACTCTGACATCTATTAACGCCTTACTCGATTTGAGTAATAGTGTTTTCAACGCTTTGATCACATTGATGCTACTCGACATCAGATTTGTCAGCACCTCCACATCTCATCGCCACCACCACTTCGCAAACTATCCGGCGATGACGATGTTTAAAGACTTTTTATTTTTTATTTTTATTTTCACTTTTGTCTTTATTTATCTTCTTTAAGTACTTTTTATTTTATCTTCATTTAATACTGTGTCATTTTTAGGTTTTATAATTTTTTATTGAACAATTTATAGTTTCGGCTATTTCATTACGAGTAATTATGCTTCTCCATATTTCCTAAAGATTTCTTGATTTTATCAAAGTTATAAAGAGCTCCAAAGCTCATCATCACTTAGGAACTCAAAACTCTATTGGAAAAGCTTCTCCACGACTGTCTTGTCTTGTCCGACCACCACGATAACCTCTTTGCTGGACACTGTGGTTGTGGAACCCAACCTCTACCACCACCGGAGTATCCTCCTTCAATCTTATCATTGCCTTGGTCGATTATTCTCCATACCTCCTATTCAAGGATTCCATTCAACATTCAGGAAGTTTCACTTCTCTCCCTCTCTCTTCTGATATTATCTTTATATCACTATTATATATCTTTGTACATTGAGGACAATGTACATCTTAAGTGTGAGGGAGGGATATTTATATCATTATCAAAAAAATCCCTAAATTTTGTCTTGCTCTCAAATAATCTTCTCATATCATTATTGGAATGAATTTTGATTAATTTATGACTTTTATTGATATCTCTTAAATTAAAACATAAGCATTCATGCATTGATGGTTTAAACTTTAAGGAATTAGAGCATCAAGCATGATAAGTTGATTTTTGAGTTTTAAAAATTTTTAGGTTGTTTCCCCAAGTTCAGGTATTATGTTGAGTTGAAATTCACAGGTTTAACATCAAAAAGCCATAATTTTTGTGAGATCTTGAACCTTTAACAGCATCTATTATTTCTTTCATGCTCACTTTTATTGTTGCTTTGAGTACGTCAATATTGATTTGTTATTCTAGAACTTGCCTGATTATACATGTCAAGACTACACCTTTGATTTGATATGTCAAGATGATAAAAGCACTTAGGTTTAACCCACTCACTCCATAAAAGCCTACCTTCATAATTAACCATTAGTGAACCCCCTTTGATCCTAACAAGCCATTTATTGATTTACCCTTAATATTAACCTATAATCCATTTTTGTTGAAATCCTCTCAATTTGATCCCTATTTTTGTCAAGATTTGATTTGAATAAACTGCTTAGCTATGTATTATCTTTGATAGTTAGTCTATGTTATGTGTTAATTCTTAATTATTAAAAAAAATTACAATGCATACATATATATTAGTAGTAATTCACTGCTTTTAAGCTTAAGTGTTTAATTCCATATACTGAGAAAAAGCTCACTTGTATTCGATTGATATTTAGTTATTTTTCTAGTTAGGTAATTTTTCAATTCAATCTCAATTCTAACCTTTTCTTTCAGCTTGTGACCACACCCCCTAACTAAAGCCACGTTACAACCCTTTAAAGACCTTTTGATTGATGTATCATCTCAATACATAGTGGTGGAGATTTGATTTTCATGCAAGCCTATGGTAATAACTTTTCATATTGACTAATGATTGCTTCATTTATTGTCCTTAAACACCTCGAGTGATTTGGGTGAATCTTTAGTGAGGATGTTAAAACTTTGTGATATTTTGAATAAAAGGTAATCACTTAGATGAGGGGAGACACCTATGTTTTCCTGACAAAATGCTCAACTTGGAATGTTTGAACCTTTGATATTGGAATGTTTGAACCTTTGATATTCTTCTAGTTAAATTCTCAATGTATGATTACTTATGGATTATTTTGAGATATTATTGATAGGAATTATAAGTTGAGAAGAATTTATTTTGATTGAGAGTTGAGGATTTTGCTTGAGGATAAGCAAATGCTTAAGTGTGGGGGTATTTGATAAACTGTAATTTATACATATTTTTACCTCATTCTTAGCATATTTTTGGATGAATTATCCTTAGATTTGGTGAATTCAATCCTCCTAATCCTTTAATTTCATGTTTTATACTTAGGTGAGCATAGGAAAGTAAAAAGAGCGAGAAACGGGCCGAAAACGGAGAAAATGGACCAACATGGGAAATCAACACGGCTGGACTTCCTCACACGGGTAAGCCACATGATCGTGTCCATTTGGTATAATTGAAGCACGACTTACACAGGTAGACCACACACCCGTGCCTATGTAATAGCCTTGAACATGGATTGAAGAAATCGTACACGGGCGTGTCCCTGTCAAGCCCAAGTTTAGTTCCATTCGGAAAAGTCCACTCTTGAGGGCTTTTAGGCATTCTAAAGCCTATTTAAACACATGAGGAGGCACTTAGAAGAGACACACGGAGTAGGAAGTAAGGAATTACTCGAGGAAAGCCAATTGATCCATCTTAGAAGCTGGATTCATCGTCAAGACTAAAGATATCCCTTCAATTTCCTTCAGGAGTTTTGGGTTTTCTTTATGTTTTATTATCTTCATTCTTTTAAGATGTCTTCTTTTATAAATATGAACTAAATCCCCTAAATACCTAAGGGGAATGAAACCTAAGATGGATCTTGTTATTATTATCTGAATTGTATGATAAATATTTGACTTGTTCTTAATTATGAATTATTCTTGTTTTAATATTCTAAGATATTGATTCAAGTACTGATGTGCTTATTCAGAGGAGCAAAAGTCCTTGTCTAAGAGTAGATCTAACGTAATTAAGTGGAGTTGATTGCACGCCTAGAGATAGGGTGACAATATTTTGCCGGATTAGGGTGAAACCTAATAAGGGAATCCATAGATCGAGTTAATGCAGCACTAGGGAGTTAATTAGAAAGAGATTTCAATTAATCAACCTAGGGTTAGACGTTGTTAGTCTCGAGAGTGATAATAATATAAATTAGGGATTTCTACGGATCAAGTCAAGTGATAAATCGTCTGATTCAGAGTTAATAACAAGTGAAGTCTAAGTGGATTTTCCCTTAGGTATTGTCCAAATCATTCAATTTTCCCAAAAGTTATTTCCCAAATTTATTTTATGTATGTTCTTAGTTTAGTGAATTAGTTTAGATAAGAAAAACCCTTAATTTTTAGGCTAGATAATAAAAAGAAAGTTAATACTAGTACTTTTGGTTCCTTTGGGTTCGACAATCCAGTCTTGCCATAAGCTATACTACTATTTGATAAGGTGTGCTTGCCTTTGTCGTGGTATTAGTTAGTTTCGAGAGCAGTCAATTAAAAATTTTTAAAACTTATCGCGACGAGCATATCAGATTTGTCCTCTTAAAATTGAATATTTTGGGCTTTTTTCTCTGCAACAACCTGTCCAATTCAATCATCTCAATTTAATCATCTTTTTGGGCGTCCATGGCTGCCTATCAATCCGTCCTTGTTTGAATCCTTATGTTCTAAAGGTGCTACAACAATTTTATCTTCCTAGGGGTGAATTCTAAAATTCATTTTTCTCCTGTTGTACAAAGCTACTGAAATTTGGCAAAATTGTGTAAGTTGAGCATCGAAATAATAAAAAATAGAAATTTATCTTTAGTTTTTCAAAGTTTGATTATGCTGAAAAGGGCTCAGAATTTACAAGAATTGCTAGTCAAAAATTGCTAAAAAAGGCTCTATATTTTTGAGTTTCCAGCAACACTTAAGTTTGGCAAGGTGTAAAAAACTACGAAAGCAATTTTGTGTCTAACATCAACTTAAGTTACATCATTCTCTCTAAGGGCCTTTTAGTAAAATATTAGGGATACATAATTTGTTGTATTTAAGACATCTTTATGCCAAACAAAAAGAGGCTCTTTAAAGTTTTAAAAAAAAATATCATCTTTGGTTATGGATTCAACATTTTTCTTGATGTCATCATCTTTGGTGATTGGTTGATTGAAATGTTGCATGGTTAATTTTTGGGTTAGAAATTAAATCGTAAAAATTAGACTAAATCGAATAAACTACAAAACCTTGATTTGACACCACATAATCACTTATTCATGTAATCAAGAGTTAATTACATTCAGAATTATTATAATCAGTCAATTACAAGTCTTAATCGAGCTTTTGAAAGCTCTTTTGACAACTCGAACATTAATCAGGATGAAATTACAATTTTTTATAAATTCATGATTGACTTCATGATGGCATCTTCCCCACATTGTGATGTCGCCAAATAGTTTGCCACGTTGTGACCTTAAGCCACTCAGCATCGTGATGTGACTCACTATCGGTCGATGTTGCGACGAGGTGAATTGGTCATTGGGACGAGGCCCTTATATTTGGCAAAAAATTGCAATTTGGTACCTATCACAAAGTTTCCAACCCAACTCATCCATTTGTACAACAATTAATAACTTCATTTGAATCAAAACACTCTAAGAACATATCAATTAAATTCAACTAACCATATTTAACTTCTTAAAAACCTTCATTACCTATTTAACCATTAGACTTAACATTCAATTGTCTTGGCATACATATCAATAAAATTATCCAAATAACAAGCCTTTACATACACCAAAATATCTCAAAACATGCCAATTTATATGTCGCACATATTCCAAGTATATTACTCAAAATATACCAATTCAACTAGGCATCACCAATGCAAATTCATGCATTTCTAAATCACATACCAAGACTAACATCCAAATCACCATAAGCCAAGTTCAAAACCACTTTCATATGACATTCATATAGTAATAAATTATCACATCATTAAGCATGAAATGCATATATATTCATCTCCATATATGAATGAAGATACCAAATCATCATAAGTTACGAAAGTCATAAAGCCTTCTATACTTAAAGCTATATACAAAAACACTTAAATACATGCCAAAATTCCTTGACTTAAGATAACCAAAAAGCTACCGATTCAGTGATTGGATAGTATGAACTCTGAAATGATCTAGCTTGACGTGTTCTGCAAGTTAAAAATCTACAAGGAAAGGGAAAACAAACTAGGTAAGCATATAGAATTTTAACTAAGTTCATAGGCATTAATCAAAACTTACCTCATCTTAATATCAAATACAACATGCTACCATAATTTGACATAGTTGGCTAGACATGTCAAAGCACAACATCAACAATGTGAGTTTAACATATAATCAAACCATATGATATCTCAATCATATATCAAACCAATTTATTTCCAAATCAATATTTCAATACCATACTCATGCAAAATTTAACATTTATCCATTTGAACCTCACGCACATATAATTTCATTTCAATTTTTAATTTTATGATCATCACTTAGCCCGATGAACTCTAGTAAATAGACTTGGATACACAAGTAACTACACCACACCATTTGCTTGTTCAAGCTAAATATGTAACACCCTCACTCGACTCGATCGTTGAATCCAGGTATGGGATGCCACAAATGAACCAGATTAGACTCTCGCAAATTTTAAACTTCAATTTGAATAACATACTTTATTAATTAATAATTAATACTCTTATAACATAAAACCTAGATTAGTATAAAAATTTACTATATCAAAGTTCAAGACTCTAAAAAAAAATATTTAGTCAAAAATATTCGACTCCGAGGTGAAACCTTTAAAGGTACCCATTTTCTATGTGCACGACACCTTACTAACAATGATCCTTGATCTAATATAGTCTGGCTTGGTCTTTCTTGAGTTCCTTCTCCCGTGAATCCTGCAACCATGGGTTAAAACCCATGTAACTTCGAATGAACCTAGTGAGTTTCATTACTAAATTACTAAAAACTAGACTCCATCTCGTAGCAATTTTAAATAGAAATGAAACAAACACACTACTTCCTATTTCGTTTGGACGATCCCACTTTGTTTGAAATGTCAGACTCCTTTTCAGCTTCTACCTTTCTTTAATGGCAAAATGATCATTGAGCGATCATTACCTAGTCGTCTTATAACTACTCAACTAATTTTGGTGGATTCTAGATAGTTTCTCATCCTTGTAGATTCTCACTTTTCCTTGCAGATATCATCTTCTATCCCCTTTTTCCTCACACTTCCTATCAGGAATATCCATTTTAGTTTATCCGGGCTCGTGGCATACCATAGCTACGGGGTATACACTGACATTCTACTCATAAGGCCTACTAGAAGAGGGTCACACCACACTGGTGGTCTTAACCTTATTTCATCCCTTCTACTTCTACCCTACAGTCAGGTTCAAATGTTGTTTAGTTTACCCCTTTGTAATCCATCCTAATTGTCATACCTCATGTAACGCCCCAAAAATCCTTAATGTTTATTTTTGTATGTTTGTGTTATACAAATACATGTCTGCTTCAGTGGTTAAGTGTCTTGGAAGAGTCTGAGAAGTCTTGGGTTCAAGCCTTGGCTTGTGCAAAGGTTTTATTTTTAATATGAATAAACCTCTGTCTCTAGTCAGTAGGCTTTTAAATAAATATGGGTATAACATGACAAAAAAGGGCCTGCTAGTCTAGGGGATAAGTGGCGTGTTCTTCTTACCTGAGGTTTGAAGTTCGAGTCCTGGCATGTGCAATGGAGTGTTTATTTTGCTGCCTATGTTGTGTGGGTACTAGAGGTTGATCAAAATACTGCAGAGTTGAGTGGGGTTTGAATTTGGTGGTTGAGGGGATTATGATGGAGGGATTTTAGGAGAAAATGTCGAGATTTGGATAGTGGAATGGTTGGAGAGTTTTGAGGAGTCAAGTGAGGGGAGTGTTTAGAGGTCATGTCGAAATGGGAGTCCCATTTTGCCAAAAAAATTGTTCATAGCTCACCTTTTGCCCAGTGTGCCAAATTTTGCTTCTAGTTTTTGCTCTTCCCTACAATCCCATTGCCTACCGATTTTTAATTCTTCTTCTCTCCCTCTCTCAATTGGTTTTGCTTTGATCAAATATTTTCTCTCTTTCAATTGGTGTTAACAATCCCCTCTCTTCTCATCTTGGTTGTTGTGGCCGTATACTCTCTTTGCTTGTAACCAAACCCTGCCCTGTTCTCCATTTGTCTCTTCTTCCTCTTCATTGCCAAAACTACTCCTTCTCCTACCCTCACTATGTTGACTTTTCCTTTATTACTCTCTCTCGATTTTGTGGTTATTACAATTCTTCGATTTTATGTTTTGGTAAGTCTAATTTTCGATTTGTTTCAAACTGTTCTTTCAAATAGTTGTTAACAGGAGGTTGGCTGAATTGCAAGTTGTAACTTAGGGCTCAAGTAATCGTTATTTTTTGACAGTTTAAGTGGTTAGGGCCTCGGTTGTTCAATCATGGTAAGTGGTTGTTGATTGGGTGATTTAAGTTTAATAGTATATTATTATCTTGTAAATTGTTGATTGAGTGCTTACCTATTTTCGGTTGGTGCTTAAGGACTTTTCAAAGGGTGAAATATCTTTAGTTGGTGTTAGGGTGGACGAAACTCCCCTCTTTACTTGATCGAACGCATGTTATTATGAGTTTAATGAATGGGGTAGTTTGTGTGTATTCGATCGAGTACTTGTTTAAGTGAGTAAGTGGGGATTGTTGATTAAGTGTAAGGTTCAAAGGTATGGGTAGTCTTCTCTTTTAGAAAATAGAAACCAGGTGTGTGAAAACACTGCTCCTAGTCATAAATTGGCAAAAAGCCGAAAAGTGTGTATAGTCGACACCACACGGGCGTACAGCTACCCGTGTAGTAGCCCGTGTGACTAAACATAGGCATATGATTGACGAGGCCAACCATGTGCGAATTCATGGGTTGGGCCAAATTGGGCCGTGTGGGCCCCACACGGGTAAACCATACAGACGTGTGGAAATTATTGAGCCAGGCTGTGTAATATACACGGGCAAGGCCATTGGGCTATTTGGGCCACACTGTGGGCCCACATGGGCCCGCAATATAGGTCGTGGGCCCATTTGTATTGTTTGACTGTTATGGTTACACAGGTCGCCTGAAACGACTGTAGACCTACTGTTGGGTCGGTAAGTTTACCTAGACCCTCTATTTGATATAATAATTGTTTTTCCCTTATGTGATGTACGGATCTATATTAATGTATCACTATATTTTAACATGCTATTTTACTTGCATTGAGTACATGTGTCATATTATAATATGACATGACAAGTTGCATGATGCGTTGCACGGGGATGGGTTTAATATGATTGGAGGAAGTGTACTGTATTGGCAGCTCTGCTGCAAATATTGTTTAGTGCCGCAATTGTTACTACTTGGAGTGTAGGGATGAGTGGGTTGATTATATCCCCACATGGAGTGTAGGGTTGGACAAATATGGAGTGTAGAGGCTGGTTGGGTAGGATTTCTTAATTGCATACCTGTACAGTTACTGTCACTAAGATGGGCTCAGGCCTAAACTGATAGTGATATTGTAGTGGGCTAAGTCCCTAACTGAAACTGAACCATTACTGAAATGGGCTTAGGGCCAGACTGTATTTGCTCACAGTATGGTTGTTTGATATGGGATTACACGCTGAGTTTTCATAAACTTACCCTTCTGTTTATCTACGCAGGTAATCCCTAGACGTAGGTGGATCGGTGCAGCATGGGACTCAGAGGTGGCCACACAACTGCTATTATTTTCTTATTTGATTTTGATTATAAGTATTATTAGTTGGGGTATTTTTATTGTAATAAGGCCTCTTTGGATTTTTGTTTTTAATTTGGGATTTTTCTTTGTTTTGATTTATAAATGCTAGTAGTAGGAAAAGATGCGAGTTTTCAAAAAGCTAAATATTTTTGAAAGATACCACGAATACGTAACCTGTTTTAAGAGCTTCCGCAAGAAATAACGTTTTAAAAATTAATGACGTTTTAATATGATTAACTTTTTGACAAACGACTCACATTTTGAAAATGAACGACACATCTTAAAATCATCTTTAAGATCTCACAAAGGGTTAACTAGAGAATGGGTTTTTCAACGATATCACACTTTATGAAAAACACTTCAATGTGACATCGCCAGATTCAGTGTAACACCCCAAACCTGACCTGGACGTTATGGCTGAATCTGCTGATGTCACATTGAAGTGTTTATTAAAAAAATACGATATCGTTGAAAAGCCTGTTCTATAATCAACCTCTTTGTTTCTTTGACGATGATTTTGCGATGTCTCGTTCGTTTTCAAAATGAAAGTCATTTAGCAAAGAGTTATGTTGAAAAACTCGGATGTGGATTTGGGTTTCTTTTAAAAAGTTGGAATTTCTAAAAGAACTGTTTCAAATGATTTGAAGAATTTTGAAAGGTTTTATTAAATGTATGGTATAGCAAGTCTTTGGCGCCTATTCTGTAAGTCTTCTGAAATTGTTGTTTGTTTAAACTGAAATACTGAGACTACTGTAGGTAGTAGACTGGACTGAAACACTCTATTTAGTGCAAACTAAAAACTGTAGTAAGATTGCGATCTATGAAAATGAACTCTAAAATACTGATACTATTTTTCCATAAAATATATATTAATAAACATTGGAACTGTAAACTGATGCATAAAACTGTTAATATAGATAAAACGTAATTCGATTATGAGCACTAGAGGTACTCGTAGAAGGATACAAGAGGCCGCGATAGTGGCCGTGGAGGTGCTTGAGCTGGGTCTTCGTCATTTTGCTACATGCCTAATATTGAAGCTAGGGAGGTCCCGGCTTCACCTGTGACTGAGACTGGGTCTCATGATCGTGCGGCTGGGGATGACGCGCTATCCCAAGCTATTTTACAAATTCTGGAGAGGGTCGTTGGGCCTAATACTGGTACTGTGGGCTGAGGGTCAGTTACGAAATGACTCTGGTCTAATAGAGTTGGAATTTTTAGGGGTGTTGCTGAAGTTTCCCCTAATGTGGCTGAGTATTGGATTGAGGCCACAGAGAGGATCATGGACAATCTTGACTACACCCCCGAGTAGAAATTAAAGGGTGCCATGTCACTGCTGAGAGATAAGGCTTACCAGTGGTAGCTTACGGTTAAAGAGGGCACTCAGCCCGATCCTAGGAATTTTTCAAGACTTCTTTTCAGGGAAAGTATGTAGGTGCTAGTAATGTGGATGCCCGAAACAGAAAGTATTTGAATCTGACACGGGGGATTCAGTGGTTGAATATGAGGCTGAATTTTTGCGACTAAGCCACTATGTGCGAGGGATGGTGACAACTGAATATAAGTGTTGTGTTTGTTTCGAGGATGGCCTTAGGGATAGTTTACGGGTTTTGATAGCTCCACAAAGTGAGTGGGATTTTGATGCTTTTGTTGATAAGGCGAAGATCACAACCGTGAGAAAGAGAGAGGTAGGAACAAAAGGGATTCAAAGCCCTCGAGTTCATTTTTGAGGCCAAAGAAAAAGGCCAGAATTGATGGGCCGATTAGAGTTGGGGCCCCTGTTGCTGCTGCAGGATCGCAGCCTTGTTTTGATTGTGGGAGATGCCATTAGGGCGAGTGCTGGAAAAGGATTGGGGCATGTTTGAGGTACGGATCATTGGAGCACCGTATCAAAGAGTGTCCACCGAGGCCCGATCAGCTGGAAGTTATAGGTTTGGGTACTGCACAGCCACTGAGAGGCGTTCAGCAGCCAGCGAGAGGTCGTGATCAGGCCAGAGGCAATAATGGTTTGGGATGTGGTCAAAGGGCACCGGGTAAAGATTCTAGGCATACTGAGGCGAGGCAACCAGCTCTGGTTTATGCTAAACGTTGTCAAGAGGATGGAGATGCTCCGAATGTTATCACGGGTATGTTCTTTATCTACGATGTACCTTATATTGCACTGATAGATATAGGATCCACTCATTCCTATATAGCTTGTATTGTGTTTGAGACTTTGGGTATCTTGGTTGAGAGAACTATGAGTGAGGTTACTGTACTGAGTCTATTAGGGCAGTCGGTGAAGGTAAATAGACTGTTCAGAGATGTTCCTTTGAAGGTTCAAGGGGCTATCTTTTTGGCAGATTTGATGGAACTTCCTTTTGGAGAATTTGATTTAATACTAGGAATGGACTGGCTGGTTAAACATTTGGCGAGCTTGGATTGTGTTGCTAAATAGATGGTACTGAGAACTGTGGAGGATAATGAGGTAGTTATAGTTTGGGAATGTCGAAATTACTTGTCGAATGTGATTTCTGCATTAAGGGCCGAGAAGTTGGTTCGTAAGGGTTGTAAGGCGTACCTGGCCTACATTAGTGTTTTAGATTCTCGGGTTTCTTCTGTTAAAGATATCAAAATGGTTAAAAACTTTCCAGATGTCTTTCCTAATTAGCTACCTGGATTACCTCCAAACCATGAAGTTGAGTTTAGGATTGAGCTCCTGCCTAGTACAGCTCCAGTGTCCATCGCCCCTTATAGAATGGCACCGAAAGAGCTTGTAGAGCTTAAAGCTCAGATTCAAGAATTATTGGATCGTAGGTTCATCCGACCTAGTGTGTCTTCATAGGGAGCACCAATTTTGTTTGTGAAAAAGAAGGATGGATCTATGCATTTGTGCATTGATTACCGACAATTGAATAAATTAACCATTAAGAATAAATATCCCTACCAAGAATAGATGATCTGTTCAACCAATTTCGAGGAGCTTCAGTTTTCTCTAAGATTGATCTCCGATTGGGGTACCATCAACTGAAGGTTAAAGAGACTAATTTATACAAGACGGCATTTAGGACTCGTTATGGCCATTATGAGTTCCTAATGATGCCATTTGGACTGATGAATGCACCAGCGGCTTTTATGGATATGATGAACCGAGTGTTCCAGCCCTATCTGGATTAGTTCGTAGTAGTTTTTATTGACGACATTCTAGTGTATTCGAGGACTGAGGATGAACATGATGAACATCTCTGAGTGGTTCTGCAGATTCTGAGGGAGAAACAACTATACGCCAAGTTCAGTAAATGTGAGTTCTGGTTATGAAAGGTAACATTTCATGTAGTATCTGCTGAAGAGATTAGGGTTGATCCTTAAAAGATTGAGGCTGTTTTGGATTGGAAGTCACCTAAGACTGTAACTGAAATCAGTAGTTTTCTGGGATTGGTGGGGTATTATCGATGATTTGTAGAGGGATTTTCTTTGATCTAGCACCTTTGACTAAGCTGTTATGTAAGGGGGTGCCATTTAACTAGACTGATGTGCAGCAGGAGAGCTTCGATAAGCTCAAAAAAGTTCTGATTGAATCCCCTGTCTTGATACAGCCAGAGTCTGGGAAAGAGTTCACTGTCTATAGCGACGTATCATATGTTGGGTTGGGATGTGTGTTGATGCAAGAGGGTAAGGTGGTTGCATATGCACCCCATCAGCTTAAGACTCAATAGACGAATTATCTGACACATGACTTGGATTTGGCTGCAGTGGTATTCGCACTGAAAATTTGGAGGCATTACCTGTACGGTGAGAAGTGTATCATTTACACTGATCGCAAGAGTCTCAAATATCTCCTCACTCAGAAGGAGCTAAATCTTAGGCAACATTGATGGATTGAGCTGCTTAAAGACTATGAATGTACGGTCAAATACCATCCTAGGAAAGACAATGTGGTGGCGGACGCACTGTGTCGTAGAGCTACGACTGATTTGAAGGCGATGTTTGCTCGCCTCATTTTATTTGATGATGGTAGCTTGTTGGCCGAGCTTCAAGTTAAACTAAATTGAGTAGATTAAGGATAAATAGTTGGAAGACGAGACGTTGGGTTTTTGTTTTCGACAGGTTGAGAGAGAGGATACTGTGGATTTTAGACTGAATAGCGAAGGGGAGCTCAGTTTTTGTGGGAGAATTTGTGTACCGAAGGCTACTGAATTGAGGCAGTTTATACTGTGTGAGGCACATAGTAGCCTTATGCTATACATCCTAGTGGAAATCAAATGTACCGAGACCTTCGTGAGTTATATTGGTGGCCGAGTCTTAAGCGTGAAGTTACTGACTTCATGAGCAAATGTCTAACTTGCCAGCAGGTTAAGGCTTAACATCAGTTACCTTCAGAGTTGCTTCAACCAATTAAAATTCCACTTTGGAAGTGGAAGAGAGTGACTATAGACTTCGTTAATGGGCTGCCCCTAATGCCTACTAGAAAGGATTCACTATGGGTCATCGTGGATCAATTGACTAAATCTTCCCATTTTATACCAGCTCGTACTGATTACTCTTTGCAGAAGCTGACTAAACTGTATGTGTCTGAGATAGTGAGACTGAATGGGGTACCGATTTCAATAATATCTGATAGGGATCCTCACTTCACATCTCGATTTTGGAGGAAGTTACATGAAGCTCTAGGTACGAGGTTGGACTTCTGTGACAGACCTAATTTGACCCTAGTCGAAATGTGGTTTCGGGACCACAAAACCGAGTCATAAAAATTTACTTTAATTTTAATTGCATATATTTGATGTGTAATACTGTGTGTATGAAAAATTAATGTTTTAATTTAGTCTTAGGAATGTGAATTTTCTTGAAAGGACTTAGTTGAGAAACTTAGAAAAGATGATAGGTAAATTGTAAGGATGAAATAACAATAAGGTGAGAAAACTTGGGTTTGCATGTCAAATGGCCCAAAACTCAAGTAGTGGCCGGCTAAGCAAGGATGATTCTTCCACTAAGTTGAATTTTTAATGTAATTCTTTTTATTAGTTAACGGTTAAAATAAATTAAAGAAAGGAATTATTAGAAAAAAAAAGAAGATGAATAAAATAAGAAAGCAAGAGAAAGTCTTCATCTTCTTTCTTTTTCAAGTGCCGTAAGCTAGGAGAAAGAAGGAAGAAATGTTCTAAGACATTCGCCATCCTAAGGGGTTGATTAAGGTAGGATTCATGTTAATTTTATTAAATTTTTGTGAAAATCTAGTTAGTAGCCAATGTCTTATTATATCCCATATGTTAATTTTCTACCTAAATAGGTAATTAAATGGCATACTGTTAGGGGAGGTAAATGCTAAGAGTATGGTGCTTTTGATGTTGTGAATGGAAATAGTAGAAAGGTGAAAGAAAATTTAGGTAGAAATGTAGTTATATGTGGATTTATATGATGTTACAAATAGATGTGAAGCTATGCTAGATTAGGAAAAATTCGGTCAAGTGTTCATGAGAGGAAACTATGTGTTTAAATGAATTAAAATGATATTATAATTGATATTATATGTATTCGCCATATAATTAAGTGTATAGGTGATGTTAATTCTAATTTTTGCACATTCGGCTATATAAGTATGCCCATTTGTGATATTACCTTTGATTGTATAAAATCGACTAAAATGAATAATTAGTAAGGGTGGTTGCCTAATATACAAATATATATATATATATATATATATGTATGTGTAATTGGATTATTGATAGTAAGGTGATATTATATGGTTATTAGCCGAATGGCTTAAAAGCATAAGGTAGAAAGATAAAAATTTACCATGTGTTTCTTATGATATGAATCATTAATATTTTGATATAAATATTTAGCAAGACGGTTAAACTAGTTAATTTATTTGATTAAGCTCAAGAAATTAAAGGAGGGGAATCAAGCAAGGGCAAAGCAAAGAACATCGAGTAGCCGAGTTGGAACCGTTTTACCCAACACAAGGTAAGTCCTTAAGCATATTTGTAAGGTTGATTAGTTTGTATATAAATAATACTAGTGAATCATAAAAGAATTCCTTTTTATAAGTATTCTTTTAGAGTGATTTTCCTATTTATTAATGTGACCATATGTGCTATTTGAATTAAGTAAATTGCCTTATCATAATGAGTTAACATATGGCACTATGTGTGCGGAATTAAGTGGCACTATGTGTGCCGATTTGGATGTTGAAGCATGAGAGAAAATCCAATGCACTGAGTGTGCGGTTTACTATGGCACTATGTGTGCGAGTGTGACGAGCACTATGTGTGCAAATTCGGTTGATAATATAAAATGTGCATGAAAGAACGAAGTGATAGAACTAGTAACTAAAATATCGAACTTGAGACATTTGCTGAGTAGGTATAAATTTATCTAGTGCATCATGGTTCCATGCTTTGAGGAATCGGGTCTAAATCAATTGAGTTGTTTTGGTATTTGATTTGATTGTAGGACTTGGCATGAGATTGAACCGAAATTCTAAGAAATTATAGCATAGTTCAGTATGGTTGGAGTAATTGATTTTGCATTATTTGTTTTCTCTTATGATCTTTTATTAATGGACGGTATGAAGGCTTATGACTTACTGAGTTATATACTCATTTGGTGTGTTTACTTGTTACTTATTTTGGTTTCTTTGATCCATTTTGTGTGCTCGGGACTATCATCAAAGTCATCACACCAGCTTGCAACTTTTTGGTATCCTCTTCTTAGTTGGTCTAAGAGAACATTTCGGCATGTATAGGTTGTTATGTTTTTGTTTGAACTTCGATATGTATACTTTAGCCATGCGAATATGGCTTGCTATTTATGTTTGGATTTGGTCTTATGGGTGCTTAGTTATAAGGTCTAGTAAGTTTGGTCTTGATACTTTAGTTATGCTTGATAGTGGTTTAAATTCGTTTTAGTTAAAGTGATCAGTACTATGAATGGATGATGTTTGTGGTAAGTATTTCATGCATTGAAAATGACTTTAATCTTAGGTTCGAATTCGGTTTTGGTTGAGTAATAGTCTAAGTCTATTTGATTATTATGCCGTATGTCATTGCTGATCATTTTTGGTGTTATTTTAAAAATGTATCTAAGTATATAAAACTTGTGAAGGTACTTTGTGTTTCGCCTATATGTTTTTATGGGATGTTAATTAAGTTAAGGTTGGCCATGTGCATGTTAAGTAAAAATCAAGACTTATACATGGTATAATTTGATGTTCACTTATAATATATACTAAGGCATGTGTATATAATATTCGACCTTATTATGTTAATTGAAATTTTTTTTTTATGCTTTACTTGTGTATAAAGGTGTGTATATTATGGGTGTTACAAATGTGAATTTGAAAAATCACTAAAAATAGTAGAAATGAAATTAAATAATGAATAAGTTATGGAATCGAAGCTTGATGAGTCTATTTTCATATGGAAGAAGCGAAACAGGTATATGAGCTATATTTTATGAGATGTTTAAATTTTTGTGAAACAGGGCCAGAGCAATTTTTGGATCCCCTGTTCTGACTTTGGAAATTCACCATAAATTTTACAAAGATAATTAGAAGTCATGCTTTATATGTACAGATTTGTTATTGAGTCTAGTTTTATTAGAGACAAACAACATAGTCATTGAAGCTCTGTACAGGGAGATATCTGATTCGTAATACACAGAGGTCAGAGTAGTCGAACCCTGAAACAGGGGAGACTTTAACTAATAAACTATACTAATTGGCCTGACCAAAAATTATAGAAAAAACATTACTAGATAGATATATGAGTCTAGTTTCAGGAAAAATTTAGGGAATTAGATTTCGAGTTTTGGAACTCGAGATATGATTCTTAAAGTGACTGTGATGCAGTTAGCCAACTTGTCTGGAAATTTTAAAATGAATTGTATGAGCTGTTTAAGTAATGAATTAAGTCCGTTAACACCTCGTGTTCGACTCTGGCAACGGTCTCGGGTACGGGGCGTTTCAACTTCAGTACTGCGTTCCACCCTCAGTCAGATGGCCAATTAGAGAGGGTGATTCAGATACTGGAGGACATGTAAAGAAGTTGCACGATTCATTTCTGAGGCAGTTGGGAGGATTACTTGTCGCTAGCAGAGTTTGCTTATAACAATAGCTATCAGTCTAGCATACAGATGGCACCTTACAAGGCATTATATGGCCATAGCTGTCAAACTCCTTCGTGTTGGACTGAGTTGGGCGAGCAGCGTGTTTTAGGCCCAGAATTAGTTTCTGATACCGAGGATAAAGTTAGACTAATTCGGCCCGACTGAAGGCGGCATCAGACAAACAGAAGTCGTATGCGGATCTGAAGTGTAAAGAGATTGAGTATTCTGTGGGGGACTTTATTTTTCTCAAGGTCTCGCCATGGAAGAAGGTACTGAGGTATGGACATAAGAGCACGTTGAGCCCCAGGTTTATTGGGCCTTACCGCATACTGAAACGTGTGGGACCGGTTGCCTATCAGTTAAAGTTACCTCCAAAGTTAGACCAGATTCACGATGTGTTCCACGTCTCTATGCTGAAGCACTATCGCTCTGATCCCACGCATGATATTTCGATTGAGAAGGTTGAGGTTAGGCCAGATCTGACTTTTGAGGAGGAGTCAGTTCAGATATTAGATCGAGATGTATAGGTACTAAGGAGGAAGTCTATCCCACTGGTTAAGGTTCTTTGGCATAATCACAACACTGAGGAAGCCATGTGGGACTTGAGGAGGCGATACGACAACAATACCCTCATCTGTTCTGATCAGGTAAAATTTCGAAGCTAAAATTTTCTTTTAGGGGGTAGAGTTGTAACGCCTAAAAAATTCTTAATGTTTATTTTCATATGTTTTTGTTACACAAATACATGTCTGCTTCAGTGGTTAAGTGTCTTGGAAAGAGTCTGAGAACTCTTGGGTTCAAGCCTTAGCTTGTGCAAAAGTTTTGTTTTTAATATGAATAAACCTCTGTCTCTAGTTAGTAGGCTTTTAAATAAATATGGGTATAACATGACAAAAAGGGCCTGCTGGTCTAAGGGATAAGTGGTGTGTTATTCTTACCTGAGGACTGAAGTTCGAGTCCTGGCATGTGCAATGGAGTGTTTATTTTACTGCCTATACTGTATGGGTAGAGGTTGACCGAAATACTACAGAGTTGAGTGTGGTTTGAATTTTGTAGTTGAAGGGATTATGATGGAGGGATTTTAAGAGGAAATGTTGGGATTTAGATAGTGGAGTGGTTGGAGAGTTTTGAGGAGTCAAGTGAGGGGAGTGTTTAGAGGTTATGCCGAAATGGGAGTCCCTTTTTGTCAAAAAAGTCGGTCACAACTCACCTTTTACCTAGTGTGCCAAATTTTGCTTTTGGTTTTTGCTCTTCTCTACAATCCCCTTGCCTACCGATATGCACTTCTTCTTCTCTCCCTCACTCAATCGATTTTGCTTTGGCTAAATACTTCTTCTTCTCTCTCTCTCAATCAGTGTTAGTAATGCCCTCTCCTCTCATCTTGGTTGTTGTAGTCGTATACTGTCTTTGTTTGTGGCCGAACCCTACCCTATTCTCCATTCATCTTTTCTTCCTCTTCATTGCCGAAACTACTCCTTCTCCTACCCTCACTGTGCCGACTTTTCCTTCATTGCTCTCTCTCGATTTTGTGGTCATTACAATTCTTTCGTTTTGCGTTTCAGCAAGTCTAATTTTTGGTTTGATTCAAATTGTTATTTCGAAGAGTTGTTAATAAGAGGTTTGCTGAATTGCAGGTTGTAACCGAGGGCTTAAGTGATCGTTCTTTCTCGACGGTTTAGGTGGTTAGGGCCTTGGTTGTTCAATCATGGTAAGTGGTTGTCGATTGGGTGATTTAAGTGTAATAGTATAGTGTTATATTGTTACTTGTTGATTGAGTGCTTACCTATTTTCGGTTGGTGCTTATGGACTTTTCAAAGGGTGAAAGATATTTAGTTGGTGTTAGGGTGGACGAAACTCCACTCTTTACTTGATCGAAGATATGTTGTTGTGAGTTTAATGAATAGGGTAGTTTGTGTGTATTCGATTGGGTACTTGTTTAAGTGAGTAATTAGGGATTGTTGATTAAGTGTAGGGTTCAAAGGTGTGGGCAGTCTTCTCTTTCGGCAAATAGAAACCAAGTGTGTGAAAACACTGCTCCTAGTCATAAATCGGCAAAAAGCCAAAAAGTTTGTATAGTCAACACCACACGGGCGTGCAGCTACGTGTGTGGTAGCTCGTGTGACTAAACATGGGCGTATAATTGACGAGGCCGACCATATGTGAATTTAGGGGTTGGATCGAATTGGGCCGGGTGGGCCTCACACGAACCTATGGAAATTATTGGGCCAGGCTATGTAATACACACGACCAAGGGAATTATGGGCCCGTGTAGGCCACACTAGCGAGTGGGCCCGCATGGGCCCTCAATATAAGTCGTGGGCCCATTTTTACTGTTTGACTGTTAAGGTTGCACAGGTCGCTCGAGACGACTGCAAGCCTACTGTTGGGTCAGTAAGTTTACCTATACCCTCTATTTGATAAAATGACTATTTTACCCCTATGTGCTGTACGAATCTATATTCATGTATGACTATATTTTAACATGCTATTTTAACTACATTGAGTACATGTGTAATATTATGATATGACATGACATGTTGCATGATGCGTTGCATGGGGATGGGTTTAATATGATTGGAGGAAGTGTACTGTACTGGCAGCTCTTTTGCAAATACTATTTAGTGCCGCAATCGGTAGTACCTGGAGTGTAGGGATGGGTGGGTTTATTATATCCCCACATGGAGTGTAAGGTTGGACGGAGATGGAGTGTAGAGGCTGTTGGGTAGGATTTCTTGATTGTATATCTGCACCGTTACTGTCACTGAGATGGGCTCAGACCCAAACTGATACTGATATTGTAGTGGGCTAAAGCCCTAACTGAAACTGAACCATTACTGAAATGGGCTTAGGTCAGACTATATTTGCTCACTGTATGGTTGTTTGATATGGGATTACACACTGAGTTTTCATAAACTCACCTTTCTGTTTATCTATCGAGGTAATCCCCAGATGTAGGTGGATAGGTGCAGCGCGGGATTCAGAGGTGGCCACACAACTGCTATTATTTTCACATTTGATTTTGATTATAAATATTATTAGTTGAGGTATTTTTATTATAATAAGGCCTCTTTGGATTTTTGTTTTTAATTTGGGATTTTTTTTGATTTATAACTGGTAGCAGTAGGAAAAGACGCGAGTTTTCAAGAAGATAAATGTTTTTCAAAGATACCACGAATACACAACTTGTTTTAAGAGCTTCCGCAAGAAATAACGTTTTGAAAATTAATGACGTTTTAATATGATTAACTTTTTGACAAACGACTCACATTTTGAAAATGAAAGACACGCCTTAAAATCATCTTTAAGATCTCACAAAAAGGTTAAATAACGAATGGGTTTTTCAATGATATCACACTTTACGAAAAAAACTTCAATGTGACATCGCCAGATTCAGTGTAACACCCCAAACCCGGCCTAGACGTTATGGCCGAATATGGTGATGTCACGTTGAAGTGTTTGTAAAAAAAAATGCAATATCGTTGAAAAACATGTTCTATAATCATCCTCTTTATGACTTTGACAATGATTTTATGATGTCTCATTTGTTTAAATTGAAAGTCATTTAGCAAAGAGTTAATCATATTAAATCGTCATTTTTTTCTAAAACATTATTTATTGCAGAAGCTTTTAAAACATGTTGTGTAATGTGGTGTTTTGAAAAACATTTATCTTTTTGAAAACTAGCCTCCTATTGTTAGCAGTTATAATTCAAAATAGTTAAAACCCAAAATTAAAGATTAAAAATTTAAAGAGGCCTTATTATAGTCAAAATACCCAAAATGAGATTACTTATAAAAAATAAAGCAAATATGATAGCAAATGTGGTTGCGTTACCGCCTTTGAGTCCCTCGCAGCACCAATCCGCCTAAGCCTGGGAATTACCTGTACAGATAAACATTTGGGTGAGTTTACGAAAACTCAGTGTGTAATCCCATGTAAGCAAACAGTCAGAAAGCGACCACAGTCTGGTCCTAAACCTTTTTTAGTAACAGTGACAATATCAGTTTGGCTTTAGCCCATCTCATTACAGAAACAGCCATGTGTTTGGGCCTTGGCCCATTACAGTAACAGTAAATAGTGCAGTAACAGTATACAAGTCCTACCCATCCGGCCTCTACACTCCATCTCCGTTCAACCCTACACTCCATGTGGGGATCTAATCAACCCACCCATCCCTACACTCCAAGTAGTACCGGTTACGGCACTAAACAGTATTTGCAGTAGAGCTGCCAGTACTGTACACTTCCTCCAATCATAGTAAACCCATCCCCATGATTGATATGGTGAAAAAGGGATAAGTCCCGATTGAATATTGAATTTCGATGAATATATGCGCTTTCCCCGAAATGAATAAGGTCATTTTTTTTGTTGGGGACGGGATTTAGCTCGGACGAGTAATCCCATTGACCTTGTTATAAAAAGGATTTAACCCGGACGGGTAATCTTGATATAATACCTCTCAATCATACGTTATGATTAGGGTTTAGCCTAGACTGGTAATCCTAATCGAGCTCTTTTGAGCATACATTATATAAAGGATTTAGCTTGGACTGGTAATCCTGTTATACGATATATGGCTCGAGAGTGTGTTCCTTGATTAAGTGCCATAACGGATACCATTGAATAAGAATTGACAGATTAGGGAATCGTACACCTCAAGTGTATTACTTGAGCATCCATCGAAATTTCAATGATTCGACGGACATAAAACTCTTGACATGGCATGAGAATTTTGAGATGAAATGATAATGTCTTGAAAGAGTATTGCATGATAAGCTCATCTATGTTACTTGATTGATATGAAGATTTTGGTGACTAACATGTTTGATTATATGTATGTGTTTAGTCAAATGGATGGAAAACATGATACTGTGTTCTTAAATTTAATAAACAGGATTGGTAAGTTTAGTTTCCGTTATACGAACTTACTAAGCATGTAATGCTTACTCTATTTTATTTTCTCCTGTTTTATAGTGCTCGAAAGCTCGTGAAGGTTAGAGATCACTGGAACATCATTACACTATCAACTAGTCATTTTGGGTATAATTAGCAAAATGGAATGTATAGGATAACTTGGCCAATAGTGGCTTGAAATGTTATTTTGTGACCTAGCCATTGAAATGGCTAGTAATGGTTCATTTTGGTATGACTAAGTAGATTATTATGATATATATATATATACATGTGTTATGTTAAGAATAAGTGATCAAATGTTGTGAATGCCTAAGTAAAACCAAGGTAAGTTTATAAACACTTGTGCTTGCAATGATATGTCATGTTAAATGATGAAATTGCTTATTTTGAATGCTTGGAATAGTTGGATTTGGTTGTGTTTCAAGTGCAAGTTTTGGGTGAAATTCTGGGTAGGAAATGAAGTTAGAAATGGCTTCATTTTGTCCATACGGACAGACACATGGGGTGTGTCTAAGCCGTGTGTGACACACGGCCTGGTAACATGGGCATGTGGTTAGGCCGTGTATCCCCTGCACCTTACTTTTGAGAAACAAAATGCTCAGAATTGAGCACACGGGTAAAGACATGGGCGTGTGCCTCAGCTGTGTGTGCCACACAGCCTAGAACACGGGCGTGTGTCTTGGCCGTGTGAAACCTGCACCTAATTTTGAATTAAACTAGTTAATCACAAAACCTAGCACACGGGCAAGTCAGGGAGTTACACGGGGTCGAACACGGCCTCTAGCACGGGAGTGTCTTAGGGTCACACGGGCGTGTCCTTTGGACAACACAGGCGTGTGGGCCCTGCGCCTTGGAAAAATTTTGAAAAGTTTTGAAAAACTATTAAGTTTTTGATTAAGTCCCGACTCAATTCTAATGCTTGTATTGGGCCTCGAGGGCCCAATCAAGGAACGTTATGAATGATCTTGGTTAGTGAATAGTAATTTACATAAGATACTTATAAATGTTTCGAAAAGTTTCGGTAATGCTTCGTAACCCTGTTCCAGCAACAGATACAGGTTAGGGGTGTTACATTTAGTGGTATCAGAGCTACGATTTAGCTGATTCTCGGATTTGACATAGCGAACACGAGTTTAGCTATACATGCTATTATATAAATTGTGATAGTGTGATGACTCCTGATCATTTTAAATGTGTTTTTCATATAGTAACGTCATCCAACCAAGCTAGAGCTGAATTCGAGGAAGCTGAGAGCAATGCTTCAGCTTCAATTCAAAGAGTTGCGTCTGCGTCTAGTAGTGAAAGGCCCGTGTCTGAGGGCTAAAATAAGGAGGCAAAACAAGTTTTCTTTCAAATGATGAATGAATAGTTTACACAGTACCTGAAAACAAACCCTGCTATACAACGACCTCCTCCACTTGCTCCTCAACCAGCTCCTGAGGTACCACAGGGTGCCAAACCTGTTAGAATTGGTAAGCCTCTGATAGATAAAATCCGCAAGCATTGGGTGGAAGATTTTAGAGTTATCGCAGATGATGATCCGGAAAGGGCCGAGTTTTACCTCGAAAATGTTATCCAGGTTTTTGATGAACTATCCTGTACACCTGTTGAATGTCTAAAATGTGCAGTATCCCTACAGAAAGATATAGCTTATCATTGGTGGAATACTAGAACTTCAGTTGTACTGAGAGAGAATATTACATGGGAATTCTTCCAGGTTGAATTCAGGAAGAAGTATGTTAGTCAGAGGTTCATGGATCAGAAAAAGAAAGGATTTCTAGAGCTCAAACAAGGAAACATGATTGTATCTGAATATGAACGAGAATTTTTTCGGTTGAGCAAATATGCCCAAGAATGGGTTCTGACCTATGCTGAGATGTGTAAATACTTTGAAGAGGGTTTAAATGAGGATATCAAGTTACGAATTGGAATTCTAGAAATAAGGGAATTTGCAAAGTTAGTCGATCGAGCACACAAAGTGGAGGAATTGAGTAAAGAAAAGAGACAAGCTGAAAGAGAGGCTCAAGTGTCTGGGAAAAGAGTTATGAGTAAGTCACAATCATTTGGTTCTAAGAAATTAAAGAAGTTTTATGATCGTGTTACCACCTCTACGGGATATTTTGGAAGAAAGTGGGGCTCTCAACATTCTAACCCGAGGTCTTTATCTCTATAACAACCCAAATTTGGGCCTAGAAGTATTGGGCCTTGAGTATGGGTCCGTAAGGAGGTTGTATATAAGTATTTAATTGTACAAGGAAATGACACAATTAAATGTCTTCTTTAGTGGTTAATGGCCCTAAGAAGTGTTGGAGAAATCTTAGGTTCAAACCTAGGCTTTAGGAAAAAAAAATTTTATAAGTAAATCCCTAAATTTGGGCCAATAGGCTTATAGTTAAATTTGGGTAGACCATGACATAAAAAGCCTAGTGGTCTATTGGTAAATGGCATGTGGAGTGTACAAGGGGTTTGAGGTTCAAGTCTTGGCGTAGACAGAATTTTTTGTTTTATTTATTTAAGTGAACTCATACTTTGCCTTGTAGGCTTTATAAATAATTGTAGTAGACACAAGTGAGCTTGTGGCCTAGTGGTGGTGGCGTGACATGGCTATTGTGAGAGCTTGTGTTCGAATCCCATAGAATGCAAAGGGATATTTCATTTTATTTCTTTGTGGTGAGAAAGGTGGAGTTTGATTGAAACTCTGCTAAGGGAAGTTTGAACTGGTCAAGGATTGATCATGGAGAAAATCATGGAGGAGATAAAAGAGGATTTTTAGGAGGAAAAAGTAGAGCCTGAGTTGGTGTGGTATTGTGCCGAATTTGCATAGGAGGTACTCAGAATTTTGGCTAAGTGTTGTTCCTCAAGTTTTGATTTTGTGTGTCATTCTTTTGGCATTTAGTTTTTATGATTTTTGGTGCCGAATTCTTCTATTGCCTCCTCCTTCTGCTCATTTTCTTTGTTTTTCCTTCCCTATCTCGAATCGATACTTCCTGGGCCGATTAGCACTTACTTTTTGTGCCAAAATCGAACTTTGCTTCTTCCCCTTAATCTCTTTTCATTTGGTTGGCAGAACCACTGCTCTCTTTTCACATCTACTACTTCTCAGTTTTCTTGGCCGAATACTCTTCCTCCCAATTCTTTCAATCGGTATCTTCTTTGTAGACCGGTTGTTGTTTTTTGTGGTGTTCTCAAGTGGTGTTACTTTGGCCAAATATCAGCACTCTCCCTCTCTACTTCAGTTTTCGACTTGTGCGAATATTCTGTGATCAAGTGGTGTGTATTGATTCTTTGTAAATCTTCTCCTCCCTGTTGGTAATCCTATGTTTAACCTTGTTCTTTATTACCATTCAATGGCTAGGGACAAGTGGTGCTAGCTTTGCTCCTCTGTTCTAGTGGGTTAGGCTGATTGTCCCTTCTCCCTAATTAACCTTGTGGTTCGGTAAGTATTCCCTTTATCTTGCTCTAGTCATTCATTTGACTAAGGGTTAATAAGGTTAATTGTATTCCTATCAGCATACGTTGATTGTGCGTTGGAATTGATGTAGGTTTGGTGCTCAAGGATTAGCCACTCTCTTTGTTAACAAAAGTGTGTAACCGTATACCATGTTCGCTAATCGGCTGAAAAGCTGAAAATGTGTATGTTGGTTACTCTGCTATGACTGTAGATCGGCAAAATGCCGAAAACCCCGGAATATGGCATATGGTGCCACATGAGCGTGCGATCGCGCGTGTGGTGAGCTGAGCTCACGGAACGTAGGCTTGCGGCAAGGAAGGCCACCATGAGCGAATTCGTGGGCTTAGGCCGTAGTGGGCCACTAGAGCCACAAAATGGGTCGTAGGCCCAATGGGCTCATTGGCCGCTTGTGTCAAATCAGCTGCTAGGTGGAATATGGTTGGGCTTGTCATGTCGTGCACATCACCTAGGTTGTTTTGGGCCTCGATAGGCCGAAATGGGCACCTTGGGCCCAATAGGCTCATGGGCCCACACTGATAAAATCTACGATAATTGACTACTAATGAACCGGGCTATGGTGTACACAGCCGTATCTAAATTTGGGCTAAATGTGCCACACGAGCGTGTGGACCCACTTGGGCCGAGTATGGGCCTTACGCCCATTTGCACCGTTATGTCTGTTTAGATTACTTAAGTCCCTCGAGGCAAAGATGGACCTTCGGTTGCGTCATTAAGAATTTGTAAAATTACCAAAATACCCCTGATTTGTGAAATTACCAAAATACCTCCGGGTCATAAAATTACCGAAATACCCCTGACTTGTGAAACTACTGAAATACCTCTAATTTTTAAAATTATCGAAATACCCCTGGTTTGTAAAATGACCATAATACCTCTTTAGGGTAAAATGACCGTAATACCCCTGTATGGTAAAATGACAATTATGCTCTTATGTTTCATATGATTGATGTGCTTATGATTTACATATATGATTGTACTAAGTATGACTTTGCATACACGTAATGTTTATGACATGACATACTACATGGGGTTGGGATTTTGATATGGAGGAAGTACTGTACTGGTGACTATGTCACATTCACTGATACTGGTGGCTACACCACAATTCGACATCTTGATGGCTTACCACATTTCTTTGCTTTACGCCACTATCTTTATTATTAATCTTGGCAACTTTGTCGCGATATTGGTGTCTTTGGTGGGTGGGTCGATTTATATCCCCACATGGTGTGTTGGTTGGTACGGGTGGTGTGCTGGCTGGATTTGGGTGGGATGCATAATTGCATTACACTGTACTGATATTGTGTTGGGCTTAGGCCCACACTATTACTGTATGGGGCTAAAGGCCGATCGTTTCATTCAGATAGGCTAAGACCAGCATGTATTGATACTGGATAGGACTTAGGCCCAGACTATTACTGCAGGCGTTGTTTACTATTTGACTGATAGGGGATTACACACTGAGTTTTCGTAAACTCACCCTTTCTTTTAACTGTATAGGTAATCCTCAGCCTTAGAAGGTTTGGTGCTGCAAGGGACTCGGAGGTGGCCACACGATTGCTGATGTTCTACCTTTGAATTTATTTATTTAAATTTCATATTGGGTTTTTGGTTATGTAATAAGGCCATTTGTGGTTTTAAATTTTATTTGGGCTTTGATTTCTTATTAAACTATTAGTCTAGGAGAACACGAGTTTTCAAAATAGCCACAGTTTTCTAAAAAACAAGAGCGTTCAACAACAAAGTTTCCAAAATGCTTTCGCGGTTTAAATTGAAGTAATATACCAAAGGCAAACCAATTGGTAGATGTTTTGACGAGAACTTTTTTTAAATAATAATAAAAGGATTTAGATTCAGTAATGTATTTTTACCGAAAAAATCAATTTTTGAAAAACATTTTGATGTGACACGTTAGATTCGGCCATAACGTCTAAGTCGGGTTTGGGGTGTTACAATCTCCATTTGTGACCAGTGTGGGTAGTGTTGGTAACCCTAGTCTAAAATGTAAACATTGTAACAAATTTCATCTTGGGGAATGTCGGTCTAGAAGTGGAGCTTGTTTTGGATGTGGTTTACTTCACCATTTTCTCAAGGATTGTCCTGAAAGAGTTGTAAAAGAAATAGAATAACCCCAAAGCCTAGTAATCCTATTGTAAGAGGCAGACCACTCCGTCATCCCGGTAATATTAGTGGTAGTCGAGGTACTACCAAGGATGCAGCAATTAGATCTGAGGCATGAGCACTGCAAGGACATATGCTATTCATGCTAGAAAAGATGCCTCTACGCCAGACATCATTACTGGTACTTTTCTCTACTTGATACTAAAATTACTACATTGATTGATCCTGGTTCCACACAATCATATATATGCACGAACCTAGTGTCTATTAAAAATTGACTTGTTGAATTCATTGAATTTGTGGTTAAAGTTTCAAACCCCTGGGCCAGTGTATTATGGTGGATAAAGCCTATAAGAACTGTTTGTTAATGGTAAAAGGTTATTGTTTTTCGGCTGACTTAATGTTATTGTCATTTGATGAGTTTGATATGATCTTGGGAATGGATTGGTTAACCCGATATGATATAGTGGTAAATTATAAGCAGAAATATATTGTATTGAAAAGTAAGAATGGTGAGTTGCTTCATATTGAATCTGATAAACTAGATTGATTACCTAATGTGATTTTGGCAATATCAGCATAGAAATATGTTAGAAAGGGGTATGATGCCTATCTTGCGTATGTGATGGATACTAAAGTATCTGAGTCAAATATTCAATCAGTGTCAGTAGTATGTGATATAATTGGCCCATTTCTCCTGGGCCCATAAATTATCCAATAATAATAATAAATAGTATAAATAAAAAACCAATAAATAAAGTCCAAATTAAAACAGTCCAAAATATTCTATTTACAACCCTCACCAACCCAAATACAAATTATAGCCCAAATTTCATAACCCATTTTACAATAAGATCCAAATTAAAACCCAAGCTAAACCTAATCTAACTCAAACCTACTGGACCAATGGTCCAACTACGAAACTGGCCCAAATGGCACAAATACAATGGGACCTCGGAAACACTAGGGTTTCCCCTCTGCTAGCGACCTCCAATGCGTCACTGCCACGTCCGCAGCCTCACGCCTCCATACGACCTCCTTACCTACGAAAAGCGACAAAAATAATAGCAATAAATATAGCAAAAAATAGAAAAGAAAAAAAGAAAAATAGTTTTGTATTTTCATTTTTTTTCATTCGGCTATAAAAAGCCAGAGATAATCGGTTTAAATTTTGACGAATACAAAGACTAAGAAATCAAAAGTACGGAAAAGGGAATTTTCAGAAGGTGATTCTCCTTCTTATTTTTTTTTCCGATTGGAGTGGGGTTTTCATCATTTTTTTTATTCTTTCTTTCATTTTACGTCTGCTACAAGGTAAAAAAAAAGAGAAAGAAGGGCTCACCTGAACCATTTATGTCGTCGGAGTCTCGTCTCCTTCAGCAAATCGGGAGTCCTTTTCTGATTTTTTGATTGCAGGTGGAAGTGCTAAATCTTAGGCATGATTCTTACGGGGTTAAAAGGGGAGCTTATACTCACTGTTGGCCACCGATTATGGAGGTGGTACGGTGATTAGTGAGTTGTTTTTTGGGTCGACTAAATGAAGGATAAAAGAGGGCTAGGGTTTTGTTTTAGAAATGGTTGATTGATTCTGTGATTTAAGGAAAATGTTGTATTTATAAAAGGGAAGAAACGACGTCGTTTGGGGCCTTCTTCAGTGGCCTCAAAACGACGTCATATAGGGCAACCCAATTCAACCCGATCCTATACCCTCGGATCTTCACGTATTTGCGGTGAAGGGATATTTGCGCACTTAGTCCCTATATTTCACACTGACTGTAACACCCTGATCCCATGGCCGTTACCGGAAATCGAACACGAGGTGTTACCGAGCTTACTTCATTTATTTCCTCCAAATTTTTTTTTCCAGGCATGCTGGCTAACTGCATCGTAGTCGCTTTAAAAATCATATCTTGAGTTATGAAACTTAAAATCCAATTCCGTAAATTTTCCCTGAAACTAGACTCATATATCTATATGGGAGAATTTTTGTAGAATTTTTGGTTGGGCCAATTAGTACAGTTTATTCATTAAATTCTCCCCTATTTCAAGGTTCGACTATACTGACCTCTGTACATTTCAACTTAAATATCTCCCTCTACAGGGCTTCAATGCCTATACCGTTTATCTCTAATGAAACTAGACTCGATTATGAATCTTTACATATAAGGTATGACCTCTAATTATCTTGATAAAATTTATGGTAAATTTCCTAAGTCAGAACAGGGGATCCAGAAATCGCTCTGGCCCTGCTTCGCGAGAATTTAAACATCTCTTAACATATAGCTCATATGGTCATTTCGCTTCTTCCGTATGAAAATAGACTCATCGATTTTCGATTACATAATTTATTCATTATTTAATTTCATTTATACTATTTTTAGTGATTTTTCAATCTCACATCACTGCTGCTGTTTGCATCTGTTACTAGAGTGAACTATGCCTATTTCATGATTTTCCTTGGTCTAACTAATAATTCATCATACATGTCACCAATTATGACCATGACTAGCCATGCCAGGGGCTAATCATCACCGACCATCTCCCTACTACACTATAGCCATATCATGAGTATAGCACCGACAATAAATCAGCCACGACATATGGCGTAATAATCGAGTAGACCTCAACCAATACTCAACCAAAACCGAATTACTAAGACTTGTGACCAAACATCATAAAACCAAATCCAACCGAACATTTATGCCATTTTCGCATGGCTAAAAGGTTACATACCAAATTTCAAACAAACATAATAGCCTATACATGCCGAAATGTTCTCCTAGACCAACTAAGAAGAAAATACTAAAAGTTGCTAGCCGGTGTGATGACTTCGACGACGGTCCCGAGCACACAAAATGGATCAAGAACCTAAATAAGCAACAAATAAGCACACCAAATGAGTACATAACTCAGTAAGTCATAAGCACTACTCTACCGTCCAACAATAATAATCATAAGTGAAAAACAAATAATACAAAATCAATTTTTCCAACCATAACAAACTATGCTACAATTTCTTAAATTTTTGATTCGATCTCATGCCAAGTCCTTCAATCAAATCAAATGCCAAGTCAGCCCAATCGATTTAGATCCAATTCCTCAAGTTTGGAACAACGATGCACTAGATAAATTTATGCATACACCGCACAACCTCAATTTTGATATTTAGTTAGTAGCTCAATCACTTACCTCGTTCATGCACAATTTATATCAACAACCGAATGTTGCACACATAGTGCTTATTATGTTCGCACACATAGTGCCATAGTAAATCGCACACATAGTGCCATAGTAAATCGCACACATAGTGCATTTGAGATTCCCTCATGCTTCAACCTCCCAATCGGCACACATAGTGCCACATAATTTTGCACACATAGTGCCCTATGTTGTTTCATCATGGTAAAGCAATTTACTTAACTCAAATTGTACATATGGTCATATTAATAAGTAGGAGAATCACTCTGAAAATATCTATCCAAGGAGTTCTCACAAAAGTGCTTAAGGACTTACCTTGTGTTGGGTATGACGGTTCCGACCCGGCTACTCGATGTCCTTGGCTTTGCCCTTGCTTGATTCCCCTTCTTTAACTTCTCGGGCTTAATAAATAAATTAACTAGTTTAATCATCTTGCTAAACATTTATAATTCAATTACACATGCATATGTATGTTTGTATATTCGCAACCGCTCTTACTAATTACCCATTTAGTCGATTATACACATAATTAAAGGTAACATCACGAATGGGCATACTTATGTATATATATATATATATACATAACCGAATGTGCACCAAAAATTTGATTCAACATCACCTACATACTCACTTTGATGGACGAATATATATATACATGTACAATGTCATCTATAACATCATCTAAACACCTAAATTCTTCTCATGCACACTTGATCGACTTTTTCCCAATCTAGCATAGCTTCACCTCTATTTGTAATATCATATAAATCCACATGTGACTACATTTCTTAAGTTCAACATCTTAATGCCCATTATAGCCACTCCCATAATCTAAATCTAAAAATCGGCAACATCCCCTTTCAACTATGTTAGCCGAATACTCATTCTCTTCTTAGTCCTAAATTCGGCACCTCCAACAAAATGACTTAACAACTTCAACTTTCATGCTAACATAACAAGCAACTTAGCACATCCATATAACTAACATGTTAATAGCATCAAGGTATCAACTAAAATTTTTAAGCTTCTTTGTCAAATCCCAACTCTCCAACAACCCCAAATCCAACCATGGGATAGATAGAATTCAAACTAACAACCAAAAATATACATGAATTTAAAGGAATAACTTCAACATACCTCAACCTAGATACAAGTATGGCCGAACTTCTCCAAAGCTTTTCTCTCTTTCTTTTACTTGGTTTTTCGGCTAAAGGATAGCAAGGATGAACACACCCTTTTTTTTGTTCATTTTCTTATTATTAATCTTTATTTCTCCTCTATTTTAATTACTTACCAATATTAAATAATAAACAACATAATCTTGGAAGAATGAAGCCATGCTTGGCCGGCCACTCTGTAACACCCCGAACTCGTGACCGTCGCCGGTGTCGGACACGAGGGGTTAACGGCCAAATCCTCTCAAGGTACCAACCAATTTGACATTTCCAGTCAGGCTGGAAAACTGCGTCACCGTCGCCTTAAAAATCATATCTCGAGTTTCAAAACTCAGAAACTGGTTTCGTAAATTTTCCCTGAATTTAGACTTACATACCCATCCATGGATTTATTTCTAGAATTTTTGGTCGGGCCAATTGGTACAGTTTATTAGTTAAAGTCACCCATGTTACAGGGACCGACTGCTCTGACCTTCGCGCGTTACAACTTGAATATCTCCCTGTACAGGGATTTAATACTGGTGCCGTTTGTTTCTAATGAAACTAGACTCAAAATGGAATCTGTACATATAAGTCATGACTCCTAATTCTTTATGGATAATTTATGGTAAATTTTCTAAGTCGCGACAGGGGACCCAGAAACCGTTCTGGCCCTGTCTCACGAGAACTTTAATATTTCTCAGTATACTGCTCATATGGTCGTTTCGTTTCGTCCATATAAAAATAGATTCATCAAGGTACAATTTCATAATTTACTCACTATTTAATTCTACTTCTACTATTTTTAGTGATTTTTCAATCGCATCTCACTGCTGCTGTCCGCAACAGTTACTGCAGTAGACTATGCCAATTTCATGAATCTTTCCTTGGCCTTAATCATCCATCATACATGACACAAATTATGGCCACCTTATCAAAATTAGAGTTTCTAAGACTCGTGGCTATAGGTTCTAGCATCCCACTCGACGACCGCATAGGCCATTTTCACATGGCTTAAAGTTTACAACCCACAGTTCGACAAAATATAATAGCCTATACATGCCAAATGTTCTTCAACAACGAAGACAATACCACAAGATTTCAGCCGGTGTGATGACTTCAACGATGGTCCCGATCACGCAAACAATACGAGTCCGAGAGACCTAAAATGGGTGACAAGAAAAACACCGAGTGAGTTTGCAACTCAAGAAGTCATAAGCATTCATCAATCCACCGATAAAGTTACTACAACATGTACAACAAACGAGGCTAGGTACTCATCCATATCGAATCTATACCATAATACCTCGGACCTTTCGGTCCAATCTCGTACCAAGTCATACATCCACATTTCATATTCTACACAACAAGATAATCAAGCATTTTACACATTAACTTATTTTCCACCACAACCATACAATTTCAATCATCACATAGATTTAAGGCTTACCAAATTCAACCCCAAGCATGAGCGTATTCTCTATTCGTCATGAGCTCGAGGTACTTACCGATCCGCTGTCCATACTCAACTCGATGGAGACACACCCTCCATATATATAGATACGCACACACGATGCTTAATACTCGATTTCGCACACTTAGTGCCACGCAATTTAAGCCCGCACACATAGTGCCATACCCTTCGAGCTCGCACACCCAGTGCCGTATTTTTTTCCAGCATGCACACTTAGTGCCATATATTTCCAGCATGCACACTTAGTGCCATATATTTCCAGCATGCACACTTAGTGCCAATCTCGTCACCGTACACACGTATTGCCCGCACACTTAGTGCCGAAAGCAAACTTTCTACACATTTCACTATTTCTTTTACATTCAACAATTGTCATCACTCCATACACATACAATTTCATTTATATATATATATATATATATATATATATATATAGCATCCCATTAAATACAATTGCATAGATTTTACAATCATTTAAGCAATATCAAACATATGTGCTTAATGACTTACTTTGTTTGGGGTAGAACGGTTCCAAATCGGCTACTCGTTTGCTTTCTCCTTTCCTTTGTCCAATCTAGTTCCCCTTTGCTCTTGAGCTAAATCAAACAATTTACCTCTCCATCAAACACAAACATACGGCATTCACATGCATTATTATGGTTATTGCCGAATACTTAACACAACTAAGCTGAAAATTTACTCAATCTCATCTTAATTTATTGCTACTTATTTATCAAAGTTTCCAATACAAGGTATTTAACACCTATGCCCATTTATACCCCATATGGCGAATGCTTCATTCCTTACCCAATTAACCATCCAACAATTTTTCAGCCTCATTACCACCCTTTTCATGTCTAATTGTCTAAATACTCTCAAGCTCATTCACAAGTACTATTATACATCTCATTAAGCATTAATCATTTTGCAACATAAATTCTATAGCATGGCCGAATACTCATGCACACACACACACATAACAACAAGAACTCAATGGCGAAAATTTCCTTTTTGTTAAACATTCGAACTCACTCATCTCCATGCTTTCATCACAACAACATCAAAACACTCACCAAGGAAGACAACATGCATGGCCGAAATTTAACTCACCTAGCAACTTAGTTTCGATTTGAGATTCAAGGAAAATTTTGAACCAATCCTCCAAATCATGCATGCATTTTCAAGAGTGGCATAAAACATACCTTCTTGTATCAAAACAACTTAGTCTAGTAAGCTCCCATGGCTGATTTTCTCAAGCTTTTTCCCCCCTTTCTTCTTAGTATATTCGGCCAAGCAAGGAGAAAATGAGAGAATGAACACTTTTTTTTTTCTCTTTTGTTTTCATCATATCCCTATTTTTTTTCAATTTCATTTCTTTATTCTTTCAAGCATAATCCATTAGCTAAACATGTTTGAAACATGTTTTCCTTGCCCATCACTCTTGACATGGCCGGCCACTACCCTTAGGAATGGGCTATTTGACATGCAAGTTCATTTATTTTACTTCATCCTTTTATTAATCTCTTAAAATTAGCCACATCTATTTAAATCCTTTCACATGAGTCCTTTTCTTTCAATTCACAATCAAATTAACTAAATCAAAGAATTCAAAATTCACACATGCATTTTCACATATTCTAGACAATAAGTATTACGTTCGAACATGTCGGTGACTCGGTTTAGCGGTCCGAAACCACTTCCGACTATGGTCAATTTTGGGATGTCACAACTCTCCCCACTTAAGAAATTTTCGTCCCGAAAATCTTACAGTGAATAGGCTCGGGTATCGCTCTTTCATAGAGTCCTCAAGCTCCCAAGTGGCTTCTTCCATTCCGTGTTTATGCCACAACACCTTCACTAACGGGATTTTCCTATTAGCAACTCTTTTACTTCACGCCTCATAATGCGAACGGTTCCTCTTCATAGCTCAAATTAGGTGAATCTCAATCTCGGATGGAGCAATTACGTGCGATGGATCAGACCTATATCGTCAAGCATCGAGACATGAAAAACATTGTGAATCTTTTCGAGCTCGGGGGCAAAATCAAGCGATCTGCGATGGACCGACTCGTTCGGATATCTCATATGGCCCGATGAACCTCGGGCTCAATTTGCCCTACGGCCGAATCTGAGTATCTTCTTCCAAGCGAAACTTTAAGAAACACTTTATCTCCCACTTGATACTCAATGTCTTTTCGTTTTAGATCCGCATCGACTTCCGACGATCGGAGGCTATCTTGATTTTCACGGATTACTTTTACTTTACATTCAGCATCTTTAATCAAATCCACTCCAAAATTTTGTTCTCACCGAGCTCGGTCCAAAACAATGGTGTACGGCATTTACGCCCGTACAAGGCCTCGTAAGGCGCCATCTTAATACTTGATTGAAAACTATTGTTGTGGCGAATTCAATCAAAGGCAAATATCTTTCCATGAACCACTAAACTCAAGGATGCAACATCTCAACATATCCTCCGAGTTTGAATTATCCGTTCGGATTGACCATCGGTTTGGGGATGAAAGCGATGCTAAAATGCAGCTTGGTACCCAAAGCCTCTTGCAACTTCTTCCAAAATCGCGAGGTAAATCTCGGATCTCTATCCGACACGATGGAAATAGGCACCCGTGTAGTCTCACAATCGAGAAGCGTACAATTCGGCTAGTTTGTCCATTGAAAAATCCGTGCGTCGAGGGACAAAGTGAGCCGACTTAGTCAATCTATCTACAACGACCCAAATCGCATCCTTCTTACTTGCTGACAATGGCAGTCCGGATACAAAGTCCATTGTGACTCGATCCCATTTCCACTCGGGTATCGTGATCGGCTGAAGTAATCCCGATGGCACTTGATGTTCCGCTTTCACTTGTTGACATATTAAACATTTTGAAACAAAATCAGAGATGTCTCGTTTCATACCATGCCACCAAAACCGACGTTTCAAATCATTGTACATCTCCGTACTCCCCGGGTGGATTGCCATTCGGCTACAATGGGCTTCATTTAGAATTATCGAAATAAGTTCCGAATTCTTTGGAACACACAGACGACTTCGAACCTCAAACAATCGTCATCATCAATTTGAAACTCGATTCCTTGTTCGAACACACTCACCCGTTTGCCGGCAACTCCTCATCAACTTTCGAGCTTCTCGAATTTGATGAGCCAACAATGGTTTGGCCTTTAATTGACTACTAACACATTGTCGGGTAGGATAGACAAGTGTACATTCATCGTCAGAAAAAACAAACAAAGGATTTCCGACTTAAGGCATCCGCAACCACATTAGCCTTTCCGGGTGATAATCAATGACGAGTTCATAATCTTTTAACAACTCGAGCCATCGTCTTTGTCGCAGATTTAAGTCTCTTTTAGTCATCAAATATTTGAGACTTTTGTGATCCGAATACACATGGCACTTCTCACCAAATAAGTAATGTCGCCATATCTTTAAAGCGAATACGATGGCGACCAATTCGAGATCATGGGTTGGATAATTTTTCTCATGTGGCTTTAATTGTCTCGACGCATAGGCCACAACTCGACCTTCTTGCATCAATCGCAACCTAACCCAAGTAGGGAGGCATCACTATAGATGACAAACTCTTTGCCGATTCGGGCTGTACTAGAACCGGAGCTTTTCGTCAAATGGGTTTTCAATTGGTGAAACTTTTCGACACTTTTCCGTCCATTCAAATTTGACATCTTTCGAGCGGTTTTGTCATGGGTGTGGCTATCATCGAGAATCCTTTTACAAACCGTCGGTAGTGTAAGCAAGCTCAAAAAGCTCCTAACCGGTAACATTCCTTGGAGGTTTCCAATTGACTATGGTCGAAATTTTTTCGGGTCCACCGACACACGATCACGGACACCACGTGCCCCAAAAGCTAACCTCTTTCAACCAAAATTCACATTTATTGAACTTTGCGTATAACTGCTTATCTCGTAAGATTTGCAACACTAGCCTTAGGTGTTCAAGCATGTTCGGTTTCATCTCGAATAGACCAAAATGTCATCGATAAATACAACTACGAACCGATCCAAGTATGGCTGAAAATTCTATTCATTAAATCCATAAACACCGCGAGGCGTTAGTGAGCCCAAACGGCATCACCAAGAATTACGTAGTGACCGTACCTTGTTCTAAAAGCGGTTTTGGGTACGTCCGATTCTCGGACCCTCAACTGATAGTACTCCGACCTCAAATCTATCTTTGAAAACACCGAGGCTCCCTTTAATTGATCAAACAAATCGTCAATTTGTGGCAACAGATATTTATTCTTTATCGTCACTTTATTGAGTTGACGGTAGTCGATGCACAACCTCATGCTTCCGTCCTTCTTTTTCACAAACAATACTGGTGCGCCCCATGGAGAAAAACTCGGTCGAGCGAAACCTCTATCCGTCAATTCTTGCAATTGAACCTTCAATTCCTTTAACTCCGTTAATGCCATACGATACGGAGCTATTGAGATCGGCTGTAACACCCCAAACCCGTGACCGTCACCGGATTTGACCACGAGGTGTTACCGGGCTTACTTTACTTATTCCTCTCTTGGAAATTTTTTTGTTTTCCTTTTTTACATTTCCAGGCAGGCTAGTTAACTGCATCACTGTCACCTTAAAATCATATCTCGAGTTCCAGAACTCGAAAATGAGTTCGTCAATTTTCCTAAAACTAGACTCATATATCCATCCATGGATTTATTTCTAGAATTTTGGTCGGGCCAATTGGTACAGTTTATTAGTTAAAGTCACCCCTGTTTCAGGGTTCGACTACACTGACCTTTACGCATTACGACCTGGATATCATCTCCTACAGAGCTCTAATGCTCATGCCGTTTGTTTCTAATGAAACTAGACTCAAAGGGGAATCTATGCATATAAGGAATAACTTCTAATTATTTCTGGATAATTTATGGTAAATTTTCCAAGTCGGAGCAGGGGATCCAGAAACCGTTCTGGCCCTGTTTCGCGAAAACCTGAATATCTCTTAAAATACAGCTCATACGGTTGTTTCATTTCATCCATATGAAAATAGATTCATCAAGGTTCAATTTCATAATTTATTCACTATTTAATTCTACTTCTACTATTTTTAGTGATTTTTCCATCTCACCTCACTGCTGCTGGCAGCATCTGGTACTAAAGCAAACAATGACTATTTCATAATTCTTCCATGGCCAACTATTTCATCATACATAATACAAACTATGGCCACCTTATCAAAATTAAGGTTTCTAAGGCTCGTGCCTATAGGTTTTAGATTCACACTCAACCGACCACATAGGCCATCTTCGCATGGCTTAAAGTTTACAACCCGAGATTCAACAAAACAAAATAGCCTATACATGCCAAATGTTCTCCTAGTTCAACTACGAAGACAATACCAAAAGATTTCCAGCCGGTGTGATGACTTCAACGACGGTTACGAGCACGCAAACGATCTGAGTCCAAGAGACCTAAAATGGGTGACAAGAAAACACCGAGTGAGTTTATAACTCAGTAAGTCATAAGCATTTCACAACCATCCGTTACTAAAATTATCATAAAATGAAATAATGAAACAAGGCCCATTGTTCCACCATACCGAACTATACCATAGTTCCTTAGACCTTCGGATCAATCTCATACCAAGTCATACATTTACATTTCATATACTATTCAATAGGATATTTGAAGCAATTTCCATACATCATTTCATTTCGCAACAATCATGCAATTGAAATCATCACATAGATTTAAAACTTACCGACTCAACTCCGAGCATGAACATAGTATCTATTAGCCACGAACTCAAGGTACTTACTCTTTCCGCTGTCCATACTCAACTCGATGAAGACACACCCTCCATATAATTGTTCGATCGGAGATATATATATATAAAGTGCGCACACACGATGCTTAATACTCGATTTCGCACACTTAGTGCCATGTGATTTAAGCCCGCACACATAGTGCCATACCCTTGAGCTCGCACACCCAAGGTCAGTATATTTCCAGCATGCACACTTAGTGCCATATATTTCCAGCATGCACACTTAGTGCCATATATTTCCAGCATGCACACTTAGTGCCAATCTCGTCACCGTACACACGTGTTGCCCGCACACTTAGTGCCGAAAGCAAACTTTCTACACATTTCACTATTTCTTTTACATTCAACAATGTCATCATTCCATACACATACATTTTCATTTACATATCATCTCATTAAACACAATTGCATAGATATTATGATCATTTAAAACAATGCCAAATATATGCTTAATGACTTACCTTGTGTTGGGTAAAATGGTTCCAACTCGGCTATTTGATGTTCTTTCCTTTGCTTTTGCTTGATTCTCCCCCTCTAGCTTCTTGAGCTAATCAATAAATTAACTAGTTTAACCGTCTTGCCAAATATTTATACATATATACATGACATCAACAATACTATCATCATTAATTCATCAATTCACAAAGTTTTATTTCACGAACATTTGACCCATTTTTACCCCATATGGCGAATGCTACATTCATTACCCAACTAGCCATTCAACAATTTTCAGCCTCATTACCACCCTTTTTATGTCTAATCGTCTAAATGAGATCATAAACATGCCTAACTATAGTCGAATGTGCAACATTAATCTAGCATTTCCATTGCATTTAACACTTAACATTTACCCCATCTAGGCCAAATTTTGCTAGCACACAAGCCTTTGGCCGAATGTCCTTGGCCTCTAGTCACCCAAAATTTCTTTGTTCTTTAAAATTCATCCAAGACTACATTCGGAACTTCCAACTAATAATTTAGGTGCTCTCAAGCTCATTCACAAGTACTATTATATATCACATTAATCATTAAATCATTTTGCAACATAAATTTTATAGCATGGCCGAATACTCATGCACATACACACATAACAACAAGAACTCAATGGCACAAAAATCTCCTTTTTGTTAAACATTCGAACTCACTCATCTCCATGCTTTCATCACAACAATATCAAAACACTAATTAGGAAATACAACATTCTTGGCGAAATTTAACTCACCTAACAACTTAGTTTCGATCCAAGATTCAAGGAAAAATTTGAACCAATCCTCCAAACTATGCATGCATTTTCAAGAGTGGCATAAAACATACCTTCTTGTATCAAAACACCTTAGTCTAGTAAGCTCCCATGGCTGATTTTCTCAAGCTTCCCCCTTTCTTCTTAGTACATTCGGCCATGCAAAGAAAAATGAGAGAATGGACACTTTTTTTCTTCTTCTCAAGTCATGGCAATTGTAACAAAATGAGAAAGGATGAACAACAAAATTTTTCTCCTTTCTTTTCCTCAACTCACGGCAACAAGGGGGCATCCACACTCTTTTTTTTCATCATTTTCCTTTTTTTCATTTCTTTATTTTCCTTCCATAATGCACTAGGCCAACATGTCTAGGACATGTTTTCTTTGCCCATCATCATGTCATGGCCAGCCACTACCCTTAGGAAATGGGTTATTTGACATGCAACTCCACCCCTGTGTTAACATGCACTAATAAGCCATTTAAAATTAGCCTATCATATTTCACCATGGTTCACATTGATCCCTATTTAATAATTTCTCATAAAATTGGTAAAATTAGAGAATGAAACTTCCACATATGCATGCACACACATAGTAAGCATAGAATATAACAATTAATTATTTTTATGACTCGGTTTAGTGGTCCCGAAACCACTTTTCGACTAGGGTCAATTTAGGGCTGTCACAACTCTCCCCCACTTAAGAAATTTTCGTCCCGAAAATCTTGCCGGTAAATAGGCTCGGGTATCGCTCTCTCATAGAGTCCTCAAGTTCCCAAGTGGCTTCTTCAATTCCGTGTTTATGCCACAACACCTTCACTAATGGGATTTTCTTATTGCGCAACTCTTTTACTTCGCGCATCAGAATGCGAACCGGCTCTTCTTCATAACTCAAATTAGGCTGAACCTCGACCTCAGATGGAGTAATTACGTGTGTCGGGTCAGACCTATATCGTCGAAGCATCGAGACATGGAAAATGTTGTGAATCCTTTCAAGCTCAGGGGGTAACATTAATCGGTACGCTACTGGTCCAACTCGTTCGGATACTTCATACGGACCGATGAACCTCGGGCTCAATTTTCCCTTACGGCCAAATCTAAGCACCTTCTTCCAGGGTGAGACTTTGAGAAATACCTTGTCTCCAACCTGATATTCAATGCCTTTCCTTTTCAAATCCGCATCGACTTTTGGCGATCCGAAGCGACCTTCAAACTTTCACGAATTACTCGAACTTTACGCTCGGCATCCTTAATCAAATCAACCGAAGATTTTACCTTGATAAGTTCATCGAATAATGGGTGCGGCATTTACGGTCGTATAAAGCCTCGTAAGGCGCCATCTTAATACTTGATTGAAAGCTATTGTTGTAAGTGAATTCAATCAAAGGCAAATATCTTTCCCATGAACCACTAAACTCAAGGATGCAACATCTCAACATATCCTCAAGGATTTGAATTATCCGTTCAGATTGACCATCGGTTTGGGGATGAAAAGTGCTAAAATGCGACTTGTTACCCAAAGCCTCTTGCAATTTCTTCCAAAATCGCGATGTAAATCTTGGGTCTCTATCCGTCGATAGAAACAGTACCCCATGCAATCGAACAATTTGGGAGACATATAATTACGCCAATTTATCGGCGAAAAATCCGTGCGGACGAGGATAAAATGAGCGGACTTGGTCGATCTATCAACAATGACCTAAATCGCATCTTTCTTACTTGCAACACCGGTAATCCGGATATAAAATCCATTGTCACTCGATCCCATTTCCATTCGGGTATCATGATTGGTGAAGTAATCCGATGGCACTTGATGTTCCGCTTTCACTTGTTGACATATCGGACACCTTGAAACAAATTGAAATGTCTCGTTTCATCGGGCCACCAAAATTGGCGTTTGGTCATTGTACATTTTAGTACTACCCGGGTGGATTGACATTCGACTCTGTGAGCCTCGCTCAAAATTATCGAAACAAGTTCAATTCCTTGGAATACATAATCGACCCTTGAGCGTCAGCGGTCATTGTCGTCAATCAAATTCGATTCTTCATCCGAAACACATTCGCTCGCTTAGTGACCAATTCAGCGTCGACCTTCCGAGATTCAAGTATTTGATGAATCAATAACGGTTTGGCCTCTAATTCGACTACTAGCACCTCCTCGGGTGAAACGGATAAATGAGCATCCATCGCTCTCAAGCGAGCGATTGCCTTGCGACTTAAAGCATCGGCCACCACGTTGGCCTTTCCCGGTGATAATCAATGATGAGTTCATAGTCTTTCAACAACTCAAGCCAACGTCTTTGTCGCGGTTTAAATCTCTACGAGTCATCAAATATTTTAGACTCTTGTGGTCCAAATAAATATGACACCTTTCTCCAAACAAGTAATGCCGCCATATCTTCAAGGCGAACACTATGGTGCTAGTTCAAGGTCATGGGTCGGATAGTTTCTCTCATGCGACTTTAGTTGTCTCGACGCGTAAGCCACAACTCGACCTTCTTGCATCAACACACAACCTAACCCAAGCAAGGATGCGTCCTTGTATATGACAAACTCTTTCTGGGACTCCGTTTGTACTAGCACTGGGGCCTCGGTTAAACAAGTTTTTAGTCGATCGAAACTTTCTTGACAGCGTTCGACCACTCGAACTTAACATCTTTTTGGAGTAGTTTAAGTCATCGATGCAGCTATCATCGAAAACCTTTCACAAATCGTCGATAGTATCCGGCAAGCCCCAAAAAGCTCCTAACCCGGTAACATTCCTTGGAGGTTTCCAATCGACTATGGCCAAAATTTTGTTGGGTCCACCACGACACCGATCACGGACACCACGAGCCCCAAAAGCTAACCTCTCTCAACCAAAATTCACATTCTTGAACTTTGCGTATAATCTGCTTATCTCGTAAAATTTGCAACACTAGCCTCGGTGTTCAAAGATGTTCGAGTTTCATCTCTCGAATAGACCAAAATGTCATCGATAAATACAACTACGAACCGATCCAAGTATGGCCTAAAATTCTATTCATTAAATCCATAAATACCGCGAGGGCATTAGTGAGCCCAAACGGCATCACCAAGAATTCGTAGTGACCGTACCTCGTTCTAAAAGCGGTTTTGGGTATGTCCGATTCTCGGACCCTCAATGATAGTACCACGACCTCAAATTTATCTTTGAAAACACCGAGGCTCCTTTAATTGATCAAACAAATCGTCAATTCGTGGCAGCGGATATTTATTCTTTATCGTCACTTTATTCAATTGGCGATAGTCGATGCAAAATCTCATAGTTCCATCCTTCTTCTTCACAAACAATCTTGGTGCGCCCATAGAGAAAAACTTCGATTGAGCGAAACCTCTATCCGTCAATTCTTGCAATTGAACCTTCAATTCCTTTAATTACATTAATGCCATAAGATACGAGGCTATTGAAATCGGTGTAGTACCGGGTACAACCGATGCGAATTCCACTTCTCGAACCGGTGGCAATCCGGTAACTCCTCGGAAAAATATCCGAATACTCACAAACCACTGTACCGATTCGAGTTTCCTTTCCGTCTCTTTACTTTCAAACACATACGCAAGGTATGTTTCACACCCTTTTCACATACCTCCGGCGGTCATAGAAGATATTATCACCGCACTCCTTTTGAATCGATGAGACTCGACTCGGACTACCTCGTTATTTACACTCCTTAAATCAATGGTTTTCCTTTTGCAATCCACCATTTGCATCATGTACGGTCAGCCAATCCATACCAAGAATAACATCGAATTCATCAAATGGTAGAAGCATCGGATCGATCGAAAAAGGATTCTCGAATTATTAGGGGCATCTCTTGCACACTTTATCAACGAATGCGTATTGACCCAAAGGGTTTGACACCGATCTGAACTCGAGAGACTCAACAGGTGAAGTCTTCTTTGGATGCTAAGGTTTCACATACATACAAATAAGTAGAGTCGGGGTCAATCAATGCAACCACACTAGTATCAAAGAGAGTAAAAGTACCAAAGATAACGTCGGGGAGGATGCCTCCTCTCGTCGCGGATGGCATATGCTCTAGCGAGAGCACGGGTCTCGGATCGGACAGCCAGTATTAGAGGTTCCTCTCTGATTACCACCCCTACCTCCAAAAATTCTCGGGGCCTACCTCCACCGTCGTTCCACTAGGTCTTGCACCTTGCGTCTTATTCCTCTCATCTAGCTCGTGCAATCTCTAATGAAGTGGTCCCTCGAACCGCATCCATAACAGCCCTATTAACAGACTTACCCCAACATTCACCTAGGTGTCATCTTCCACATTGGGGCATTCGGGTTTCTCTTGACGATTATTGCCCACACTAGCTACCAAGTAGCTCGAGTCCGTCGATGGTCGGGCTCGATGGAAATTCCCGATCGCCCTCGACTTACTAGTGTCCTCCCGAATTTCTTTACTGATCGAGAACGGAGCTTTACTCACGATCTTTTACGATAATCTCTTGCTTCAAATTCAGCCTTCTTCTTCTCCTTTCCAAGTTCTTCCGCCTTGCGAGCTCGTTCGACTAGTGTTACGAACTCCTTTATCTCCAAAATACCCACTAGCGACTTTAAATCTTCATTCAATCATTCTTCAAATCTTTTGCACATAGCAACCTCATCAGCCACACACTCCCGAGCATACCGACTAAGTCTTACGAACTCATGTTCAGATTGAGATCTTGTCATACGGCCTTGCTTGAGCTCCAAAAATTCCTTACGCTTACGATCGATGAGCAGTTGACTAATATATTTCTTCCAAATTCGTTTGAAAGAAATCCCAAGTAACTTGTTCCTTTGGGACTATGGAAATCAAGGTCCTCCACCAATAGTAGGCTGAGTCTCATAACAAAGATATAGCACACTTAAGACATTCATCGGGTGTGCATGACAGTTCATCAAACACTCTAATGGTGTTATCAAGCCAAAACTCGGCCCTTTCGGCATCATCGGTAACTATGGCCTTAAACTCCTCACCCCGCTTCCTAATCAAGTCCACGGTGGTTTACTCACCTCACAGGATCGATGGCGATGGCATTATGGGCTCTTGGGGTGGATTATATAAATTCGGGAATGGTTGGACAGCCGGATTGGTTCGGGCATATTACGCGACCCACTCATTCATCATGGTGAAGAAGGCTTGTTTCGCCCCTTCATTTTGATTATTCGCGGATGGTGAGGCTCAACAGCGGTGTCCCTTGCGCAGAGCAGCCGCTACACTTTCAACGTCATCCGCCAAGGTCTCTCTACCGGGTTCCATTGCTAATCAAAACAAAATTTCAACCGTCAAAGTCATCACATTATTAAGCACTAACGATTTGGCATGTATAGCTAGACTCACACGCTATGGTAGTCCTAGAACCGACTAAACCATAGCTCTGATACCAATTAAATGTAACACCCCAAACCCGTGACCGTCACGGATTTGACCACGAGGTGTTACCGGCTTACTTTACTTATTCCTCTCTTGGAAATTTTTTTTGTTTTCCTTTTTGCTTTCCAGGCAGGCTAGTTAACTGCATCACTGTCACCTTAAAAATCATATCTCAAGTTCCAGAACTCGAAAATGAGTTTCGTCAATTTTCCCTGAAACTAGACTCATATATCCATCCATGGATTTATTTCTAGAATTTTTGGTCGGGCCAATTGGTACAGTTTATTAGTTAAAGTCACCCCTGTTTCAGGGTTCGACTACACTGACCTTTACGTATTACGACCTGGATATCATCTCCTACAGAGCTCTAATGCTCATGCCGTTTGTTTCTAATGAAACTAGACTCAAAGGGGAATCTATGCATATAAGGCATGACTTCTAATTGTTTCTGGATAATTTATGGTAAATTTTCCAAATCGGAGCAGGGGATCCAGAAACCGTTCTGGCCCTGTTTCGCGAAAACCTGAATATCTCTTAAAATACAGCTCATACGGTCGTTTCGTTTCGTCCATATGAAAATAGATTCATCAAGGTTCAATTTCATAATTTATTCACTATTTAATTCTACTTCTACTATTTTTAGTGATTTTTCCATCTCACCTCACTGCTGCTGGCAGCATCTGGTACTAAAGCAAACAATGACTATTTCATAATTCTTCCATGGCCAACTATTTCATCATACATAATACAAACTATGGCCACCTTATCAAAATTAAGGTTTCTAAGGCTCGTGCCTATAGGTTTTAGATTCACACTCAACCGACCACATAGGCCATCTTCGCATGGCTTAAAGTTTACAACCCGAGATTCAACAAAACAAAATAGCCTATACATGCCAAATGTTCTCCTAGTTCAACTACTGAAGACAATACCAAAAGATTTCCAGCGGTGTGATGACTTCAACGACGGTTCCGAAACGCAAACGATCACGAGTCCAAGAGACCTAAAATGGGTGACAAGAAAACACCGAGTGAGTTTATAACTCAGTAAGTCATAAGCATTTCACAACCATCCGTTACTAAAATTATCATAAAATGAAATAATGAAACAAGGCCCATTGTTCCACCATACCGAACTATACCATAGTTCCTTAGACCTTCGGATCAATCTCATACCAAGTCATACATTTACATTTCATATACTATTCAATAGGATATTTGAAGCAATTTCCATACATCATTTCATTTCCGCAACAATCATGCAATTGAAATCATCACATAGATTTAAAACTTACCGACTCAACTCCGAGCATGAACATAGTATCTATTAGCCACGAACTCAAGGTACTTACTCTTTCCGCTGTCCATACTCAACTCGATGAAGACACACCCTCCATATAATTGTTCGATCGGAGATATATATATATAAATGCACGCACACGATGCTTAATACTCGATTTCGCACACTTAGTGCCATGTGATTTAAGCCCGCACACATAGTGCCATACCCTTCGAGCTCGCACACCCAAAGGTCGTATATTTCCAGCATGCACACTTAGTGCCATATATTTCCAGCATGCACACTTAGTGCCATATATTTCCAGCATGCACACTTAGTGCCAATCTCAATCACCGTACACGTGTTGCAAGACACTTAGTGCCGAAAGCAAACTTTCTACACATTTCACTATTTCTTTTACATTCAACAATGTCATCATTCCATACACATACATTTTCATTTACATATCATCTCATTAAACACAATTGCATAGATATTATGATCATTTAAAACAATGCCAAATATATGCTTAATGACTTACCTTGTGTTGGGTAAAATGGTTCCAACTCGGCTATTTGATGTTCTTTCCTTTGCTTTTGCTTGATTCTCCCCCTCTAGCTTCTTGAGCTAATCAATAAATTAACTAGTTTAACCGTCTTGCCAAATATTTATACATATATACATGACATCAACAATACTATCATCATTAATTCATCAATTCACAAAGTTTTATTTCACGAACATTTGACCCATTTTTACCCCATATGGCGAATGCTACATTCATTACCCAACTAGCCATTCAACAATTTTCAGCCTCATTACCACCCTTTTTATGTCTAATCGTCTAAATGAGATCATAAACATGCCTAACTATAGTCGAATGTGCAACATTAATCTAGCATTTCCATTGCATTTAACACTTAACATTTACCCCATCTAGGCCAAATTTTGCTAGCACACAAGCCTTTGGCGAATGTCCTTGGCCTCTAGTCACCCAAAATTTCTTTGTTCTTTAAAATTCATCCAAGACTACATTCGGCACTTCCAACTAATAATTTAGGTGCTCTCAAGCTCATTCACAAGTACTATTATATATCACATTAAGCATTAAATCATTTTGCAACATAAATTTTATAGCATGGCGAATACTCATGCACATACACACATAACAACAAGAACTCAATGGCACAAAATCTCCTTTTGTTAAACATTCGAACTCACTCATCTCCATGCTTTCATCACAACAACATCAAAACACTAATTAGGAAATACAACATTCTTGGCGAAATTTAACTCACCTAACAACTTAGTTTCGATCCAAGATTCAAGGAAAAATTTGAACCAATCCTCCAAACTATGCATGCATTTTCAAGAGTGGCATAAAACATACCTTCTTGTATCAAAACACCTTAGTCTAGTAAGCTCCCATGGCTGATTTTCTCAAGCTTCCCCCTTTCTTCTTAGTACATTCGGCCATGCAAAGAAAAATGAGAGAATGGACACTTTTTTTCTTCTTCTCAAGTCATGGCAATTGTAACAAAATGAGAAAGGATGAACAACAAAATTTTTCTCCTTTCTTTTCCTCAACTCACGGCAACAAGGGGGCATCCACACTCTTTTTTTTTCATCATTTTCCTTTTTTTCATTTCTTTATTTTCCTTCCATAATGCACTAGGCCAACATGTCTAGGACATGTTTTCTTTGCCCATCATCATGTCATGGCCACCACTAACCTTAGGAAATGGGTTATTTGACATGCAACTCCACCCTTGTGTTAACATGCACTAATAAGCCATTTAAAATTAGCCTATCATATTTCACCATGGTTCACATTGATCCCTATTTAATAATTTCTCATAAAATTGGTAAAATTAGAGAATGAAACTTCCACATATGCATGCACACACATAGTAAGCATAGAATATAACAATTAATTATTTTTATGACTCGGTTTAGTAGTCCGAAACCACTTTCCGACTAGGGTCAATTTAGAAATCACACATCGGCGTAGTACCGGTACAACCGATGCGAATTCCACTTCTCGAACCGGTGGCAATCCGTAACTCCTCGGGAAAAACATCGAATACTCACAAACCAACGATACCGATTCGAGTTTCTTTTCCGTCTCTTTACTTTCCAACACATACGCAAGGTATGTTTCACACCCCTTTTCACATATCTCCGGCGGTCATAGAAGATATTATCGCTGGCACTCCTTTTAAATCAAGAGACTCGACTTCGGACTACCTCATTATTTGCACTCCTCAAATCAATGGTTTTCCTTTTGCGATCTACCATTTGCATCATGTCTGATCACCAATCCATACCAAGAATAACATCGAATTCATCAAATGGTAGAAGCATCGGATCGGTAGGAAAACAGATTCTCGAATTATTAAGGGCATCTCTTGCACACTTTATCAACGAGTGCGTATTGACCCAAAGGGTTTGACACTCGAATTACGAACTCATGAGACTCAACGGTAGAGTTTTCTTTGGATGCTAAAGTTTCACATACATATGAATGAGTAGAGCCGGGTCAATCAATGCAATCACACTAGTATCAAAGAGAGTAAAAGTACCAAAGATAACGTCGGGGAGGATGCCTCCTCTCGTGCGCGGATGGCATATGCTCTAGCAGAGCTCGGGTCTCGGATCGAAGTAGTGTCGGTGGCTCCCCTCGATTACCACCCCTACCTCCCGAAACCCTCGGGGTCTACCTCTAGTTGTCGCCCCACTAGATCTCGCACCTTGCATCTTATTCTTCTCATCTAGCTCAGTGCAATCCCTAATGAAGTGGTCCTTGAACCACATCCGTAATAGAGTCAGTTAATGAGACTTACCCCAACATTCACCTAGGTGTCGTCTTCCACATTGGGGACATTCAGTCTCTCTTGACGATTATTGCCCACACTAGCTACCGATGTAGCTCGGAGTCCGTCAATGGTCGGCTCTAATGGAAATTCCCGCATGATCGCCTCGACTTCTTGGTGTCCTCCACGAACCTCTTTACAATCGAGAATGGAGCTTTACTCGTTGATCTTTTACGGTAATCTCTTGCTTCAAATTCAGCCTTCTTCTTCTCCTTCCCAAGTTCTTCCGCCTTGCAGCTCGTTCGACTAGTGTCACAAACTCCTTTATCTCCAAAATTCCCACTAGTAACTTTAACTCTTCATTCAATCCTTCTTCAAATCTTTTGCACATAGCAACCTCATCACCACACACGCTCGAAAGCATACCGACTAAGTCTTACGAACTCATGTTCGTATTCGATCTGATCATCTGGCCTTGCTTGAGTTCCAGAACTCCTTATGCTTCGATCGATGAACTGTTGACTAATATATTTCTTCCAAAATTCCGTTTGAAAGAAATCCCAAGTAACTTGTTCCTTTGGGACTATGGAAATCAAGTTCCGCTTTCACTTGTTGACATATTAAACATCTCGAAACAAATTCGGAGATGTCTCGCTTCATACCATGCCATCAAAACCGACGTTTCAAATCATTGTACATCTTCGTACTCCCCGGGTGGATTGCCATTCGGCTACAATGGGCTTCATTCAGAATTATCGAAATGAGTTCCGAATTCTTTGGAACACACAGACGACTTTTGAACCTCAAACAATCGTCATCGTCGATTTGAAATTCGAGTCCTTGTTCGAACACACTCAAATTTCCGTTTTGCGCCAACTCGTCGTCGACTTTACGAGCTTCTCGAATTTGATGTATCAATAGTGGTTTGGCTTTCAATTCAGCTACTAACACACTATCGGATTGGACGAGACAAGTGCACGTTCATCGCTCAGAAGCGAATAATGATTTACGACTCAAGGCATCCGCAACCACATTCGCCTTTCGGGTGATAGTCAATGATCAGCTCATAATCCTTTAACAGCTCGAGCCAACGTCTTTGTCGCAGATTTAAGTCTCTTTGGGTCATCAGATATTTGAGACTTTTGTGATTCGAGTATACATGGCACCTTTCACCAAATAAGTAATGTCGCCAAATCTTTAAGGCGAATACGATGGCGGCCAATTCGAGATCATGAGTCGGATAATTTTTCTCATGTGGCTTTAATTGCCTCGGCGCATAGGCCACAACTCGACCTTCTTGCATTAATCGCAACCTAACCCAAGTAGAGAGGCGTCGCTATAGATGACAAACTCCTTGCGGACTCGGGTTGCACTAGAATTGGGGCTTTAGTCAAATAAGTTTTCATTGATCGAAACTTTTTGGCATTTCTCCGTCCATTCAACTTAACATCCTTTTAGAGTAGCCGTCATCATCGGCGTGGCTATCGTTGAAAGCCTTTACAAATCGTCGGTAATAAGCGGCAAGCCCCAAAAAGCTCGAACCTCAGTAATATTTCTGAGGCTTCCAATTAAGTATGGCTGAAATTTTATTCGGTCGACTCGAATACCGTCAGAATACCACATGACCCAAGAAGCTAACCTCTCTTAACCGAAACTCACACTTGTCAGTACTTAGCATATAATTGCTTATCCCGTAAAATTTGCAAAGACTAACCGCAGTGTTCAACATGTTCAGTCTCATTTCTTGAATAGACCAAGATGTCATCAATGAACACGACTACTGAATCGATCCAAATATGGTCTAAAGATCCGATTCATTAAATCCATAAATACCGCGAGGGCATTAGTGAGCCCAAACGGCATCACTAGGAACTCATAGTGACCATATCTCGCTTACAAGGCGGTCTTGGGTACGTCCAATCTCGGATTCGCAATTGATAATAGCCCGATCTCAAATCTATTTTCGAGAACACCGAGGCTCCTTCAGCTTGATCGAACAAGTCATCAATACGTGGCAGCGGATATTTGTTCTTTATCGTCGCTTTATTAAGTCGGCGATAGTCGATCACAACCGCATGGTTCCATCCTTCTTCTTCACGAACAATCTTGGCGCACCCAAAGGCGAAAAACTCGGCGAGCAAAACCTCTATCCACCAATTCTTGCAACCGAGCTTTCAACTCCTTTAATTCCGTTGGTGCCATACGATACGGAGCTATCGAAATTGAGTGGTACCGGTACCAATTCGATGCCAAATTTTATTTCCGAGCAGGTGGTAAACCCGGCAATTCTTGGGAAAACATCCGGTATTCACAAACCACGGGCACGCATTCGGGTTTCTTTTCTAATTTCTTGTCATCGAGCACGACGCAAGGTACGCCGCACCCTTTTCTTACATATTTACGGGCCAACATCGGCGATATTACGGTGGCAACCCTTTAAGTCCGTAGACTCAACGAATTATTTCATTATTCGCGCACCTCAAATCGATAGTCTTGCTCTTGCAATTTACAACCGCATCGTGCATGGTCAACCAATCCAAACCAAGAATAACGTCGAACTCATCGAGCGGCAAAAGCATCAAGTCCGCCAGAAAACAAGAACCTCGGAACACTAGGGGACTTTTCTTGCACACTTTGTTGACAAGCACGTAATGACCCAAGGGTTTGACACCAATTACAAACTCGAAGAGAGTCAATAGGCAAAGTCTTCTTTGGATGCTAAGGTTTCACATATATATGAATGAGTAGAACCGGGGTCAATCAAAGCAATCACATTTGTATTGAAAAGAGTGAAAGTACCGGTAATGACATCCGGAGAGGCAAGATCCTCACGTGCCAGTATGGCATAAGTCCTTGCGAGAGCACGAGCCTCGAGATCGATGGTAGCATCTCTAGATCCTCTCGACCGCCGCCACGACATTGCCCATATTTCTAGGTGGCCTACCTCGGCGATGGTAGCACCGGGTTTCCACTCGACTCACATTCTGCTCTAGCATCCTCGGGCAATCCTTCATAAAGTGGTCGGCCGATCCACACTTATAGCGGGCGATCACGAAACCAACAGCTCCCGAATGCCATTTGCCACAATGTGGACACTCCGCCTCTCTCGGCGATCATTTCCACCATCAGGCGATCGAAGTGACTCGTGTGGTCACGGGGTCGATCGCGTCCTCGTCTAGAAAAGCCCGAACGCCTCTAGACCGGCTCGCATCATCTCGAAATCTCTTGATGCTTGTTGAAGAGACTTTCCGAGGACCTCTTCGAATTCTCCAGTTCCCACATCAGCTTTTGTTTCTCCTTTCTAAGCTCTTCGGCTTTACAAGCTCGCTCAACAAGTACTACGAACTCTCGTATCTCGAGGATGCCAACAAACATCCTTATATCATCATTCAGCCCATCCTCGAAGCGTTTACACATAATAGCTTCGGACGAAATGCATTCTCGCGCGTACCGGCTAAGCCTCACAAATTTTCGTTCGTAGTCGGTAACTGACATCGAACCTTGCTTAAGATCAAGGAATTCCCTCCGCTTTTGGTCGATGAATCTCTGACTGATATACTTTTTTCTGAACTCGGTTTGAAAGAATTCCCAAGTCACTTGCTCTCTAGGCACCACAGAAGTCAGAGTACTCCACCAATAGTAGGCGGACTCGCGTAGCAAGGAGATGGTACACTTTAAGCACTCATCGGGTGTACAGGATAGCTCATCAAGCACCCGGATAGTGTTATCTAACCAAAATTCAGCTCGCTCGGCATCATCATCATCCGTAGCCTTAAATTCAGTGGCCCCATGTTTTCGAATCCTATCAACTGGGGGCTTACTTGACCTTATTTGGTCCATCACCGGAGGTATTGTAGGTCTTGAGGGTTGCATTTGTCGGGAATGGAGGTTGTGGAACAGTAGTGTTGGTTCGAATGTATTGATTAAACCATTCGTTCATCACACTATAAAAGGCTTGCCTAGCCTCGTCATTAGGATTGCTGGCCATAGGTTGAGAGTCCATGGCGCTTGTCCCTTCTTGCGGAGCAGGCGCCACACTCTCCACATCATCAGCTATCGCTTTCGGTTGGGATCGGGATCCATTGCTATAAACAAACACAAAGTCAAATTGTCGAAATCACCACACTATCGATTCATCATTTAATGGCATGTATAGCTAGACCCCAAACACATCACGGTAGTCCTAGAATCGACTAAACCGTGGCTCGATACCAATAAAATTGTAACACCCGAACCCGAGACCATCGCCGATTATCGGACACGAGGGTTAACAAGCCAAGTTCACTTGTTTTGCCCATCCATTTGACATTTCCAGTCAGGCTGGAAAACTGCGTCACTGTCGCCTTAAAATCATATCTCGAGTTTCAAAACTCGGAAACTGGTTTCTTAAATTTTCCTGAATTTAGACTCATATATCCATCCATGGATTTATTTCTAGAATTTTTGGTAGGGCCAATTGGTACAGTTTATTAGTTAAAGTCACCCATGTTACAGGGATCGACTGCTCTGACCTTTGCGTGGTATAACTTGAATATCACTCTGTACAGGGCTTTAATGCTGGTGCCGTTTGTTTCTAATGAAACTAGACTCAAAATGGAATCTGTACATATAAGGTATGTCTCCTAATTCTTTTTGTATAATTTATAGTAAATTTTTAAAGTTTCGACAGGGAACCCAGAAACCATTCTGGCCCTGTCTCACAATAGCTTTAATATCTCTTAACATGTAACTCCTATGACCATCTCGTTTCTTCCATATGAAAATAGACTCATCAAGGTTCATTTACATAGCTTATTGACTATTTAATTCCATTCCTAAGAATTTTGGTGATTTTTCACATTCACGTCCCTGCAGCTGGCAGCATCTATTTTTAAGGTAGGTCTTACCCATTTGGTAGTCTCCATGAACCAACTAGTCTTGCCATACATAGGTTCATATATGATCATTTTAACCATGCCAATGGCTGATCATATGACCAACATTCCCATTTCCAAGCCATAGCCACATCATGACACCAAATATATACATACAAACCACAATTTGTCTAAGTCGATACTTCACTTTTACGAGCCATTTTCGCATGGCCGTACATATATACATCACAACATATTCAACCAACAAGGGTAGTCCTATACATGCCATCTCAAGTTCAACCAAAATTTATACCAAAATGGAGGCTTGATAGTGTGGATGACTTGACTTCAACGATCCCAAATCCGATTGCTTGAGCGAAATCTAGAAAACCGAGAGCCAAAACAGCGGGTAAGCATTTTATGCTTAGTAAGTCTCAAGGAATATAATCAACTCTAATTACAGCAATACATTCACATAGCCAAATGCATCATTTCATTAATACACATTCTTACTTCACACTTCATCATTATATAATTTCACAAAGTATCAATCAATTCAATAACTGAAATTCATTACTCGATTGAGCGAATGTTGCTCAAGCGTGTCGACTTTCAATGCACATATAAACGTACCTCATTCTTTGGGCTTTTGAGTGTACTCATTGAATTTATTACAGCAACCAACACTCACCTCCAGCCCAAGATTCTTGAATATAACCGGATATAACCATGTGCACAAATGCCTTGGTCTTAGCCGGATAGAATGTCTCGCACGAATGCCTTGGTCTTAGCTCGGATGTAGCCACTAGCACAATTGCCTTGGTCTTAACCGGATATAATTTCCAGCATAATTGTCTTGAGTTTAGCCGGATATCATTCAATTTCCCATGAACACATACATCAATTATCATTGGACATACATATTTCATTTTCGTTACTAAGGCTCAAACGCAATTATAGTCACAAGCATATTCGCCTCCGGGACTTAGCCCGGGTAGAATTCAAATACTCATGCACACATAATCAATAATCAATACACATCCATACTTTATTTCACATAATTCAAGTAGGGTCACTTCTTGAGGACTTACCTCGGATGTTGTCGAACGGCTTTTTTTCGGCTATTCGATCACTTTCTCCTTCCCCTTGTCCAATTGTGGCCCTCTAAGCTCTTGAGCTAATTCAAACAAATTCAATTTATTAAAACCTCATTGTGCTAGCTTATGGCCGAATATGACAAGGAGTTTAAATGGTCATAGGGCCACCCTTTAGCTTGAATACACAATGGTCATGCACATTTTATACTACATCAAGCAATTCAATACAATTTATTCGAGCATCAAGGAAATGCTAAGGCCTTCAATAGGCTACCCAAGGCGAATATTCATGTACATGTTGAGGTCAATTTTGCATAATACCTCACAAAAACAGCATGCATTTTACTAGTTAATGCTTTGCACATTGTATTAAAACTTATAATATAGCATCAAGCACTTATATGTGTGCTAGGCGAATTGTGCTTGCAATTTCACAAGCATTCTTCCACATCTTCTTCTTTAAACCAATATATTCATCACTTAGTTCATAACCAAAACATCATGTGCAAACATATATATACATATATGAGCATGGCGAATTTCAAGGTGTCCATAGCCATTCAAAACACAAATTTTAACTAACATGCAAGAAGCATGAACCATGCTCATGAATGCATCATGGCGAATATGACAATCATGCCCTTTTCAACTTCAATCATGGTTAAACAAAAGAAAACTCAAAATCTTACTCAAGAGTAGACAATCCATCATTGCATGCATCATCATCAAGCTTCACACTTAGCATGCAATGGCTTTATCACCATAACAACTTTGGCCAAATGCCATTTCCATGGCATAACAAAGATTTGAGCCATGGCTAACATGCACATCAAATTAGCAACCAAAACATGCATGAAACTCCCAACACAACCTCATACATACCTTACTCTTGTTGCAAGTTTAGCCAAATTTCCTTCTAAATCTCTTCTAAGCAAAGAAAATGAAGCAAAATCCTTCCTTTTTCCTTAGTATTTTCGGCCAAAGAAGAGAAAATAGGTGAACAAAATTTTTTCTTTGCTTCTCTTTCACTCACGGCAAAGGGGGGAAGGATGAGCAAATTTTGATTTTTTGTTTCTCTTCCTACATGCTTAATTTTTTATCATTTATCACATCATGCATTAACAAAACATGTCATAACATGTTTTCCTTGCCCATATTCCTTGTCATGGCCGGCCACTATACCATCTTTGGGGAAATTTGACATGCAAATCCTTATTTTTTGCATGCATGCTCAACTAGTCATCACACATTTCCCCATCATACTTTCAAAGTTTACTACTAGGTCCTTTCTAGTGAAATTCACATTTATAATTCTAAATTGAAACATCAAAATGTCATACACAATTTAGCACATATCATAGGCATCAAAATAAATTTTAATTATTTTTATGCCTCGGTTTTGTGGTCCCGAAACCACATTCCGACTAGGGTCAATTTTGGCTGTCACAACTCTCCCCACTTAAGAAATTTTCGTCCCGAAAATCTTACCGGTAAATAGGTTTGGATATCGCTCTTTCATAGAATTCTCGGTCTCCCAAGTAGCTTCTTCTATCCCGTGCTTGAGCCATAACACTTTTACTAGTGGAACCCGCTTGTTTCATAACTCTTTCACTTCTCGTGATAGGATACAAATCGGTTCTTCCTCATAACTCATATTAGCTTGAATTTCAATTTCGATGGACTAATCACGTGCGATGGATCGGATCTATAGCGTCGAAGCATCGAAACGTGAAAGACATCGTGAACCTTTTGAGTTCGGGGGCAAAATCAAGCGATATGCCCTTGGACCGACTTCGCTCGATATCTCATATGGCCCAATGAACCTCGGGCTCAACTTGCCCTTACGGCCAAACACGAGTATCTTTTTCCAAGGCGATACCTTGAGAAACACTTTATCACCCACGATACTCGATATCCTTACGCTTCAGATCCGCGTCATCGACTTACGACGATCGGAGGCTATCTTCGGACTTTCACGGATTACTTTCACTTTCATTCAGCATCCCTAATCAAATCCACCGAAAATCTTGCTTTCACCGAGCTCAGTCCAAAACAATGGTGTACGGCATTTACGACCGTACAAGGCCTCGTAGGGTGCCATCTTAATACTTGATTGAAAGCTATTGTTGTAAGCAAATTCAATCAACGTCAAATACCGTTCCCATGAACCACTAAACTCGAGGACGCAACATCTTAACATATCCTCAAGTATCTGAATTATCCGCTCGGATTGGCCATCGGTTTGGGGGTGAAAGGCGGTGCTGAAATGCAACTTGGTACCCAAAGCTTCTTGCAACTTTTTCCAAAATCGTGAGGTAAATCTCGGATCTCTATCCCACACGATGGAAATAGGCACCCGTGTAATCTTACAATCGAGAAGCGTACAATTGGCTAATTTGTCCATTGAAAAATCCGTGCGTCACGGGGACAAAGTGAGCCGACTTAGTCAATCTATCAACCACGACCCAAACCGCATCCTTCTTACTTGCTGACAATGGCAGTCCGGATACAAAGTCCATTGTGACTCGATCCCATTTCCACTCGGGTATCGTGATTGGCTGAAGTAATCCTGAAGGCACCTGATGTTCCGCTTTCACTTGTTGACATATTAAACATCTCGAAACAAAGTCGGAGATGTCTCGCTTCATACCATGCCACCAAAACCGACGTTTCAAATCATTGTACATCTTCGTACTCCCCGGATGGATTGCCATTCGGCTACAATGGGCTTCATTCAGAATTATCGAAATGAGTTCCGAATTCTTTGGAACACACAGACGACTTTTGAACCTCAAACAATCGTCATCGTCGATTTGAAATTCGAGTCCTTGTTCGAACACACTCACTTTGTTTTGCGCCAACTCGTCGTCGACTTTCGAGCTTCTCGAATTTGATGTATCAATAGTGGTTTGGCTTTCAATTCAGCTACTAACACACTATCGGATTGGACGGACAAGTGCACGTTCATCGCTCGTAAGCGCGAATAATGATTTACGACTCAAGGCATCCGCAACCACATTCGCCTTTCCCGGTGATAGTCAATGATCACTCATAATCCTTTAACATTTCGAGCCAACGTCTTTGTCGCAGATTTAAGTCTCTTTGGGTCATCGATATTTGAGACTTTTGTGATCCGAGTATACATGGCACCTTTCACCAAATAAGTAATGTCGCCAAATCTTTAAAGCGAATACGATGGCGCCAATTCGAGATCATGAGTCGGATAATTTTTCTCATGTGGCTTTAATTGCCTCGGCGCATAGGCCACAACTCGACCTTCTTGCATTAATACGCAACCTAACCCAAGTAGAGAGGCGTCGCTATAGATGACAAACTCCTTGCGGACTCGGGTTGCACTAGAATTGGGGCTTTAGTCAAATAAGTTTTCAGTTGATCGAAACTTTTTGGCATTTCTCCGTCCATTCGAACTTAACATCCTTTTGGAGTAACCGTCATCGGCGTGGCTATCGTTGAGAAGCCTTTACAAATCGTCGGTAATAACCTAAGAAGCCCCAAAAGCTCAGAACCTCGATAATATTTCTGAGGCTTCCAATTAAGTATGGCTGAAATTTTATTCGGTCGACTCGAATACCCGTCTGAATACCACATGACCCAAGAAGCTAACCTTTCTTAACGAACTCACACTTGCTGAACTTAGCATATAATTGCTTATCCCGTAAAATTTGCAAGACTAACCGCAGGTGTTCAAATATTTCGGTCTCATTTCTTGAATAGACCAAGATGTCATCAATGAACACGACTACGAATCGATCCAAATATGGTCTAAAGATCCGATTCATTAAATCCATAAATACCGTAGGGCATTAGTGAGCCCAAACGGCATCACTAGGAACTCATAGTGACCATATCTCGCTCGAAGGCGGTCTTGGGTACGTCCGAATCTCGGATTCGCAATTGATAATAGCCCGATCTCAAATCTATTTTCGAGAACACCGAGGCTCCCTTGAGTTGATCGAACAAGTCATCAATACGTGGCAGCGGATATTTGTTCTTTATCGTCGCTTTATTAAGTCGACGATAGTCGATCTGCAACCGTATGGTTCCATCCTTCTTCTTCACGAACAATCTTGGCGCACCCAAGGCGAAAAACTCGGGCGAGCAAAACCTCTATCCACCAATTCTTGCAACGAGCTTTCAACTCCTTTAATTCCGTTGGTGCCATACGATACGGAGCTATCGAAATTGGAGTGGTACCGGTACCAATTCGATGCCAAATTCTATTTCCGAACAGTGGTAAACCCGGCAATTCTTGAGGGAAAACATCCGGTATTCACAAACCACGGGCGCAGATTCGGGTTTCTTTTCGATTTCTTGTCATCGAAACACGTCGCAAGGTACGCCGCACCCTTTTCTTACATATTTCTGGGCCAACATCACTGATATTACAGCTGGCAACCCCTTTAAGTCCGTAGACTCAACCCGAATTATTTCATTATTTGCGCACCTCAAATCGATAGTCTTGCTCTTGCAATTTACAACCGCATCGTGCATGGTCAACCAATCCAAACCAAGAATAACGTCGAACTCATCGAACGGAAAAAGCATCAAGTCCGCCAGAAAACAAGAACCTCGGAACACTAGGGGACTTTTCTTGCACACTTTGTTGACAAGCACGTAATGACCCAAGGGTTTGACACCGAATTACAAACTCGATGAGACTCAATAGGCAAAGTCTTCTTTGGATGCTAAGGTTTCACATATATATGAATGAGTAGAACCGGGGTCAATCAAAGCAATCACATTTGTATTGAAAAGAGTGAAAGTACCGGTAATGACATCCGGAGAGGCAAGATCCTCACGTGCGCGTATGGCATAAGTCCTTGCAGAGCACGAGCCTCGGATCGATGGTAGCATCTCTAGATCCTCTCGACCGCCAATCGACATTGCCCATATTTCTAGGTGGCCTACCTCGGCGGTGGTAGCACCCGGGTTTCTACTCGACTCACATTCTTCAAGCATCCTCGGGCAATCCTTCATAAAGTGGTCGGCCGATCCACACTTATAGCGGGAGCGATCACGAAACCAACAGCTCCCGAATGCCATTTGCCACAATGTGGACACTCCGCCCTCTCTCGGCGATCATTTCCACCATCGGCGATCAAGTGACTCGTGTGGTCACAGGGGTCGATCGCGTCCTCGTCTAGAAAGGCCCAAACGCCTCTAGACCGGCTCGCATCATCTCGAAATCTCTTCGATGCTTGTTGAAGAGACTTTCCGAGGACCTCTTCGAATTCTCCGGTTCCCACATCAGCTTTTTGTTTCTCCTTTCTAAGCTCTTGACTTTACAAGCTCGCTCAACAAGTACGACGAACTCTCGTATCTCGAGGATGCCAACAAACATCCTTATATCATCATTCAGCCCATCCTCGAAGCGTTTACACATAATAGCTTCGGACGAAATGCATTCTCGCAGCGTCTGGCTAAGCTTCACAAATTTTCGTTCGTGATCGGAATCGACATCGAACCTTGCTTAAGATCAAGGAATTCCCTCCGCTATTGGTCGATGAATCTCGATGATATACTTTTTTGAACTCGGTTTGAAAGAATTCCCAAGTCACTTGCTCTCTAGGCACCACAAGTCGAGTACTCCACCAATAGTAGGCGGACTCGCGTAGCAAGGAGATGGTACACTTTAAGCACTCATCGGTGTACAGGATAGCTCATCAAGCACCGGATAGTGTTATCTAACCAAAATTCAACTCGCTCGGCATCATCATCATCCGTAGCCTTAAATTCAGTGGCCCCATGTTTTCGAATCCTATCGATGGGGCTTACTTGACCTTATTTGGTCGATCACGGAGGTATTGTAGGTGCGGGGTTGCATTTGTCGGGAATGGAGGTTGTGGAACAGCCGTGTTGGTTCGAATGTATTGATTAAACCATTCGTTCATCACACTATAAAAGGCTTGCCTAGCCTCGTCATTAGGATTGCTGGCCATAGGTTGAGAGTCCGCCGCGCTGTCCCTTGCGCGGGAGCAGCGCCACACTCTCCACATCATCAGCTATCGCTTCGGTTGGGATCGGGATCCATTGTTATAAACAAACACAAAGTCAAATTGTCGAAATCACCACACTATCGATTCATCATTTAATGGCATGTATAGCTAGACCCCAAACACATCACGGTAGTCCTAGAATCGACTAAACCGTGGCTCGATACCAATAAAATTGTAACACCCGAACCCGAGACCATCGCCGTGTCGGACACGAGGGTTAACAAGCCAAGTTCACTTGTTTTGCCCATCCATTTGACATTTCCAGTCAGGCTGGAAAACTGCGTCACTGTCGCCTTAAAAATCATATCTCGAGTTTCAAAACTCGGAAACTGGTTTCTTAAATTTTCCCTGAATTTAGACTCATATATCCATCCATGGATTTATTTCTAGAATTTTTGGATGGGCCAATTGGTACAGTTTATTAGTTAAATTCACCCATGTTACAGGGATCGACTGCTCTGACCTTTGCGTGGTATAACTTGAATATCTCTCTGTACAGGGCTTTAATGCTGGTTCCGTTTATTTCTAATGAAACTAGACTCAAAATGGAATCTGTACATATAAGGTATGTCTCCTAATTCTTTTTGTATAATTTATAGTAAATTTTTAAAGTTTCGACAGGGAACCCAGAAACCATTCTGGCCCTGTCTCACAATAGCTTTAATATCTCTTAACATGTAACTCCTATGACCATCTCGTTTCTTCCATATGAAAATAGACTCATCAAGGTTCATTTACATAGCTTATTCACTATTTAATTCCATTCCTACGAATTTTGGTGATTTTTCACATTCACGTCCCTGCAGCTGGCAGCATCTATTTTTAAGGTAGGTCTTACCTATTTGGTAGTCTCCATGAACCAACTAGTCTTGCCATACATAGGTTCATATATGATCATTTTAACCATGCCAATGGCTGATCATATGACCAACATTCCCATTTCCAAGCCATAGCCACATCATGACACCAAATATATACATACAAACCACAATTTGTCTAAGTCGATACTTCACTTTTACGAGCCATTTTCGCATGGCCGTACATATATACATCACAACATATTCAACCAACAAGGGGTAGTCCTATACATGCCATCTCAAGTTCAACCAAAAATTTATACCAAAATGGAGGCTTGATAGTGTGGATGACTTGACTTCAACGATCCCAAATCCGATTGCTTGAGCGAAATCTAGAAAACCGAGAGCCAAAGCAACGGGTAAGCATTTTATGCTTAGTAAGTCTCAAGGAATATAATCAACTCTAATTACAGCAATACATTCACATAGCCAAATGCATCATTTCATTAATACACATTCTTACTTCACACTTCATCATTATATAATTTCACAAAGTATCAATCAATTCAATAACTGAAATTCATTAGTCGATTGAGCGAATGTTGCTCAAACGTGTCGACTTTCCAATGCACATATAAACGTACCTCATTCTTTGGGCTTTTCGAGTGTACTCATTGAATTTATTACAGCAACCAACACTCACCTCCAGCCCAAGATTCTTGAATATAACCGGATATAACCATGTGCACAAATGCCTTGGTCTTAGCCCGGATAGAATGTCTCGCACGAATGCCTTGGTCTTAGCCGGATGTAGCCACTAGCACAATTGCCTTGGGTCTTAACCGGATATAATTTCCAGCATAATTGTCTTGATTTAGCCCGGATATCATTCAATTTCCATGAACACATACATCAATTATCATTGGACATACATATTTCATTTTCGTTACTAAGGCTCAAACGCAATTATAGTCACAAGCATATTCGCCTCCGGGACTTAGCCCGGTAGAATTCAAATACTCATGCACACATAATCAATAATCAATACACATCCATACTTTATTTCACATAATTCAAGTAGGGTCACTTCTTGAGGACTTACCTCGGATGTTGTCGAACGGCTTTTTTTCGCTATTCGATCACTTTCTCCTTCCCTTGTCCAATTGTGGCCCTCTAAGCTCTTGAGCTAATTCAAACAAATTCAATTTATTAAAACCTCATTGTGCTAGCTTATGGCGAATATGACAAGGAGTTTAAATGGTCATATGGCCACCCTTTAGCTTGAATACACAATGGTCATGCACATTTTATACTACATCAAGCAATTCAATACAATTTATTCGAGCATCAAGGAAATGCTAAGGCCTTCAATAGGCTACCCAAGGCGAATATTCATGTACATGTTGAGGTCAATTTTGCACTTAATACCTCACAAAACAGCATGCATTTTACTAGTTAATGCTTTGCACATTGTGGCCCAAAACTTATAATATAGCATCAAGCACTTATATGTGTGCTAGGCGAATTGTGCTTGCAATTTCACAAGCATTCTTCCACATCTTCTTCTTTAAACCAATATATTCATCACTTAGTTCATAACCAAAACATCATGTGCAAACATATATATACATATATGAGCATGGCCAATTTCAAGGTGTCCATAGCCATTCAAAACACAAATTTTAACTAACATGCAAGAAGCATGAACCATGCTCATGAATGCATCATGGCGAATATGACAATCATGCCCTTTTCAACTTCAATCATGGTTAAACAAAAGAAAACTCAAAATCTTACTCAAGAGTAGACAATCCATCATTGCATGCATCATCATCAAGCTTCACACTTAGCATGCAATGGCTTTATCACCATAACAACTTTGGCCAAATGCCATTTCCATGGCATAACAAAGATTTGAGCCATGGCTAACATGCACATCAAATTAGCAACCAAAACATGCATGAAACTCCCAACACAACCTCATACATACCTTACTCTTGTTGCAAGTTTAGCCAAATTTCCTTCTAAATCTCTTCTAAACAAAGAAAATGAAGCAAAAATCCTTCCTTTTCCTTAGTATTTTCGGCCAAAGAAGAGAAAAATAGGTGAACAAAATTTTTTCTTTGCTTCTCTTTCACTCACGGCAAAAGGGGGAAGGATGAGCAAATTTTTGAATTTTTTGTTTCTCTTCCTACATGCTTAATTTTTTATCATTTATCACATCATGCATTAACAAAACATGTCATAACATGTTTTCCTTGCCCATATTCCTTGTCATGGCGGCCACTATACCATCTTTGGGGAAATTTGACATGCAAATCCCTTATTTTTTTGCATGCATGCTCAACTAGTCATCACACATTTCCCCATCATACTTTCAAAGTTTACTACTAGGTCCTTTCTAGTGAAATTCACATTTATAATTCTAAATTGAAACATCAAAATGTCATACACAATTTAACACATATCATAGGCATCAAAATAAATTTTTAATTATTTTTATGCCTCGGTTTTGTGGTCCCGAAACCACATTCCGACTAGGGTCAATTTTGGGCTGTCACAATCCTTTTATTAATCTCTTAAAATTAGCCACATCTATTTAAATCCTTTCACATGAGTCCTTTTTCTTTCAATTCACAATCAAATTAACTAAATCAAAGAATTCAAAATTCACACATGCATTTTCACATATTCTAGACAATAAGTATTACGTTCGAACATGTCGGTGCTCGGTTTAGCGGTCCCAAAACCACTTCCCGACTGTGGTCAATTTTGGGATGTCACACACTCAACATAATTTGGGCATTTTGACATGCAAACCCAAATTTTCATATTTCAATACTATTTGGTCCTTACTTATTTACCTATCAAAATTTTCTAAGTCTCTCAACTAAATCCTTTCAAGCAAGATTCACATTCCTAAGATAAAAATTAAAACATCAAATTTTTATACAAGTACTACCACACATATAAGGTATGCAAATAAAATTTTAACTAAATTTTATGACTCGGTTTTGTGGTCCCGAAACCACATTCCGACTAGGGTCAAATTAGGGTTGTCACACTGACATTCAATGGAGCCCTGTTTCTCTCTTTTTGTATTTTTCATTTTTCCTTGGGATTTACACGCTGTTTCAAATTAGTCCATGTTTAGCCGTTTCGTTTCAGGATTTGGTTCATTTGCATTTTTAGTCCTCTTTGATTTGCACACATTGTGTTTTAGTCCTTAATTTTATTTCAATGGTTTATTTTATTTATTCATTACCCTTTTTAGTTTGTATTGATTTCAATTGAGTTTTTTTTAGTTTATGTAATTCTTTTATTCCTCTTAATTTATTTATTACTCATTTTTAAATTATTTTAACATATTATTTTAGTCCGTTATTTTTTATACTTTCATTGGTATATTTTTAAATTGCTTAATTATATAGTTCATTTATTTTAAAATTCTCTTTTATATTTCTTTGTTTTAAAGATTTGTATGATGTTTATTTTAAATACTCTTATAAATTATTATTTTATATATATTATTTATATTAAACTATTTTTTAATTTAATTTATGTATATTATTTAATTAGATATATATATTGTTTTGTATATTACTTACTTTAATTCTTTACTTGCATAATGCTTATTTTAAAATTAATTTATATATCATTATTTTACATATGATTTATTGTTATTGTTATTCTTATGATTTATTTCAAATTTTATTAATTACTTTAAAATTTTTATACATATAATTTATCTTTAAATATTTTTATATTGTCAATTTTAAATTCCTTTTCTTCTACATTTTTTTTACATTATTCATATTTGTTTGAAAGCTTGATGCATTTTTATTTGTTTTGTTTTAAAATCATCTTTCATTGGTTTTAAATTATAAATGTTGGTATTTGAATGGAGCATGTTAGAGATTATTAACATTAAGTGTATCTTGATTTATAGATTTGTATCTTTTATATTATTGCTATTCATTTGTATATTATTTTATTCATGTATATTGTCCATGTTTGTAACTTTGCTTTTCATTTCCGAGTATTGCATTGTAATTGAGATTTCCAACTTATTTGTCCACAATTGGACATTTTTTTCCAATCAAACCAAATAAATGTATTACAAGTCGGTTTATAATCGCTTTTATTTGAAATTTTCTCAAAACAAGGCAATATTTCGCGTTTGGAAATTCGAGAAAACATGGCCTAACGTGCTGTGTTTCGATTTTTCATTTGACCAAATAGCCAAATATCTCTTTTGAAATTTCAATGCATGAGTTTTGAAAATCAAGAGACGATCTTGGTTTCAAGGGTTTAAAAATGTCGTGTCCTAACGTGTTGGATGTGATATTTTATCCCTTCGGGACAAGAGAATCTTAACATCCAATTTGAGTTACTCAAATATTTTTTAAAAGAAATTGTATTTCAAAATATTTTCAAATTTTTGACATTAGGACATTAATTAATCAATTGGTACCAATTTTGGGCATTACGAGGGTGCTAATCCTTCCTTGTACGTAACCGACTCCCGAACTCATTTTTCTTGAATTTCGTTAGCCAAAATCAACGTTTTAATAAAACAAAATATTTTACAAGGTGATCCGATCACACCTAAACAAAAAGGATTGGTGGCGACTCCATATTATATTTTTCGATCCCATTTTTTAAATTAAAAATGGTTTCGATAGTTTGGCGACTCCACTGGGGACAAATAAGAGAGTCAGGCCGTAAAATTGATTATTTTTTGTCCTTTTGTCAAAAATTGAAAATTTGATTCGAAAAATCATGATTCTTATGATTGTTCTGGTTTGAGTCTCGTAGAATACTCTTGTATTGCATTGCATGACCGTTGTGGTTACACCTTTTAGGTGGGAGCGAGAAACTATGCCTTCGTGAGATTTTCACCTCCGCATGGGCTAGTGGACTGCTACTGGGATACATTCGTACCTATGTCTTTGGGAGATTTTCATCTCCGCATGGCCATAAGGAAATGTATTCCCCTGAACTGAACTCGATCCATATGAGCCTATAATGGGTAAGGATTAAGGAATCAGGTGGTTCAGGTACCATTTCTTTAGAACTGAACTACATATAGTGAACCCTAATAGCCCACCCTATGTAGAGCTATGTCGAACCTTAGCGGTTACCCAGATAGGTGTTTGACTATTTTTTTTTGTTTGCCTTGAATTTTATCATTTGCATATGATACTAACTTGTTGTGTTTTGTTTTGGTTGTAATTGCATGACATTGCATACTTAAAGAGGTGTTGATTCGTGTTCGGTTACTAAATTAGAAGGCTTGCCATGGAGAATGAATTTCGTAATAAAGTGGAGGATAACGCGGTTGTCCGTATATGGTAAGAGGAATTGCAATTAGAGAAAGGGGATAGTCTAGCTGAGGGGTATACATTGGAATTGTGGCACTTCACCCGTATTAGTGTGACACAAAATGAGCTTCAGGAATTGAGAGATATATGGGCCCATTAGGATGATGAGACGAAGCAGTTGTTCTACCATAATTATGGCGATCTACCCTACCTGCTTGACATCAAAGTGGACAAGCATTTGTTTCGGGCTATGGCTCAGTTTTGGAACCCTGCCTATAGTTGTTTCACTTTCGGGAAGGTGGACTTGGTGCCCACTGTGGAAGAATATACTACCTTGCTTCGCTGTCCAAAAATCCAAGTCGATAAAGCTTACTCTAGGGCAGCTAATGTCCCAACTTTTGTGAAGAAGTTAATGAATATTACTGGGATGAGTGAATAGTGGGTTACAGCCCGAATTCAGCAAAAAAAGGGATAGTAAATACATTCCTTGGGTGAGTTTGAAGGACGTGGTCTTAGCACATCCGGATGTAAAGAAGAAAGTTGACATCTTCGCCTTGAGTATTTATGGTTTGGTAATCTTTCCTAAAGCTTTAAGGCATATAGATGAAGCAGTCGCTGATTTATTTGATCAACTTGATAAAAGGGTCACACCTGTACCTGCAATTCTACCCGAGATCTTCAAATCTTTGAACATGTGTCATAGGGCAGGTGAAGGAAGATTTATCAGATGCGTGCAGCTATTATTGGTATGGTTTCATGGTCATTTTTGGAAGGTGAACAAAGTCTCTTACCGTGTTTTCTCTGAGAATTATTCCCCATTAAGGGAGGAAGCAGCTATGCAAAGGAGGGACGACATATCAGAGGAAAGGTGGATGACAATTCTTTAAAATCTCAAAGAGGAGGATGTTGAATGGAGAGCCCTTTGGATGGTCCCCAACGAGATCCTTTATCGGTGTGGGAGTTTTGATTGAGTACCTTTGCTTGGAATTTGAGGAGCCGTTGGATATGCCCCTTTGCTCGTATTAAGGCAGTTTATACCGGTGACGCATGGGCTAGCTCAATGTGAGTTCTTGTATAAAGGGGACAATTATAAGAAAAAGGTTCAAGAGATTTCTGATGCTTGGAAGCAGACTCGCTGGATGAAGAGATTGGTTGTTGGTTCAAAGACGACTCCTGAATACAATGGATGGTTTAGTAAAAGGATTAATGATAATATCCCTGGGCAGAGTTTAGAGGGCACTCGATCAATGGAAGAATACTTGCAAGTGGTCCCATCAGAGCTAAAGATCATAAGGCAAGACTTCGAAAGGAAGAATTCAGAGCTCAGTAAGAAGATAGAACAACTAGAAGATGAAAAGATACATTTAAGACTAGATGTCGATGTTCAGAAATTAGAAACTGAAAAATTAAGAAAAGGAAAGAATAAGGCCGAGGAGGATCTGGATAGTTTGAAGACGGATTATAAGAAGCTACGTCTATTGATGAGAACTATTGGGTTAGGGAAAACTTTAGAGCAGTGGCGTCAAGAGATTCGAGAGGAAAAGATCAAAGCTGATCAGTGGAAAAGGAAATTTCAAGAACCTCAAACGTTAAATGAGGCCCTAGAGAAGAGTCTATCTAAAGCCCAAGATGAGAAGATCGGGTTGAAGGCTAGAATAGTCGAACTAGAAAAACTTCTTCATTAGCATTGCATCCGCAACTCTGTAATGGAGCTGAAGGCGAGCTTGGATAAGATTGAAGAACTGAAAAAGAAGGTCCAAGAACTCGAGATTGTGCTACAAAACAGTGAGCTCCAGATTGAGCTTCTTGAAGCAAGTAATGAGCGGTGTAATAAGCAACTCCATCAATCTCAGGATCAAATTAGGGACAGAGACTACATTATGGGCGAAGCTATGGCCCAGATTCGAGAGGTAGCCGACCATCTACAGACTTTAGCAGTTCAAGCAGATGTATTGAGTGTGAAATACGAGCTAGAATCAGACCAGGGCCGGGAATTGGCTTGGTTGCTTAGAAAAGTTAAATCTTTGAGCATTAGGGCTAGGCCGTATATGTAATCCATTTCTATGTAAAGAACTTTGTTTTCTAGTAAAGTTTTCTAAATGGGATTGAATCAGAATCGACGCATTTTGCATTCATTCCATGCATCTGCATTACATTACATCATGTGCATTAGAGTCCACCAAAAGATCCTAATTAATTAAGAATTATTTCAGTAATCTGGAAAATGACAAAATCAACCAAGTACACATTCTTACGGTACGCGAAGAAAAACCAAAGCAATGGACAAAAGATTAGAAAAATTGGAACAAATGCAAAAGGAGATGCAAGAACAGATGCGAGCACAAATGCAAGAGCAATTGGCTAAGATCCAGCATGATATGAAGGACCAAATGTTAAAGTCCCAAAAGAATATGATGAATCAGATATCCCAATTGCTGGCTAGGTGGCAAGAAAAAGGAAAAAGTCCTATGATCAATGCTAGAGAGAATAATGAGGAGCCTTATTATCCTTCGGGTTTTACCCTGATACATGCTCAAGCACCACTAGAAGTAAATCCACAGAGACCATCTATTACAATTAGACTTCAACAGTTTTAGTCTAGGTCTTCGATACCAATGAACTTTCAGGCTGGCTCAGGCTCTAACCCAGGAGATAACCCAATTAATCCAGTTGTTCTTGATTTAGATGAAGTTGTGGAAGGGGAAAGGGCAAGGACGGAATCGCAAAAGCAATTAGAGGACCGATGTAAATGGCTGGAGGAAAAGTTCAGGGAAATGGAAAGTGCTGATAGTCATCATGGAATTGACGCTAAAGATTTGAGCTTGGTCCCAGAATTAGTACTTCCTTACAAGTTCAAAATGCCATAATTCGATAAGTATAATGGGACCAGTTGCCCTGAGGCTCATATCACCATGTTTTGTAGACATATGACTTGGTATGTTAACAACAATCAACTACTGATCCATTGCTTCCAAGACAGTTTGGTGGGGGTAGCATTCAAGTGGTACAATCAGCTAAGTCGTACTAGGATTAGTTCATGGAGAGATTTAGCACAAGCATTTATGAAGTAGTACAGCTATGTGACGGATATGACTCCTGATAGGATTACTTTGCAGAACATTGAGAAGAAATTGAATGAGAGTTTCAAACAGTAAGCACAGGTGGCCATCCAGGTTTAGCCGTCACTTTTAGAAAAAGAAACCATGATGCTCTTTCTCAATACTTTAAAGGCCTCGTTCATTACTCACATGCTGGGGAGTGCCACAAGAAGCTCCTCAGATGTGGTAATAACTAGAGAAGTGGAAGGATATAGGCAGGGGAAATTTCAAAAGGTCATCCCCTCGAAAAAAGGAAAACGAGGTGAACAATACAAACATGGGGTACTCAAAATCAATTACTGTAAGCCAACCAAGATCGATGTCTACTGGTCAAGGCTCATCAAGACAAGAATCTGGTACAAAGCAAAATGTTGAGAAACTCTAATTTATGCCAATCCCAATGACGTATAAGGAGCTATATCAAAGTTTATTTGATGCGATGTGGTGGCCCATTTTTATGTAAAGCCATTACAATCCCCGTACCCTAAACGGTACGATGCAAACGCTTAATGTGAGTACCATGCAAGGATCATAGGGCATTCAATCAAAAACTGCACTACCTTTAAGATGCTATTTGAAAGATTTATCCAAATAGGCATTGTGAAATTTGATAATGCACCTAGTGCGGAAAACCCGCTACCAAATCATACCGATAGTAGGGTAAACGCGATAGATGAAAATATGGGGAGAAGGATCAAGATAGATATCGAAAAAGTAAAAACTCTTTTGAGATGGGTCTGGAAGGAGATGGTAAAAAAGGGGTTAATCGTTGCGAATTCAGAAAGAAGTGGTGAAAAGAGGAACTGCTGCGAGTTCCATCATGAAGAGGGGCACAAAATCCAAGAATGTGTAGAATTCAGAGCTTGGGTACGAGGTCTGATGGACAATAAAGAGAGATTTTTGTACAGAAGTTAAAGAATAAGGAAGCATATGCGCGTCAGAATCAACAATGAAGGTCCCAAAAGTCAATTATCCTGTGGTTATTATTTCGCGTCCTAAAAGTAATGAAGCTGGGATGCAGATGACACTAAAGATCATAATCCAGAAACCAGTCGTCTTCTCTTATAAGGATAGTAAAAGGGTCCACTGGAATTATGATTGTAATGTGGCAATCCCGGGAAAGGAGAATTCAACCAGCACTTTAAAGGAGGATCAAGATATAGGTTCTCACACGCATAGTGGAAGACGCTATGATTTGATAAATGCCCGAACAAAACCTATAAAAGGAAAAGCCCTGATGGTGGAATAAAATAGGGGAAAAGCAGTCGAACCTGAGTTGCCTGTTAATGACCCGGTAAAAGAAGAGGAAGCTAAGAAGTTCCTAAAATTTTTGAAACACAGTGAGTATAGTGTTGTGGAACAGTTCCATAAACAGCCAGCTCGCAAATCTATACTAGCTTTACTCTTGAGTTCAGAGGTATACCGAAGTTATAACATCTTGAAATAGGGCCTAGTCGAAATGGTGGTTTTGAGACCACAAATTTGACATCAAAATATTTACTTTATGATTATTATGAGGCCTAGAATATGAGTATATGCATGTATTAAAGTTTCATGAAGAAATTCTTTGAGTAAGGTGTTCAATTGGAAATTTGGGACTAAATTGAATAAATTGCAAAACTTGAATTCTAGAAGCAACTTGTATGAAATTGCTTTGGATTATGAATTAGAAGGACCTGGAGAGCAATTTGCCTAAACCTTAAGTTTTTGGACAAAAATAGGCTTGCATGGATGGAATTTTAAGGAAATGGCTTAAGGGCATTTTGATCACTTGGTATTTTAGTGAAATAAAATGGGAAAAATGAACCAAAATTAGCCCATTCTCTTCCTTGTCCAGCTGAAACTTAAATTTTTCCATAGATAGGGTTTTCAAGCTTTCCAAGCTCGATAGTAAGTGCTCCCAAGCCCCATTTTTCATGCTCTTTATATTTTTAAAATCCCAATAGCTTGCTCTCTCCATTTCTACCCATATTTCATGTTAGGGTTCATGTTTAAAAATTTACCCATGCATGAGTTGCTTGTCTTTTGATGGATTATGGAGGAATATGAAAGATGAATGTGTATTAAACATCTTTTCCTAGTTGATTTTCATGAAAAAACCCTTGTAGGAACTATTTCGCAAAAGATGTAAATGTGTGGTAGAAATGAGAAAATAATTGAAAATGTGAGCTACCATAAAAAGGAAAAGTGTTCGGCTAGGCTTGGGTAAGATAGAAAGTGCATGTGTTTCATTATACAAGCCTAGGGACTAAATCATAAAAATATGAAAGGTTAGGGGCAAAACAGTCATTTGGATCGAGGGTAGATATTAAACTCGAAATGTATAATGTATTGTATTAATGAGTTAAATTTTGTTGTTATAGACCCCGAGAAACAAATTTCAGAGGTCGATTGAGGTAAACGCAAGGTTTCGGAGTAACTGAAAAACAACTCTGAAAAGAATACCAGGTAAGTTCGGATAACTTAAAGTAAACCCCTAATATGCATAATTGAATGATTTATGAATGCATATGATTGCATCTATTATTAGCATGAAATATCATAGAAATGCATATTTGATGGTAACATTTGAAAAATGTCTCGGATGAGGTTGACAAAGGGAATTCGATGGATAAACCCTCATCGATATGTGTAAAGAGATCTTGCATGTGTTGCAGTAAGGATTTAGCCTGGATGGGTAATCCGTGATCTCAAGTATGAAAAGGATCTAACCCAGACGGGTGTTCCTTGAATGATCAAGCCTCCTGAAGAATATGTGTGCATTATGGATTTAACCCAGACAGGTAATCCGATTAGGGTCTAAATTTAGCTTGGACTGGTAATTCAGATCCGAGCTCATTAAGGGTGTTTGTCGTTATAAAGGATTTAGCCTGGACTGGTAATCCCGACATCACCTTATGAATTCATGATATGGGGGATTTAGCCTGGACTGGTAATCCTGCCATGAGATGTGAGGTTCGCGGGAGTGCATATATGTGAAATGATCATTCGTAAGAATTGACGGATAATGGGTATTCCATCGAGATTTCCTAAAAACTCAACAGGATCAATATGATGTTTGTCAATAAGATGATGAACGATGAGCTCATCTACATAAATTACATGATGCTTTGTTACGTAACTAACTCATTGATTATCGTTTCATAATTGATTATTTCATGATTTAAATATGGATGTATGCTAATTACTCGATAAGTTTACTTTCGGTTATTCGAGCTTACTAAGCATGTAAATGCTTACCCCTCCCTTTTTCCCTGTCTCACAGAGCTCGAGGACTCGAAAGGATTGGAAGACGGTTGGAGAGTCAACACACTATCAACTAGACAAGCTTTGGTATAAAGACTTCGTTTGTTTTGTTCAATGGCATGTATAGTATTTTTGAGTATTTTGTTATATGTGTCATTTGATTTGCCAAATGAAAGCATGTACGAATATGTTTATCTCTTCGTATATGGCCACGAAAATTGGCTTAATTGACATAGGCATAACCTACAAATTTATGCATGGTTTTATTTACAAGTGATGGGTTGTTACCAGTTGGCAATGAGTCACATAAACGAGCCAATTTTGGATGAATTAAAGTGACATGGGAACCCATAAACACTAAGTGGGAAATAATCTATCATGTATGAAACCAATGATATGAGGTTTCCATACATCTAGTTTAATTAAGATTATTTACAAATAATTTTGTTTTACTTTGAATTTGGTAACCACTAAGCACAAGTAGTAGAAGGGGTGACTAAAGACTTGGAAAATAGCCTATTAGAGTCCATATGGTTAGACATACGGGCGTGTATCTAGCCCGTGTGTGACACATGGTTCTCTCCTGTGGGCGTGTGCTATGGCCGTGTGTCCCCTGCATTTAAAATTTTAGTTCAAAGTTGTACACGGGTATTTCACATGGGCGTGCACCATGGCTGTGTTAAAAAGACAGTGCCGTCCACGAGTAGGCAGAACGAGCGTGTGCCATGCCCGTGTTGATAAGTCAGTGTTGCCCACGGCTGAAAGGCATGGGCATACCCCAAGTCACACGGGCGTGTGAGTCCACACGGCCCACCTACACGGGCGTGTGACACTTTATGATAAGGAAAATTTTCCTAAGGATCCCAAGGTTTATCGAATGTACCTGAATTTGTCTCGCACTGCCTCTAGGTATGTTATAGGGCTCGAAGGCCTATATAAGGGACGAGTTGTTCATGGATGAAAAGCTTAAAATTTGAGTAAAACTTGGTGACCCAATTTGGTACGTTTCAAAATGTAAAGTCCTGGTAATGCCTCGAACCCTATCCCGGAGTCGGGTACGGGTGAGGGGTGTTACATTTATTGGTATCTGAGCTACGATTTAGTCGGTTTTAGGACTACCATAGAGGATGTTAAAGTTCGCTATACATGCGATTATTCGAATGTTGATAGTGTGACGTCTCCTAATTATTTAAACTATTTTGAATATAGTGAATATCTTCCAATCAAGCACAAGATGAGTCCGAGGGAGCCGAGAGCCATGCTCCAGCTTCCGTACAGCTAGCTGTATCTAGTAGTAGCAGAATGCTGATGTCAGAAGGCCGAGAAGAGGCCCGAGCTACCTTCTTTGATATGATGGATGAATGGTTTGGGGACTATCTGAAAAATCACCCCAATATACCAAGACCTCCCCCGCCCCCTAACCAACCTAATGAGAATGTGCCACGAGGTATGGAACCGGTGAGAGTCAGTAAAGCCCCTGTAGAATAGCTTAGAAAGTATGGGGCTGAGGAATTCAGAGCTAAAGTTGATGATGACACTGAAAGAACCAAGTTCTGGCTCTAAAATACTACACGGGTGCTAGATGATTTGTCATGCACACACGAGGAATGTTTGAAGTGTGTTGTGTCCCTTTTGAAGGACACTGCATACAATTGGTGGAAGACCGTATCCTCGGTAGTGCCGAAAGAAAAAATTATTTTGGAATTCTTCCAAGTAAAGTTTAGGAAGAAATATATTAACCAACGATTTTTGGACTCGAAGTGAAAGGAGTTCCTGGAACTCAAACAAGGGAACAAGATTGTAGCAGAATACGAGAGAGAGTTCGTACGACTAAGTCAGTATGCAACTGAATCGGTCTAAACTGAATCAGAAATGTGTAAACGCTTCGAGGAAGGTCTGAATGGGGATATCAAGTTGTTGATTGGAATCTTGGAAATACGGGAGTTTGCCGCATTGTCCGATCGAGCTAAGAAGGCCGAGGAACTTAATAATGAAAGTAAACAAGCTAAGAGAGAGACTTGAGTTATGAGCAAGAGGTTTAACGGTAAAACACTCTCGTTCTCCACGAAGAAGGCCAGGAGCCTGGATGAACGCTCCACTTCATCAGTGGGATATTCGGGTAGATCGAGAAGCTCTAAATGATGAGGTCAAAAGTCTTCCTCCCCGGTGGTGACTAGTGTGGGGAGTGTAGATGATCAAAAATCGAAGTGTAAGAGCTGTAACAAACTTCACTTTGGAGAGTGCCGAATGAAGAGTGGCGTGTGTTTCAGATGTTGTTCTCTTGATCACTTTCTCAGAGACTGCCTGGAACGAGCCGAAAAAGAAGTAGAAATAGCTTCGAAGTCGATGCTCCCATTCTATGAGGTAGACCTCTGAGATACCTTGGGAGTGTTAGTGGCAGTTGAGTCGTGACTAGAGACACTACAAAATCAGAGGTTCGAGCCCCGGTAAAAATGTATGCAATATGTGCTCGAGAGGAAGCCGCTGCTCCTGATGTTATTACGGGTACTTTCTCTCTTTTTAATATAAGTGTTGTTGCTTTAATTGACCCGGGGTCGACGCATTCATATATCTGCATGAGATTGACATCTAGTATGAACATACCTATTGAACATACAGAAGATATTATTAGAGTGTCGAACCCACTAGGCAGATCAATTTTAGTTGATAAAGTCTGTAAGAATTATCCTTTGACGATTCAAGGTCGTTGTTTCCTGGCTAACCTTATGTTGTTACCATTTGATGAATTTGATGTAATACTTGGTATGGATTGGTTAGTCTTTCATGATGTAACAGTGAATTATGGTATTAAGTATATTAAGTTAAAATGCCCAGATGGTAAGATTCGACGGGTCGAATCAAGAGAATTGGGTTTGTCGCTGGTTGTAATCACGACAATGGTTGCCTAGAGATATATGAGGAAAGGATATGAAGTGTATCTTGCATTTGTACTAAACACTAAGGAAACAGAGCTGAAAATCGAGTCCGTACTGATAGTATGTGAGTACCCAAATATGTTTCCGGAGGAATTACTAGGATTACCTCCTGAAAGGGAGAAAGAGTTTGGTATTGAATTGGTGCCATCGATGACTCCCATTTCTATTGCCCCGTACAGAATGGCACCTGCCGAGCTGAAGGAGTTAAAAGCACAATTGCAAGAGCTGACAGATAAAGGATTCACTAGGCCAAGTTTTTCACCTTGGGGTGCCTCGTGTTGTTCGTAAAGAAGAAAGATGGTTCAATGAGGTTATGTATCTATTATCAGCAATTGAACAAGGAGACTATCAAGAATAAGTATCCTTTGCCAAGGATCGATGATTTCTTTTATCAGTTGAGAGGAGCCACTATATTCTCCAAGATAGACTTGAGGTCTGGCTATTATCAGCTGCAAGTTAAAGACTTGGATGTACCCAAGACAACTTTTAGAATGAGGTATGGCCATTTTGAATTTCTTGTCATGCCATTTGGGCTAACGAATGCACCGGCTGTGTTTATGCATCTAATGAATAGGATCTTTCAGCCAAATTTGGATAAATTTGTCATTGTATTTATTGACGACATTTTGATCTACTCTAAAGATGAGACGGAGCATGTGAAGCACCTGAGAATTGTGTTAGAGACCTTGCGGGAAAAGCAATTGTATGCTAAGTTTAGCAAGAGTGAGTTTTGGCTCTAGAAAGTTGGATTTTTGGGTCATATAGTTTCGGGTGAAGGCATCCGAGTTGATCCAAGTAAGATTTCTACAATTGTTGAATAGAAATCGCCTAAGAATGTAATTGAGGTTAGAAGATTTTTGGGCTTAGTTGGTTACTATCAAAGGTTTGTAAAAGGATTTTCCATGATAGCGACTCCGATGATGAAGCTGCTACAGAAAGACGTTAAGTTTGAATGGACAGAGAAGTGTCAGCAAAGTTTTGAGAAGTTAAAGACATTGCTGACTGAAGCTCCTGTTTTAGTGCTACCTGAACCGGGAAAAGAGCTTGTGGTCTACAGTGATGCATCCTTAAATGGATTGGGTTGTGTACTTATGCAAGATGGCAAGATGATAGCCTATGCTTCACGGCAATTGAAGCCTGACGAGAAGAATTATCCAACCCACGACCTAGATCTTGCCGCTATTGTCTTTGCCTTGAAAATTTGGAGGCATTATTTGTATTGCGAGACTTATCGTATATTTACAGACCACAAGAGTTTGAAATATTTGATGACTTAGAAAGAATTAAATTTGAAACAGCAGAGATGGTTAGAATTAATTAAGGATTATGATCTGATTATTGACTATCACCCGAGAAAGGCGAATGTGGTCGCTGATGCATTGAGTAAAAAATCCCTGTATGCTTTGAGAGCCATGGATACTCGTTTGACATTGCTTGATGATGGTTCAGTTCTGGCCGAGCTGGAGGCTAGGCCAACATTTCTGCAGGAAACTCATGATGCTCAGCTTAATGATGATGACTTGCAAGCGAAAAGAGCTCAATATGAGTCTGGTGTTGTGTCAGATTTCTGAATTAGTCCTGATGGATGTTTAATGTTTAGAGATAACCCAAAGACAATGAACTTATTCGGAAGATTTTGCAAGAAGCACATAACAGTCGTTTGTCTGTTCACCCGGGAAGTACCAAGATGTACAACGATTTAAAGAAGATGTACTGGTGGAAAGGCATGAAAAGAGATGTTTCTGAATTTGTATCGAAATGCTTGGTATGTCAGCCAGTTAAAGTTGAACATCAAGTACCTTCAGGTTTGTTACAGCCTGTAATGGTCCCCGAATGGAAGTGGGACAGAGTTACCATGGACTTCGTGACGGGATTACCTTTAACTCCGAAAAAGAAAGATGCCATATAGGTTATAGTGGACAAATTTACAAAGTCGGCTCATTTCATCCCGGTAAAGACAGATTATTCTCTTGAGAGATTGGTTGATTTTTACATTTTTGAGATAGTAATATTGCACGAAGTACCACTGTTGATTATTTCAGATAGAGACCCGAGGTTCACTTCGAGATTCTGGAAGAAGTTACAAGAAGCCTTGGGTACAAAGTTAAGCTTTAGCACAGCTTTTCACCCTTAGACTGATGGCCAGTCCGAGCGGATGATTCGGATTCTCGAGGACATGTTGCGTTGTTGCATTTTCGAATTTCAGGTCGCTGGGAAAAATACCTGCCATTGGTATAATTTGCCTACAACAGTAGTTTCCAAACAAGTTTGAAGATGGCGTCTTATGAGGCCTTGTATGGAAGGAAGTGCCGAACTCCATTGTAATGGACAAAACTCGAGGAAAGTCGAATTCATGGAGTTGATCTGATTAAAGAAACTGAAGAAAAAGTAAAAGTGATACGGGATTGTTTAAAAGAGGCATCGGATAGGCAAACGTCTTATGCTGCTCTGAAAAGAAAGGAAATTGAGTTTCAAGTTGGAGATAGAGTATTCTTGAAAGTATCTCCATGGAAAAAGGTATTGAGATTTGGTCGAAAAGGTAAACTGAGTCCACGATTTATCGGACAGTATATCATCGAAAGAGTTGGACCGTTAGCCTATCGTTTGGCGTTGCCACCTAAGCTGGAAAAGATTCATGACATGTTCCATGTATCCCATGTTAAGGAGATACCGATCAGACCCCTCTCATGTAATTTCACAGACTGAGATTGAAATTCAACCGGACATGACTTATGGAAAGGAACCGGTTAAGATATTAGCTCGTCAAGTTAAACAGTTGAAAAATAAAGATGTGGCTCTAGTAAAATTTTTATGGCATCGACATGGTTTAGAAGAGGCTACATAGGAGCCGGAAGAAACCATGAGAAGTAATTATCCGAATCTGTTTTCTGGTAAGACTTTCGAGGACGAAAGTCCCTAAGGGGGAGAAATGTAACATCCTGAAATAAGGCCTAGTCGGAATGGTGGTTTCAGGACCACAAATTCGACATCAAAATATTTATTTTATGATTATTATGAGGCCTAGAATATGATTATATGCATGTGTTAAAGTTTCATGAAGAAATTCTTTGAATAAGGTGTTCAATTGGAAATTTGGGACTAAATTGAATAAATTGCAAAACTTGAATTCTAGAAGCAATTTGTATGAAATTGCTTTGGGTTATGAATTAGAAGGTCTTGGAGCGAATTTGCCCAAATTCTAAGTTTTTGGACAAAAATGGGCTTGCATGGATGGAATTTTAAGGAAAGGGCTTAAGGGCATTTTGGTCATTTGGTATTCAATGAAATAAAATGGGAAAAATGAACCAAAATCAGCCCATTCTCTTCCTTGTCCAGCCGAAACTTCTAGGGTTTCCATAGCTAGGGTTTTCAAGCTTTCCAAGCTCAATAGTAAGTGCTTCTAAGCCCCGTTTTTCATGCTCTTTGTATTTTTGAAATCTCGGTAGCTTGCTCTCTCCATTTCTACCCATATTTCATACTAGGGTTCATGTTTAAAAATTTACCCATGCATGAGTTGCTTGTATTTTGATGGATTATGGAGGAATATGAAAGATGAATGTGTATTAAACATCTTTTCCTAGTTGATTTTCATGAAAAACCCTTGTAGGGACTATTTTGCAAAATATGTAAATGTGTGGTAGAAATGAGAAAATAATTGAAAATGTGAGCTACCATAAGAAGGAAAAGTGTTCGACTAGGCTTGGGTAAGATAGAAAGTGCATGTGATTCATTATACGAGCCTATGGACTAAATCGTAAAAATATGAAAGGTTAGGGACAAAACGATCATTTGGACTGGGTAGATATTAAACTCAAAATGTATAATGTAGTGTACTAATGAGTTAAATTTTGTTGTTATAGACCCCGAGGAACAAATTTCGAAGGTCGATTGAGGTAAACGCAAGGTTTCGGAACAACCGAAACACAACTCCGAAAAGAATACCAGGTAAATTCAGATAACTTAAAGTAAACCCCTAATATGCATAATTGAATGATTTATGAATGCATGATGATTGCATCTATTATTAGCATGAAATATCATAGAAATGCATATTTGATGGTAACACGTGAAAAATGTCTCGGATAAGGTTGACAAAGGGAATTCGATGGATAAACCCTCATTGATATATGTAAAGAGATCTTGCATGTGTTGCAGTAAGGATTTAGCACGGACGGGTAATCCGTGATCTCAAGTATGAAAAGGATCTAACCCGAACGGGTGCTCCTTGAATGATTAAGCCTCTTGAAGACTATGTGTGCATTATGGATTAAACCCGGACGGTAATCTGATTAGGGTTGAATTTAGCCTAGACTGGTAATTCAGATCCGAGCTCATTAAGGGTGTTTTTCGTTATAAGGGATTTAGCCTAGACTGGTAATCCCGACATCACCTTATGAGTTCATGATATGGGGGATTTAGCCTGGACTGGTAATCCTACCATGAGATGTGAGGTTCACGGGAGTGCATATATGTGAACTGATCATTCGTAAGAATTGACAGATAATGGGTATTCCATCGAGATTTCCTAGAAACTCAACGGGATTAATATGATGTATGTCAATAAGATGATTAATGATGAACTCATCTACATAAATGACATGATGCTTTGTTACGTAACTAACTCATTGATTGAGTGCATGAGATAGGGAATCATTTCATAATTGATGATTTCATGATTGAAATATGGATGTATGCTAATTACTCGGTAAGTTTATTTTTCGATTATTCGAGCTTACTAAGCATGTAAATGCTTACCCCTCCCTTTTTCCCTGTCTCACAGAGCTCGAGGACTCGAAAGGATTGGAAGACGATTGGAGAGTCAACACACTATCAACTACACAAGCTTCAGTAGAAAGACTTCGTTTGTTTTGTTCAATGGCATGTATAGTATTTTTGAGTATTTTGTTATATGTATCATTTGATTTTCCAAATGAAGGCATGTACGAATATTTTTATCTCTTGGTATATGGCCACGAAAATTGGCTAAATTGAAGTAGGCTATGACCTACGAATTTATGCATGGTTTTATTTACAAGTGATGGGTCGTTACCAATTGGCAATGAGTCACATTAACGAGCCAATTTCGGATGAATTAAAGTGACATGGAAACACATAAACACTAAGTAGGAAATAACCTATCATGTATGAAACCAATGATATGAGGTTTCCATACATCTAGTGTAATTAAGATTATTTACAAGTGTATAATTATGTTTTACTTTCAATTTGGTAACCACTAAGCACAAGTAGTAGAAGGGGTGACTAAAGGCTTGGAAAATAGCTTATTAGAGTCCACATGGTTAGACACACGGGCGTGTATCTAGGCTATGTATGACACACGGTTCCCTCCCATGGGTGTGTGCTATGGCCGTGTATCCCCTGCATTTAAAATTTTAGTTCAAAGTTGTACACGGGTAGGCCACACGGGCGTGCACCATAGCCATGTTAAAAAAGACAGTGTCGTCCACGGGCAGGCAGAACAGGCATGTGCCAAGTCAATGTTGCCCACGGCTGAAGGGCATGCGTGTCCCCCAAGTCACACGGGCGTGTGAGCCCACACGGCCCACCTACACGGGTATGTGACACTTTATGATAAGGAAAAATTTCCTAAGGAGCCCAAGGTTTATCGAACGTACCCAAATTTGTCCTGCATGCCTCTAGGTATGTCATAAGCCTCGAAGGCCTATATAAGGGACGAGTTGTTCATGGATGAAAAGCTTAAAATTTGAGTAAAACTTGGTGACCCAATTTGGTACGTTTCAAAATGTAAAGTCCTGGTAATGCCTAGAACCCTATCCCGGCATCGGGTATGGGGGAGGGGTGTTACAAAAGTGCATTGATAAAATTCTGAAACGAGACGTACATGACTAATGATATCTCTATCAATAAATTGGATCAGCTGGTTAATAACATAAGTGCTGATAACTTCATTTTCTTCAATGATGATGAAATACCACTAGGAGGTACGAGATCCACTAAAGCCCTGCGTATAACCACCATATGCAAAGGGTATACATTGCCAGGAGTCTTATAGACAGTGGGTCAGCACTGAATGTATTACCCTTGTCTACATTAAATAGATTACCCGTGGATAGCTCACACATGAAGAGATGTCAGAATATAGTGAGGACATTCGGTGGCACAGAAAGAAGGGTCATGGGGAGATTAGAAATACCATTGTTGATTGGCCCAACCACATATGAGGTGGACTTCTTAGTGATGGATATTAAACCCTCTTACAACTACTTGTTAAAGGGACCTTGGATACATTCGGCAGGGGCAGTGCCTTTGACACTACATCAGAAGTTAAAGTTAGTATCAGAAGGTTGGCTAGTGACGATAAACACCGAAGAAGATATTATTGCGGCTATAACCAGTGACGCGCCATATTTGGAGAAGTAATCAAATGTTCTTTTCGGTCTTTGGAGTTTGTAAATGCAATGTTCAGCACTGAAGGGAGCAAGATGCCTGTGTCGAAAATATCCAAAACTACAACAATGGGTCTACAATTGATGGTAGGAAGGGGAACTTTACCAGGAAAGGGACTTGGGAGACATCTCTAGGGAAAAGTTGGGGTTACAATGTTGAAAGATAAACATGACCATTTTGGTTTAGGGTTCAAACCAAGTGCAAGGCAAAGAAAGAAGGAGTTGGAAAAAAGGCAGGAAAGAAGAAAAGCACGTTTGAGTGGTGAAGAAATCAAATGGGAACCCATGATAATTCCTCACATATCCAAGACTTTCGTATCGGGAGGGATTATTCATCCTGAGTGGAGGACGCCAGGGAAAGGAAACATTGAAGAAATGTTGGGAAATGTTCACATCAATGCCATATCTAAAGAGACAGTTGAAGGTGGGACCTTTTCAAATATCTGCCCTTATGAACCTGGGAGTGTTCTGAACAATTGGATTGCAGAAGAAATTCCTGTAGTTTTTAGAGCTTACTCAGAGTAATGTTCAAAACACACTTGTTGGTTTAAACCTAGAGGCAATAAGGATTTCTTTATGAAATAGGCTCATGTTCAAACATCATTATTTCAATGAAGTACATTTTTGCTATTGTTTTGAGCAAATATTCTATCATTCGTTCCATACAAGTAATTATTTTATTCTTTCTGTACGAATAATTATCTTAGTCCTTTTAGACTTTCTTCCAAATCATTCTTTCATTTCATTCATAATCATACCATACAGATAATAATTCTTAAATTCATTCATTCTTTGTATATTTTTGTACCTACAATAGGTCCCTAGATATCAATGACATGAGCGACTCTGTTACTGGCTCAAAATCGCCTTTTGAGCAAGACCTTTGTTTAAAGGGATCCCAAGACTTTAAAGATGACAGAGATTGTGATTTATCTTCAGACTTGTTAAGGATGGTAGAACAAGAGGAAAAAAAATTCTACCTCATAAGGAGACAGTGGACATGGTGACCTTAGAAGAAGGAAAAGTAGTAAAAACTGGAACGTGCATAACCGAAGAAACAAAGAGAGACCTTGTTGGGTTACTTCAAGAATTTGAAGATGTCTTCGCATGGTTATACCAGGATATGCCCGTGTTAAGCATCGATATTGTAGTACATCATCTTCCCACAAAAGAAGATTGCAAACTAGTTCAGCAGAAGCTTCGAAGGATGAGGCCAGACATTGTGCTAAAAATAAAGGAGAAAGTCAAAAATCAATTTAATGTAGGATTCCTGCAGGTGATCAAATACTCAGAATGGGTAGCCAATATTGTGCTTGTTCCTAAGAAAGATGGAAAAGTACGAATGTGTGTGGACAGTGAGAGGGGAATTGAGATTAACTCAAACAAAGTTCAGGCTATAAAAGAATTGCCTCCACCGGGTACTCAAAAAGAAGTTCGAGGCTTCCTTGGAAGGTTAAATTACATTTCTCGGTTCATTTCACAATTAACTCAAAAATGTGACCCCATATTTCGTCTTCTTAAAAAACACAACCCAGGTGTATGGGATGATGAATGCTAGAAAGCTTTCGATAAGGTTAAATAGTACTTGTCAAGTCCCCCAGTGCTGTTACCTCCAAGCCCGGATAGGCCGTTAATACTGTATTTAACAGTGTTTAATAACTCTATGGGATGTGTGCTTGGTCAACATGATGAGTTGGGAAGAAAAGAAAAGGGGATATATTACCTTAGTAAGAAATTCACTGAGTGTGAATTGAGATATTCGACGATTGAGAAATTGTGTTGTGCTTTAATTTGGACAACTCAGAGGTTGAAGCAATACATGTTGTACCATACAACTTGGTTAATCTCGAAGTTGGACCCCCTAAAATATATGATGGAGTCAAATGCTTTGAACGGAAGGATGGCTAGATGGCTAGGTGGCAAATTCTACTTTCTAAATTTAACATAATCTATGTGAGCCAAAAGGCCGTGAAAGAGAGCACAATAGCAGATTTTTTGACCAACAGAGCTCTAGAAGATTATGAGCCCTTGAATTTTGATTTCCCCAATGAAGAGCTAATGTATGTGGCAGCTACTGAAGATAACACTACTAAATATCATCTTTGGAAATTGAACTTTGACAGAGCCTCAAATGCTATGGGTAATGGAATTTGGGCAGTTCTAATATCCCCAAATGGAGATCATTATCCATTTACATGTAAATTGGATTTTGATTGCACAAATAATATGGCAGAGTATAAGGCATGTATCATGGGACTCCGTTCAGCCATAGAATGCAAGATCAGAGCACTGGAAGTATACGGAGATTCTGCACTAGTGATTTATCAGCTTAAAGGTGAATGAGAGAAAAGAGACTCTAAATTGATTAATTATCAAAGGTTAGTTCTGGGGTTAATCGAAGAGTTTGATGATATTACCTTCAATTATCTCCCGCGAGACGAAAACCAGATGGCAGATGCTTTGGCTACTTTGGCTTCCATGATCAAAGTGAGCAAACAAAAGGATATAAAGCCCATTTAGATGAGTATTTACGAGGCCCCATCTTATTGTTATAACATAGAGGAAGAAAAGACAGATGACCACCCTTGGTATCAAGATATATTACGGTATGTGAGAAATAGTGAGTATCCTGACCAAGCAAATGAGAATGATAAAAGGACGTTGAGAATACTAACCTATGATTATGTCTTAAATGGGGAGATCCTGTACAAAAAAAGAAAGGATCAGGTACTATTGAGATGTGTGGATGCTGTTGAAGCTAAGAAAATCTTGGAAGAAGTTCACAAGCGTTTTTGAGGAATGCATGCTAATGGTTTCACAATGGCAAGACAAATTATGAGATTTGGATATTACTGGTCTACCATGGAGGGAGACTGCATCAATTATGCCAAGAGGTGTCATAAATGTCAAATTTATGGTGACAAAATTCATGTACCTCCTTCGCCTTTGCATGTTATGACTTCCCCATGGCCTTTCTCCATGTGGGGCAAAAATGTCATAGGGCCAATCTCGCCGAAGGCTTCGAATGGGCATCGGTTCATCTCTGTGGTCATCGACTATTTCACCAAGTGCGTAGAGGCTGCTTCATATGCCAATGTGACTAATTCGACAGTCAGCAAATTTTTAAAGAAGAAAATCATATGTCGATATGGAATGCCTAAGAGGATAATATCTGATAATGCATTAAATTTGAATAACAGCACGATAGCAGAGGTCTGTAGGCAGTTCAAGATCAAACACCATATTTCATCATCGTATCATCCAAAAATGAATGGTGCAGTGGAGGCAGCCAATAAAAATATCAAGAAGATTGTGGGAAAAATGACTGAAACTTACAGCGATTGGCACAAGAAATTACCGTTTGCTCTCTATACTTATAGAACATCTGTCAGAACTTTTATTGGGGCAACGCCTTTCTCATTGGTCTATGGAATGGAGGCGGTTTTACCCATTGAAGTAGAGATACCTTCCCTTCAAGTTTTGTCGGAGATAAAGTTAGATGAAGTGGAGTGGATTCAATCTTGATATGATTAGTTAAATCTAATTGAGGAAAAGAGATTAAGGGTTATCCATCATGGTCAGATGTACTAAAAACGAATTATGCGAGCTTTTGACAAGAAGGTCTGCCCAAGAGAGTTTCATGAGGAGGACCTTGTATTAAAAAAGATCCTTCCTATAAAAAAGGATTTCAAAGGAAAATGGATGTCAAACTGGGAAGGACTTTATGTGGTAAAGAAGGCTGTCTCTGAAGGATCACTAATTTTGACCGAAATGGATGGGAAAAACTTACCCAATCCGGTGAATTCAGATTCAGTCAAGAAGTACTATACTGAAAAAGGGAAAGAGGCCAAAGTGAAAACCCACAAAGGGCGCTTTGAGACATTCTTAAAAAAAGGGGGGGGCCAAGGTGAAAACCAACAAAGGGCACTTTGAGACCCTAAAAAAATGAAAATAAAAAGATAAGAAGAAAAGACCAAGGTGAAAACCCACAAAGGGCGCCTTGAGACCAAAGGGGATTTAAGTTGAAAACCCGAAAAGAGGGGCTCAAATTTTGATCAAAGATGGGGAAGACGGTGATCTTGCTATACCTAAATTAACTAGGAAAAGGGTATGCTACATCTTGAGGCATTGACAAAGTACTTTTGATCTCCTAAACACATGTTAAGTTCAAATTGGTCTTCAAGAAGTTCGTACAGAGGAATTCAGGTTGCGATATCGGGGTACCTAGTCTTAATCTTATTGATATTTAATTGGCTATCTTTGAAATTTTTTCCTTTTCAAGATATGCATTCCCAATCAATTTCCATTTTTATTTTTCTATCTTTGATATTTTATTCACTTCGAGTTATGCTCCAATTTAATTATATTCATATCCACTGTAATGATTTCTTGCAAGCATGTTGCATTGAAATAATGATTAATAGACTAATAATATTTTCACAACAGAAGGTTTGCATATTACTCTAGAAGCTTCTAAATAATACAAGAACCAAAAATAGGACTATTGTTTAGAACTCACCAAGCTTAAGGAAATGTCTGAGTAGGAAGGGTTTAAATTGAGACCATCTCTTTCAATTTTTGTCCAAAATAGTGATTGAACAAAAGGACAAGATATTGCGTCAGTGATACAATTTCAACGAAAAATGATCAGTATAAAAGGGGGTCATTCTTAAGAAAAGAAAAATGTGATTGTTTCTTCAAAATTTTCTGTCAGAAAATACCAGCCGAACAAGATGGCAGCTTAATGCGTCAGTGATAATACCCTGATGAACAACGAGTGATGATACCTTAAGCATTTAACAAAGGGGCATTCTCATTTCTGTATTCATATATCATTCATAACACATCTAGTTAGGAGCATTTGATCATAGCATCCTAATCATTTGGCATAAACATAGGCATATAAAACTAAGTCTACACGATATGTCCCAGAGGATGGTGTAGTAACATCGGTGAATTTAGATTTTGTCTCCCTGAAATAGCAGTGGAGCAGATCAAAGACGGCAAATCTTATCTTCCCGAGGTAGCAGGGGAGCAGATTTTAGCCACCGGCCTTATCTCTCTGAAGTAGAAAGGGAGCAGGCTAAAGATTGTAGTCTTATCTTCCTGAGGTAGCAAGGGAGCAGAATGAAGATTGTAGATCTTGTCTCCCTGAAATAGTAGTGGAGCAGATCAAAGACGGCGAATCTTATCTTCCCAAGGTAGCAAGGGAGCAGATTTTAGCCACTAGCCTTATCTCTCTGAGGTAGCAAGGGAGCAGGCTGAATATTGTAGTCTTATCTTCCTGAGGTAGTAAAGGAGCAGACTGAAGATTGTAGATCTTATCTCCCTAAGCAGTAATGGAGTAGATCGAAGATGGCGAATCTTATCTTCCCGAGCTAGCAGGGGAGTAGAGTTTAGCCTCCAGCCTTATCTCCCTGAAATTGCAGTGGAGCAGGTTGAAATCATCAGCTTTTATCTTTTTGAAGATACAAATCTCTTCTCCCTGAAATTCTAGTGGAGTAGATTAAAGCACTATTTCCTATAACCCTGAAAACGCAATGGGATAGAATAGGGCTACTTGAAGAAAAAAAAGTGCCAAAAAGTCAAGATTTAGCAAGACCGGGCAAAATCGGTCCTTTTAAAGTCTTTCCACCATTCCCATTACACGACAATGAGCAAAGAGGGGCAACTGTAATAGGCCAATTTCACCCGGGCCCATAAATTATCCAAAAAAATAATAAATAGTATAAATAAAAAAGCGGTAAATAAATTCCAAATTAAAATAGTCCAAAATAGTCTATTTACAACCCTCACCAGCCTAAATACAAATTATAGCCCAAATTTTAGAACTCATTTTACAATGAGATACAAATTAAAACCCAAGCTAAACCTAATCTAACTCAAACCTACGGACCCAATGGTCCAACTCTTAAAATGGCCCAAATACAATGGGACCTCGGAAGCACTAGGGTTTCCCCTTTGCGCCGTAGCGAAATCCAGTGTGTCACTGCTACGTCCTTACCTGAGAAAAGCGACAAAAATAACAACAACAAATATAGCAGAGAAATAGAAAAGAAAAAAAGAAAAATATTTTTGTATTTTCATTTTTTTTCATTTGGCTATAAAAAGCCAGAGATAATCGGTGCAAATTTTGACGAATACAAAGACTAAGAAATCAAAAGTACGGAAAAAGGAATTTTCAGAAGGTGATTCTCCTTCTTATTTTTTCCCGATTGGAGTGGGGTTTTTATCATTTTTTTTGTTCTTTCTTTCATTTTGCATCTGCTACAAAGTAACCGTTTATGTCGTCGGAGTCTCATCTCCTTTGGCAAATCGGGAGTCCTTTTTTGATTTTTTGTTTGCGGGTGGAAGTGCTAAATCTTAGGCATGATTCTTACGGGGTTAAAAGCGGGCTTATACTCACCGCCGGCCACCGATTAGGGTGGTGGTACGGCGATTAGTGAGTTGTTTTTTGGGTCGGCTAAATGAAATATAAAAGAGGGCTAGGGTTTTGTTTTAGAAATGGCTGATTGATTCTGTGATTTAAGGACAATGTTGTATTTATAAAGCGAAGAAACGACATCATTTGAGGCCTTCTTCAGTGGCCTCAAAATGACGTCGTATAGGGCAACCCAATTCAACCCGGCCGTATACCCTTAGGATCTACGTGTTTTTGCGGTGAAGGGATATTTGTGCGCTTAGTCCCTATATTTCACGTTGTCATTCAATTAAGCCCTATTTCTATCTTTTTGTATTTTTAATTTTTCCTTGGGATTTACACACTGTTTCAAATTAGTCCGCGTTTAAACGTTTCGTTTCGGGATTTGATTCATTTGCATTTTTAGTCCTCTTTAATTTGCGCGCATTGTGTTTTAGTCCTTAATTTTGTTTCAATGGTTTAATTTATTTATTAATTACCCCTTTTAGTTTGTATTTATTTCAATTGAGTTTTTTTTTTATTTTAGTTTATGTAATTCTTTTATTCCTCTTAATTTATTTATTACTCATTTTTAAATTATTTTAACATATTATTTTAGTCCATTATTTTTATACTTTCATTGGTATATTTTTTAAATTGCTTTATTATATAGTTCATTTATTTTAAAATTCTCTTTTATATTTCTTTGTTTTAAAGATTTGTATGATGTTTATTTTAAATACTCTTTTACATTATTATTTTTATATATATTATTTATATTAAACTATTTTTAAATTTAATTTATGTATATTATTTATTTAGATATATATATATTGTTTTGTATATTACTTACTTTAATTCTTTACTTGCATAATGCTTATTTTAAAATTTAATTTATATAACATTATTTTAGATATGATTTATTGTTATTCTTATTCTTATGATTTATTTCAAATTTTTATTAATTACTTTAAATGTTTTTATATTGTCAATTTTAAATTCCTTTTCTTCTACATTTTTTACATTATCATATTTGTTTGAAAGCTTGATGCATTTTTATGTGTTTTATTTTTAAATCATCTTTCATTAGTTTTAAATTATAAATGTTGGTATTTGAATGGAGCATGTTGTGAGATTATTAACATTGAGTGTATCTGATTTGTATATTTGTATCTTTTATATTATTGCTATTCATTTGTATATTATTTTATCCATGTATATTCTCCATGTTTGTAACTTTGCTTTTCATTTCTGGGTATTGCATTGTAATTGAGATTTCCAACTTATTTGTCCACAATTGGACATTTTTTTCCAAACAAACCAAATAAATGTATTACAAGTCGGTTTATAATCGCTTTTATTTGAAATTTTCTCAAAACAAGGCAATATTTTGCTTTTAGAAATTCGAGAAAATGTGCCCTAACGTGCTGGGTTTTGATTTTTCGTTTGACCAAATAGTCAAATATCCCTTTTGAAATTTCAATGCATGAGTTTTGAAAATCAAAAGATGATCTTGGTTTCGAGGGTTCAAAAATGTCGTGTCCTAACGTGTTGGATGCGATATTTTATTCCTTCGGGACAAGAGAATCTTAACATCCAATTTGAGTTATTCAAATATTTTTTAAAAGAAATCAAATTTTCAACACTAGGACATTAATTAATCAATTAGGTATTAATTTTGAGCGTTATGAGGGTGCTAATCCTTCCTTGTACATAACCGACTCCCGAACTTGTTTTTCTTGAATTTCGTAGGCCAAAATTAATGTTTTAATAAAAGAAAATATTTTACAAGGTGATCTGATCACGCCTAAACAAAAAGGATTGGTGGGGACTCCATATTATATTTTAAAGTCGATCCCATTTTTTAAATTAAAAATGGTTTCGACATGTGAATTTCTTGATGTATTCCCAGAAGAATTACCTAGTTTACCACTGGAAAGAGAGGTGGAATTCTCTACAGATCTTGTCCCGGGAACAACACTGATATCCATAGCACCTTACAGAATGGCTCCTACTGAATTGAAAGAGCTGAAGGTACAGTTGCAAGAGTTGATTGACAGAGGTTTTGCTCGACCTAGTTTCTCACCTTGGGGTGCACCGATTCTATTTGTAATGAAGAAGGATGGATCGCTAAGGCTATGTATTGATTATAGACAGCTCAACAAAGTTACAATAAAGAACAAGTACCCATTGCCTCGTATTGATGACTTGTTTAACCAGTTAAAATATGCCACTGTATTTTCGAAGATTGATCTCTGTTCTGGTTATTATCAACTACGAGTAAAAGAATCAGATCAGCCAAAGATTGCTTTTAGAACCAGGTATAGGCACTATGAGTTTCTTGTGATGCCATTCGGCTTGACAAATGCACCTGCAGTATACAGGTTTATGGTGGTAGTTAAAGATGATATTTTGGTTTACTCTCAAGATGAAAATGAGCATGCTGAGCATTTGAGAATAGTGTTGCAGACTCTGCTAGAGAAACAAATGTACGCCAAATTAAATAAATGTGAATTTTGGCTATGAGAAGTTAGTTTTCTTGGGCATATAGTATCTCCTGAAGGTGTCAGAGTAGACCCGAATAAAATTTCAGCCATTGTTAATTGGAAGCCATTGAAGAATGTGTTTGAAGTCTGAAGTTTTCTTGGACTAGATAGTTAGTATCAGAGGTTCGTAATAAGTTTTTTCAATGATAGCTTCTCCGATGACTCATTTACTGTAAAAAGATGTAAAATTTGAGTGGACTAATAAATGCCAGCTGAGTTTTGACAAGTTGAAAGCTTTATTTACAAAGGCACCAGTGTTAGTTTAGCCAGAATTGGGTAAGGAATTTATAGTTTATAGTGATGCGTCATTCCATGGTTTAGGCTGTATCTTGATGCAAGACGATAAATTAGTAGCCTATGCTTCAAGACAAACTGAAGCCACATGAAAGAACTACCTGACACATGATCTTGAATTTGCATCCATAATGTTTGTAATGAAAATTTGGCGGCATTACTTTTTTGGAGAAAAATGTCACATATTCACCAATCATATAAGTCTGAAATACTTGATGTCATAGAAAGTTTTAAATTTGAGACAGCGCAGATGGCTTGAATTATTGAAAGATTATGATCTTGTTATTAACTATCATCCGGGAAAGCCAATGTGGTTGCTAATGCTCTGAGCAGACAATCCCTATTTTCCTTGTTGGCTATGAATACTCAATTGTCATTGTCTAATGATGGTTCAATATAACAACCTAACTTTGGTCTAGTAGGAACAGTGGTTTCGGGACCACAAATCTGACGTAGAAAGATTTATTTATTTTTTATTTTTTATGGTCTACAGTTTCATGGAATTGTTTCATGAAAATTTTGTTTGAAAATTTTATCGATTGGGCACTCAATTTAGTTAAAAGGACTAAATTGCAATAGGTGAAAAATGTATGTTCTAGAAGATAGAGGTATCTAATTGCTATGAAATTTTAAATTAAACGTCCTCAGATGGTAGTTAGACCATTTTTTAATTAAATTGACAAAAATGGACATGATTAGGTGAAATTTTAAAGTTATACGTGAAGGGCATTTTGGTCTTTTGGTAAATCAAGACAAAATAAATTAAATAAAAAGTGTCCATCTTTTCAAATTAGTCCCTCCATGACCGAATAATGTAAGAAGACATAGCTACGGTTTTCCAAGCTTTCAAGCTCGATTGTAAGTCCGTTCTAGCCCCGTTTTTTAATGATTTTTACATTTTTAATATCTTTGTAACCTAATTTAGCTATTTCAAGGACTAATTTGAAAGAAAGATAAAGTTTAAAATTTTACCCATGTTAGATATTTGTTTATTTTGATGTCTAATGGTAGAAAATGCATGTTTGGTGATAGATAAACAACTTTTGCTAAGTGATTTTCGTTAAAAATGTCAAAAATGACTTATTTGTAAAAGTTATAAAATAAGTAGTAAAAGTGTGATTAAGTGGAAAATGTTGGTTAATATGAGTATGAAAATGGTTCGGCTAGGCTTGGGTTTTGAAGAAATTGAATACATTTCATTTTACGAGCCTAGGGACTAAATTGTACAAATGTGAAACATTAGGGGCAAAAACGTAATTTTTCCATAAAATGATTTTTGGACCAAATTGAATAATGTGAGTACTAAATGAATTAAATTTGTTATTATAGATCAAGAAAAACGAGGTTTAGACCTAGATCGGGGGAAAAACAAAGTGTTTAACGATTAGGTCCAATTCTACTATTTTTGTATCGAGGTAAGTTCGTATGTAAATAATGAATTATTATATTTATGTTTTAAATGTTTTAATATTGTATGAATTGGGATTGGCTCTTTGGATGTATTCGACAAAGTTTTGACAGGCGAGAAATCCCAGTTGAACCTTAGGAATAGAATAGGATACAAGTGACATGTTACTAGGAACCCATGTGTATATGTGTTTATGTGATCCAAGTGCTGGTCTCGTACATCCTACTAGTGGCTGGGTATTTTGGCCTATGTTACGGATACCTGACAGCTTGTGTGAGCAGCATTGGGTAGCTACATCCTAACTGACAGCTTGTGTGAGCAAGCCCGTGAATAGCTCGAGAGCGAGCCTATATGTGTTATGATATAGGAGGTAGCTTTAGCTACATATATGGCACTTATGTGCAAGATTTTTGAGTATTCGTTAATATTCCAAGTGTTTAATGGGAATGTCAAAGATGTGAAAGGATGTGATTATGTTACGAGTTGGTACAGGTATGTACGAAAAACTCATAAGTAATGAACTCTGAATGTAATGAATTCTCAGTAAGGTTGTGATTGAGCAAATTTATGATTATGAGATTTTAATAGCATTTATGTTAACTTAAATTATATTAATTACATATTAAGGTGTGGTTATGTAACACCCTCGTACTCGAGACCGTCGCCGGAGTCGAGAACGAGGTGTTACTAAACTTAATTCATTAATTAAACAGCTTAAACAATTTATTTTAGAATTTTTAGACAAGCTGGCTAACTGCGTCACAGTCGCTTAAAAATTCATATCTCGAGTTCTGAAACTCCAAATTAAGATCCGTAAATTTTCCCTGAAACTAGACTCATATATCTATCTACTAACTATTTTCTAGAATTTTTTTGTTGATCTAATTAGTACAGTTTATTGATTAAAGTCTCCCCTGTTTCAAGGTTTGACTACTCTGACCCCTATGTATTACGAATTAGATATCTCTCTGTACAGAGTTTCAATGATTATGCCGTTTGTTTCTAATAAAACCATACTCAATAAGGAATCTATAAATGTAAAACATTACTTCTAATTATTTTTTTACAATTTATGGTGAATTTTTAAATTTAGAATAGGGGATTCAGATACCACTCTAACCCTGTTCCACCAAAACTTAAATATCTCATAACTCATTTACCAGTTTTGTTCCATCCATATGAAAATAGACTCATCAAGCTTTGATTTCATAACTTATTCATCCTTTAATTCCATTTCTACTATTTTTAGTGATTTTTCAAATTCATGTCACTGCTGCTGTCTGATTCTGTTTTGTGGCCAATTTTACCTTTCCAAGGATTTTCATGGTTTAGTTAAGACATAAAGCATACTTGTTATCATATATAAACTTGATTAGCCATTCCAATAGCTAATCATTTACAAACCCTTTTCTTACCAAACCATAACCATATCATATGATCATTTACACAAAGTGAGTATATTGCTATACATGCCACACTCAAAATATACAAGCCATTTTACCAATTTAGATGTTCGGATAGTGTGAACGAGCCTTCGACCTATCCGGCTTGTCAAAACTACAATGAATGAAAAGGAGGGAGTAAGCATAAATGCTTAGTAAGTTCACATGCAAATAACAAGTAACATGATCATGCAATCCAACATAAACATCATTAAGACACTCATATCATAAGAATACTTACTATCTTACCACAATTTTCTCTTACCAAGTTCTCAACCAAGGATTAAACTCATACCTGTCCATTTTCACTTCTTCAACACATTCATCATCGAATCACTTTTGTTTTAAGTATTCTCCATATTCTCTTAGGATTCTCCCGTTGAACACATCGAAATATAATTTCAGATACGCGGATAGTGTGCACGTAAGTGCTATACTCATAACTTGTAACACCCCGAACCCGAGACCGTCGCCGGAGTCGAACATGAGGTGTTAACAGACTTCAAACCACTTATTGAGAATTTCCCAGACAAGCTGCCAATCTGTGTACTAGTCGCTTCAAAAATCATATCTTGAGTTTTACAACTCGAAAATCAGTTTCGTAATTTTTCTCTGAAACTAGACTCATATGTCCATCTACATATTTTTTTCTAGAATTTTTTGTCAAGCCAATTAGTACAGTTTATTAGTTAAAGTCTCCCCTGTTGCAGGGATCGGCTACACTGACCTTTGTGAGTTACGAATTGGATATCTCCCTGTACAGGGCTTCAATACTGATGCCGTTTGTTTTTATAGAAACTAGACTGAGAGAGGAAGCTACACATATATGGCATGACTCCTAATTATCTCTGGTTAATTTACAATGATTTTCCAAATTCGGAACAGGGGATCTAGAAACCGTTCTGGCCCTGTTTCACGAGAACTTTAATATCTCTTAAAATACAGATCATATGGTCGTTTTGTTTCATCCATATGAAAATAGACCCATCAAGCTTCGAGTACATAATTTTTTTAGCTATTAATTCCACTTCTACTATTTTTAGTGATTTTTCGATCTCATATCACTGCTTCTGTCCGCAACAGTTACTGCAGTAGACTATGCCAATTTCATGAATCCTTCCTTAGCCTTACTACTCATCCATCATACGTGACACAAATTATGGCCACCTTATCAAAATTAAGGTTTCTAAGACTCGTGGCTATAGATTCTAGCATCCCACTCAAACGACCACATAGGCCATTTTCACATGGCTTAAAGTTTACAACCCAAAATTTAACAAAACAAAATAGCTCATACATGCCAAATGTTCTCCTAAGTCGACTAAGAAGACAATACCAAAATTGCTCGCCGGTGTGATGACTTCGTTGTGATTCTGAACACCAAAAGGAGACGAGCCCAAGGAACCTAAAATGGGTGACAAGAAAACACCGAGTGAGTTTATAACTCAAGAAGTCATAAGCATTCCACAACCATCCATTAATACAATTATCATAAAATGAAATAATGAAACAAGGCCAAATGTTCCACCATACCGAACTATACCATAGTTCCTTAGATCTTCGGATCAATCTCATACCAAGTCATACATTTACATTTCATATACTGTTCAATAGGATATTTGAAGCAATTTCCATACATCATTTCATTTCCGCAACAATCATGCAATCAAATGAACTTTCATCTATTCCACGATACCTTATTTACGGAATGCAATTGAAATCATCACATAGATTTAAATCTTACCAACTCCACCCGAGCATGAACATAGCATCTATTAGCCATGAACTCAAGGTACTTACTCTTTTCGCTGTCCATACTCATCTCGATAAAGTCACGCCTCCATATAAATGTTCAATCGGAGATATGTGTAGAGTTCGCACACATAGTGCTTAATACTCAATCACGCACACTTAGTGCCATATGATTCAAGCCCGCACACATAGTGCCATATTGTCCAAACTCGCACACTTAGTGCCGTACATTACAAGCTCGCACACTCAGTGCCAATCTCGTCACCGTACACATCTATTTCTCGCACACTTAGTGCCGAAGCAAACTTCCTACACATTTCACTAACTCTTTTCGCTTCAACATTATCATCTTTCCATACACATACATTTGTATATATTTCATCTCATTAAACACAATTGCATAGATATTACAATCATTTAAGCAATATCAAATATATGCTTAATGACTTACCTTGTGTTGGGTAAAATAGTCCAAGTCGACTACTCGATGACCTTCGCCTTTCCCTTGCTTGATTCTCCTTCTTTAACTCCTTGAGCTTAATCAATAAATCAACTAGTTTAACCATCTCGCTAAACATTCATAATTCAATTACACATGCATATGTATGTTTGTATATTCGCAACCATCCTCACTTATTACCCATTTAGTCAACAATCTAAGCCAAGATAAGGCTTCAATATGGTTGCCTCTAACCGAATACATGCTCACCAATTTCCCTTCATGTGGCGAATATGCATGTCCATGTTGAGGCCATTTATGCACTTATTACCACACAAAACAGCATACATTTTACTAACTAATACCTTTCCATATTGTAACTCAATACACATCTATCATTTCCTTCATAACCGAACATCATCATAAGTAAGTATATACCTTAAGATAGTATATACGTCATACCAATACATCATGCTCAAACATATATACATATATGTATGCTAGAGCCGAATCTCAAGTTGATTGTAACTAAACATGAACATGATTTGAAACACAAATCTTACTCTCCATGCAAAGAGCATAAATCACACTTGGGGATGCACCATGGCGAATACATCACAACACCATAATTTTGGTCATGATTACACAAAGAACTTAGTATATCATTCAAAAATGCTCAAAGAAAATCTAAGAGTCCTCAATCCACCATCACATGTATCATCATCAAGCTTCATATTTAACATGCAATGGCATTAACTCAAAATCCACCTTGGCCAAATACCATCCCCATGATATAACAAAGATTTGAACCATGGGCTAATAAGAACATCAAGTTAACAACCAAAAACATGCATGAATCTCATGGCACAACATCAAACATACCTTAATCTTGATGCAAATATAGCCAAACCTCTTCCTAATCCTCTTCCAACCCAAGCATGAAGCAAAATTCCTCCCTTCCCCTCTAGTATTTTCGGTCAAGAGAGAATGAAATGGATGAGCAAAATTTTTTTCTTTTCTTTTCTTCCATGTACGGCAATGGGGGGTTTCACTCACACACACACATTTTTTTTTTCTTTACTACCCATGCTTATTTGTTTATTGTTTCCCCCTAATGCACCAACAAAGCATGTTTCATGACATGTTTAGCCCATACTCCCTTGTCATGGCCGGCCATCACTTGTAAAAAGGGGGTATTTGACATGCAAGGCCATTGTTTTGCATGCATGCTTTAATTAGTAATCATACATTTCCCCATCATACTTTCAAAGTTTTCTACTAGGTCCTTTCTAGTGAAATTCACATTTATAACTCTAAATTAAAGCATCAAAATGTCACACATGAGTTAACACATATTATAGGCATCAAAATAAATATCAAATTATTTTTATGCCTCGGTTTTGTGGTCCCGAAACCACATTCCGACTAGGGTCGTTTTAAGGCTGTCACAACTCTCCCCCACTTAAGAAATTTTCGTCCCCGAAAATCTTACCGGTAAATAGGTTTGGGTATCGCTCCTTCATAGAGTTCTCGGGTTCCCAAGTAGCTTCTTCCATCCCGTGTTTGAGCCATAACACTTTTACTAACGGAACCCTTTTGTTTTGCAACTCCTTCACTTCACGAGCTAGGATACGAATCGGTTCTTCTTCATAACTCATATCGGCTTGAATTTTAACCTCTGATGGACTAATTACGTGTGACGGATCAGACCTATAGCGTCGAAGCATCGAAACATGAAAGACGCCGTGAATCTTTTCAAGTTCGGGGCAAAATCAAACGATACATAATCGGACCGACTCGTTCGGATATCTCATATGGCCCGATGAACCTCGGGCTCAATTTGCCTTTACGGCCAAATCTGAGTATCTTTTTCCAAGGCGAAACTTTAAGAAACACTTTATCTCCCACTTGATACTCAATGTCTTTTTGTTTCAGATCCGCGTACGACTTCTGACGATCAGAGGCTATCTTGATTTTCACGGATTACTTTTACTTTCTTCACATCTTTAATCAAATCCACTCCAAAAATTTTGTTCTCACCGAGCTCGGTCCAAAACAATGGTGTACGGCATTTACGCCCGCACAAGGCCTCGTAAGGCGCCATCTTAATACTTGATTGAAAACTATTGTTGTGTTTAATTCAATCAAAGGTAAGTGCCGTTCCATGAACCATCGAACTCGAGGATGCAACATCTCAACATATCCTCAAGTATCCGAATTATCCGCTCGGATTGACCATCGGTTTGGGGTGAAAGGCGGTCTTGAAATGCAACTTGGTACCTAAAGCTTCTTGCAATCTCTTCCAAAATCGCGAGGTGAACCTCGGATCTCTATCCGACACCGCAGTAAATCGACCGTGTAATCTCACAACTGAGAAACATACAATTCAGCTAGTTTATCCAATGAAAAATCCGTATGCACGGGGATAAAGTGAGCCGACTTAGTCAGTCTATCAACAACAACCCAAATCGCATCCTTCTTGCTCGCTGACAATGGCAGTCCGGACACAAAGTCCATTGTGACTCGATCCCATTTCCACTCGGGTATCGTAATCGGTGAAGTAATCCTCAAGGCACTTGATGTTCCGCTTTCACTTGTTGACATATTAAACATCTCAAACAAAGTCGGAGATGTCTCGTTTCATACCATGCCACCAAAACCGTCGTTTCAAATCGTTGTACATCTTCGTACTCCTCGGGTGGATTGCCATTCGGCTACAATGGGCTTCGTTCAGAATCATTGAAATAGGTTCCGAATTCTTTGGAACACACAGACGACTTCTGAACCTCAAACAATCGTCATCACCAATATGAAACTCCGATTCCTTGTTCGAACACACTCACCTTGCGTTTTGCAACCAACTCATCATCAACTTTCTCGAGCTTCACGAATTTGATGAGTCAACAATGATTTGGCCTTTAATTCGACTACTAACACATTGTCGGGTAGAATAGACAAGTGTACATTCATTGCTCGTAAAGCAAACAGGGATTTCCGCTTAAGGCGTCCGCAACCACATTAGCCTTTCCCGGGTGATAATCAATGACAAGCTCGTAATCTTTTAACAACTCGAGCCAACGTCTTTGTCGCAGATTTAAGTCTCTTTGAGTCATTAAATATTTGAGACTTTTGTGATCCGAATACACATGGCACTTCTCACCAAATAAGTAATGTCGCCATATCTTTAAGGCGAATACGATGGCGACCAATTCGAGATCATGGGTCGGATAATTTTCTCATGTGGCTTTAATTGTCTCGACGCCAGAGGCCACAACTCGACCTTCTTGCATTAATACGCAACCTAACCCAAGTAGGGAGGCGTCACTATAAATGACAAACTCTTTGCCGATTCGGTCTGCACTAAAACGGAGTTCCGTTAAATGAGTTTTCAATTGATCGAAACTTTTCGACACTTTTCCGTCCATTCAAACTTGACATCCTTCAAGCGCCGTCATGGGTGTGGCTATCATCGAGAATCCTTTTACAAACCGTCGGTAGTAACCTAGAAGTCCCAAAAGCTCGAACCTCGTTAATATTTCTGAGGCTTCCGTTAAGTATAGTTGAAATTTTACTCGGTCGACTCGAATACCGATCAGATACCACATGACCCAAGAAGCTAACCTCTCTTAACCGAACTCACACTTGTTGAACTTAGCATATAACCGCTTATCCCGTAAAATTTGCAACACTAATCTCGGTGCTCGCATGTTCGGTCTCATCTCTTAAATAGACCAAGATGTCGCCAATGAACACCACTACGAACCGATCCAAATATGATTTGAAGATCCGATTCATCAAATCCATAAATACATAGGGCATTAGTGAGCCCAAACGGCATCACTAAGAATTCGTAGTGACCATATCTCGCTCAAGGCGCTTTAGGTATATCCGAATCTCGGATTCATGGCGATAATAGCCCGATCTCAAATCTATTTTTGAAAACACCGAGGCTCCTTCAGTTGATCGAACAAATCATCGATACGCAGATACGGATATTTGTTCTTTATTGTTACTTTATTAAGTTGACGATAGTCGATGCACAACCTCATGGTTCCGTCCTTCTTTTCACAAACAACACCGGTGCACCCTAAGGTGAAAAACTCGGCGAGCAAAGCCTCTATCCACCAACTCTTGCAACCGAGCTTTCAACTCCTTTAATTCCGTTGGTGCCATACGATACGGAGCTATCGAAATCGGTGTGGTCCTGTACAAGCTCAATACCAAACTCTATCTCCGAGCAGTGGCAAACCCGTAATTCTTCTGAAAAACATCCGGTATTCACAAACCACCGACACAGATTCGGGTTTTATTTCTAACTCCTTATCATCAAGTACATAGGCAAGGTATGCTTCGCACCCTTTTCTTACATATTTCGGGCCAACATTGATGATATTACAATGGCAACCCTTCAAGTCCGTAGACTCAACTCGGATCATCTCGTTATTTAGCATCTCAATTCAATAGTCTTGCTTTTGCAATTCACAATCGCATCATGCACGGTCAACCAATCCAACCCAAGAATAACATCAAATTCATCGAACGGCAAAAGCATCAAGTCCGCCGGAAAACAGAACCTCAAATGACTAGGGGCATTTCTTACACACTTTGTCGACCCGACGCGTAACGACCCAAGGGATTTGACACCGAATTACGAACTCGAGACTCAACGGTAGAGTCTTCTTGGATGCTAAGGTTTCACATACATATGAATGAGTAGAGCGGGGTCAATCAATGCAATCACACTAGAATCAAAGAGAGTGAAAGTACCGGTGATAACGTCGGGGAGGATGCCTCCTCTCGTCTGCGGATAGCATATGCTCTAGCAGAGCACGAGTCTCGGATCGAACAACCGTATCGAGACCCTCTTTGATTACCACCCTACCTCCCGAAATCCTCGGGGTCTACCTCTAGCCGTCGTCCCACTAGATCTTGCACCTTGCATCTTATTCTTCTCATCTAGCTCGTGCAATCTCTAATGAAGTGGTCCCTCGAACCGCATCCATAACAGCCCTATTAATGACTTACCCCAACATTCACCTATGTGTCGTCTTCCACATTGGGGGCATTCGGGCTTTTCTTGACGATTATTGCCCACACTAGCTACCGAGGTAGCTCGTGAGTCCATCGATGGTCGTGCTCTAATGGAAATCCCGCATGCCTCGACTTATTTGTGTCCTCTCTGAACTTCTTTACAGTAGAAAATGGAGCCTTGCCCGTCGATCTTTTACGATAATCTCTAGCTTCAAATTCAGCCTTCCTCTTCTCCTTCCGAGCTCTTCCGCCTTGCGTGCTCGTTCAACTAGTGTTACAAATTCTTTTATCTCCAAAATACCCACCAAGAGCTTTAACTCTTCATTCAATCCCTCTTCAAATCTTTTGCACATAGCAACCTCATCAGCCACACACTCCCGAGCATACCGACTAAGTCTTACGAACTCATGTTCAGATTCGATCTCATCATACGACCTTGCTTGAGCTCCAAGAATTCCTTACGCTTTTGATCGATGAACCGTTGACTAATGTATTTCTTTCAAAATTCCGTTTGGAAGAAATCCCAAGTAACTTGTTCCTTTGGGACTATGGAAATTAAGGTCCTCCACCAATAGTAGGTGAGTCTCATAACAAGGATATAGCACACTTAAGACATTCATCGGTGTGCATGACAGTTCATCAAACACTCTAATGGTGTTATCAAGCGAACTCACCCTTTCAAAGATCGCCGGTAACTATGGCCTAAAACTCCTCGGCCCCACGCTTCCTAATCAAGTCCACGGTGGTTTACTCACCTCACAGGATCAGCAACGATGGCATTACGGGCTCTTGGGGTGGATTATTTAAATTTGGGAATGGTTGGACAGCCGGATTGGTTCGGGCATATTGCGCGACCCACTCATTCATCATGGTGAAGAAGGCTTGTTTCGCCCTTCATCTTGATTATTCGCGGATGATCGAGGCTCAACAGCGGTGTCCCTTACGCAGAGCAGCCGCTACACTTTCAACGTCATCCGCCAAGGGTCTCTCTTCCCGGGTTCCATTTGCTAATCAAAACAAAAATTTCAACCGTCAAGTCATCACATTTTAAGCACTAACACATTGGCATGTATAGCTAGACTCACACGCTATGGTAGTCCTAGAACCGACTAAACCATAGCTCGATACCAATAAAATTGTAACACCCGAACCCGAGACCGTCACGGAGGTCGAACACGAGGTGTTAACAGACTTCAAACCACTTATTGAGAATTTCCCAGACAAGCTTCCAATCTGTGTACTAGTCGCTTCAAAAATCATATCTTGAGTTTTACAACTCGAAAATCAGTTTTGTAATTTTTTCCTGAAACTAGACTCATATGTCCATCTACATATTTTTTTCTAGAATTTTTGGTCAAGCCAATTAGTAAATTTTATTAGTTAAAGTCTCCCCTGTTGCAGGGATCGACTACACTGACCTTTGTGCGTTACGAATTGGATATCTCCCTGTACAGGGCTTCAATACTGATGCCGTTTATTTATATAGAAACTAGACTCAGAGAGAAATCTACACATATATGGCATGACTCCTAATTATCTCTGGTTAATTTACAATGATTTTCCAAAGTCGGAACAGGGGATCCAGAAACCGTTCTGGCCCTGTTTCACGAGAACTTTAATATCTCTTAAAATACAGCTCATATGGTCGTTTTGTTTCATCCATATGAAAATAGACCCATCAAGCTTCGAGTATGTAATTTTTTAGCTATTAATTCCACTTCTACTATTTTTAGTGATTTTTCGATCTCATATCACTGCTGCTGTCCGCAACAGTTACTGCGAGAGACTATGCCAATTTCATGAATCCTTCCTTAGCCTTACTACTCATCCATCATACGTGACACAAATTATGGCCACCTTATCAAAATTAAGGTTTCTAAGACTCGTGGCTATAGATTCTAGCATCCCACTCAAGCGACCACATAGGCCATTTTCACATGGCTTAAAGTTTACAACCCAAAATTTAACAAAACAAAATAGCTCATACATGCCAAATGTTCTCCTAAGTCGACTAAGAAGACAATACCAAAAATTGCTCACGGTGTGATGACTTCGTTGTGATTCTGAACACCCAAAAGGAGACGAGCCCAAGGAACCTAAAATGGGTGACAAGAAAACACCGAGTGAGTTTATAACTCAAGAAGTCATAAGCATTCCACAACCATCCATTAATACAATTATCATAAAATGAAATAATGAAACAAGGCCAAATGTTCCACCATACCGAACTATACCATAGTTCCTTAGATCTTCGGATCAATCTCATACCAAGTCATACATTTACATTTCATATACTGTTCAATAGGATATTTGAAGCAATTTCCATACATCATTTCATTTCCGCAACAATCATGCAATCAAATGAACTTTCATCTATTCCACGATACCTTATTTACGGGAATGCAATTGAAATCATCACATAGATTTAAATCTTACCAACTCCACCCCGAGCATGAACATAGCATCTATTAGCCATGAACTCAAGGTACTTACTCTTTTCGCTGTCCATACTCATCTCGATAAAGTCACGCCTCCATATAAATGTTCAATCGGAGATATGTGTAGAGTTCGCACACATAGTGCTTAATACTCAATCACGCACACTTAGTGCCATATGATTCAAGCCCGCACACATAGTGCCATATTGTCCAAACTCGCACACTTAGTGCCGTACATTACAAGCTCGCACACTCAGTGCCAATCTCGTCACCGTACACATCTATTTCTCGCACACTTAGTGCCGAAGCAAACTTCCTACACATTTCACTAACTCTTTTACGTTCAACATTATCATCTTTCCATACACATACATTTGTATATATTTCATCTCATTAAACACAATTGCATAGATATTACAATCATTTAAGCAATATCAAATATATGCTTAATGACTTACCTTGTGTTGGGTAAAAATAGTCCAAGTCGACTACTCGATGACCTTCGCCTTTCCCTTGCTTGATTCTCCTTCTTTAACTCCTTGAGCTTAATCAATAAATCAACTAGTTTAACCATCTCGCTAAACATTCATAATTCAATTACACATGCATATGTATGTTTGTATATTCGCAACCATCCTCACTTATTACCCATTTAGTCAACAATCTAAGCCAAGATAAGGCTTCAATATGGTTGCCTCTAACCGAATACATGCTCACCAATTTCCCTTCATGTGGCGAATATGCATGTCCATGTTGAGGCCATTTATGCACTTATTACCACACAAAACAGCATACATTTTACTAACTAATACCTTTCCATATTGTAACTCAATACACATCTATCATTTCCTTCATAACCGAGAACATCATCATAAGTAAGTATATACCTTAAGATAGTATATACGTCATACCAATACATCATGCTCAAACATATATACATATATGTATGCTAGAGCCGAATCTCAAGTTGATTGTAACTAAACATGAACATGATTTGAAACACAAATCTTACTCTCCATGCAAAGAGCATAAATCACACTTGGGGATGCACCATGGCGAATACATCACAACACCATAATTTTGGTCATGATTACACAAAGAACTTAGTATATCATTCAAAAATGCTCAAAGAAAATCTAAGAGTCCTCAATCCACCATCACATGTATCATCATCAAGCTTCATATTTAACATGCAATGGCATTAACTCAAAATCCACCTTGGCCAAATACCATCCCCATGATATAACAAAGATTTGAACCATGGGCTAATAAGAACATCAAGTTAACAACCAAAACATGCATGAATCTCATGGCACAACATCAAACATACCTTAATCTTGATGCAAATATAGCCAAACCTCTTCCTAATCCTCTTCCAACCCAAGCATGAAGCAAAATTCCTCCCTTCCCCTCTAGTATTTTCGGTCAAGAGAGAATGAAATGGATGAGCAAAATTTTTTCTTTTCTTTTCTTCCATGTACGGCAATGGGGGTTTCACTCACACACACATTTTTTTTTCTTTACTACCCATGCTTATTTGTTTATTGTTTCCCCCTAATGCACCAACAAAGCATGTTTCATGACATGTTTAGCCCATACTCCCTTGTCATGGCCGGCCATCACTTGTAAAAAGGGGGTATTTGACATGCAAGGCCATTGTTTTGCATGCATGCTTTAATTAGTCATCATACATTTCCCCATCATACTTTTAAAGTTTTCTACTAGGTCCTTTCTAGTGAAATTCACATTTATAACTCTAAATTAAAGCATCAAAATGTCACACATGAGTTAACATATTATAGGCATCAAAATAAATATCAAATTATTTTTATGCCTCGGTTTTGTGGTCCCGAAACCACATTCCGACTAGGGTCGTTTTAAGGCTGTCACATAACTGAACAAGCTCAATAGCTTTTGAAATCTATGTAGCCAAGCTACCATGTAACCCGCCCATAAACGAACTCAGACTCAACTCAATAAGCTCGGGCATTCACATCCATAAGTAAACTCGGACTCAACTCAACGAGTTCGGAACTCAACCATCCTAATGACTTGTCACTTGTACCCTAATCTATTCCCAAGGTTCAAACGGGATTCTTTTCAATTACACATTTCGATCGCCTTCTTCGGAATATAGAAATCGATATTTGCTAACATCTCATACTTATTAAATTATTCACATAATTTGCGTATTACCAAATAATAATTCATAAAGCACAATATTTCATGATAATAAATATCATATCATACAAATATTATTAAATCACTTAAAATAAAATTATGTTACCTTATTTACACATGAACTTACCTCGATACAAAATATTAGCAATCGAGCCTATTCCTCGTAAACTTTGTTTTTCCCTCGATCACGACTTCAATCTTGTTTCTCTTGATCTATAATACTAAATTAATTTATTTAATACATACATTCATCAAAACATCCCCTAGTACGAACTTTGACAAAATTACCATTTTTCCCCTAAACTTTTGCATATTTACACTTTTGCCCCTAGGCTCGAGAATTAAACTTCATCCCTTAATCTTATGTTTTATGACATGCTGATCATTTTTCCCTTCTATGGCAACATCAAATTCACACTCTAACATGTACTTATGACTATTAGGAATTTTTACCGATTAAGCTCTTTTACTCGTTTTCACTTAAAACCGAGTAGCACAAGTTGTCTAGCATAATTTAAAACCTCATATTCTATCATAAAACACCAAAAATACACAAATTTCACCTATGGGTATTTTTCCAAATATGAACCCTAGGTTGAATTATTGCTAGCATAAGCTAAATCGAGCTACTGGATTTCAAAAACATAAAAATCATTAAAAACGGGCATAGAAATCACTTACAATCAAGGCTTAATAGTGTTGAAACCCTAGCTATCGTGGAGAGAAAAATTTGGCAGCAACTTATGGAGAAGATGATCATTTTTGTGTTATTTTTCTCATTTTATTTCATTTAATATCCAAATGACCAAAATGCCCTTCCTTACTAAACTTTCAAAAATTCCATCCATGTTCAATTTTTGTCCATAAACTTAGAAATTGGTCAAATTTCTATTTAAGACCTCCTCATTAATATTCCAAAGCAATTTCATACTAAAAACTTCTAGAATGCAAGTTTTGCAAATTATTCGATTTAGTCCCTAATTTCAACTTAAGCACTTTATGCATAGAATTTCGTCACGAAATTTTCACACGATCATGCAATCATATCATAAACCTCAAAATAATTATAAAATAATTATTTTTATCTCAGATTTGTGGTCACGAAACCACTATTCTGATTAGGTCCTAATTCGGGATATTATAACTCTCCCCCCTTTAAGGATTTCCGTCCTTGAAAATCTTACAGATAAACAGGTGTGGGTATTGATTTCTCATGGTTTCCTCAGGTTCCCATGTAGTCTCTTCTACCCCGTGTTTTTGCCACAATACTTTCACAAGAGCGACACTTTTATTTCTTAGTTGCTTGACCTCTCGAGATAAAATCTTAATCGGTTCTTCTTCTTAAGTCATATCCGGTCGTAGCTTAATTTCTGTCGGTGAAATTATATGTGAAGGATCCGAACGATACCGACGTAGCATAGATACGTGGAACACATCATGCATCTTCTGTAATTCAGATGGCAATGCCAACAGATAAGCTACTGGTCCAACTTTTTCAATTATTTCATACGGTCCAATAAAACACGGACTCAACTTGCCTTTACGTCCAAATCTAAGAACTTTCTTCCATGGAGATACTTTTAAAAATACTTTATCACCAACTTGAAACTCAATTTCCTTTCGTTTCAAATCTGCATAAGATTCTTGTCTATCCGAAGCAGCTTTCAAACAATCTCGAATCACTTTCACTTTTTCTTTAGTTTTTTTTATTAGATCAACTCCATAAATCTGATTTTCCTTGAGTTCAGTCCAATACAATGGCATCCGACGTTTACGACCATACAATGCTTCATAAGGTGCCATCTTCAAACTCTTCTGATAACTATTATTATAAGAAAATTCTACCAACGATAAGTATCTTTCCCAACTACCTTAAAATTCCAATATACAACATCTGAGCATGTCTTCAAGAATCTGAATCACTCTCTTTAATTGTCCATCAGTTTGTGGATAAAAGGCAGTGCTGAAATTTAACTACGTACCTAATGCCTCTTGCAACTTTTGCCAAAACCGCGAAGTAAATCTCAGATCTCTATCCGAAATGATTGACAAAGGTATTACGTGAAGTCTAACAATCTCTCTAATATACAATTCAGCCAACTTATTAAGAGAATAATCCATACGTTCCGGAATAAAATAAGCCGATTTAGTCAGTCTGTCTACTATTACCCAGATGGCATCTTTCTTCCCCGAAGTTAACGGCAACCCTGATAAAAAATCCATAGTAACTCGATCCCATTTCCTTTCAGGAACCATGATAGGCTGGAGTAGTCCCAAAGGTACTTGGTGTTCAGCTTTCACTTGTTGACAATTAAGCACTTTGATACAAACTCAGAGATATCTCTTTTCATTCCACTCCACCAATACATTTTCTTCAAGTCATTATACATTTTCGTACTGCCCGGGTGAACTGCCAAACAACCATTATGTGCTTCATGCAAAATCTTTTGAATCAATTCATCATTTTTCGGTACACAAATCCGATTTCTAAACATCAAGTAACCATCAAAACCGATTCTGAAATCTGACCTCGTATCAACCTCACATTGTTTTCTTTTGGCTTACAAATCTTCATCGCTTTTCTAAGCTTCACAAATCTCTTGTAAAAACATCTGTCTTGCTCTTAACTCTGCTAAAATCGAACCATCATCTAATACCTTTAACTGAGTATTCATAGCTCTCAAAGAAAATAGCAACTTTCTGCTAAAAGCATCGGCAACCACATTCGCTTTTCCCGGATGATAGTCAATAACAAGCTCGTAATCTTTCAATAACTCCAACCATCTTTCCTGCCTCAAATTCAAGTCTTTTTGTGACATCAAGTACTTAAGACTTTTGTGGTCGGTATATACTCGGCACTTTTCACCATATAGATAATGTCACCAAATCTTCAAAGCAAACACTATAGCAGCCAATTCCAAATCATGAGTCGGATAATTCCTTTCTTGAGATTTTAACTGCTCGAAGCATAAGCCACCACTTTTCTTTCTTGCATAAGTACACATCCTAAGCTATTTCGAGAAGCATCACTATGCACCACAAATTCTTTACCTGATTCGAGTTGTACCAACACTGGTGCTTCAGTTAATAACTTTTTCAATTCTTCAAAACTCTGTTGACATTCTTCCGTCCACTCAAATTTAACATCCTTTCGGAGTAGTCTAGTCATAGGAGCAGCAATTATAGAAAATCCATTTACAAACTGCCGATAATACCCAGCTAGCCCCACGAAACTTCTAACTTCAGTTACATTTTTCGGTAGTTTCCAATCAACAATGGCCGAAATTTTACTAGGATCAACCCGTATACCATCACCTGAAACAATGTGACCCAAATATCCAACTTCCCGAAGCCGAAATTCATTTTTACTAAACTTGGCATATAACTGCTTATTTCTCAAAGTTTGCAAAACTATCTTCAAGTTCTTGGCATGCGCTGTCTCATCTTTCGAATAAATTAAGATGTCATCTATAAATACCACAACAAATTTGTCCAAGTATGGCCGAAATATGCGATTCATCTAATCCATAAACACAGCAGGAGCATTTGTTAACCCGAATGACATAACTAAAAATTCATAATGACCGTACCTTGTTCTAAAAGCAGTTTTAGGCACATCCAACTCTTTTACTCGCAGCTGGTAGTACCTAAATCTCAAGTCAATCTTTGAAAACCATGTCGGTCCTTTCAACTAATCAAACAAATCATCAATTCTTGGCAACGGATACTTGTTCTTGATTGTCACCTTGTTTAATTGTCGATAGTCAACACACAATCTCATAGAACCATCTTTCTTTTTAACAAATAACACAGGAGCACCCCAAGGTGAAAAACTCAGTCTCATAAGCCACCACTTTTCCTTCTTGCATAAGTACACATCCTAAGCCATTTCGAGAAGCATCACTATACACCACAAATTCTTTACCTGATTTGGGTTGTACCAACACTGGTGCTTCAGTTAATAACTTTTTCAATTCTTCAAAACTCTATTGACATTCTTCCGTCCATTCAAATTTAACATCCTTTCGGAGTAGTCTAGTCATAGGAGCAGCAATTATAGAAAATCCATTTACAAACCGCCGATAATACTCAGCTAGCCCCAAGAAACTTCTAACTTCAGTCATATTTTTCGATGGTTTCCAATCAACAATGGCTGAAATTTTACTAGGATCAACCCGTATACCATCACCTGAAATAATGTGACCCAAAAATCCAACTTCCTTAAGCCAAAATTCACTTTTACTAAACTTGGCATATAACTGCTTATTTCTCAAAGTTTGCAAAACTATCTTCAAGTGCTCGACATGCGCTGTCTCATCTTTCGAATAGATTAAGATGTCATCTATAAATACCACAACAAATTTGTCCAAGTATGGCTGAAATATGCGATTCATCAAATCCATATACACAGGAGGAGCATTTGTTAACCCAAATGGCATAACTAAAAATTCATAATGACCGTACCTTGTTCTAAAAGCAGTTTTAGGCACATCCGACTCTTTTACTCGCAGTTGGTAGTACCCAGATCTCAAGTCAATCTTTGAAAACCATGTCGCTCCATTTAACTGATCAAACAAATCATCAATTCTCGGTAATGGATACTTGTTCTTGATTGTCACCTTTTTTAATTGCCGATAGTCAACACACAATCTCATAGAACCATCTTTCTTTTTCACAAATAACACAGGAGCACCCCAAGGTGAAAAACTCGGTCTCACAAAGCCTTTGTCAGTCAACTCTTGCAATTGCGACTTTAATTCTTTCAACTCTGCTGGTGCCATTCTATACGGAGCAATCGAGATCGGAGCTCTTCCCGGTATCAACTCAATACCAAATTCTACTTCCCTGACTGGAGGCAAACCCGGCAACTCTTCTGGAAATACATCCACGAATTCACACACAATTGGCACTGATTCAACTTTCTTTTCAATTTCTTTCGAATTAATTACATATGCCAAATATGCTTCATAACCTTTCCTCAAATATCTCTGAGCCGACATCGAAGAAATCACACTAGATAATGCCTCTGATTTGCTTGATTCAACCCGCAGAATTTTACCACTTTCACACTTTAATTCTATAACCTTTTCTTTGCAATTTACTATACCATCATGCAATGTCAACCAATCCATACCCAAAATAACATCAAATTCATCAAACAGAAACAACATCAAGTCAGCCGAAAAGTAATGACCCCGAATCATTAAAGGACATTTCTTGCATACTTTATCAACTATCACACATCTGCCTAATGGATTCGACACTCTAATCATAAATTCTGTGTACTCAATAGGTAAATTCATACTAGACACCAATTTCATACACACATATGAATGAGTAGAACTGGGATCAATCAAAGCATTAACATTAACATCATAAAGAGAAAATATACAAGTAATCACGTCAGGTGATAAAGCATCTTCACGTGCCTTTATGGCATAAGTTCTAGCTGGAGCCCTTGCTTCAGGTTTAGCTACTGAATCTTTGACTACATTCTTGTCACTTGCTTCATTTCCAGCTTTTCTCGTATATCTTCCCCTCGAGTCTGCACCAATAGCTTTCACACTTTGAAATTTTTCTTTCTCAACTCTTTCTTGGGCAGTCTTTAATAAAATGATCTGAAGAACCACACCGAAAACATTCATTCGCTCTACATGGGCCAAAGTGATTTCTACCACACCGCTGGCACTCGGGCTTAGCAAATCTTGAATTCCCCACACTAGTCACGGAAGTACTCTGAGATTTAAGACCCACATTTTGCTTCTTAGAATTTCTATATGATTGTCCGGCCGAAACCTGAGAACGAGGATTCATATTTCTAGATTTTCTAGATTGCTATGAGAATTAACTGCTCGTCGATCTTTTCTTCCAATTTCTAGCCTCAGCCTCTAACTTTTTCTTCTATTTAAGTAGATCTTCAGCCTTGCAAGCCCGATCAACAAGTACTACCATTTCTTTTAACTCAATCATCCCAACAAATACTTTGATGTCTTCATTGAGTCCGTCTTCAAATCGTCTGCACATTTTAGCCTCTGTAGGAATATATTCTCTAGCATACTTACTCAACCTGACAAAATCCCTTTCGTATTCAGTAACTGTCATGTTCCCTGCTTCAATTCAAGAAACTCTTTACACTTTTGATCAACAAATCTTTCACTGATGTATTTCTTCTGAAATTCTTCTTGAAAGAACTCCCAAGTCACTTTCTCTTTCGGTACCACTGAAATCAATGTCTTCCACCAATGATAGGCTGAATCCCTCAACAATGATATAGCACATTTCAAGCATTCCTCAGGTGTACAAGACAATTCATCAAATACCCAAATAGAATTTTCAAGCCAAAACTCTGCTTTCTCGGCATCATCATCAATATTTGCCTTGAATTCTTTAGCCCCTTGCTTGAGGATTCTGTCAACTGGAGTTCTGTGAAATTTCATTAGATCCATACCTTGAGGCATTGGGGGTACAAGTTGAGGAATCAGGGGAGGTCGGATAGATTGTGCATTCGGGTTCGTACGAACGAACTCAGTATACCAGGCATTCATCATCTGGAGAAAGGCTTCCTGAGTCCCTTCTCCTCCTCCTTGACCAGAATTAGGAGGTGGATTTTCAGTTGGCACCGCCCCTTCAGCCGGATCTGGTACATTACTCTCTACATCATCAGCCGCAGTTCGATCGAGATCCATCTACTATAAAAAAATCATTTAAAAGGTCAAAAGTCGTCACACTATCACAATATATATATGGCATGTATAGCAAAACCCATACATACAACACGTTAGTCCGAGAATCGACTAAACCTGTTCTGCTACCACTAAATGTAATGCCCCCGTACCCGAGACCGTCGCCGGAGTCGAGTACGAGGTGTTACTAAACTTAATTCATTAATTAAACAGCTTAAACAAATTATTTTAAAATTTCCAGACATGCTGGCTAAATGCGTCACAGTCGCTTAAAAATTCATATCTCGAGTTTCGAAACTAAAATTTAAGATCCATAAATTTTCCCTGAAACTAGACTCATATATCTATCTACTAATTGTTTTCTAGAATTTTTGGTCGAGCTAATTAGTACATTTTATTGATTAAATTCTCCCATGTTTAGGGTTCAATTACTCTGCCCCTGTGTATTACGAATCAGATATCTCCTCGTACAGAGTTTCAATGATTATACCGTTTATTTCTCATAAAACTATACTCAATAAGGAATCTATACATATAAAACATGACTTCTAATTATTTTTGTAAAATTTATGGTGAATTTTTAAATTTAAAATAGGGGATTCAGAGATCACTCTAACCCTGTTCCACCAAAACTTAAACATCTCATAAAATATAACTCATTTACCTGTTTTGTTCCATCCATATGAAAATAAACTCATCAAGCTTCGATTTCATAACTTATTCATCCTTTAATTCCATTTCTCCTATTTTTAGTGATTTTTCAAATTCATGTCACTACTGCTGTCTGATTCTGTTTTGTGGCCAATTTTACCTTTCCAAGGATTTTCATGGTTTAGTTAAGACATAAAGCATACTTGTTATCATATATAAACTTGATTAGCCATTCCAATAGCTAATCATTTACAAACCCTTTTCTTACCAAACCATAACCATATCATATGATCATTTACACAAAGTGAGTATATTGCTATACATGCCACACTCAAAATATACAAGCCATTTTACCAATTTAGATGTTCGGATAGTGTGAACGAGCCTTCGACCTATCCGGCTTGTCAAAACTACAATGAATGAAAAGGAGGGAGTAAGCATAAATGCTTAGTAAGTTCACATGCAAATAACAAGTAACATGATCATGCAATCCAACATAAACATCATTAAGACACTCATATCATAAGAATACTTACTATCTTACCACAATTTTCTCTTACCAAGTTCTCAACCAAGGATTAAACTCATACCTGTCCATTTTCACTTCTTCAACACATTCATCATCGAATCACTTTTGTTTTAAGTATTCTCCATATTCTCTTAGGATTCTCCCGTTGAACAATCGAAATATAATTTCAGATTACGCGGATAGTGTGCACGTAAGTGCTATACTCATAACTGAACAAGCTCAATAGCTTTTGAAATCTATGTAGCCAAGCTACCATGTAACCCGCCCATAAACGAACTCGGGCATTCGCATCCATAAGTGAACTCGGACTCAACTCAATGAGCTCGGATGCCTAGTTACATCTCACGAACTCAGACTCAACTCAACGAGTTCGAAACTCAACCATCCTAGTGACATGTCACTTGTACCCTAATCTATTCTCAAGGTTCAAACGGGATTCTTTTCAATTACACATTTCTATTGCCTTCTTCGGAATATAGAAATCGATATTTGCTAACATCTCATACTTATTAAATTATTCACATAATTTACGTATTACCAAATAATAATTCACAAAGCACAACATTTCATGATAATAAATATCATATCATACAAATATCATTAAATCACTTAAAATAAAATTATGTTACCTTATTTACACATGAACTTACCTCGATACAAAATATTAGCAATTGAGCCTATTCCTACTAAACTTTGTTTTTCCCTCGATCACGACTTCAATCTTGTTTCTCTTGATCTATAATACCAAATTAATTTATTTAAAACATACATTCATCAAAACAGCCCCTAGTACGAACTTTTAATACCAAATTAATTTATTTAATGCATACATTCATCAAAACAGCCCCTAGTACGAACTTTGGCAAAATTACCATTTTTCCCCTAAACTTTTGCATATTTACACTTTTGCCCCTAGGCCCGAGAATTAAACTTCATCCCTTATTCTTATGTTTAATGACATGTTGGTCATTTTTCCCTTCTATGGCAACATCAAATTCACACTCTAACATGTACTTATGACTATTAGGTATTTTTACCAATTAAGCTCTTTTACACGTTTTCACATAAAATCGAGTAGCACAAGTTGTCTAGCATCATTTAAAACCTCATATCCTATCATAAAACACCAAAATACACAAATTTCACCTATGGGTATTTTTCCAAATATGAACCCTAGGTTGAATTATTGCTAGCATAAGCTAAATCGAGCTACTGGGATTTCAAAAACATAAAAATCATTAAAAACGGGCATAGAAATCACTTACAATCAAGGCTTAAAAGTGTTGAAACCCTAGATATGGTGGAGATAAAAATTTGGCAGCAAATTATGGAGAAGATGATCATTTTTGTGTTATTTTTCCCATTTTATTTCATTTAATATCCAAATGACCAAAATGTCCTTCCATACTAAACTTTCAAAAATTCCATCCATGTTCAATTTTTGTCCATAAACTTAGAAATTGGTCAAATTTATATTTAAGACCTCCTCATTAATATTCCAAAGCAATTTCATACTAAAAACTTCTAGAATGCAAGTTTTGTAAATTATTCGATTTAGTCCCTAATTTCAACTTAAGCACTTTATGCATAGAATTTCGTCACAAAATTTTCACACAATTATGCAATCATATCATAAATCTAAAAATAATTATAAAATAATTATTTCTATCTCAGATTTGTGGTCACAAAACCACTATTCCGATTAGGTCCTAATTCGGGATATTACAACTCTCCCCCTTTTAAGGATTTTCGTCCTCGAAAATCTTACCGATAAACAGGTGTGGGTATTGATTTATCATGGTTTCCTCAGGTTCCCATGTAGTCTTTTCTAACCCGTTTTTTTGCCACAACACTTTCACGAAAGCGACACTTTTATTTCTTAGTTTCTTGACCTCTCGAGCTGAAATCTTAATCGGTTCTTCTTCGTAAGTCATATCCAGTCGTAGCTCAATTTCTGTCGGTGAAATTATATGTGAAGGATCCAAACGATACCAACGTAGCATAGATACATGGAACACATCATGCATCTTCTGTAATTCAGATGGCAATGCTAACCGATAAGCTACTGGTCCAACTTTTTCAATTATTTCATACGGTCCGATAAAACGTGGACTCAACTTGCCCTTCCGTCCAAATCTAAGAACTTTCTTCCATGGAGATACTTTTAAAAATACCTGATCACTAACTTGAAACTCGATTTCCTTTCGTTTCAAATCCGCATAAGATTTCTGTCTATTCGTAGCAGCTTTCAAACAATCTCGAATCACTTTCACTTTTTTTTCAGTTTCTTTGATTAGATCAACTTCATAAATCTGATTTTCCTTGAGTTCAGTCCAATACAATGGCATCCGACTTTTACGACCATACAATGCTTCATAAGGTGCCATCTTCAAACTCGTCTGATAACTATTATTATAAGCAAATTCTACCAACGGTAAGTATCTTTCCCAACTACCTTGAAATTCTAATATACAACATCTGAGCATGTCTTCAAGAATCTGAATCACTCTCTCTGATTGTCCATTAGTTTGTGGATGAAAGGTAGTGCTGAAATTTGACTTCGTCCCTAATGCTTCTTGCAACTTTTGCCAAAACCGCGAAGTAAATCTTGGATCTCTATCCGAAATGATTGACAAAGGTATTCCGTGAAATCTAACAATCTCTCTAATATACAATTCAGCCAACTTATTAAGATTATAATCCATACGTACTGGAATAAAATGAGCCGATTTAGCCAGTCTGTCAACTATTACCCAGATGGCAACTTTCTTCCCTGATGTTAACGACAACCTTGATACAAAATCCATAGTAATCCGATCCTATTTCCATTCCGGAGCCATGATAGGTTGGAGTAGTCCCAAAGGTACTTGGTGTTCAGCTTTCACTTGTTGACAAATTAAGCACTTTGATACAAACTCAGAGATATCTCTTTTCATTCCACTCCACCAATACATTTTCTTCAAGTCATTATATATTTTCATACTGCCCTAGTGAACTGCCAAACAACCACTATGTGCTTCATGCAAAATCTTTTGAATCAATTCATCATTTCTCGGTACACAAATCTAATTTTTAAACATCAAGTAACCATCAGAACCGATTCTGAAATCTGACCTCGTATCAACCTCATATTGTTTTCTTTTGGCTTGCAAATCTTCATCGCTTTTCTGGGCTTCACAAATCTCTTGTAAAAACATCGATCCTGCTCTTAACTCTGCTAAAATCGAACCATCATCTGATACCTTTAACTGAGTATTCATAGCTCTCAAAGAAAATTGCAACTTTCTGCTCAAAGCATCGGCAACCACATTCGCTTTTCCCGGATGATAGTCAATAACATGCTCGTAATCTTTCAATAACTCCAACCATCTTCGCTGTATCAAATTCAAATCTTTTTGTGACATCAAGTACTTAAGACTTTTTGTGGTCGGTATATACTCGGCACTTTTCACCATACAGATAATGTCGCCAAATCTTCAAAGCAAACACTATAGCAGCCAATTCCAAATCATGAGTCGGATAATTCCTTTCTTGAGATTTTAACTGCTCGAAGCATAAGCCACCACTTTTCCTTCTTGCATAAGTACACATCCTAAGCCATTTCGAGAAGCATCACTATACACCACAAATTCTTTACCTGATTCGAGTTGTACCAACATTGGTGCTTCAGTTAATAACGTTTTCAATTCTTCAAAACTCTGTTGACATTCTTCTGTCCACTCAAATTTAACATTCTTTCGGAGTAGTCTAGTCATAGGAGCAGCAATTATAGAAAATCCATTTACAAACTGCCGGTAATACCCAGCTAGCCCCACGAAACTTCTAACTTCAGTTACATTTTTTGGCGATCTCCAATCAACAATGGCCGAAATTTTACTAGGATCAACCCGTATACCATCACCTGAAACAATGTAACCCAAATATCCAACTTCCCGAAGCTAAAATTCACTTTTACTAAACTTGGCATATAACTGCTTATTTCTCAAAGTTTGCAAAACTATCTTCAAGTGTTTGGCATGCGTTGTCTCATCTTTCAAACAAATTAAGATGTCATCTATAAATACCACAACAAATTTGTCTAAGTATGGCTGAAATATGTGATTCATCAAATTCATAAACACAGCGGGAGCATTTGTTAACCCGAATGGCATAACTAAAAATTCATAATGACCGTACCTTGTTCTAAAAGCAGTTTAGGCACATCTGGCTCTTTTACTTGCAGCTGGTAGTACCCAGATCTCAAGTCAATCTTTAAAAACCATGTCGCTCCTTTCAGTTGATCAAACAAATCATCAATTCTCGATAACAGATACTTGTTCTTGATTGTCACCTTGTTTAATTGTCGATAGTTAAAGCACAATCTCATAGAACCATCTTTCTTTTTCACAAATAACACAGGAGCACCCCAAGGTGAAAAACTCGGTCTCACAAAGCCTTTGCCAGTCAACTCTTGCAATTGCGACTTTAATTCTTTCAACTCTACTGGTGCCATTCTATACGGAGCAATCGAGATCGGAGCTCTTCCCGGTATCAACTCAATGCCAAATTCTACTTCCCTGACTGGAGGCAAACCCGGCAACTCTTTTGGAAATACATCCGCGAATTCACACACAATTGGCACTGATTCAACTTTCTTTTCAATTTCTTTTGTATTAATTACATATGCCAAATAAGCTTCATAACCCTTCCTCAAAAATCTCTGAGCCGACATCGAAGAAATCACACTAGATAATGCCTCTGATTTGCCTGATTCAACCCGCAGAATTTTACCACTTTCACACTTTAATTTTATAACCTTTTCTTTGCAATTTACTATAGCATCATGCAATGTCAACCAATCCATACCCAAAATAACATCAAATTCATCAAACGGCAACAACATCAAGTCAGCCGGAAAGTAATGACCCTAAATCATTAAAGGACATTTCTTGCATACTTTATCAACTATCACACATCTGCCTAATGGATTCAACACCAATTTCATGCACACATATGAATGAGTAGAACCGGGATCAATCAAAGCATTAACATTAACATCATAAAGAGAAAATATACCAGTAACCACGTCAGGTGATGAAGCATCTTCACGTGCCTTTATGGCATAAGTTCTAGCTGGAGCCATTGCTTCAGGTTTAGCTATTGAATCTTTGACTACATTCTTGCTGCTTGCTTCATTTCTAGCTTTTCTCAAATATCTTCCCCTCGAGTCTGCACCACTAGCTTTCATACTCTGAAATTTTTCTTTCTCAACTCTCTCTAGGCAGTCTCTAATAAAATGATCTGAAGAACCACACCGAAAACATTCATTCTCTCTACATGGGCCAAAGTGATTTCTACCACACCGCTGGCACTCGGGCTTAGCAAATCTCGAATTCCCCACACTAGCCACGGAGGTAGTCTGATATTTAAGACCCACATTTTGCTTCTTAGAATTTCCATATGATTGTCCAGCCGAAACCTGAGAACGAGGATTCATATTTTTAGATTTTCTAGATTGCTGTGAGAATGAACTACTCGTCGATCTTTTTTTCCAATTTCTAGTCTCAGCCTCTACTTTTTTCTTCTCTTTAAGTAGTTCTTCATCCTTACATGCCTGATCAATAAGTACTGCCATTTCTTTTAACTCAGGAATCCCAACAAATACTTTGATGTCTTCATTGAGTCCGTCTTCAAATCGTCTGCACATTTTAGCCTCTGTAGGAATATATTCTCTTGCATACTTACTCAACCTGACAAAATCCCTTTCGTATTCAGTAACTGTCATGTTCCCCTGGTTCAATTCAAGAAACTTTTTACACTTTTGATCAACAAATCTTTCACTGATGTATTTCTTCTAAAATTCTTCTTGAAAGAACTCCCAAGTCACTTTCTCTTTCGGTACCACTGAAATCAATATCTTCCACCAATGATAGGCTGAATCCCTCAACAATAATATAGCACATTTCAAGCATTCCTCAGGTGTACAAGAAAATTCATAAAATACCCAAATAGAATTTTCAAGCCAAAACTCTGCTTTCTCGGCATCATCATCAACATTTGCCCTGAATTCTTCGGCCCCTTGCTTGCGGATTTTGTCAACTGGAGTTCTGTGAAATTTCAGCAGATCCATACCTTGAGGCATTGGGGGTACAGGTTGAGGAATTGGGGGAGGTGGGGGAGGTTGTGCATTCGGGTTCGTACGAATGAACTCAGTATACCAGGCATTCATCATCTGGAGAAAGGTTTCCCGAGCCCCTTCTCCTCCTCCTTGACCAACATTAGGAGGCGGATTTTCAGTTGGCACCGCCCTTTCAACCGGAGCTGGTGCATTACTCTCTACATCATCAGCCGCAGATGGATCGGGATCCATTTACTATAAAAAAAATCATTTAAAAGGTCAGAAGTCATCACACTATCACAATATATATATGGCATGTATAGCAAAACCCGTACATATAACACGTTAGTCCGGGAATCAACTAAACCTACTCTGATAACACTAAATGTAATGCCCCCGTACCCGAGACCATCGCCGGAGTCGAGTATGAGGTGTTACTAAACTTAATTCATTAATTAAACAGCTTAAACAATTTATTTTAGAATTTTCAGACAAGCTAACTAAATACGTCACAGTCGCTTAAAAATTCATATCTCGAGTTTCGAAACTTAAAATTAGGATCCATAAATTTTTCCTAAACAAGACTCATATATCTATCTACAAATTATTTTCTAGAATTTTTGGTTGAGCTAATTACTACATTTTATTGATTAAGGTCTCCCCTGTTTCAGGGTTCGACTACTCTGACCCCTGTGTATTACGAATCAGATATCTCCTTGTACAGAGTTTCAATGATTATGCCTTTTGTTTCTTATAAAACTATACTAAATAAGGAATCTATACATATAAAACATTACTTCTAATTACATTTTTAAAATTTATGGTGAATTTTTAAATTCAGAACAGGGGATTCAGAGACCACTCTAACCCTATTCCACCAAAACTTAAATATCTCATAAAATATAATTCATTTACCTATTTTGTTCAATCCATATGAAATTAGACTCATCAAACTTCGATTTCATAACTTATTCATCCTTTAATTCCATTTCTACTATTTTTAGTGAATTTTCAAATTCATGTCACTACTACTGTCTGATTCTGTTTTGTGGCCAATTTTACTTTTCCAAGGATTTTCATGGTTTAGTTAAGACATAAAGCATACTTGTTATCATATTTAAACTTGATTAGCCATTCCAATAGCTAATTATTTACAAACCCTTTTCTTACCAAACTATAACCATATCATATGATCATTTACACAAAGTGAGTATATTGCTATACATGCCACACTCAAACTATACAAGCCATTTTACCAATTTAGGTGTTCGGATAGTGTGAACGAGCCTTCGACCTATACGGCTTGTCAAAACTACACTGAATGAAAAGGAGGGAGTAACCATAAATGCTTAGTAAGTTCACATGCAAATAACAAGTAACATGATCATACAATCCAACATAAACATCATTAAGACACTCATATCATAAGAATACTTACTATCTTACCAATATTTTGTCTTACCAAGTTCTCAACCAAGGATTAAACTCATTCCTATCCATTTTCACTTCTTCAACACATTCATCATCGAATCACTTTCGTTTTAAGTATTCTCCATATTCTCTTAGGATTCTCCCGTTGAACACATTGGAATATAATTTCGGATACGCGGATAGTGTGCACGTAAGTGCTATACTCATAACTGAACAAGCTCAACAGCTTTTGAAATCTATGTAGCCAACCTACCATGTAACCCGTATATAAACGAACTCAGACTCAACTCAACGAGCTCGGGCGTTCACATCCATAAGTGAACTCGGACTCAATTCAACGAGCTCGGATGCCTAGTTACATCTCACGAACTCGGACTCAACTCAACGAGTTCGGAACTCAACCATCCTAGTGACATGTCACTTGTACCCTAATCTATTCCCAAGGTTCAAATGGGATTCTTTTCAATTACACATTTCGATCGCCTTCTTCGGAATATAGAAATCGATATTTGCTAACATCTCATACTTATTAAATTATTCACATAATTTGCGTATTACCAAATAATAATTCACAAAGCACAATATTTCATGATAATAAATATCATATCATACAAATATCATTAAACCACTTAAAATAAAATTATGTTACCTTATTTACACATGAACTTACCTCGATACAAAATATTAGCAATCAAGCCTATTCCTCGTAAACTTTGTTTTTCCCTCGATCACAACTTGAACCTTCTTTCTCTTGATCTATAATACCAAATTAATTTATTTAATACATACAGTCATCAAAATAGCCCCTAGTACGAACTTTGGAAAAATTACCATTTTGCCCCTAAAATTTTGCATATTTACACTTTTTCCCCTGGGCTCGGGAATTAAACTTCATCCCTTATTCTTATGTTTTATGACATGCTGATCATTTTTCCCTTCTATGGCAACATCAAATTCACCATATTCTATCATAAAACACCAAAATACACAAATTTCACCTATGGGTATTTTTCCAAATATGAACCCTAAGTTGAATTATTGCTAGCATAAGCTAAATCGAGCTACCGGGATTTCAAAAACATAAAAATCATTAAAAAGGGCATAGAAATCACTTACAATCAAGGCTTAAAAGTGTTGAAACCCTGGCTATGGTGGAGAGCAAAATTTGGCAGCAACTTATGGAGAATATGATCATTTTTGTGTTATTTTTCCCATTTCATTTCATTTAATATCCAAAAGACCAAAATGCCCTTCCTTACTAAACTTTCAAAAATTCCATCCAATTCCAATTTTTGTCCATAAACTTAGAAATTGGTCAAATTTCTATTTAATACCTCCTCATTAATATTCCAAAGCAATTTCATACTAAAAACTTCTAGAATGCAACTTTTGCAAATTATTCGATTTAGTCTTTAATTTTAACTTAAGCACTTTATGCATAGAATTTTGTCACGAAATTTTCACAGAATCATGCAATCATATCATAAACCTCAAAATAATTATAAAATAATTATTTCTATCTCGAATTTGTTGTCACGAAACCACTATTTCGATTAGGCCCTAATTCGAGATATTACATCTTATAATGCTTGTTATTTACATATGAACTTACTAAGCTATATAGCGTACTCCCATTTCTTTCCCTTGTCTTATATTGTCGCCAAGCTAGCTCGAGTTCGAAGATCGTCGGAGATCCATTCACACTATCAACAATTATTTTGGTACCATTGAATTCAACATTTTGAGTTATGGCATGTGTAGGGTTCAATTTATTATGTGTCATAATTGGTTTTGCCAAATATGTTGGCTTATATTGGTTAGAAGTTCATTTTGTATAAGGCAATTAGAAATGGGCTAATAGTAGTTAAAGTATTTTCATATAATGATGCCTATCATGAATGATGTGTTGATTATCTTGTTTGTGGATGTTTGGTTGTATGTATATGTTTTGATTGGTGCTATGATATGTTGTGTAAGTGTGTGCATTAAAGGGTGGAAAAATAGCTTGGTAAAAATAGCCTAATTTTTGTCTACATGGGTAGCCACACGGGTATGTGTCTAGGCCGTATGCGACACACGGCTTGCGACACGGGCATCTGTTTAGGCCGTGTGTCTCCTGCACCTAAATTTTCAGAAATAGAATGTTCAAAATTGAGCACACGGGTAGAGACACGGGTGTGTGTCTCAGCCATGTGGATGACACGGTCTTAAACACAGGCGTGTGCCCTAGCCGTGTGAAGTTTGCACTTATTTTGTGAAAATTAATTTCCCACACGGCCTAGCACACGAGCATCTTGGCCGTGTGATCTCAATTTGTTTATGAGTTACAAGTCAGTGAGTTACACAAGGTCGGTACACGAGTGTGTCCCATATCCATATGAGCGTGTGTCCCCTGTTTAGGAAAATATTTTCTATTTGTTTAGTCCTAAACCACCTTCAATGCATGTTATGGGCCTCATAGGCTCGTAATAGGGACATTGTGATTGAATATGAATTGTTTTAATTTGGGCGAAAATTTATAACACGGATTGTATGTTTGTTCGTGTGATAAGTTCGGTAGTGCCTCGTACCCTGTTCTGGCATTGAATACGGGAAAGGGTGTTACATTTAGTGGTATCAGAGCTACAATTTAGTCAATTCTCGGACTACCATTGCGTGTGTAAGTTTCTAGCTATACATGTCATGAATAAATTGTGATAGTGTGATGACTCCTGACAATTTTAAATTGTGTTTTCATATAGTAAATGGATCCCGATCGAGCTGTAGTTGATGAGGGAGAAAGCAATGCGCCGACTCCCGCTCAAGGGGCAGCGCCATCTAGAAATAGACCTTCCACAGTTAGTCGGGGAAGAGGGACTAGGGAAGCCTTCCTCCACATAATGAACGAGTGGTATTCAAAATTTGTTCGAACAAATCTGAATGCTCAACATCCTCCACCCCCTCCTTATCCCCAACCGATTCTCGTAACTCCTCAAGGTGTGGAATTGGTAAAACTGAATAAGCCTCTGGTTGATAAGATTGGAAAGTAAGGGGCTAAAGAATTTAGAGCTAATGTAGATGATGACCCCAAAAGAGCCGAGTTCTGGCTTAAGAACACTATCAGGGTATTTGATGAGTTATCATGTACACCCGACGAATGCTTGAAATGTGCTATATCATTAGTGAGGGAAACAGCATATCATAGGTGGAAGACACTGGTATTTGTGGTACCAAGAGAAAGGGTTACATAGGAGTTCTTTCAAGAGGAATTCTGAAAGAAATATATTAGTCAGCGGTTCATTGATCAAAAACGTGAAGAATTTCTTGAGCTGAAACAGGGTCAAATGTCAACGATAGAGTATGAGCGAGAATTTTTCAGGCTCAGTAAGTATACCAGAAAGTGTGTTTCCTCCGAGGCTATTATGTGTAAAAGGTTCAAAGATGGGCTGAATGAGGACATTAGATTGTTAGTTGGAATCTTGGAACTAAAAGAATTTGTTGTATTGGTTGAACAAGCTTGCAAAATCGAAGAACTAAGCAAAGAGAAAAGAAAGGTCGAGAGTGAGGCTAGAGATGCAAGAAAAAGGCCGATGAGTAAGTCATTTCAATCTCAGTCAAAGAAATCCAGAGAAATGTATTCTGATTCGAATGTTTCAGCTGGGTATTCATACAGAGACCGCGGGAAACAATATTCGGGTCCTAAAGCTTAAGAGTGTGGGTAATGTTAGGTCCAACAAACCTAAATGTCAGCATTGTGGTAGACGACATCCCGGTGAGTGTACGATGAATGACCAAGCTTGCTTCAAGTGTGGTTCTCAAGAGCATTTTATCCAAGATTTCCCTGAAATGGTTGAGGAAGAAAAATTTCAGAGCACAAGGCTGAGTAATACTACAAATAGAGGTAGGCTACCGAGAAATACCAGAAATGGAGCTAGCAGTAAAGGTGTGACAAGGGATTCAGCTGTGAGATCCGAAGCCAGAGTACTTGCTAGAGCTTATGCCATACGTGCTCATAAGGATGCATCATCTCTCGATGTGATTACCGGTACATTTTCTCTTTATGACACTAATGTTATTGCATTCATCGATCTTGGATCGACTCATTCTTATATTTGTGTGAATTTGGTATCTAGTAAGAATTTTCCTGTTGATTTTACTGAGTTTATGATTAAAGTGTCAAACCCCTTAGGCAAATATGTGCTAGTTGATAAAGTTTGCAAGAATTGTCCTTTGATGATTCGAGGTCACTATTTTCTGACTGACTTAATGTTGTTGCCATTTGACGAATTCAATGTTATTTTGGGTATGGACTGGTTGACACTGCATGATGCAATAGACAATTGTAGACAGAAAACTATTGATTGAAATGTGAAAATGGTGAAGTTCTTTGGGTTGAAACCGAAGAATCAAGTGAATTTCCTACAATGATTTCGTCTATATCTGCTCAGAGGTATGTAAGGAAAGGTTGTGAAGCTTATCTTGTTATGTGTTGAATACAAAGATGTTTGAATTGAAAATTGAATCAATGCCAGTAGTCTGTGAATATCCATATGTGTTTCCAGAAGAGTTGTCTAGGTTACCTCTGGTTAGAGAGGTTGAGTTTGCTATTGATTTAGTACCTAGGACTTCACTGATATCGATTGCTCTGTATAGGATGGCTCTGACTGAATTGAAAGAATTGAAAGCTCTGTTGCAAGAATTGACAGATAAGGGTTGTACAAGACTGAGTTTTTCTCCCAGGGGTGCTCCAATGTTATCTGTAAAGAAGAAAGACAGGTCTATGAGACTTTGTATATATTATCAACAGCTCAACAAGGTGACCATAAAGAACAAGTACCCTTTGTTGAGAATTGATGACTTGTTTGATTAGCTGAAATAAGCAACGATATTCTCGAAGATTGATTTGAGATCTGGCTACTATTAGTTGAGAGTTAAAGAGTAGGATGTGCCAAAGACGGCTTTCAGGACAAGGTATGAGCATTATGAATTACTTGTTATGCCTTTCGGACTAAAAAATGCTCCTATATTTTTATGGACTCGATGAATCAAATTTTCTGACCGTATTTAGTTAAGTTTGTGGTTGTTTTCATCGATGACATCCTGATTTATTCTCGAGACGAGTCTGAACAGGCCGAGCACTTGAGAACTGTATTGCAGACGTTGAGAGATAAGAAATTGTTTGCTAAATTCAGTAAAAGTGAGTTTTGGCTCCGAGAAGTCAGATTTTTTGGACATATTGTTTTAGGTGATGGTATTCGGGTTGATCCAAGTAAGATTTCGACAATTGTTGAATGGAAACTGCCAAGGAATGTGTTTGAAGTTAGAAGCTTTTTGGGTTTAGTCGATTATTACTAACGTTTTGTCAAAGGATTTTTGATGATTGCTACTCCTATGACCAAGTTGTTACAAACAGATGTTAATTTGAATGGTTCAAAAAATCTCAGCAAAGTTTTGAGAAATTGAAAGCATTATTGACTGAGGCACCAATTTTAGTACAACCTAAATCAGGAAAGGAATTTGTGATTTATAGCGACGATTCATTGAATGGTTTGAGTTGTGTATTGATGCAAGAGGGCAAAGTGATAGCTTATCCCTTGAGACAGTTGAAACCACACGAGAAGAATTATCTGATGCACGATTTGGAACTGGTCACCATTGTTTTTGCTTTAAAAATTTGGCGTCATCATTTGTACGGTAAGAAATGCCATATTTTTACTAATCATAAGAGTTTAAAATATTTGATGACTCAGAAAGATCTGAACTTATGACAACGGAGATGGCTTGAGTTACTAAAAGATTATGAATTAGTGATTGACTATCATCCGAGAAAGGCGAATGTAGTCGTAGATGCCTTGAGCAGAAAGTCTTTGTTTCCTTTGAGAGCTATGAATACGAAGCTGACGTTGTCTAATGATGGTTCAATTTTGGCCGAGATGAGAGCTAGACTGATATTTCTTCAGCAAATTTGTGAAGCTCAGAAAAATGATAGTGTATTACAAGTCAAAAGAGCTTAGTGTGAATTGGGTAGTGATTCAGACTTTCGGATCGGTTCAGGTGATTGTTTGATGTTCCAAGATAGAGTATGTGTACCGAAAAATGATGAAATTATTTAGAAAATTTTGCACGTAGTGCGTACTAGTTGTTTATCAGTTCATCCAGGTAGTACAAAAATGTATAATGATTTGAAGAAATTGTATTGGTGGTCAGGTATGAAATGAGATATCTTTGAATTTGTATCGAAATGTTTGATTTGTCAACAAGTAAAAGCTGAACACCAAGTGCCTTCGGGTTTACTTCAGCAAGTGATGGTACCCGAGTGGAAATGGGATAGGATTACGATGGACTTCGTGATGGGTTTGCCTTTGACTCCAAAAAGGAAAGATGTCGTTTGGGTTGTTGTTGATATATTGACGAAATCCACTTATTTTATACCGGTACGTATTGACTATTCACTTGATAAGCTAGCTGAATTGTACATTGCTGAAATTGTGAGATTGCAAGGATTGTCTATTTCTATTATATCGGATAGAGATTTGAGATTTACTTCACGATTTTGGAAGAAGTTGCAAGAAGCTCTGAGTACAAAGTTGAACTTTAGTGTAACAGCCTGATTTTGGGCCTAGTCGGAATAGTGGTTTCGAGACCACAAATTCGACGTAAGAAAATTTATTTTTATTATATTTTTATGGTCTACAATTTCACGAAATGAATTTTTGAAAATTTCGTTTGAAAATTTTGACGTTTGGGCACTCAATTTAGTCAAAAGGACTAAATCGTAAAAAGTACAAAAGTTGAGTTCTACATGCTGGAGGTGTCCAATTGCTATGAAATTTTAATTTGGAGGTCCTTATATGGTAATTGGACCATTGGTTAATTTGGTGGACAAAAATGGACATGGTTAGGCATGTTTCCAAAGTTTTTCATCAAGGGCATTTTGGTCATTTAATTAAAAGCTAATTTTTGTCCATCTTCAACCCCTTGGCCGAAACTTGCATGGAGAAATCATGGCTACAATTTTTCAAGCTTCCAAGCTCAATTGTAAGTCATTCTAGCCCCATTTTTAATGATTTTACGTTTTTGCAATCCTTGTAACAATATCTATCTATTTCTACCATTTATTTAAGCTAGGGTTGATGTTTAAAAATTTACCCATGTGCTACATGTGTCTATTTTGATATTTAAGGGAGGAATATGAGTGTTTTTTATGTGTTAAACAACTTTTGCTAAGTAGTTTTCGGTGGAAACGCTAAAAAGGACTAATTTGTAAAAGTTATAAAATTTATCATAAAAGTGTGATTTACTGGAAATTTTGGGCTGCTATAGTTATGAAAATGATTCATCTATGCTTAAAGAACAAATAAATTGAATGAAAATCATTTTACGAACAAATAAATTTTTCCATAGTATGATTTTTGAATCACATTGACTAATGTGACTAATAAATAGACTAATTGTGATATTATAGATTAAAGAAAATGAGGTTCGGACCTAGAACTGGGGAAAAAACGAGAAATTGACGGTTAGGTCACTTTTTGCCATTTTGGTGTCGAGGTAAGTTTGTATGAAAATAATGAACATGTTATTATTATATTTTTAATGCTTATATATTGGATGAAATGTATTTGTATATGTTTTTTTCTTTATGAAATTGATTCATGATGTCTCGATGACGACTCGACAAAAGTTGGTGTCTCAGAAATCCCGGTTGAACCCTAGGAATAACTAAGATACAGATATCACGACATGTGAGTATTGAGATCCCGTATAAGACCATATTTGGGATATGGTATTGGCATCAAGATGAGATCCCGTGTAAGACCGTATCTAGGATATAACACCAGCATCGATATGAGATCCCGTATAAGACCATGTCTGGGACATGGCATTGGCATCATTGTGAGATCCCATGTAAGATCATATCTGGGATATGGTATTGGTATCGATATCAGGTCCCGTCTAAGACCATGTCTGGGACATGGTATCGGCACCGTTATGAAACTTTGTTAAGATCGTAGCTGGGCTATTGGCATCGATGTGTGATCCCATGTAAGACCACGTCTGGGACATGGCTTTGGCATCCTTTTATGTGTATGATGATTCTGAGTATCCTTTAGTATTCCAAGTGGTTCAACGGCTAATTCAAAAATTATGTCAAAGTTGTGATAATGTATGATTACGTTACGAAGTGGTACAAGTATGTATGCAAAACTCATAAGAAATGAATTCGGTTTATGGTGCACCTTTGGTAAGGATGCAAATAAGTAAGTCATGCTTATGAGATTGAAATTATGATGACCTTATGATTATGGGCCTAGGCTTGTGATGTAAAAAAAAATGTATTTATACTATGATGGTGGAAATGATTTGTAAAGGTGTTATGAACTTAGTATCATCATTCTACACTAAAATAGTTTTGGATAGCAACAGCAGTCTGGCTTTGAAAATCTACCAAAATTTCTAGAAATTGAGTTAGAGGTTGAATAAAATATGAAATTAAATCTTATTGAGTCTAGTTTCACATAGAGGAAACAATGTAAGAAAAGAATTTCATATTATGAGATATTTGAATTTTTGTGAGACAGGGTCAGAGTGATTTCGGGCTCCCCTATCTTAAATTTGGAAAATCATGAAATATTGAATGAAAATAATTATTGGTTAGAATTTGTATGAATAAAATTCTTAATGAGTCTATTTTCAGTAGAAATAAACGAGAAATCATCCAAATCTCGTACTAAGAGATAATTAAATTTTAGTAAAGAAAGGTAGAAGCTGTCAAACAGTAGAATAGGGGTAACTTTGAAGAATAAACTATACTTATTGGCTAATCCATAAATTCTAAAAATTTTGTAATAGAAATATATATGAGTCTAGTTTCAAATTATTTTAACGGATCTTAATTTAGAATTCTGTAGCTCAAGATATTAATAATTTAGTGACTATGACGCGAGTAAATAGCTTGACATGAACATAAGTAAAAAGTGCAATTATGATTATTTTACCTTGAGATTATGATGTGAGAATTGGTAGAAGCATGTTAATAAATTGCTTATTATTTTCATACGGACTTACTAAGCTATATAGCTTATCCCCTCCTTTTCATTTCTTTAGTGTTGCCAGGTTAGCTCGGGATTGGAGATCGTCGGAGACAGCATCACACTATCAAATTATCAATTTTTGGGTATCGATAAACCTTAAGTGTTTTCAAGTGAGTGGCATGTATAGAGACTTAGTCCTTTATGTTATGTGTTTAATGGTTTGGCCAAATGTATTGGCTTATAATGATTCAAGTGTATATAGCCATAAGATGTGGCTTATATTTGTTATAGGTTTGTAATCCTATTTATCCATGTGCAATGTGCTAACACCTTGAAATGTGATCATGTGCTTATATGTACCGAGATCTTGTGTGATGTGGTTATACTTGTTTGCTATAATTAAGTTGAAGTTAATTAGTATGATGATAATCGTGGTATAAAAGTATAAGTGGTATTATAATAGACAAGGCCAAATGAGTATCAGAAACACAAGTATGATGACATGCAAATGTTATGTTTGTAACTTAATTGAGGATGTTTAATCTTTAATTTTATACCATGTTCTATGCTTTTGATGTTTTATAAGTGTGTGAGGGATTAAGGTTGACCAAGGCATGGAAAATAGCCTAAGTGTTGGCCACAGGGACAGAGACACGACCGTGTGTCTCAGCCGTGCTGAAGACACGGACTAGCACACGGGCGTGTGTCTTGGCGTGTGACCTTAAATATTGCTGAAATTATATACAGAGAGTTAGATGGGCTGAGGACACGGGAGTGACTGAGCCACACGGGCGTGTGTGACCTCACGGCCTACCTACACGGGAGTATGACTCTCTAAAACTAGAAAATTTTTTAAGTGTTGTAAAAAGTTTGTAAGTTCTCGGTTTAGTCCTGAACCACCCCCGATGTATGTTTTGGGCCTCGTAAGCCCATATAAGGGACATTATGAATATGAATTAATGTTTCTTTTTATTTGAACAAAATTTTTTTTATGGCCCAGTTTTACATAGTCGTGTACATTTAAGTCCAATAATGCCTCATACCCTGTCCCGGCCTCAAACTTGGGTAAGGGGTGTTACATTTAGTACCACATTTCATCTGCAAACTGACGATCAATCTAAAAGAATGATCCAGGTACTCAAAGATATGCTTCACTGTTGTGTTTTAGAGTTCGAAAGTAGTTGGGAAAAATATCTACCTTTAGTCAAATTTTCTTATAACAACGATTTTCAGTCAAGTATAAAGATGGCACCGTATGAGGAATTGTATGGCCGTAAGTGTCAAACTCCATTATATTGGATTGAGCTCAAAGAGAGGAAAATTCACGGGGTTGACTTGGTTAGAGAAACCAAAGAAAAAGTGAAGGTAATCCGTGATTGCTTTAAAACCGCTTCAAATCGACAAAAGTCATACACAGATTTGAAAAGAAAAGAAATTGAATTTCATATTGGTGATAAAGTATTCCTAAAAGTATCTCCGTGGAAGAAGATTATGAGATTTGGTCATAAAGGCAAGTTGATTCCACGTTTCATTGGACCATATGAGATTATTGAAAGAATAAGGCTAGTGGCATATCGATTAGTTTTACTGACAAAGTTGGAAAGGATTCATAATGTGTTTCATGTGTCGATGTTGCAATGATATCGTTTTGATCCTTCAAATGTGATTTCACCAACAGAGGATGAGATTCGACCGATATGACTTATAGTGAGGAACCGATCAAGATTTTGGCTCGAGAAGTTAAACAGTTGAGAAATAAAAGTATAGCCCTAGTAAAAGTTTTATGGCAACAACATGGGGTCGAAGAGGCTACGTAGGAACTTGAGGAAGCTATGAGAAAACAGTACCCAAACCTATTTCCTGGTAAGATTTTTGGGGACGAAAATCCCTAAAGAGGGAAGAATTGGGTTTAGTCAGTACAGTGATTTCGGGACCATGAATCCGACATAGAAAGATTTATTATTTTATTATATTTTTATGGTCTACAGTTTCATGGAATTGTTTCGTAAAATTTTCGTTTGAAAATTTTATCGATTGGGCACTCAATTAGTTAAAAGGACTAAATTGAAATAGGGGAAAAATATGTGTTCTAGAATCTAGAGGTGTCTAATTCCTATGAAATTTTAAATTGAAGGTCCTTAGATGGTAATTTGTAATAGGCCAGTTTTAGCTAAATCAGAATAGTGGTTTTAGAACCACAAATCCAAGGTCGTAAAATTATTTTAACATTATTTTTGGTGTTTATAGCATGTGAATATATACGTGTGAAAATTTCGTGAGCTAATTTTATCATTTAATAGCTCAATTTGAGAAAAAGGACTAAATCGCGTAAAATGTAAAAGTTGCATTCTATATGATAAAGGTGTCTATTTGTCATGGCTTATTAAATGGGATGTCCTTATGTTGTAAATAGACCATTGATAGTGGAATTTGACATAAATGACCATTCAATGAATGATTTTATAATGGTTTAATAAAGGTTAAAATTGTAAAATGGCTAATTAATGATAAATTAAAATAAAAAAAGGCCAATTTATGCTATCATCTTCTCCATAGCCGATTGTAAGAAAAGAAATAGAGTTTTGAAAGTTTTGAATGGTTCGGCCGTTGATGTTCAAGCATGTAAGTCCGTTTTAGTTCAGTTTTTGATGATTTTTATGTTTTTGTGATTGTTTCTTTGAGTACTTGCTAGCCCGTGCCTTAATTTTCAGAATCGATGATGATTTTATAAAGTACCATTGATGAATGCTTGAGTTCTTGAATGTTTGATGATGGAAAATGAGTATTTGTTGATAGATTATCATTTTTTATAAAGTGATTTTTAGTGAAATTGCCATTTAAGGATTAAATTATGAAATGTGTAAATTGAGGGGTTGAAATATGAAATAGATGAAAGATATGGGTTTCTAGGGGCACTATAGTAATTCAGCCAAGCATGGATTAAATTGAATTTTGTGAATTTCATGTATTTGTGAAATAGAGACTAAATGAATAGATGTAAAGGTTTAGGGGCTAAATTGCAAAAATGCCCAAATGTATATTTTTGGTTGAAATTGAATGAATAGGTGATTAAATGAGTTAATTTTGAATACATATAGATCAAGAAAAGAGGAACTCGGACTTAGATCGAGGCAAGAACAAAGTACTCGATTAATCGGCTAGTTTCGTTGTTTCTACTACCGAGGTAAGTTCGTAGGTGTTAATTTCATCATAAATGAATGTTATATGCTTTGTTATTGCATAAAATGTGTTTATGAGATTGTGGATAATGTTTGAATTGTGAATACAACTGTAAGGAAGTGTTTGACGATGAAATCGATAAGCGAAACTTCCCGATTGAACCTTAAGTATAGTTATGATGATAATGAAATGTCATTAAGTTAATGCATTGGCTTCAGACCAAGATATCGGCACTTCGGGTACGAATAATACCTTAATTTGGCTACGGGCCATGATATAGGTATTTTGAAAAGAGGTACCTTGATTTGGTTGTGGGCCATGGTATAGGTACTCCAAGATAAGTTACCTTGATTTGGCTACAAGCCATGGTATAGGTATTTATCGATTATGATTCTTGAGTATCCAATTTCTATTCCTAATGGTTCAATGGATAAATGAATGTCATGGTTGATAAAGAGGTTAATACAAGGTGATACGGGTATGTACGGAACCTATTCAAGTACTACATTGAAAAGTTTAATGAAATGGTACTTAATCATGTTGAGACATGAATAAGGTTTGTATTAATGTAATGTTGATTTGGTAATGTGCAAATGGTTGAATTATATTATTTGATGAATTGAATTGCTTAACTACGAGCTTACTAACCTATGAAGCTTACTATGGGTTATTTGTCTATGTTTTTTTTAGATAATCAAACCAAGCTCGGACTCGGGGATCATCGAGAAATGTCGTCACACTATTGATCATTTGCTGGTACTTTTGAAGCTTGTATATATGGTATATGGCATGTATAAGTTAGATTCATTTTGGTATGTTTTGAGCTATGATGTTAGCCGTGTGATTTGGCTTGCTAATGATGTAAATATTGGTATGTTTTTAGCCATATAAGTAGGTTTAAGTTATGTGCTTGATAAGTGATCTATGTGATGCATATAATGCCTTATATGTTGGCTTGTCTTGGTATATTTGCCATAGTTGTGGATATAGTTAAATGGATGTTGATTTGGTTAGTTATTAATGTTTGAGGAATGGTAAATTTTGATGGTTTTGGTATATTTGTATATGGAATTTAGTAGTTGAATTGGTTGATGATATATATATATGGCCTGAGATGTGATTGATTTGGAATGTTTTTGGTTGCCTAAAAATGATTGAAATGGTGCTATTTTGGTTGAATTGTATGCTTGTGGAAAGGGTGGCAAATTGGCTTTAAAATGGCCTATTTTTGTCCACATGGGCAGGGACACGGGCGTGTGTCTCAACCGTGTGCGACACACGATCATGTTACACGGCCGTGTGTCCCATAGGGTAGCCCTATGAATTAAGTTAGTATACCTTACAGGTTTGACACGGCCTGGATACACGGGCGTGTTTGACACAACCTGGACATACGGGCGTGTGACTGACCGTGTGACATAAGTCAGTATACCCCCTAAATGGCACATGGCTTAGCACACAGGCGTGTATGGCCATTTGAAAGGGTACACAAGCTAGACACACGAGCGTGTGGTCGGCCATGTGACCCAAGTCAGTAACCTTCCTAGTTCTCTCACGGCCATGGCACACGGGCCCGTCTTCGGCCGTGTGGTACAAGTTAGTATGTATGCCCTGTTCCCACATGGCCTGCACCAATGGCGTGTCTGGTGGTCGTGTGAGGCACACGTTCTGTTCACACGGGCGTGTGATCTATGATTTCATGAAATTTTTCTAAGTGCTTAGAAATTTTTATATGTGATTGGTTTAGTCCCGAACCACTCTTAAGATGTTTTAAGGTCTAGTAGACCTATTTAAGAGACTTTGTGTATGTGAATGAATAAGATGTGATATTGAATGTTTGATAAATGTTATATTGTCCGATAATGCTTCGTAACCCTATTTCGACGATGGATACAAGTTAGGGGTGTTACATAATTAGACCATTTGTTAATTAGATGGACAAATATGGACATGATTAGGTGAAATTTTAAAGTTATGCATTAAGGGCATTTTGGTCATTTGGTAAATCAAGACAAAATAAATTAAATAAATAGTGTCCGTCTTCTCAAATTAGTCCTCCCATGGTTGAATATTGCAAGAAGACTTAGCTAGGGTTTTCCAAGCTTTCAAGCTCGATTGTAAGCCCGTTCTTGCCCCATTTTTAATGACTTTTACATTTTTGAAATCTTTGTAACCTAATTTAGCTATTTCAAGGACCAATTTGAAAGAAAGATGAAGTTTAAAATTTTACCCTTGTTAGATATTTGTGTATTTTGATGTCTAATGGTGGAAAATGCATGTTTGTTGATAGATAACAACTTTTGCTAAGTGATTTTCGGTAAAAATGTAAAAAAAATGACTTATTTGTAAAAGTTATAAAATAAGTAGTAAAAGTGTGATTAAGTGAAAAATGTGGGCTGATGTGAGTATGAAAATGGTTCGGTTAGGCTTGGGTTTTGAAGAAATTGAATACATTTCATTTTACGAGCCTAGGGACTAAATTGTAAAAATGTGAAACATTAGGGGCAAAAATGTAATTTTGCCATAATATGATTTTTGGACCAAATTGAATAATGTGAGTATTAAATGAGTTAAATTTGTTATTATTTTAAATTTGTTATTATAGATCAAGAAAAATGAGATTCGGACCTAGATCGGGGGAAAAATAAAGTGTTTGATGATTAGGTCCAATTCTACTATTTTTGTATCGAGGTAAGTTCGTATGTAAAAATGCATTGTTATATTTATGTTTTAAATGCTTTAATATTGTATGAATTGTGATTGACTCTTTGGATGTATTCAACAAAGTTTTGACAAGCGAGAAATCCTGGTTGAACCTTAGGAATGGAATAGGATACGAGTGACATATCACTAGGAACCCATATGTATATGTGTTTATGTGATCTGGGTGCTGGTCTCGTACGTCCTAACAGTGGCTGGGTATTCTGGCATATGTTGCGGATACCTGACAGCTTGTGTGAGCAACACTAGGTAGCTATGTCCTGACTGACAGCTTGTGTGAGCAGGCCCGTGAATAGCTCGAGAGCGAGCCTATATGTGTTATGATATAGGAGGTAGCTTTAGCTACATATATGGTACTTATGTGCAAGATTTCCAAGTATCCGTTAATATTCTGAGTGTTCAACGGGATGTGAAAGATGTGAAAGGATGTGATTATGTTACGAGTTGGTACAAGGATGTATGAAAAACTCATAAGTAATGATCTCGGTATGTGATGAATTCTCGATAAGGTTGTGATTGAGAAAATTTATGATTATGAGATTTTGATATCCATTATTTTGGTACCAATGAATTCAACATTTTGAGTTAGGGGACTTGGTCATTTTGTTATGTGTCATAATTGATTTGGCCAAATGTGTTGGCTTATATTGGTTAGAAGTTCATTTTGTATAAGGCCATTGGAAATGGGCTAATATTGGTTATAAGTATATTCATATAATGATGTCTATCATGAATGATATGTTAATTATCTTGGTTGTGGATGTTTGGTTGTACGTATATGTTTGGATTGGTGCTATGATATGTTGTGTAAGTGTGTGCATTATTTTTTTGGAAGAAAAAAATAATGCCTACAATCTACAATAAAGTAAAATGTAAAAAAAAAGGGCTAATTAGTTATTTCTTCCATCATCCCCAAACAAGCCAATATTAGCGCTAATGGTGCGTAAATGTAACTCGTTGGTTAAAGAACTATTCAGAGTTCCTAGAGCTCATTGTAAAGCTTGTTGGAAAACCCCTTGTCAGACTTGATTAATCGCTCTTTGTTATTCAAAATAAATGGTTTCATTTTTGTAATTTTCTAATTGTTCCAGAATCTTATAAGTTGAATTAATCAAATTCATTTTTTCTCGTTCTATCTCAGAGTATCCATTCACTTGAAACTGATCTGCCTCTATTTCTACTTTCCATAAGCGAGCCCGGGCCTTTTCCAGCCGTTCAATAGCCCCCCGCGTAGTTCTTTTGAATTTTGAATAGTATTCAAGATCCTCTCTTTTCGATTATCTAATAAATCACTTAATGAAAGTAGATTATCTTTCCATTCATTTTTTTTATTTCAAAAATCCCATAATCCCTTCCCGAACCAAACATGAACCTTTTGATTCATTTGGCTGTCACGCTCAATTATTTCTTATTTATTGGGAATTAATTCCCAATATCTTTTTTTTTTTAATGTGATGAGCTTACCCTCTCCTTCTCATCTCTATTCATATTCCAAAATATCGAAACTGATAACTAATCCAAGACCAGAATCTTCGGAGGATTCTTCTAACCAAAATAGAAAATATATCTAAAACTAAAAAGTATAATAAATAAATAAATAATAAAAAATTTACATATAATTTGGAATTTCTAATTGTACTTAGAATTGTATAATGTATAATTGTAATTTGTCAACAAAGTTGTTTCTTTTTTTCCTTTAAATTCAAATAATTGTTTTCCCTTTATACATAGGTCATCGATTCAGCATTGGAAAAAGGGGCTGAAAAGGGTGGCAAAATGGCTTTAAATAGCCTTATTTTTGTACACACGGGTAGACACACGGGCATGTGTGTAGGCCGGGTGCGACACGCGGCTTGCCCCACGGCCATGTGTTCGTGTGTCCCCTGCATCAAAATTTTGAGAAATAGAATGGAATTGAACACACGGGTAAAGACACGGGCGTGTGTCTCAGCCATGTAGATGACACGGTCTTGAACACGGGCAAGTGCCCTAGCCGTGTGAAGTCTGCACCTATTTTATGAAAATTAATGGCCTAGCACACGGGTGTGTGACTTGGCCGTGTGATCTCAATTTGTTCATGAGTTACAAGTCAATGAGTTACACCAGGTCGGCACACAGGTGTGCGTGACCACACGGCCTGCCCACACAGGCATGTCCCATATCCACACGGGCGTGTGACCCTTGTTTAGGGCAAAAATTTTATAAGTTTTGTAAAATTTCTAAAGTTCTCAGTTTAGTCCCAAACCACCCCCAATACATGTTATAGGCCTCATAGGCTCGTAATAGGGACATTGTGATTGAATATGAATGGTTTTAATTTGGGCAAAAATTTATAACCCCAAATTGTACGTTTGTTCGTGTGATAAGTCCAGTAATGCCTCGTACCCTGTTTCGGCGTTGAATACGGGTAAGGGGTGTTACATTCAATCATAGCTGAGTTAAAAGCTAGACCAACATTTTTGCAACAGATTTCTAAAGCTCAGAACAATGATAGTAAGTTGCAAGCAAAACGGATACAAAGTGAATTGACTCTTAACTCAGAAATTTAGATCGGGACCGATGTTTGTTTTTTATTCAGAGGAAAAGTGTGTGTACCGAAAGGTTCAGAACTAGTACAAACGATTTTGAATGAAGCACACAATGGTAACATGTCTATACATCCTGGTAGTAATAAAATGTATAATGATTTGAAAAAGATGTATTGGTGGTTGAGAATGAAACGAGATATTTCTCAGTTCGTATCTAAGTGTTTGATATGTCAGCAAGTAAAAGCTAAACATCAGTTGCCTTCTGGACTATTACAATCGGTTACGATACCGGAATGGAAATGGGAAAGAATTACCATGGACTTTGTAATGGGATTACCCCTATCTCTAAAGAAAAAAGATGTCATTTGGGTAATTGTTGACCGATTGACAAAGTCTGCACACTTTATTTCGGTACATACGGATTATTCCTTGGATAGATTGGCTGAATTATACGTTTTTGAGTGCCTGTCTCCATTATTTCAGATAGAGATTCTCGGTTTACATCTCGATTCTAGAGCAAACTGCAAGAAGCTCTGGGTACTTAGTTACTTTTTAGCACTGCATTTCATCCCCAGACAGATGGTCAATCTGAACGGGTAATACAGATCTTGGAAGATATGCTTCAGTGTTGTGTATGTAACACCCCTTACTCGTATCTGACACTGGGACAGGGTTCGAGGTGTTAACGGACTTAAAAGTACACAATTTCGTAAAATCAGGCCATAAAATTTCATTTAAATTAAAAGCATTCAATCACATGCATAATGTCCCTTACACGAGCTACTGAGGCTCTAAACATGCATTAAAGGCGGTTTGGGACTAAACTGAGAACTTTGGAAAGTTTTAGGAAACTTAGAAAAATTTTCATGAAACAGGGTCACACGCCCGTGTGGACACAGGGACACGTCCGTGTGCTCAGGCCATGTAACTCTCTATTTATGACGTCAGCAAAACAAATTGAACCACACGGCCAGGCCACACGTGTGCTAGGCCGTGTCCTCCACACGGCTAAGACACATGGCTGTGTCTCTGCCCATGTGGCTAGCACTTAGGCTATTTTCCAATCCTTTTGTTACCATTAATCCCTCACATTTTTACAGACATCAAAGATATTCATCATGGCATCATTTTAATGATTTAACATTCTTCACTAAGGTATATTCTTAACAGTAACATGCTATCATTCACGAGTTACACATACTTGTATAATGCCAAACCTAGACACAACAATCCATATTCATTGACCCTGTCATATGATGACCGTTTATACCAAATTTTCATGTTTATCGACTTATCAAGTGACTTTATTTAAACATCAAGCATTCATGTCCAATCATCATCGTCTTATTTCCATATCATACAATTACTTCATGGCTATGACCATTTCAATTGGTCATGAAGCATTTATCATACACATATGTCTTAACACCAATCATGCATGTCCCACAAGCATAAACACATCATCACATCATAAGCATTAGAACTTAGCATGGATAACTAGGCTTACAAGTCACAATCATTATGAGCCACATCTCACGGCTTTTTACAATGAATCAATATAAGCCAATACATTTGGCTATTCATAACAATATCTATCATAAAAACTAAGTCCCTATACATGCCACTCACTTGAAGGTGCTTAATACATATATGTCAATACTCCAAAGGTGATGACTTGATAGTATGATACTACCTCCGACGATCTCCAACCCTGAGCTAACCTGTCAATGCTAAAGAAATGGAAAGGAGGGAGTAAGATTTATAGCTTAGGAAGTCCATATGAAAATAATAAGCAATTTTATCAACATGTTTCCCAAGGTAATACAATCACAATTTCACTTTTAGTTATGTTCAAGTCAAGCTGTCTATTTGAGTCAGAGTCACTAAATCATTTATATCTTGAGCTATGGAACTCTAAATTAAGATCCGCTAATTTTCCCTGAAACTAGACTCACATATATTAATATCCAATAATTTTCCCTGAAACTAGACTCACATATCTTCATAAAATTTTTAGAATTTTTAGTCTAGCCAATAAGTACAGTTTATTCTTCAAAGTTACCCCTGTTCTGTTGTCTGACAGCTTCGATGTTTCTTCACTAAAATTAATTATCTCATAGTATGGGATTCGAATAGTGCTCTTGTCTATTTCTATTGAAAATAGACTCATTTAGGATTCAGTCATATGAATTCTAACTCATAATTATTTTCATACAATTTTTAATGATTTTCCAAAGTTAAGACAGGGGAGCCCAGAATCACTCTGACCCTGTCTCACAAAAATTCAAATATCTCACAATATGAAATTATTTTTCTTACACCATTTCCTCTATGTGAAACTAGACTCAATAATCTTTAATTTAATATATTATTCAGTCTCTAATTCGATGTCCATAATTTTTTGTAGATTTTTAAAGTCGGACTACTGCTGCTATCCCAAAACTGTTTTAGTGCAATATAATGATAACTATCATAAGTTCACTTTCAACTAATCGTGAACTCACCATTTCATGAATTCCATGTTCAAATACGCAATATAAGTTAACATGATATTGCAACAAAATTCATAATCATAATTCATACATCTTAGCTCACCGGTATCTCGACATTTCAAAGTCTCAATAACCATAAGCTTAGTGTACATACTTGTACCATACATTCTTACCCATTTTATTCCAATTGAGCTATGAATTCCACTGTTTCTAGTAAAGTCATGCCATACACAAGTCATGTACCCAACATGCTGACTATGGGCTCGATCATCTTTAGAGCGTAATCCTCCACTTATATCAAAGCACATGAGTTACATATGCATGGTCAATGACTAACTCAGGATTTAGGTAAACCACACCATGAACGTTACAAGTGAATTAATTCACAAACAGATTTAAAATTAATTCATCTTGGGTCTAGTCCAATGTACCATTCTACCAATAAATACATCAATGTCTCTACCCGTGGAGTCAACTGCTCGATAGCGAAGACTAGCCATCTCCCTAATTGGAATTGTAGGTGACATAATAATCCTTCTCAGTATTTGAAAAAAATGCTCACTTTGATTATTTTACAGGATTATGGACTTATTCAGATTATCTACTGACGTAAGTTGTCTTTCTCGCAATGTAAACATTCTTACAATGCCACTTATCTTCAATTAGAACTTAAAACAATCAATGAGCTAATATTTGTTTGTCACAATTTCGCTATGCATGCAAAATATAAAAGACAGAAATACAAAAGACATCATAGTGAAATATAAAATTAACTTTATTTATTTATTCATTGCTCTAATAAATAGAAAAACAGTTACATGTTTACTACAATATAGGTACATTTCCCAACAAGCTTCACATAGATCTAAACAACACGCAATTAGTAAGTCCAAATACATAGCTAAACTATACCTGGTTAGATGACAACTTTAAGCAATTCATTAATTTAACAAGCACAAGAGTTAAGTAAGCTCACAATGAATCTATACATATATGGCATGACTCCTAATTATCTCTGGTTAATTTACAATGAATTTCCAAAGTCGAACAGGGATCCGAAACCGTTCGGCCCTATTTCACGAGAACTTTAATATCTCTTAACATATAACTCATATGACCGTTTCGTTTCTTCTATATGAAAGTAGATTCATCAAGGTTCATTTACATAATTTATTCACTATTTAATACCATTCCTACTATTTTAGTGATTTTCACATCCACATCACTGCTCTTCACAAGATCGCCTTTAAGGTAGGCTTTACCTATTTCATGATTTCCATGATTCAATTGGCCCTTTTGCATACATAGCACAAAGTGTGATCATGATTAACCATTCCAATGGCTAATCGTTCAAAACAATTCCATACCTCATAATGATCAACATACAAACGATTATAGTACTATGCTAAAACGATATATAAGCCATTTTCGCATGGCTATCGAAGTTTACACAAAACCGAAAGGTGCATGACCTACAACAAAAGGGTAGTCCTATACATGCCATTTCAAAGTTCAACCAAAATTGTACCAAAATGGGGCTTTGATAGTGTGGATGACTTCGACTTCGATGATCCCGAATCCGATAGCTAACGAAATAAACCTATAAAAGAGAGCCAAAGCAACGGGTAAGCATTTTAATGCTTAGTAAGTCTCAAGCAATGAAATCAGCTTTGACTAAAGTATTACATTCACATAGCTAAATGAATCACTCTATTAATACACATTCTCATAATCATACTTACTTCACATTACCGACCCTTATGTTCATACACAAAAGAACAACTTAGCCAAAGGCCTAGTAGCTCGTTTATCAAGCGGCGAATACTCACTTGTAAGGACTCAACTAATTCAAGCACATACGAACATACCTCATTGCTGGAATTTTCACAAGTGTATAAACTGAAATTTTACAGCAAGATTGCTCATTTCCGAGTCACGTACCTTGAGGATTTAACCGGATACAACCACAAGCACAATTGCCTTGGTCTTAACCCGGATTTGGTAACTTGCACCATTGCCTTGGTCTTAGCCCGATATAACAACTTCATACGAATGCCTTCGGGTCTTAGCGGACATAATCACTAGCATAAATGCCTTCGGGACTTAGCCCAATATCATTCAAATGCTCATGTACACATATATCAATAATCACGACACATCCATATTTCATTTTCAAGTTACTAAGGCTCAAACACAAAATATTTATCAAACCTTTACAATTTCGGCTCAATAGCCACACACAAGGAGCATGATTTCAATATAATTCAAGTAGGGTCATTACTCGAAGACTTACCTCGGATGTTGTCGAGCGATTTCGACGGACTATTTAACTACTTTTTCCTTCCCTTTATCGGATTTAGCTCCCTTTGCTCTTGAGCTTAATTTAACAAATAAATTGATTTAATCATTTGAGCATCGAAAGAGGAATTCAAGGTACTTAGCCCACATATTTTCATTAGACATTAAAGTCACGTGAGGTGCGAAATCATGAATCAACTCAACACATTAGTTAGTACTCTCCTTAGCCAATTTTCTAAGCCAAGAATAGGCATCAATATGTTTGCCTCTAACCGAATGCATGCACACCAATTCCCCTCATGTGGCCGAATATGCATGTCCATGTTGAGGCCAATTATACACTAATACCACACACAAAAAAAACAGCATACATTCTACTAACTAATGCATTCCATATTGTAACTCAATACACATCTATCATTTCCTTCATAACCTAAACATCCTCATAAGTAAGTATATACCTTGAGATAGTATATATGTCATACCAATACATCATGTGCAAACATATATACATATATATATGCTAGAGCGAATCTCAAGTTGATTATAATTAAACATGAACATAAATCCAAAACACAAATCTTACTTTCCATGCAATGAGCATAAATCATACTTATGAATGTACCATGGCGAATACATCACAACACCATAATTTTGGTCATGATTAAACAAAGAACTTAATGTCTTACTCAAAAATACTAAAAAGAAAGTCCAAGAGCCATCAATCCACCATCACATATATCATTAGCAAGCTTCATATTTAACATGCAATGGCATTAACACAAAATCCACCTTGGCCAAATACCATCCCCATGATATAACAAAGATTTGAACCATGGGCTAATAAGAACATCAAGTTAGCAACCAAAAACATGCATGAATCTCATGGCACAACATCAAACATACCTTAATCTAGACACTAGTATGGCCAAGCCTCGCTCCTAATCCTCTTCCAAACCAAGCATGAAGCAAAATTCCTTCCTTCTTCTTTAGTATTTTCGCCAAAAGAATGAGAAAAGATGAACAATTTTTTTCTTTGCTTTTCTTCAACTCACGGCAAGGGGGTTCACTCACACACATTTTTTTTCATTCTTTATTACCCATACTTATTTGTTTATTTCTTTTCTCCCATGATGTACCAACATAACATGTCTAGGACATGTTTTGCCCATGATTCCTTGTCATGGCCGGCCACTAGAACTTGGGGGGGGGAATTTGACATGCAAGTCCTCCCCTTTGACTACATGCACTATTAGGTCCTTATAGATTAGCCTATCACCTTTCAAAAGTGTCACACAAGTCCTACTAACTGAATTCACATGCAATCGGCTAAATCGAAGCTTGAAATTTTCACACATTCATATTTACATATTCTAGACAATAAATATTACGTTCAAACATTTCGGTGACTCGGTTTAGCGGTCCCGAAACCACTTCCCGACTAGGGTCAATTTTGGGCTATCACAACTCTCCCCCACTTAAGAAATTTTCGTCCCCGAAAATCTTACGGGTAAATAGGTTTGGGTAACGCTCTTTCATAAAGTTCTCGGGTTCCCAAGTAGCTTCTTCTATCCCGTGTTTGAGCCATAACACTTTTACTAACGGAACCCTTTTGTTTCGCAACTCCTTTATTTCACGAGCTAGGATACGAATCGGTTCTTCTTCATAACTCATATCGGCTTGAATTTCAGCCTCTGATGGACTAATTACGTGCGACGGATCAGATCTATAGCGTTGAAGCATCGAAACATGAAAGACGTCGTGAATCTTTTCAAGTTCAGGGGGCAAAATCAAATGATACGCAACTGGACCGACTCGTTCGGATATCTCATATGGCCCGATGAACCTCGGACTCAATTTGCCCTTGCGCCCAAATCGAGTATCTTTTTCCAAGGCGAAACTTTAAGAAACACTTTATCTCCCACGATACTCGATGTCTTTTCGTTTCAGATCCGCGTCGACTTCGACGATCGGAGGCTATCTTGATTTTCACGGATTGCTTTTACTTTCTCAAAGATCTTTAATCAAATCCACTCGAAAATTTTGCTTTCACCGAGCTCGGTCCAAAACAATGGTGTACAGCATTTACGCCCGTACAAGGCCTCGTAAGGCGCCATCTTAATACTTGATTGAAAACTATTATTGTAAGCGAATTCAATCAAAGGTAAATGCCGTTCCCATGAACCACTGAACTCGAGGATGCAACATCTCAACATATCCTCAAGTATCTGAATTATTAGCTCGGATTGACCATCGGTTTGGGGGTGAAAAGCGGTGCTGAAATGCAACTTGGTACCCAAAGCTTCTTGCAATTTCTTCCAAAATCGAGAGGTGAATCTCGGATCTCTATCCGACACAATGTAAATCGGTACCCGTGTAATCTCACAACTGGAAATGTATAATTCACTAGTTTATCCAATGAAAATCCGACGCCGGGGATAAAGTGAGCCGACTTAGTCGGTCTATCAACAACAACCCAAATCGCATCCTTCTTACTTGATGACAATGGCAGTCCGGACACAAAGTCCATTGTGACTCGATCCCATTTCCACTCGGGTATCATAATCGGTGAAGTAATCTCAAGGCACTTGATGTTCCGCTTTCACTTGTTGACATATTAAACATCTCGAAACAAAGTCGGAGATGTCTCGTTTCATACCATGCCACCAAAATCGACGTTTCAAATCATTGTACATCTTCGTACTCCCCGGTGGATTGCCATTCGGCTACAATGGGCTTCGTTCAGAATTATCGAAATAAGTTCCAAATTCCCTGGAACACACAGATGACTTCTGAACCTCAAACAATCGTCATCATCAATTTGAAACTCTGATTCCTTGTTTGGAACACACTCAGCCCGTTTTGCAACCAACTCATCGTCAACTTTCTGAGCTTCACAAATTTGATGAGTCAACAATGGTTTGGCCTTTAATTCGGCTACTAACACATTGTCGGGTAGAATAGACAAGTGTACATTCATCGCTCGTAAAGCAAACAGTGATTTCCGGCTTAAGGCGTCCGCAACCACATTAGCCTTTCCCGGGTGATAATCAATGACAAGCTCATAATCTTTTAACAACTCGAGCCAACGTCTTTGTCGCAGATTTAAGTCTCTTTGAGTCATCAAATATTTGAGACTTTTGTGATCCGAATACACATGGCACTTCTCACCAAATAAGTAATGTCGCCATATCTTTAAGGCGAATACGATGGCAGCCAATTCGAGATCATGGGTCGGATAATTTTTCTCATGTGGCTTTAATTGTCTCGACGCATAGGCCACAACTCGACCTTCTTGCATCAATACGCAACCTAACCCAAGTAGGGAGGCGTCACTATAGATGACAAACTCTTTGCCGATTCGGCTGCACTAATCTTGGAGCTTCCACAAATGAGTTTTCAATTGATCGAAACTTTTCGACACTTTTCCGTCCATTCAAACTTGACATCTTTCTCAAGCGGTTTACGTCATGGGTGTGGCTATCATCGAGAATCCTTTTACAAACCGTCGGTAACCGCAAGTCCCAAAAAGCTCCGAACCTCAATATTTCTTGAAGGCTTCCAGCTAAGTATGGCTGAAATTTTGCTCGAATCGACTCGAATACCGTCTGAGATACCACATGACCCAAGAAGCTAACCTCTCTTAACCGTAACTCACACTTGCTGAACTTAGCATATAACCGCCTATCCGTAATATTTGTAACACTAATCTCGGTGCTCGCATGTTCGGTCTCATCTCTTGAATAGACCAGATGTCGTCAATGAACACAACTACTGACCGATCCAAATATGGTCTAAAATCCGATTCATCAAATCCATAAATACCGCAGGGCATTAGTGAGCCCAAACAAGATCACTAAGAACTCGTAGTTACCATATCTCGCTCAAGGCGCTTTTGGGTATATCCGATCTCGGATTCAAGAATCGATAATAGCCGATCTCAAATCTATTTTGAGAACACCGAGGTTCTTCAGTTGATCGAACAAATCATCGATACGCAGTAACGGATATTTGTTCTTTATTGTCACTTTATTAAGCTGACGATAGTCGATGCATAACCTTATGGTTCCGTCCTTCTTTTTCACAAACAACACTGGTGCACCCCAAGGTGAAAAACTCGGGCGAGCAAAATCTCTATCCACCAACTCTTGCAACTGAGCTTTCAACTCCTTTAATTCCGTTGGTGCCATACGATACGGAGCTATCGAAATCGGTGTGGTCCTGTACAAGCTCAATACCAAACTCTATCTCCGAGCAGTGGCAAACCCGGTAATTTTTCGGAAAAACATCCGGTATTCACAAACCACCAAGCAGATTCGGGTTTATTTTTAGCTCCTTATCATCAATTACATATGCAAGGTATGCTTCGCACCTTTCTTACATACTTCGGGCCAACATTGATGATATTACGGTGGCAACCCTTCAAGTCCGTAGACTCAACTCGGATCATTTCGTTATTTATGCACCTCAAATCAATAGTCTTGCTTTTGCAATTCACAACCGCATCATGCACGGTCAACCAATCCAAACCAAGAATAACATCAAATTCATCGAGCGGCAAAAGCATCAAGTCCGCGGAAAAGCAGAACCTCGAATTACTAGGGGCCATTTCTTACACACTTTGTCGACCAAAGACGTAACGACCCAAGGGATTTGACACCAATTACAAACTCAAGAGACTCAATAGGTAAAGTCTTCTTTGGATGCTAAGGTTTCGCATATATAAGAGTGAGTAGAACCAGGGTCAATTAAAGCAATCACATTAGTATCAAAGAGAGTGAAAGTACTGGTAATAACATCTGGCGAGGAAGCATCCTCACGTGCGCGTATGGCATAAGCCCTAGCAGGAGCGCGAGCCTCGGATCTGGTCGTAGCATCTCTAGATCCTCTCTGACCACCACTAGCATTGCCCGTATTTCCAGATGGTCTACCTCGAGCAATGGTAGCACCTGGTTTCCCAATCTGATTTGTATTCTGTTCAGGCAACCTCGTGCAATCTTTAATAAAGTGGTCGACCGATCCGCACTTGTAACAGGAGCGGTCACGGAACCTACAGCTTCCAGAATGCCATTTGCCACAATGCTGACACTCCATTATGTCTCGATGTTCATTCCCAACACTGGCAACCGAAGTGCCTCGTGTACCCACAGGGGGTTGATCACGATCTCGTCTAAAAAGGCCCGAAGTGCCTCTAGACCGGCCCACATCATCTCTAAATTTCTTGATGCATGTTGAAGAGACTTTCCGAGGATCTTTTACTGAAACTCTCCAGTTCCCACATCAACTTTTTGTTTTTCTTTTTAAGCTCTTCGACTTTACAAGCTCGCTCGACAAGTACTACGAACTCTCGTATTTCAAGAATGCCAACGAACATTTTATGTCTTCATTCAGCCCATCCTCGAAGCGTTTACACATGATGCCTCGGACGAAACATATTCCCGGCGTATCTACTAAGTCTAACAAATTTTCGCCGTAATCGATGAATCGACATAGAACCTTGCTTAAGCTCAAGAAATTCCTTCCGTTTTTATCAACAAATCTCGATGATATACTTTTTCCAAACTCGGTTTGGAAAAATTCCCAAGTTACTTACTCTCGGGGCACAACAGAAGTCGAGTGCTCCACCAATAGTAGGCAGAATCATGTAGCAAGGAGATAGCACACTTTAGGCATTCATCGGGTGTACAAGATAGCTCATCGAGTGCGGATAGTGTTGTCCAACCAAAATTCAACTTGCTCGGCATCGTCGTTATCCGTAGCTTTAAATTCATAGCCCCATGTTTTCGGATTCATCAACTGGGGCTTATTCGACCTTATTTGGTCGATTCTGGGAGGCATTGTAGGTGCAGGGTTGTATTAGTCGGGAATGGAGGTTGTGGAACAGTAGATTAGTTCGAATGTATTGGTTGAACCAATCATTCATCACGCTATAAAAGGCTTGCCTAGCCTCATCATTCGGATTGCTAGCAATAGGTTGAGAGTCCGCGGCGCTGTCCCTTGTCTTGGGAGCAGCGCCACACTCTCCACATCATCAGCTATCGCTTCGGTTGGGATCGGGATCCATTACTATAAATAAACACAAATTCAAATGTCAGAAATCACCACACTATCAAATAATCACATAAAATGGCATGTATAGCTAGACCCAAACGCATTACGGTAGTCCTAGAATCGACTAAACCGTAGCTCTGATACCAATAAAATTGTAACACCCCGTACCCGAGTCCGTTACTGGAGTCGAACACAAGGTGCACACAAACTTGACTTAATCATTTCCACTCTCCATTTAAAATTTTCCAGACAAGCTGGTTACTGCATCACTGTCGCCTTAAAAATCATATCTTGAGTTTCAAAACTCGAAAATCAGTTTTGTAATTTTTTCCTGAAACTAGACTCATATGTCCATCTACAGATTTTTTTTCTAGAATTTTTGGTTGGGCCAATTAGTACAGTTTATTAGTTAAAGTCTCCCCTATTCCAGGGTTCGACTATACTGACCTTTATGCATTACGAATTGGATATCTTCCTATACAGGTCTTCAATACTGTTTTCGTTTGTTTCTATAGAAACTAGACTCAGAGAGGAATCTATACATATATGGCATGACTCCTAATTATCTCTTGTTAATTTACAATGAATTTCCAAAGTCGGAACAGGGGATCCAGAAACCGTTCTGGCCCTGTTTCACGAGAACTTTAATATCTCTTAACATATAACTCATATGACCGTTTCGTTTCTTCCATATGAAAGTAGATTCATCAAGGTTCATTTACATAATTTATTCACTATTTAATACCATTCCTACTATTTTTAGTTATTTTTCACATCCACATCACTGCTACTGTCAGCATCTGCCTTTAAGGTAGGCTTTACCTATTTCATGATTTCCATGATTCAATTGGCCCTTTTTGCATACATAGCACAAAGTGTGATCATGATTAACCATTCCAATGGCTAATCGTTCAAAACAATTCCATACCTCATAATGATCAACATACAAACGATTATAGTACTATGCTAAAACGATATAAGCCATTTTCGCATGGCTATCAAGTTTACACAAAACCGAAAGGTGCATGACCTACAACAAAAGGGTAGTCCTATACATGCCATTTCAAAGTTCAACCAAAATTGTACCAAAATGGGGCTTTGATAGTGTGGATGACTTCGACTTCGATGATCCCGAATCCGATAGCTAACGAGCGAAACCTATAAAACAGAGAGCCAAAGCAACGGGTAAGCATTTTAATGCTTAGTAAGTCTCAAGCAATGAAATCAGCTTTGACTAAAGTATTACATTCACATAGCTAAATGAATCACTCTATTAATACACATTCTCATAATCATACTTACTTCACATTACCGACCCTTATGTTCATACACAAAAGAACAACTTAGCCAAAGGCGGTAGCTCGTTTATCAACTGAGCGAATACTCACTTGTAAGGACTCAACTAATTCAAGCACATACGAACATACCTCATTGCTGGAATTTTCACAAGTGTATAAACTGAAATTTTACAACAAGATTGCTCATTTCCGAGTCACGTACCTTGAGATTTAACCGGATACAACCACAAGCACAATTGCCTTGGTCTTAACCCGGTTTGGTAACTTGCACCATTGCCTTGGTCTTAGCCGGATATAACAACTTCATACGAATGCCTTCGGTCTTAGCCGGACATAATCACTAGCATAAATGCCTTCGGACTTAGCCCGAATATCATTCAAATGCTCATGTACACATATATCAATAATCACGACACATCCATATTTCATTTTCGTTACTAAGGCTCAAACACAAAATATTTATCAAACCTTTACAATTTCGGCTCAATAGCCACACACAAGGAGCATGATTTCAATATAATTCAAGTAGGGTCATTACTCGAAGACTTCCCTCGGATGTTGTCGAACGATTTCGACGGCTATTTAACTACTTTTTCCTTCCCTTTATCGGATTTAGCTCCCTTTGCTCTTGAGCTTAATTTAACAAATAAATTGATTTAATCATTTGAGCATCGAAGAGAGAATTCAAGGTACTTAGCCCACATATTTTCATTAGACATTAAAGTCACGTGAGGTACGAAATCATGAATCAACTCAACACATTAGTTAGTACTCTCCTTAGCCAATTTTCTAAGCCAAGAATAGGCATCAATATGTTTGCCTCTAACTGAATGCATGCACACCAATTCCCCTCATGTGGCCGAATATGCATGTCCATGTTGAGGCCAATTATACACTTAATACCACACACAAAAAAAACAGCATACATTCTACTAACTAATGCATTCCATATTGTAACTCAATACACATCTATCATTTCCTTCATAACCAAACATCCTCATAAGTAAGTATATACCTTGAGATAGTATATATGTCATACCAATACATCATGTGCAAACATATATACATATATATATGCTAGAGCCGAATCTCAAGTTGATTATAATTAAACATGAACATAAATCCAAAACACAAATCTTACTTTCCATGCAATGAGCATAAATCATACTTATGAATGTACCATGGCGAATACATCACAACACCATAATTTTGGTCATGATTAAACAAAGAACTTAATGTCTTACTCAAAATACTAAAAAGAAAGTCCAAGAGCCATCAATCCACCATCACATATATCATTAGCAAGCTTCATATTTAACATGCAATGGCATTAACACAAAATCCACCTTGGCCAAATACCATCCCCATGATATAACAAAGATTTGAACCATGGGCTAATAAGAACATCAAGTTAGCAACCAAAAACATGCATGAATCTCATGGCACAACATCAAACATACCTTAATCTAGACACTAGTATGGCCAAGCCTCCTCCTAATCCTCTTCCAAACCAAGCATGAAGCAAAATTCCTTCCTTCTTCTTTAGTATTTTCGGCCAAAAGAATGAGAAAAGATGAACAATTTTTTTTCTTTGCTTTTCTTCAACTCACGGCAAAGGAGGGGTTCACTCACACACATTTTTTTTTCATTCTTTATTACCCATACTTATTTGTTTATTTCTTTTCTCCCATGATGTACCAACATAACATGTCTAGGACATGTTTTGCCCATGATTCCTTGTCATGGCCGCCACTAGAACTTGGGGGAATTTGACATGCAAGTCCTCCTTTGACTACATGCACTATTAGGTCCTTATAGATTAGCCTATCACCTTTCAAAAGTGTCACACAAGTCCTACTAACTGAATTCACATGCAATCGGCTAAATCGAAGCTTGAAATTTTCACACATTCATAATTACATATTCTAGACAATAAATATTACGTTCAAACATTTCGTGACTCGGTTTAGCGGTCCCAAACCACTTCCGACTAGGGTCAATTTTGGGCTATCACAACTCTCCCCCACTTAAGAAATTTTCGTCCCCGAAAATCTTACCGGTAAATAGGTTTGGGTAACGCTCTTTCATAAAGTTCTCGGGTTCCCAAGTAGCTTCTTCCATCCCGTGTTTGAGCCATAACACTTTTACTAACGGAACCCTTTTGTTTCGCAACTCCTTTATTTCACGAGCTAGGATACGAATCGGTTCTTCTTCATAACTCATATCGGCTTGAATTTCAACATCTGATGGACTAATTACGTGCGACGGATCAGATCTATAGCGTCGAAGCATCGAAACATGAAAGACGTCGTGAATCTTTTCAAGTTCAGGGGGCAAAATCAAACGATACGCAACTGGACCGACTCGTTCGGATATCTCATATGGCCCGATGAACCTCGGACTCAATTTGCCCTTGCGCCCAAATCGAGTATCTTTTTCCAAGGCGAAACTTTAAGAAACACTTTATCTCCCACGATACTCGATGTCTTTTCGTTTGAGATCCGCGTCGACTTCGACGATCGGAGGCTATCTTGATTTTCACGGATTGCTTTTACTTTCTCAAGATCTTTAATCAAATCCACTCAAAATTTTGCTTTCACCGAGCTCGGTCCAAAACAATGGTGTACGACATTTACGCCCGTACAAGGCCTCGTAAGGCGCCATCTTAATACTTGATTGAAAACTATTATTGTAAGCGAATTCAATCAAAGGTAAATACCGTTCCCATAAACCACTGAACTCGAGGATGCAACATCTCAACATATCCTCAAGTATCTGAATTATCCGCTCGGATTGACCATCGGTTTGGGGGTGAAAAGCGGTGCTGAAATGCAACTTGGTACCCAAAGCTTCTTGCAATTTCTTCCAAAATCGCGAGGTAAATCTCAGATCTCTATCCGACACAACAGAAATCGGTATCCCGTGTAATCTCACAATCTGGGAAACGTATAATTCAGCTAGTTTATCCAATGAAAAATCTGTACGCACGGGGATAAAGTGAGCCGACTTAGTCAGTCTATCAACAACAACCCAAATCGCATCCTTCTTACTTGATGACAATGGCAGTCCGGACACAAAGTCCATTGTGACTCGATCCCATTTCCACTCGGGTATCATAATCGGCTGAAGTAATCCTGAAGGCACTTGATGTTCCGCTTTCACTTGTTGACATATTAAACATCTCAAACAAAGTCGGAGATGTCTCGTTTCATACCATGCCACCAAAACCGACGTTTCAAATCGTTGTACATCTTCAGACTCCCGGGTGGATTGCCATTCGGCTACAATGGGCTTCGTTCGAATTATCGAAATAAGTTCAATTCCTTGGAACACACAGATGACTTCGAACCTCAAACAATCGTCATCATCAATTTGAAACTCCGATTCCTTGTTTGGAACACACTCACCCGTTTTGCAACCAACTCATCGTCAACTTTACGAGCTTCACGAATTTGATGAGTCAACAATGGTTTGGCCTTTAATTCGCTACTAACACATTGTCGGGTAGAATAGACAAGTGTACATTCATCGCTCTTAAAGCAAACAAGTGATTTACGGCTTAAGGCGTCCGCAACCACATTAGCCTTTCCGGGTGATAATCAATGACAAGCTCATAATCTTTTAACAACTCGAGCCAACGTCTTTGTCACAGATTTAAGTCTCTTTGAGTCATCAAATATTTGAGACTTTTGTGATCCAAATACACATGGCACTTCTCACCAAATAAGTAATGTCGCCATATCTTTAAAGGCGAATCGATGGCGACCAATTCGAGATCATGGGTCGGATAATTTTTCTCATGTGGCTTTAATTGTCTCGACGCATAGGCCACAACTTGACCTTTTGCATCAATCGCAACCTAACCCAAGTAGGGAGGCGTCACTATAGATGACAAACTCTTTGCCAGATTCGGGCTGCACTAATACTGGAGCTTCCGTCAAATGAGTTTTCAATTGATCGAAACTTTTCTGACACTTTTCCGTCCATTCAAACTTGACATCTTTCTGAAGCAGTTTCGTCATGGGTGTGGCTATCATCGAGAATCCTTTTACAAACCGTCGGTAGTAACCGGCAAGTCCCAAAAAGCTCCGAACCTCAGTAATATTTCTTGGAGGCTTCCAGTTAAGTATGGCTGAAATTTTGCTCGGGTCGACTCGAATACCGATCACAGATACCACATGACCCAAGAAGCTAACCTCTCTTAACCAGAACTCACACTTGCTGAACTTAGCATATAACTGCCTATCCCGTAATATTTGTAACACTAATCTCAAGTGCTCCGCATGTTCGGTCTCATCTATTGAATAGACCAGGATGTCGTCAATGAACACAACTACGAACCGATCCAAATATGGTCTAAAAATCCGATTCATCAAATCCATAAATATCGCAGGGGCATTAGTGAGCCCAAACGGCATCACTAAGAACTCGTAGTGACCATATCTCGCTCAAGGCGCTTTTGGGTATATTGAATCTCGGATTAAATGGCGATAATAGCCCGATCTCAAATCTATTTTTGAGAACACTGAGGCTCCCTTCAGTTGATCGAACAAATCATCGATACATCGTAACGGATATTTGTTCTTTATTGTCACTTTATTAAGCTGACGATAGTCGATGCATAACCTTATGGTTAAGTCCTTCTTTTTCACAAACAACACTGGTGCACCCCAAGGTGAAAAACTCGGGCGAGCAAAACCTCTATCCACCAACTCTTGCAACTGAGCTTTCAACTCCTTTAATTCCGTTGGTGCCATACGATCACGGAGCTATCGAAATCGGTGTGGTCCCGGTACAAGCTCAATACCAAACTCTATCTCCCAAACAGTGGCAAACCCAATTCTTCGGAAAAACATCCGGGTATTCACAAACCACCGGCACAGATTCGGGTTTTATTTCTAGCTCCTTATCATCAATTACATACGCAAGGTATGCTTCGCACCCCTTTCTTACATACTTCTAGGCCAACATTGATGATATTACAGCTGGCAACCCCTTCAAGTCCGTAGACTCAACTCGGATCATTTCGTTATTTGCGCACCTCAAATCAATAGTCTTGCTTTTGCAATTCACAACCGCATCATGCACGGTCAACCAATCCAAACCAAGAATAACATCAAATTCATCGAACGGCAAAAGCATCAAGTCCGCCGGAAAACAGGAACCTCGAATTACTAGGGGCCATTTCTTACACACTTTGTCAACCAGCACGTAACGACCCAAGGGATTTGACACCCGAATTACAAACTCAGTAGACTCAATAGGTAAAGTCTTACTGGATGCTAAGGTTTCGCATATATAAGAGTGAGTAGAACCAGGGTCAATTAAAGCAATCACATTAGTATCAAACAGAGTGAAAGTACCAGTAATAACATCTGGCGAGGAAGCATTCTCACGTGCGCGTATGACATAAGCCCTAGCAGGAGCGCGAGCCTCGGATCTGGTCGTAGCATCTCTAGATCCTCTCTGACCACCACTAGCATTGCCCGTATTTCCGGATGGTCTACCTCGGCGGTGGTAGCACCGGTTTCCCACTCGATTTGTATTCATTCGGCAACCTCGGGCAATCTTTAATAAAGTGGTCGACCAATCCGCACTTGTAACAGAGCGGTCACGGAACCTCAGACTTCAAAATGCCATTTGCCACAATGCGACACTCCGCTCGTCTCAACGTTCATTCCCAACACCGGCAACCGGTGCCTCGTGTACCCATGAGGGTTGATCACGATCTCGTCTAAAAGGCCGAAGTGCCTCTAGACCGCCCACATCATCTCTAAATTTCTTGATGCATGTTCAAGAGACTTTCCGAGGATCTTTTACGAAACTCTCCGTTCCCACATCAACTTTTGTTTTTCTTTTTAAGCTCTTGACTTTACAAGCTCGCTCGACAAGTACTACGAACTCTCGTATTTCAAGAATGCCAACGAACATTTTATGTCTTCATTCAGCCCATCCTCGAAGCGTTTACATATGACATGCCTCGGACGAAACACATTCCGGCGTATCTACTAAGTCTAACAAATTTTCGCTCGAATCGATGAATCGACATAGAACCTTGCTTAAGCTCAAGAAATTCCTTCCGCTTTTGATCAACAAATCTCGATCGATATACTTTTTCCAAAACTCGGTTTGGAAAAATTCCCAAGTTACTTGCTCTCGGGCACAACAGAAGTCGAGTGCTCCACCAATAGTAGGCGAGAATCATGTAGCAAGGAGATAGCACACTTTAGGCATTCATCGGTGTACAAGATAGCTCATCGAGTACCGGATAGTGTTGTCCAACCAAAATTCAGCTTGCTCGGCATCGTCGTTATCCGTAGCTTTAAATTCAGTAGCCCCATGTTTTCGGATTACATCAACTGGGGCTTATTCGACCTTATTTAGTCGATTCTGGAGGCATTGTAGGTGCAGGGGTTGTATTAGTCGGGAATGGAGGTTGTGGAACAGCCGTATTAGTTCGAATGTATTGGTTGAACCAATCATTCATCACGCTATAAAAGGCTTGCCTAGCCTCATCATTCGGATTGCTAGCAATAGGTTGAGAGTCCGCCGGCGCTGTCCCTTGTGCGGGAGCAGGCGCCACACTCTCCACATCATCAGCTATCGCTCGGTTGGGATCGGGATCCATTACTATAAATAAACACAAATTCAAATGTCAGAAATCACCACACTATCAAATAATCACATAAAATGGCATGTATAGCTAGACCCAAACGCATTACGATAGTCCTAGAATCGACTAAACCGTAGCTCTGATACCAATAAAATTGTAACACCCCGTACCCGAGTCTGTTACCGGAGTCGAACACAAGGTGCACACAAACTTGACTTAATCATTTCCACTGTCCATTTAAAATTTTCCAGACAAGCTGGTTACTGCATCACTGTCGCCTTAAAAATCATATCTTGAGTTTCAAAACTCGAAAATCAGTTTCGTAATTTTTTCCCGAAACTAGACTCATATGTCCATCTACAGATTTTTTTCTAGAATTTTTGGTTGGGCCAATTAGTACAGTTTATTAGTTAAAGTCTCCCCTATTCCAGGGTTCGACTACACTGACCTTTATGCATTACGAATTGGATATCTTCCTATACAGGTCTTCAATACTGTTTTCGTTTGTTTCTATAGAAACTAGACTCAGAGAGGAATCTATATATATATGGCATGACTCCTAATTATCTCTGGTTAATTTACAATGAATTTCCAAAGTCGGAACAGGGGATCCAGAAACCGTTCTGGCCCTGTTTCACGAGAACTTTAATATCTCTTAACATATAACTCATATGACCGTTTCGTTTCTTCCATATGAAAGTAGATTCATCAAGGTTCATTTACATAATTTATTCACTATTTAATACCATTCCTACTATTTTTAGTTATTTTTCACATCCACATCACTGCTGCTATCAGCATCTGCCTTTAAGGTAGGCTTTACCTATTTCATGATTTCCATGATTCAATTGGCCCTTTTTGCATACATAGCACAAAGTGTGATCATGATTAACCATTCCAATGGCTAATCGTTCAAAACAATTCCATACCTCATAATGATCAACATACAAACAATTATAGTACTATGCTAAAAACGTATATAAGCCATTTTCGCATGGCTATCGAAGTTTACACAAAACCGAAAGGTGCATGACCTACAACAAAAGGGTAGTCCTATACATGCCATTTCAAAGTTCAACCAAAATTGTACCAAAATGGGGGCTTTGATAGTGTGGATGACTTCGACTTCGATGATCCCGAATCCGATAGCTAACGAGCGAAACCTATAAAACAGAGAGCCAAAGCAACGGGGTAAGCATTTTAATGCTTAGTAAGTCTCAAGCAATGAAATCAGCTTTGACTAAAGTATTACATTCACATAGCTAAATGAATCACTCTATTAATACACATTCTCATAATCATACTTACTTCACATTACCGACCCTTATGTTCATACACAAAAGAACAACTTAGCCAAAGGCCGGTAGCTCGTTTATCAACTGAGCGAATACTCACTTGTAAGGACTCAACTAATTCAAGCACATACGAACATACCTCATTGCTGGAATTTTCACAAGTGTATAAACTGAAATTTTACAACAAGATTGCTCATTTCGAGTCACGTACCTTGATTTAACCGGATACAACCACAAGCACAATTGCCTTGGTCTTAACCCGGATTTGGTAACTTGCACCATTGCCTTGGTCTTAGCCGGATATAACAACTTCGCACGAATGCCTTGGTCTTAGCCGGACATAATCACTAGCATAAATGCCTTGGGACTTAGCCGAATATCATTCAAATGCTCATGTACACATATATCAATAATCACGACACATCCATATTTCATTTTCGTTACTAAGGCTCAAACACAAAATATTTATCAAACCTTTACAATTTCGCTCAATAGCCACACACAAGGAGCATGATTTCAATATAATTCAAGTAGGGTCATTACTCAAGACTTACCTCGGATGTTGTCGAACGATTTCGACGGCTATTCAACTACTTTTTCCTTCCCTTTATCGGATTTAGCTCCCTTTGCTCTTGAGCTTAATTTAACAAATAAATTGATTTAATCATTTGAGCATCGAAGAGGAATTCAAGGTACTTAGCCCACATATTTTCATTAGACATTAAAGTCACGTAGGTACGAAATCATGAATCAACTCAACACATTAGTTAGTACTCTCCTTAGCCAATTTTCTAAGCCAAGAATAGGCATCAATATGTTTGCCTCTAACCGAATGCATGCACACCAATTCCCCTCATGTGGCCGAATATGCATGTCCATGTTGAGGCCAATTATACACTTAATACCACACACAAAAAAACAGCATACATTCTACTAACTAATGCATTCCATATTGTAACTCAATACACATCTATCATTTCCTTCATAACCTAAACATCATCATAAGTAAGTATATACCTTGAGATAGTATATATGTCATACCAATACATCATGTGCAAACATATATACATATATATATGCTAGAGACGAATCTCAAGTTGATTATAATTAAACATGAACATAAATCCAAAACACAAATCTTACTTTCCATGCAATGAGCATAAATCATACTTATGAATGTACCATGGCCGAATACATCACAACACCATAATTTTGGTCATGATTAAACAAAGAACTTAATGTCTTACTCAAAAATACTAAAAAGAAAGTCCAAGAGCCATCAATCCACCATCACATATATCATTAGCAAGCTTCATATTTAACATGCAATGGCATTAACACAAAATCCACCTTGGCCAAATACCATCCCCATGATATAACAAAGATTTGAACCATGGGCTAATAAGAACATCAAGTTAGCAACCAAAAACATGCATGAATCTCATGGCACAACATCAAACATACCTTAATCTAGACACTAGTATGGCCAAGCCTCCTCCTAATCCTCTTCCAAACCAAGCATGAAGCAAAATTCCTTCCTTCTTCTTTAGTATTTTCGGCCAAAAAGAATGAGAAAAGATGAACAATTTTTTTTTTTGCTTTTCTTCAACTCACGGCAAGGGGGTTCACTCACACACATTTTTTTTTTCATTCTTTATTACCCATACTTATTTGTTTATTTCTTTTCTCCCATGATGTACCAACATAACATGTCTAGGACATGTTTTGCCCATGATTCCTTGTCATGGCCGGCCACTAGAACTTGGGGGAAATTTGACATGCAAGTCCTCCCCTTTGACTACATGCACTATTAGGTCCTTATAGATTAGCCTATCACCTTTCAAAAGTGTCACACAAGTCCTACTAACTGAATTCACATGCAATCGGCTAAATCGAAGCTTGAAATTTTCACACATTCATAATTACATATTCTAGACAATAAATATTATGTTCAAACATTTCGGTGACTCGGTTTAGTGGTCTCGAAACCACTTCCCGACTAGGGTCAATTTTGGGCTGTCACATCAGCCCTCTCTGGATCGTCATCGGCCGTAGCCCTAAATTCTTCAGCCCCATATTTTCTGATTTTATCTACTGGAGCTTTACCAATTCTAGCATGTCTAGCATCCTGTGGTGTTTCATCATGTTGTGAAGCAGGCAGGTGAGGTCGTTGAACAGCAAGGTTTGTTCCCATATATTCACTAAACCATTCATCCATCAATTCAAAGAAAAATCTGCTTTTACCGCCTCACTTCAACCCTCAGATACGAGCCTTCTACTACCACTTAATGCAACTCGTTGAACAGAAGCTTAAGCAACGCTCTTAGCTTCCTCAGTATCGGCTTTAGCTTGGTTAGAAGACATTACTATATGAAAATACATTTAAAAGTGGTCAGGAGATATCACACTATCATAATTTATATAATAGCATTTATAGCTAAACGCGTACTTGCTACGTTAGTCTGAGAATCGGCTAAACCGTAGCTCTGATACCACTAAATGTAACACCTCTGACCTGTATTCGTCGTCGGAACAAGGTTTCAGAGTATTACTGAAACATTCAGAATATTTTAAAAATAATTTACATAGATTACTATTCATTTACCGAGATCATTCAAAACGCCCCTTAATTAGACTCTCGAGGTCCAATACGATCATTAGAATCAAGTCGAGACTTAATCAGAAACTCATAAATCTTTTTGTGACATTTCAAAAATTTTCCAAGCTGCAGGGCTCACACGCCCGTGTGGTCAGGCCGTGTACTACACACGCCCGTGTCCCTAACTCGTGTAACTCTCTGACTTTTAAGGCATGAAGAAATTAAAGTCACACGGCCAAGTCACATGCCCGTGTGCTAGGCTATGTGGCAAATTTTATTTTAAAAATTTAGGTGCAGTATTCACACGGCCATGTAACACGCCCGTGTTCAAGGCCGTGTCAACCACATGCTAAGACACATGCCCGTGTCTCTCCTCGTATGCCCAACTCTAAGTATTTTGTTTCTCATTTTTAAGAGGCAAGGGACATACGGCTTAGCTACATGCCCATGTTAGTAGGCCATGTGTTACAAACGACCAAGACACATGCCCGTGTGTCTACCAGTGTGGACAAAATAAGGTCATTTCTTAGCCTCATTTGTCACCCAAAACTTACCATTTTCCTGCACCAAAACTCATAAACATATATCCATCAATCCAACATCATATTCGCATAAAATTTGACATCAATCATATGGTATTATTTCATGCATCAATGGGTATAAACTTACTCATATCATAAACTTTTATGCTAACATAATTCCATCAAACCAACACACAATAAGCAATTGTATAATTTCCACAACATAACTTTTAAATAGCCAAATTAAATCATCACTAGCCACTCCAATGGCTAGATTACAAAACAAAAATTACAAGCCATCATTGGCCAAATAAGCTTATACATGCCATTATACCAAAATGAGATAGTGGATAGTGTGATGATTGCTCCGACCAACCTCCAACTTTCGCGAGCTTTGAGCACTATAAAACAAGGAAAATTAAACGGAGTAAGCATTTTATGCTTAGTAAGTTCGTATAACGAAAAATAAACTTACTGGTCATATTTATTAATACAAGCATACATAAATTTACATTCCATCGATTTTGGGTAAGTAACCTAAACACATACACTTATTCAACAAGTTAGTCACATAATCTCATATGAATATCAAGTAAATATAGATGAGCTCATCACATTACAAGCTTTCATTAATTTCACCTTTCCACACTTTAAGAGTCTTTTCCGTCGAACTATTGAAATCTCAATGGATGTTCAGGTAATATATACATGTGCAAAAGTACCCATTAAGGTACATAATAAAAAGGCACACTCTTGAGCCGTACATTTTACAGTAGGATTATCAGTCCAGGCTAAATCCTATCCATAGCAAATGCTCCAAAGAGCTTAATATGGATTACCCGTCTGGGTTAAATCCAATTTATAGCCTAAACTCAAGAGGGCTTACATTAAAATTACCCGTCCGGGCTAAATTCTATTTGCAACATATGCACTATTATTCTTAACCCATCGAAATTCAACATTCAACCGGAACTTGACAGTTTGTCCATATTACACAACTTAAGACTATTTCATTAGGTATATATCATCTCACACATATCAACAGAATCATACAATTCAATTCAAGCGCATTAACATACACTTTTAAGTTACACGAGCTTACCTTGAAAATGGTTCGTATTTGAATTTCAACTAATCCAAAACCTTTTGCTTTCCTCGATCTAGTTCCGTGGTTGGTCTTTCCGGAACTATATGAGTAAATTTAACTATTAATCTATCACATTTCATATACATTTAACAAATTTCAAAATTTTCCATGGGTTTTATCACTTTTTCATTTTAGTCCTTAAATCAAGTTTTCATCAAAAATTGCTTTGTAAAAGTTGTTTATCTATGAATAACTTTTCAGTTTCTACCATAAATTTCTAATTTTCAGCATATTCATCCATGACCCAAATTTCATACCTTGATAACTTTTCAAATAAATCCCCTAAATAGAAAGATTAGGCTATCCTGATTCCAAAAATATAGAAATTACTAAAAACGAGACTTGATTTCATACCTTATTAAGCTTGAAAAGTTTTCTTCCTCTCTCCTAGGGTTTTTCCATAGAAAAATTAGGGAAGATGATATCAAATTAGATGATTTTTTTCTTTTTAATTAATTATCATCTAATAATTTTATTGATTCCCATTTTAGTCCTTACCCTTTTCTAATTTTTCCTTGGATGGGTCATTAAAATATCTACTAACTACTCTTCAATGGTCTAATTACCATAGAAGGACCTTAAGTTTTGAATTTCATAGCTATTTGATACCTATAGCTACTAGAACTCAACTTTTTCATTTTATACAATTTAGTCCTTTCCCTAATCAAACACACAATTGGTAAAATTTTCGTACCAAAATTTTTATGTGACCTTCCTATCATGATACCAACAATAAAATAAAATAAATTTTTATTTTTAGCTCGGATTTGTGGTCCCAAAACCACTGTTCTAATCTTACCGAAAATGGGTTGTTACACGCCACATACATGGTGGAGGCTCACAAGATGGCAAGACAAAGTGAAGTAGCTCGCGAGGGGATGCTCAAAGATAAAACTAGCCTAATTCTCACAAATTAGACGAGCTCACACAAGTTCCTTATCATTCTCACTTAGTCAACATTCCAAAATACAATTCCAAAAATTTGGGCTGTGAAATATTGACTATAGATGGTCCAAGGATCACTTAATAAAACATTTTCATAATCATTTGTGGTTTGAAACTTTGCCATAAAACAACCATTCTCAATATCCATAAATTGAAATGGCATGTAAGGATTCTATGGTGCATACGCTCTACTAGAGAGAGTGTTGATGCCCCCGTCCATCCAAAAAGCTTGAGAACAATTGCTTTCCATACAATCTTCCAAGAGCTTATAGACCTTATCAAAAAACGTTATCACTGAGATACCATCAATAGTCAATTTGGAAATATCATCTTTAAAAATCTCAAAGTCATCATCCTCATCATCCTGCTTTTTTTCTAGCACACCATTATTGGAAAACCTAGCACGCACTTAGTTTAGAAGCACGTCACAAAAGGATACATGGTCCTTACCTTGAGAGTCAACCACCATACCCATTCAACCACCAGTGTTAATGCCATCCCTATTGAATCGGACCATTTTGGTTGATCTCTCCACCTCTGAAGGGGCTACTTGTATTACCTCTAAGAGCAATGTCTTTCTTTTTGTTACTTTTTTATGAAAATGTTTTTTTCTTCATATAATTATTTAATACGATAATGAATTTTTTTAATTTCACAAACAAAATTAAGAAATTGTTGCAATCTTTATTTTAATATTTTTAAAAAGACATTGGAATAAATAATAAGGAGGTCGTGATCTTAAAATAAGAATGATATTGAAATTTAAATTTCAAATTTTTTGAATGTTAGATTTTTAAAAATGATTGCAAGATCTATTTGGATGGGTTTATGTCTTTCATTACCAAAGTGTAGTTGGAAATTAGGTAGCGTTTGGAATGATGGAAAGTGATAACATTTTTGAGAATTTAATAAGTGGAAAGTGATTCCAACATTTGGTATGTCAAAAAAAATTTATTTTCTTTTGGAATTTAACTTTCCCTTAGGAATTACTTTCCTATAAACATGACAATGTGATCCCCATGATAAAAGGTGGAAAAGTTACTTTCAAGTATAGATTGGAAAGTTAAAAAGATATTAAAGAAAAAATTAACCCTAATTTTATTTTGGTTAGAGTATTGATCTATTAAATTAGAAAAATGTGTCATTACCTTCTTTCCACTACCAACTTTCGTATTATTTCAATTGATTCTTCAAAAGTAAGTTTTTTCTAATTTTATTTTTGATATGCATATTTAATCATCTACATAATATATTGTATACATATTTTATTTATTTTCTATAGTTTTCATCTAGTTTCCTTTCAAGATATTGATTGAAATTTCATTTTCATTCAAACAAGTTTTGCATAAGAAAGATAATTTTGAAATAATTTTGATTTCAATTAAAAGTATAAATCAAAATATTATTAAATAATTAGTCCAAAGATTTATTACTAATAAAGTTTATTATAAAATATTAAATACATCAATATTTTTAAATTTAGTAAGGGTACATTTGTAAATTTTTGCAACATCACTAGCAAAGTATTTAGTGACCCAAACATGATAATGTAATTTTTTAGGATTTTAATCAATTCTTTCAATGTAAACCGAACTTTGCAAAAAAACTTTCTCAGCAAACACATTCCTAGTAACCACTTTCCAAAGAATCACATTTTATTTTCTATGGAATCATAAAATGAGAAAGCACCAAACGTTATCTTAAATAAAAATAATAGTATAAACATTTTTTCCCTTTTTGGAAAGAAATCTAAGAAGAATTTTAATTTTCATGTAATATAACATTTTTGGCTGTCGGCACAACTCTTTTTAAACATTAAAAAAAATCCTTTTTTTCCTAGTAAGAATGGATTTATTGAGCACTAAACAAATAGCGATGTTATCATATAAGATAACGCAAATATGTTGGAATCATATCTCTTACAATATAAATCAACAAAGAAAGGACAAAAGAAAGAAAGAAACAATAAACTATCATTATCAAAGAGAGAGAATAAGCTCTTACAATGTAGAAAAGGAAGCTATAATAGACTTGAATAGCATGTCAAAATAATATTTGTAAGGTGGCCTCATCTATAAAAAATCTATACAACAAACAACTTAAAATGTTATTCCTTAATGACCAATAGAAGAGAATTTCAGTTCTTAATTAAAAAAGAAAAATAAGAAGAAAAAAAAGAGAATTCCGTTTGTATAACCTTTGTATGAAGATAAAATTTCTGTTTGTTATTTTCTCATGTTCAAGTTATTATAAAGCTATATAAAAAAATTTGGATGTTGAGTTTGTATTAATTTTTATATTAAAATTTATTATAATACACATTATTGTAAAATGTTATGTTTTAGTGTAACTAAACATGTTTTCTATGATCTATGTATGATATATGATAAGTTAGAGTAGGAAAATTGGCATGAAAACACGAAATAGTATGTATAGGTGTCAATGTGTCATATGTCGGTTGGGCATTTTTTTATCTTTGCAATTGAGTCCTGAATTTTATGCTATGCAATTGGAGTCCCTAAATGCTATGAAATGACTTGAAAATTTGTATGATTAAGACTTATTTGGATAATTCCATAACTTTACTTACAAAAAGGTTTTACTAAAATATTTTACTAAAATTGTGGTTTAGTTTTTAAACTTTGCTTTAAAAATTAAATGAGTTTTACTTATCAGCTCTAGAGTTTTCTTTCAATTATTGCCCTTATTAAATTGTTTTATATTGTACATATGATTTAATTGTTGAATTTCGAATGCTATTTATGCCATATGTTAAATAAGAAATGAATATTAGGCTTGATGGTTTTCATGTATCTAAGTCATTTTATTAGAGTTGACTAAGGGCTAAATGAATTAAAATATCAATATCGAGACTTGGTTGTGAGTATTAATTGTTATATAAGAACTAAGATGGAATGTGCTACGAACTATAAGTTGAATAACTTAATAAAAAATTTGAGTAAATGTGTAACCTAATAAAGAATATGTAAGTTAAGTCTTAAATAAATATATACTGTTAAGAAATAAAATTAAGCAAGAAATAGGCCTTAGGCCTAATGGTTAACACGCTAGCATCCTTCCCATAAACCCAGGTTCTAGCCATACTCTTCCCCTTTCCATTTCCTTTAAAATTCGGCCAAGTATAAGGGAAATTTGAAAATTGCCGCCCCTTGCTCCTAATTTGGGAAATTTGCATGTGCAGCCCCTAAGGTTTACAAACCCTAGGAATTTAATCAATTCTTTCCCAATTAGAATCCATATATTTCCCTTCCTCAAAATTCTAATAGAATTAGAATTTCATCATCTTTTTCTCTTCTTTTCCAAATTAGATTTTCACATTGTCCCTTTTCAAATTCTAATAGATTTTTCTCTCCATCTTTCTATTTATTCTCTTTGTCCTTTATTTCCTCTCATTTACATCATATTTTTCATCTTTTTGCTATTAAATTTTTTTTCTCAAATCAAATCAACCTCGTTTCTTGGTTTCTTAGCAGAATCATCGAATAATATCTTTAATCTTTACCAAGAATCAGTAAATATATCTCAATCCCAATAATTAATCTCAGTTTTTTGTAAAATTTATATCCACACTATTCTTGCGATCGATTAAACAATCTCTTACAAATCTTGTCAAAATTTTCATTAAACTTATTAAATCTTGACACCCAATGTTAATTCGTGTGAATTTGTCGTTTGAATGACCTGGTTTAGGTGAATCAGATTAGATTTGATCTCAAGGAACATCATTTAGACTCCCATTGAAAGGTGTGTGTTCTTTTACAAGCGAATCAGGGCAAACCATGCTCGGATTAAGGCCACACGAGCATGTGGACCACACGACCCCTCACACGGCCATGTCCCCCCTAAAACTCTAAGAATTCGATCCGCACACGGCCAAGACCTCTCCATATGGTTGTGTCTCTCTTGTAGCTTGATTTTGCACGTTCCATAAGGCCACGGCCTGGCCGCACAGTCGTGTAACCCCTTCACACGGCTTATGGCATCACACATAGCCGTGTGCCCCTTGTTTTACGATTTTGCCGAGATTTTTATAAACTGTTCAATTTAGTGCCTACATGATCCTCAAACTGTTTTTAGAATTTTATCTCTTTCAATTGAGTCCCTAATATTGTAAATAATGTTGGAACGCATGATTTGATTGACTAAATTATTACTATATATGCATGATTTGTAATTAGTATATGTCTTCTGTGATTGGATTACTGATAAATTGCTACTGTTGTTAATCTGATTATATGTTAAGCTTGTCTACTATTTCTATATTGTATTGTTAATAACATGTCATACTGCATAGCATGGGGTGGGACATTTTGAAAGAAGGAAGTACTGTGAGTTTATCTACAAACACTGGTAGTTTACCCAAAAACTTACTAGAAGCTTCTATCTACAAACCTGTTGTACATTCACAATTTATTGCTAGCGTATTAACCTGCAAACATTGGTGGTTTATCCATAACTTTTACTTTCATTTTTTATCAGCAAATCCGTTGTGTATTCACAATTACTGGCAGCGTATTAACCTGCAACACTTGTGGTTCATCCACAAACTGGAGTGTCTAGGATATAAGAGTTCTGGGAAACTCTTACTGTGGAGTATAGTGGTGGGGTAGGACCTTTCTTTACTGTTAAACTGAAATTGCATTACCCTAACACTCATAAGCATGCTAGAATGAATTGTTAATTTTGGTTGTGATATATGATTTTTTCTATACTGAACACTGTTATTATATGCTTGGTTTATTACTTTGAACTGATTTTCTTGTGATGGAACTCACACTAAGCTTCATAGCTCACTCTCCCTTTAATTTCCATCCTTACAGATAACCCACCAGGTTAGGACGCAGACATGGCATCTGGAGGGTCTTGACTCAATTTTTGTTAATAATATATTTTAGATTTATTATTTGATCTTTTAATTATTTAAAGACTGTATTATTTAATTTTGAACTGTAGCATGGGACATATAATACTATTTTTTATAACTTGCATGACATTTAATTTGATTTTAAGACATCGAATTATGAATATTAATTAGTTATGCATGAACCCCAATTTTAATTAAAACATAAATAGATATCAATTTTCCGCTGCTAAGATACAGTTAAAATTGAGTAAGACATAAACTAGTAGTTAATCAAGTTTTCAAAAAGAGTCACCATTACGTAGGTTAGTTAATCTAAACCAATTTTGATAACTCGTAAGTTTTTTGAAAATAGATTAAGTCTTTTCTAAAACAAAAAAATGTTTATTTAGGAGAAAAGTTAATTTTTTTATTTTTTGCATTATATATTGTGTTGAAAATTTTAGAAATTTTTAATAAGTCAATTATGTAAATTTGTACACTTTATCATATACATGAATATTTTGTTGTGTCATGTACATAAATATATTATTTATGAAAATTATATCAATTAGAATATATAATATTAAATAAATGGTAAATTTAGTGACATTATTATATAGAAATTCAATTGAAATTGGGGTTGACATGTTAACTCACAACATTGTTGGTGATTTTCACTTTAAAAAAAAAAACTTAATGCTATAATAAGCCTTGAAGTCTAAAAAAATCAATTAAGTCCCTTCGAATCTTTTGTATCAAGTTGAGCCTTTCAATTCACAAAATTCATTAATTAAGTCCTTTGACTATTAAGTTTAACAATTGACAATTAAATCCTAAAAAGGCTTTTGGTTTGCTAATTGTCCTAACTAATATTCCAACACATATTGGAACAAGTCCAATTAACAACAATATTTCCAATTAACAACAATATTTAAATAATAGAGTAATGCAATGAGAGATTAAGGCAGTTCAGATTCATCAATCTTACTCTATGAAGTCTCGCACAGTGAATGATTTTATTCAACAATTAACTCGGATCACCTATTGGTTAAATCCCAATCTACTTTTACAACAATGTTAACTACAGCCCCAGCAATGAACACAATTGTTATAATTACTCACTCAAAATCCTCACTTACAAATCACAATTACTCTCTAACAAAATATCTAATACAAGAGTGCAAAAACATAAAGCAAAAACAAGTCAATACTTGATAAAAAAGACCCTTAAAACACTCGACTGGCACACGAACATCTGCGACAATACTACCTATTTATATGCCAAGGTCAACAGATTCTTCCTTGAAAAACAAGGTAAATTATCATTTAAAAAATAAGCATTTATCCATGCAAAATATCCTCTTCTGAATTTCAAATCCAAGCCTTCAACCCCAAGCAAAGATTAAAGTGATTTCATCCTTAATGGATAAAGGTAAGGTTGCAAGTCATTTGAAAATACTCTTTCTCTTCTCAATTTTGACCAAAGGATAAAAATAAATTTTCTAATATAATTTGATCCATTTGTAGCACAAACCAAACATCATTTATTATACAATTGCATTCCAAAAATCATACATGTCATAAATGCCATCAAATCTCTCTACACTTTAATTGTCTCAACTTATTTTTTTGAGTATTGTTCGAATATGAAATAGAACAATTTAAACATGGACAATTAAAAGTCTCAACAATTCCTAACGATCATGTTAACTTGATCGTTAACGATCATTGAATCGGTTATTCAGATGTTGCATGAACAATGTAATTATAATAGCTTATGAATAAAACATGAATCCCTAATTACCTAGTTTGTTGTATGAAGCAACCCTCCATGAAATGTCCGTACATAATTAAAATATTTATTTTGGTATAATGATGGATAATTTTTTAATTTTACAAATAAAATTAAAAATTATCATGATGTTTAATTCATGTTTAACTTCTTCTTTTAATAATAATAAAAAAAAAGACATGGGTATAAATAATGAGACATAATCTTAAAATAAGAATGATATTGAAATTTAAATTTCAAATTTATTGAATATTAAATTTTAAAAATGATTGTTAAATTTAATTGGATTAAGTGTGGGTTTATGTCTTTGTCCATTACCAAAAATAGTTGGAAATCAGATAAAAATAGAAGTAGTATGAACACTTTTTCCTTTTATAGAAGGAATTTTAATTTGCATACTATATAACAATTTTGACAGTCGGCACAATAATTTTTAAATAAAAAACAAGTTTATTTTTTTCTGATAAGAATAGATTTAATGAGTACTAAACAAATAGTGATGTTAACATATATAATAACGCAAATATGTAGGAATCATATCTCTTACAACAAAAAGCAACAAAGAAAAAGACAGAAAGACAAATAGTGATGTTAACATATATAATAACCTAAATATGTTAGAATTATATCTCTTACAACAAAAACAATAAAGAAAAAGACAGAAAGAAAGAAACAATCAACTATCGTTATCAAAAGAGAGAATAAGCAACAACAAAGTGGAAAAAGAAGCCATAATAGACTTGAATAGCATATGAACATAACATTTATAAAGTCACCTCATTTATGAAAAATCTATACAACGAAAAACTTAAAACGTTATTCCTTAATAGCTAATAGAAAAGAATTTATTTCTTAATTCAAAAGAAAAGAAGAGAATTTTGTGTCTATAACTTTTGAAAAAAGATAAAATTTGTGTTTATTATTTTCTCATGTTTAAGTTATTATAAAGATATATAAAAACTTTAGGTTTCATGTTTGTATTATTTTTATATATAAAATTATTATATTTTTCACATTTACAATTTATTTTGTGTTGATTCTAACACATTTTATCTTTTATGTTGTGTTCGTGAAAATTTTTGCAACAATTGTATGTTGATACTATTATATGTGTGACTTAAATAGATAAATTTACAAATAAATTTCTTATGTTAAGTTAGTTTATTTCATACCAATTTTACATATTCATATCATGATCATATTCATATTTTATGATAATTATATAGTTTGTTAAAGTGATTCAATATAATAATAATAATAATAATAATAATAATAATAATAATAATAATAATGTGTTCATATCTTGTGTTGTTTTGTATTCATCTCATATTTAATAACTAGTTGTTAGGTAATTTCATTTAGAGAGAAAGAAATAAATGTTTGTACTATTTTTCGTTATCTTGTGTTGAAAATTGCAGAAATTTTTAATAAATTAATTATAGAAATCTGTACATGTACATAAATATATTATGGGTTAGTATTTAGTATATCGACAGTATATTTTTTTATTCTACAAATAATCTTAAAGATTTTATCATATGTGTTTTCTTTTAAATATTTATTTTTAATATTATACTATACCCCTATAGTACATTTATCAACCTCTAATTCTATTTGTGGAGCCTAAAATTTCTTTTGGAAATGTGTCAAATATTATTCTATATATTATTACTTAAAATTGAATAATTATATCTACAATACATTTATATAAATATTTATATCTTAAAATTTTAATTTTAATTTTCGAAAGTTCGATTATAAGTTAGAAAAAAAAATTTATTTTGGGTTGCAAAAATATTGGGCTTGGCAAGCAATCCATGTGGCCTTGAGGTGGTGAAGAGTGAAAAGTCTTCTTATCCCCTAGGCTAAGGAGATAGGTTTGGGACCATAATTAGGGTCCTGCTGGTCCATGGTATTGGTTCTCACATGGAGCACACACCCTGTACATGGTATTCCCCTTCCATGCATCATGCCTTGCATTACGTGTTGGTTCATGGAAAATTCAAATTTGTTTGGTGGGCCTTCTTCGTTTTATTCATAAGGTCCAATTTCAGACTTATGATCCAAAATATGGTCAGTGGGTGGGACTCACATATCCATTAGTTGAAAGTCTACCATTTCCATTTTTGGATGTGTATGATGAATTAATTTTATAAAAAAAAAAAAAAAAAAACCTTCAGATAGATTTTTCTCTTAAAAGCGGTTTCCAATGAAAACAAACATTTCAAGTCACTCTCTTGTCTTGATTAAGAAAGTGATGGTGTCGACAAAAAAGTTATGGAGGTAAAGATGGAAGGTGGTTTAAATTGAAGTGTTAGTTTCGAGTAGTTTTTTTTTTTATAATAATTAAAATGTAATTTTATCATTATAATAATTTATATTTATATAATTTTAAGAAGGATTAAACTAAAATGTTATCAATTTTAGAAGTTAAATTAAAATTTTACCATTTATTAACTTATAAATTTATAAATTTTAGATCACTCTAAAAAGCAACTTCTTTTTTTATCAAGAAACTATAAGAAGTCTCATAAAGTTTTAATACGATATTTTATGTTCAGAATCTTGTTGAAGAAAGAATTATTATAAAAGTTTGCCATAAGTCCCTTGAACAAATGTTGTGATAGAGTGAAATGCTGTGCTAAGATTTTTATAATACGCAATTTGATTGAGTTTTTTTTTACAATTATAATTTAAAATTAAAATGTTTTTAGAAATGTAAACACTCGATTAATAAATCACATTTTAATATTTAATTTGATGTAAGTTAGATGATTATATATTAAATATGCAATATAGAGAAGAAAAAAGAAAAAGGAAAAATGATTTCATTGGCTTTAAATCAAGTGGACACTCTTAAAAAAAATGTTTATATGTTCTAGCGCATACCTAGACATTTTCAATTATTTTGTGGGGGTTGGCGTTGAACATATATATTTATGTTGGATACTTGTTTTTGAATTTAGATGTTATGAGGAGGAAGAAATTATTGGTTAAATGCAAAAGTTGTGATGCAAGTCTCTCAATATTCCATATAGCTGTAATTTCAGAGGTTTTTGTCCATGTTATCTCATGTGTTCAATTTTCTAATGGGGTATGCTTCACATTAATTCACGTTCTGGTTTCCCCTACAAATTTTGCTCATCTTATGCTAAGATTTGATTCCCTCATTTATTTTATTAGTTACAGTTTTTACGGTTAAGATTAAGTTGAACCATATTTTATGAAGGTTTGGTTGATTCCCTTGAGTAAACCAGTGATTAGAGTCAAAAGAGATTTTCTTTTTACATTTAAAATTATCAAAGATTAGATCTTAGCAAAACAAAAAACTCAATTAGTTTATACCGTTATTTTTTAATAAAAGATATTTAAAAAATTGCATTTAGGATACACATAAGGGTGTTAACTCAATCCCTTCAAATTCTCTGACCACTTTTTAAAGCAAATCAAATTTCGCAGCAGTGTCGGGTTTAAGTTCAGCTCCACCCCATAAATTTACTTAAATGCCTTGCGTTTATTGTTTATGTTTCTTAAATTTATAGAAAATGACCTAATAACTAATATTTTCTTATAATTTTAAATTTTATAATATATATTTTTTATTTTTCGTAAAAATTGACATATATGCAATATTATATAAAATTTCGAAATGAATGGAGATAAAGGCCGAAAACACCATTTTGGGATTAAAGGCAAAAACAAAATGGAGGGGAGCAAAAACTATAACTGTAAATTAACAGAGTATTCAATCAATGATTTACGATTAGTTAGGTTTTTGTGTATTTATGTTCATTATTAAGTTAAATAAAAATATATAAATAAAAATTACATGTCATAAACTAATAATTAAAAGTGCCTATTACTCTAGATGTAATCTGAATTCGAATCATATTACTTATGTTTATTGTTTAAACTTTGTCCTATTATTATAATTTATTAAATATATATATATAAATAAATTTCGACTCGTTTGTTAAATGAATAGAAAAGGTTGACTTTAACACATGTTTTACATTAGATTGTAACGTGACCAATTGAATTTCTCGTTGGGGGAATCCACCACATTCACATGGCCCCGAACAAGGAAATTAAAATGGTAATTAAAATTAATTAATATTAAGACGGCTATGATGAGTCTTGAGCAAGGATCATCCCTTGCCTTACTCTCTCTAAACCATCACCGCCCCTCCATAATACCTTCCATATAATATATGTATTTGTAGTGCAACCATGAACCAGAAACACATTAATATGTGTATATATATATATTTATCGGGAGTTTAACCCTCTTCGCACTTAAAACATTTCTTCTTGTAGTATTAACCATTAATAAATTGATATTGTGTCTGTCTTATTTACCAGTTTTTAGAGGATTAAAAAAGCATGGAAAAGCAGGTAGGCTGTTCATCTACGTGGCAATGTGCATGAATCTTGTTTATGCTCAGACAAACACGTAGTCATTCATTTCCATGCAACAACATAGATCCGGTAATGATATTTGTGTATTATTTCTTGAATTACATAATTTATTTTCTTTTTGTGTGATGCAGCAATTAATCGAGTATAATAAATTTTCTTATAAAATATTTATAATTATTTATAATTTTTCAACTTTAAATAAGAGGATAAATGTGTACATAAATTCACTTTTTTTATTTTGATAATAAAATAGATGTCAATTAAACTAAGATTCAATGGACTATAATAATTAAACTATAATAATTGAGTGTAAATAAATGAAAATATAAACTTACACTAAATTTTGTTATGAAAAATAAAGAATTAAAATTTTAAATATTTTTAATTTAATAAAACAATAATGATCATTAAAGCTACGTAAAAGATCTATTTTTAAACAAGATATTAATAGCCTTACCTTTTAATTTAATTAATTGAAATTAGTGTTAAATGCTACTAAGATAGATGAAAAATGATAAGTAATTATGGGAAGAGGGGTTAATTTATGGGTATATGCCTTTTTTTATAAAATTTAAAAAATTTAGGTGTCCTTTTTTTATATTTATATCGTTATTGAAGAGAAAAAGTGAAAACACATTCTGTAGGACGCACTTTCAATCATGTCAGCTGAAATGTGCTCTATAGGAAGTGTTTTCATTAAAAATTGGTGATTTAGTTTTTTTTGGTTAGATAATTAAATGTTAGTGCTTTTGTCCTTAATTAAGTCTCAAGTTCAAGTCCTACTCATATTTTCATTTTTATTTCAATTTCTTTCAAGCTTTTTTTTAATTAATATTTTTAATATGTTAGCTCTTACGGTTAGATGATTAAATAATTGTGATTTTATTTTTGAGTCCTGGATTCAGCTCATCTTATAGGCATTTAATATGTATTTTTTATTTCATGTCGTTTCAATTTTTTATTTTTAATTAATGTTTGTAATTAATAAATATATTGTTTTCAAGTTTTTATTTTAAATTTATCTTTTAATTAATAACTCTTTTATTTATAGAATCAAATAATTAATGTAAATATTATTATTTTTAGTAAATATAATATTTATTTTTCAATACATATTAGAAATCACCATACTCATAATATAGGTGGAGAAAATAAATATTTGACATATAAATATTATATATAAAGAAAAATATATCAAAAGAATTAGTTGATGTTTTTAAAAATTATTGCATATATTTATTATTTGAATTTATAAATAAAAGAGTTATTAATTAAAAACATGAAAACAATATATCTATTAATTATAAATATAAACTAAAAAAGCTTTAAACAAAATGAAATAATACATATTAAAATACTTATAAAAGGACTTGAACTTGGTACTTAAAGATAAAATAATATCTAACCATCAAACCAAAAGAATTATCATGTTAAAATTTTAATTAAAATAACTTGAAACAACATGAAAAAATACAAATGTGAGTAGGAAAGAAATCAAACATAAGACTTAAGAACAAAAACATAAATATTTAACCATTTAACCAAAGAAACAAAATTAATGAAAACATGCGCGTTTTAATTTCTCTCTAACAAACCACCTATACCAATAAATATAAGAAAACGTCCTAATTTGGTATGGGGTATTAATTTATATCCTTTGTGAAACAGTTGCATGCATAATTTGGTCGTTAGAATAGTCAATATATATTGTATTCCATTAACAAAATTAGTATTGATTTTTGAATAAATATTTTATTTTGAAGGTTTGAACAAATATTTTATATTAGAGATTTAATGATTTTTATATAAAAATATTAAAGTGCGATATAATAGGATAATATAAATATAACATAAACATACTGATGTTAAATTTATGTAATTGAGCAATCATACCTTAAATATAATTATAAGAAATGAATATACGAATACATTATTAACTTAAGTCGAACCAAACTAATAGTTTTATCAAATTATTAAAATACATTTAAAATAGAAGATCATTTATATGTTCCTAACTATTTGATAGACTAGTCAAACATATATAATTATCCTTTATATTATTTTTTTCCATTTATCTATATTATTTACAATTTTTATTCACTTAATATTGTCCTTCAACAAAGTTTCTACTCAATTAGAGAAACATGATTAATAATTTCAACTCATGCTAATTGGATTAGCAAAATCTTAAATTACCACTTGACCAAAGTTTTATTTTAATATTTTATACATTTTTATTATACAAACTTTATTGCCTCCATCAATTGTATATATATTAATAATAATGTTAATTGAAATGGTACAAAAAGTAACTCGACACCAACTTAGAATTAATGACAACACCGTGATAAATAATTAAATTTATTTAGCAATTTTAATTTGATATATTTATGTGTTATTATTAATTAGTTTTAAATCATACATTATATATTTTATTATATATTATTTTTAAACGCATATGTTTTTAGTAAGTTTTATTGTTATAATTATAGTTATAGATATTTGTGAATGTATACGTATTAAATAAGAAATTAAACCTTAATTAGCAAACAATTAAGTGTACAGAACATATACTTAAACTTAATTGGGTTATTCTCTCCAAAAAAACAAAACTTACATGGTATGATATAACACAAAACCTCATGTGAGCGATTGTGATATATGGATAAACATAAAAAGAAACCCTTTGGAAAATTAAATTATTTTCATAGAATGGGGTGACCACATGTTGAACCACTCTTTCTCATAATTTTAAATTAAAACCATCTGACCCTTTTTCACCTCTAACATGGAAAATCTAAAATCATGTGTGTGGGTTTTCGGTGTTTGGATGAAGGGGGCGGCACCTAGAATTTAGAGAAGCCAATTGAAATTTTACATAATTAAAATAAATTTAATAGTTAAGGTTTTTTTTTTTTTTTTTTTGCTTAGAGTTACAAAAAATGATACAATAAATAAATAAATTCTGGGGGTGATAACTGCCACATGCAAAGCTTTGGTTGCGCCAGGTGCAATGCCCCTAAACACAGATGGCTTCCAATTTCATTTCATTTCAAAAAACTGTTTTACCCACCTCATCAACCCAATATGCCCTTTTTGGGATTTGTTCTTTAATTGATTTAAAATAATGTTTTATTAATCACAAATTTTATTTTATTATACATGTCTATTTTATTGTTTATGTTAGAATTTGTGGTTTTTTTAATAATATCATCTTTAATGTTTGAATTTATGCTTCTCTTAATAATATAATTTGTCCTAATACTTATTGATTAATTAAAATATTTTAAGTTTCTTTTGAAGATTAGGTAATAAATTATTCTTAACCAAAGTTTATAAGGATAGTTTTGTCAGATTTTATAAATTTCGAATGTGATTTAAATAAATATAAAAAAATGTTATTTTGATTTAATATTATGAATTTAAAAATAAATATATTAATATTTTATATTGGGTAAATATAAATATTTGTGTATACAATATATAAATATAAACTAATATTATATCGATAATAATTTTAATAGTTTATAAAAATTAAATATATAAAATTACATAAAATCAAAATTTATACTAATATAATACATTATTTCAAAGTTGAAGTCATTTATTTATTTACTATATTTTTATGTATACCACTTTAAAGGCATTGGTTAACATTTCCAATTTTCCATGTCACTTAAATATAAGGATTTTAATTACCAAATTTAATGAAATCATTATTAAAGTGAAAATCAACATTCAACTTTCTTGCACATAAAATTATTTTAAACCCTTGCTAAAAAAATATTTACCCATTAAAAATATCTAGTAAGAGGTGCCATTTTACAGTTAAAATATTAAATATCAATCCTTAAAAAATTATTATATTGATCATTTTCATGCTGCCAAGTCAATAGAGTTACAACATGTTAGATTTTTCCCTGTCAAACTTTTGACTTGTAAAAGTACTAAGAGACTGACAAATATTTATTTGGTATTTAACTTTCATAACGGAAAGATTCCATACAATAATCTCATCTTTAAATAACAATTAGAGTTATTCTAAAAACAATTAGAGCATGAGGTCACCCACATTCAATTTAGCTCAATCATATTAAATTATTAATGGAATATCCCTTATTAACGCCTTCCCATTATTGACATTCACTTTCTTTTCTTATAATCATTTATTTCATATTTTAACTTTTAAATTTTTTCAGTCTTTAAATTTATAATTTTATCAAATCACACAAAAATAAAAATTTAACATTTTTAACTTTATTAACATGCGTGCAGATTACTATATGGGTGACACATTAATAATTAATTTTAAAATTTAAAATTATAAAACTATTCTTTAAAATTAAATTTATTAAAATTATTAAAAATTAATTAAATGCTACGTGTCATCTACGTGGCAATCTAAGTGTATGCCACATCATTAAAGTTAACAAATATAAACTTTTTATCTATTTTAAGATGATTTGACAAAAATATAAGTTTAAAGATTAAAAAAAGAAAAATTAAAAGAGAGTTAAACCGATTCTTTTATAGGATTGGAAAGCCAAAAAATAATTATATTTTTTAATAATAAATAAAGTGGTTAGTTTTCATACTCTCTGCCATGTGATTCCATAAAAAAGAATTAATACATAGTAGTGTCAACTGATTGCTACATAATTCACGGTTTAGGTGGTTTGACTTGTTTAATTTTAGGAGTTTTCCAATATCTTTTAGATAACCATTACCCATACAAATTTTATATATTATGTTTAGTAGAACTTTCTAGTAACTACATTTATTAATCATATACCTATAGACTTTCATCAGCTGGTATATGATGTTAGATTTTATGGCCGTGATGGCATACTTTGACTTCATAAATTTGTTTTATTTATTTTTTAAGGGATTTTATATGCATCAACTTTCATGGTTAATTGAAGAAAGAATTGAGTCAACAAGGATAACTCGAAGTTATCTAATGTGATTAGCTTTTTTTATCTGAGATACGTAATTAGAAGTGTAATAGAAGAGGATCCCTACTTATTTCATTCTTTAATAACAAGATTGGTTGGAGAAAAATGAAGAGTTTAATAGCCACTCATATTAGCTTGGTTTACAAAATGCCTATCTAAAGGAGACATGTTTTTATATTTTATGTGTGCAAATTAGAAAGCTAATATGTCTATTACTAGGAACATTTGTGAGTGATTTTATGTTGTAAACATACTGTTCAATTAGTTTGGACTAATCTTTCACATGGAAAAGTCTTAGTGGAAGAGTTTAACCTTTATAATTGTACGAGAGTGAGGTTGCTATGAGTGTAAGTGAGTTGAGCTTAAATCATCTCTTATAGTATTGAGGTTATAGTGTATTACTCGTTGGACAAAGTTTCATAAATGTAGAATTCAACTCGAACTGCGTAACTAATTAGATGTGTTCTTTATTTTATGTTTCCAATCTTCATTTGTTTTTTCATTGACAACTTGAAAAAAAAAACCCAATTGTACCAACAACTCAATACTCCAATTGGTATCAAAGGTAGACACTAGGTGAATTTGGTGAAGATCTTATTGATTTGCTGAGACATGGAAGGAAGTTCAATCTTTAGACCGCCCATGCTCGATAGGTAAAATTGTGCCTATTGGAAAGCACGTATAATGTTCATAATACCTATAGATTAGAAAGCATGAGATGTGTTTTTACTGGATGAGAATCATCTATTGTCGTGGTAGGTGTTAGCTTTCCCAAACTAGAAACCACTTGGACCACTAAGGACGATAAAGCTACTAATTACAACATCAAGTCTTTAAATGCATTTTCAACTGATTGTATCACTAGGAATTTAGAAGAATCTTAAAATGCACTATCTTGGACCATTTCTTAAAACAACATATGAGGGGACTACTAGGGTGAACTACAAGGTTTGAGAATATGAAAATGTTAGAAGATGAACCATTATTTGATTTTTATGTTGAATGCATGGCATCTCTAACCAAGATTTTGCTCTTGGTGAGGAGTACTTGAATGTTAAGTTTATGCGCAAAGTTCTGAGATCTCTCTTATAATGTGTCTATCAAGGTAACAATCATAAAAGATGTTAAGGATATCAACATGATAACGATCGGTAAGTTGATTAGGTCCCTATAAAGTTTCAAGATGAAATTTAAATAAGTCAAGAGAGGAAACACAAAGACAAAAGAAAATTGCTCTCCAAGTTGCTTCTTTAATTGCAATTGATGAAAAACCAACCATTGAAAACTTTTATGAGTAGTTAATCCTTCTTATTAAAAATTTTAAAAGGGCATTCAAGAATTTATTCATGATGAAAAGAGCTTGAAGGAGGTCAAAGCTTCAATAAGGTAAAAACAAAAGGAAAAAGGAAAAGTAGTAGCCAACAAAGAGACTTCTAGAGAAGAGAAGAAATGCATACAATGTCATGAATGTAAGGGGTATGCCCACATACAAGTGTGCCAATATATTGAAAAAGAAAAAGTCTTTATGTGTCACATGGAGTAATGATGATTCAACTAATAAAAATGATTAAGATAATGTGTACATAAGCAATTAAGTCATTTTTATGTCTAAAGTGGTAATTAAAGTTGCAAATGACTTTGACAACCAAGTGATAGTGATGCTAAATCCACTAAAGACTTCATAGATGCTTTAAAGATCATGCTTGGTAAGTGATACTCGGTATGTAACATTAATGTGGAATTTGTTAGTGAGAATTCTATGACAAAGTAGGAATACTAGAGGCTATTGAAAAAGCTTGAAGAAAAAGACGAATTTTTCATTGAAAAAGAAGCTAAAATTAATGAGATTATGAAGGATTTAATTACAACTCAATTCATGTTAAAAACAAGGAGCTCTCGGAGTGAGAATTTGGATGAGATCCTTGTTATTGGAAGGTAAGAACTAGGTTGAGGAATAATGGGGTATGTTTACAAGGAAGATGAAATAATTACTCCAACTATTTTTATAAAAACAATGGAGAATGTTGACAAACATGAAAGTTTCAAGAAGGTTGATGTTGTTCATACTATTAAAAAGTTTTAGAAGCATAAGGGAAAAGTGGTATGTCATTATTGTGGATTCCTAAGGCATATCATGCCTTAATTTTACAAGTTGTTGAAGAATCTCAGAAGAAAGCAATTACTTGCATGTGTAGTTGCAATTCACATTACAATAGACAGAAAACAAAAGAAAACTTTGTTTGGAGGAGAAAAGATAAAAAAAAATCTTTCTTGTTGCTAACCAATATTTGAAAGCATCCATGGAAAATATTTGGTATTTTGATAATAGATGTTCTATACACATAACTAGAAGTAGATACTACTTAAAAGAGTTTGAACAAAATCATAAAGTAAAGAGGCTTGCGGTGATGGCAAAAAAGGGAAAATACTTAGCAAATGTGTGCTCAATGTAGAAGGAATGTTTGAACTTAGGAATGTGTTCTTTATAGAAGGGTTGAGGGCCAACCTAATTAGCATAAGTTAGCTTTTGTAACTAAGGGATGTTGGATAATTTTACCAAGGATATTTGCAAGGTGACTAAGGTTAAATGAATTGATTATAGAGAGTTCTAGGACAATTAACAATTGTTGTAGGCTAGTGAAACCACTCACTTATAATTATGCCATTTTTTAGACCTTGAGTTATGACATGAATAACTTGGGCCTGTACAGTTTAGAAGCTTATAGGGATTAGTAAGGCAAGTTCGTGGCTTGCCCGAATTAGGGAGAGTAATTCTCAAGTTGTATAGTGAGTGCTTGAAGGGGAAACAATAATATAAGTAACATCCCAACTATAACTTTCAAACATCTGAACCTTTAGAACTTCTACACATGGATTTGATAAGGCTAATGTATATTGAGAGCTTAGGAGTTAAACAATACGTTCTTACATGTGTAGATGATTATTTCCTTTAAGAAATTGTGTAAGAAGTTGATGAATGAAAAAAGGCAAGTCATTGGAAAGATTGTCAATATTAAGAGTAACCATGAAAAGGAATTTAAAAAAAAAAATTCTTAGAATTTTGTGGCACTACAAGCATCTAACATGAGTTTTTGGCTTTAAAACCTCCATAGAAAAATGAAGTTGTTGGTTCAACTTGCTATGTGATTAATAAATATTTGTTAAGGAAAAAGACTAGGATGAAACTTTATGAGATGTGGAGTGGATTAGTTTGGAATCTATTGGGCGAGTCACGTTTTTGCCATCTCTAATTCAAAGCCTTTGAGTTGTAGCTAATCACTTTGTCCTTTTTAGTAGCCTAAGTTGTTTCGATTTTAGGAGTGCTAATACAATTAACACCATATTTGGTGGATACCACCCAATCAAAATAGCTTTCCATGTTTTCTCATCTATAGACTTTACAAAAGCCCTTATACTTGCCTTTTATTAGACATAGTTTGACCCATCAAATGTAGGTGGCCTAGAGATCGATCTTCTTTCCATGATTCAAAAATATATTAATAGGATCTTCACCAAATTCGTCTGGTGTCTAGCTTTGTACCAATTGTAAGTGTTGAGTTGCTGATTAAGTTGTTATGTTGAATTGTGACTTAAAAAAATAACTTAAAACTAGAAAAAGTAAATGATGTATACAATCAATTGGTTACGGAGTTCAGATCCAATCCTATATCTGCAATGCTTGTGATAAGAGTAATCTACTATAATTTTCTCAGTACAAGAGATAATTTAAACTTAACCTCACCCATATTTATTGTTGGATCTGGTGCCCTAAGTGTAATATATTCGTTTGTAAACTTGTATTTTTTTCGAACAAATTGGATTAATAAAATTATTCATGAATTATATTAATATCATTTTTATATTATGCTCAATGGTTTTTGTTCAAAGCAAAATGGAAGCAAATATTACCTCACCTGTTATCTAATGTTTAACTAATACTAAGCAATATTATGTGGTCGAATCGTAATACAAAAGGACAACTTATATTAGTAGATGAACCAAAATATGTCTTTAATCTAATTGAAAATGAACAAACCGATTGAAAGTCTAATATGTCGTCTATCAAGTCCAATTGAGGAGATGTTTTGTCTAAAATGTTGAGTGGATGACTCCTAGAAGATAAAGACATAGATGTGACTGACTAGATTGGCAATACTTCGAATATGACCCAAGTATAATAGATCCTAAATTTGTTTATGGATCTATTCGCTTGTGACGTTCATAGTGTAGCATACCTTAATCTTGAGTGGACGATGGACTATGTATGCGTGACTTGTATACTTTGATGTAAGTAAAAGCTTGAGTTCAAATAGATAAGGAACTAAAAACTGGTGCGTTGGGTATACAACTTCTACAGTATGTAGCATCATCCACAATAGTGGAATTTATAGCCCAAGACATGGGTAAATGATATCCTCTCATTGGCATTACATGATAGATTAAAAGTAAATGTGGTCATGGGTCGTTCGTCTATGTGATGAATGACTTAATTATTATTTGATAGTAATTGAGTTTCTATGAAAGAAGATGTAATGATTATCGTAAGATAAAATAGGATCATATTGGGAGAACAAATTTATCTTAAAGAGATTAAGGATATTCGATGAGGGTAACACACTTATAACAAGGTTATTGGACGAGAATTGATCAAGTAGCTTTCGTAATGGTATGTTATTAGGGAGAGCTCAATCATGATATTATAGTAGAATGACTTCGTGACTAAATGAGTTTATAATTAAAAAGCGAAAAGTTGAAACTTAATTATAAATCATTTGAGCCTTAATTACATATGCCTAATCAGTCTCTCCGTTAGATCGTTATAACCAAAAATCAATTGCGTGTTAAATCAAATGAACATAAATTAATAGAAATGATTAAGTTAGAGAAATGAGTTACATTCGGAAATGGATATGGTTTCTCACTAAGTATGAAAATGACATGAGAATTAATTTAAGTTTTTGAATTATTATTTAATTAAATAATTGAAGTTCGAAAATAAACTTAAATTAATTGGTCATTGTGAATCTGTTGAATGTAGAAATTAAAATATTTTTCTTATAGATTCTTTTACAAAGAAAGTTGTCATGACTTTAACAAAATTAGAATTGGGTTGAGAAAATTATTTAATTTAATAAATAATATTTATTCGAGAAATAGAAAACGTGTATTGAATTGGATTAAATTATAAAGTATTAGATTGAAAGTCCCAAAAACACATATAATTGGATCTAATACAGGAGAGGCCTAAAACCCTCATATTAAGTATAAAGGACGACACCCCTAGTATTATTAACTATAGTTAGTTGGTCATCTCTCAACTAGGAGATTAATTTTTCTATTAAATAAGTATTATTTGTATTCTATTAATTTAACTAGGGTTTCACTTCCTCTCCTTATGAAACAAACGACACTGATAGGGCTAAAACAGACAACAAGTTATACATACAACTTTGAGATACTTTTATTCTGTCTGAAAATAAGTCAAAATTTATTTTTAAGTATAAATTCTATTTTCAGAGAATAACAATTCTACTGGTTTTCATAAGAAAGAGATTTACTTTCCTATTAAAAGTAAGAAAATTATTCCTGATTTTGTGTTCGATTCGAAATTGCTCGAGCCCACTATTGAGGAAGTTCGTGTTACGAGAATAGCGAAAAATGTCATTTAGTTGAAAGCTAGGTATGTCTAGGATTCGTCTCACTCAAAGTACAGGTACTATTTTAGGAAAAAAAGTTTATTACTATAAATATCACAAACTTGCTTGGTTTTCAAAATTTTTATTTTTCCACTATGCAAGAAAATTGTTTTCGAATTGAAATTTTTCCAACACTTAATACAACCTTACTCTTATACAATTACAACGAACAACTCTCCCCACTAAAGCTTTGCTCATTGAAAGCGTAGTACAAACTACTAAAAGCTCCTTCGACAATGGGTTTTATGGTGGAAAAATGCTTTTCAACCTCAAAGGCAATGCCAAACACCACTTGGCTTTTGAGGTTGAAAGTGCGGCGTAAAATTACTTTTCCACCCAAACGCAAAAGTTGGAATTTAGATGCTTTTAGTTTTGTGTTTTAAAGTGCAAATTATCAAAATACACTTATCTGTATTAACTATTTAAAATGTATTTAAAATTTTAGATTAATTTATAATTTATATATCATCACATTAAGTTCTTTAATACTTCATGCATCATTATATTAAATTATTTAAATAGTATTTACTATTATATTTAAAATTTTAAAATATTTGATGTATAATTAAATTTACAAACAATTTATTAATTATTAAAAAGTATTTAAAAACATATATTTTATGTATAGTTATATTAAATTATTTAAATAAATTTATTTTCTTTAAATTTTAACATCATGTCTAAAATGAATATTTTAAATTCTCATAGCAATTTTTGACAGTAATGCAAACAATTTAAATTAACAAACCACAATTTTTCACAACATTTCCCAAAAGCACTATCTTCAAACTAAACTTTTCAAAAATAATTTTACAACAATGCCAAATTACTCCAAAAACAATATCATCACAAATATTCCTCTTAATGAGCAAATTCTTGCTGTATTAATTTCACACCCAAATAGTAAAATGCCTTCACTATACAAGTGTTATAGTCCACATTAATCAAGAATAAACCACTATAGTTTTGTCCCAAACAAAATTTATTAAAAAAATACTAGAAATATTTATTCGTATCTTGCTTTGATATATACCGAATTCATTTTAAGTGATTTACCAAGGGGAAGTGCCGTCTTTCATGTTAGATTTTGGTGCAAGATCATGCAAACAAGATGAGAGACAACCAAAATCATGTAAAATCAAATATATATGTGTGTGTCATATGAATACAACATACCTATCTATATATATATATATATATATATATATGTTTTAATTTCTTCATGTTCAATAGCTAAGAAAAAGGCTAAATGAGAAAGCATAATATCGATGTCACAACTCACAGCTACGATGAACAAATACATATTCCAGCATCTTACAGCACAAACCATATTTCCTCACGGATTTTATTCTTTCAAATGGGATGTAATATTTTTCTCCAAATATTTTGTCGAGAAACTGTTAATCGCGCAAATACTAGTCTAATTAATATCCAAGTATGGAGAATCAGCTAAAGATTCCTTCCCTCTAAAATAAATATAATCTATTGAGGTTAAAATAATTTATGAAAACTAGTTAAGCTCTAAACAAATGTTAGATGGAAAAATATTTTATTTTTCAATCATTTTCGACCATATATATATTTTCAATGTTGTGATAAAAAAATCCATTAAAATTTTGGGTGCCACTGCCAATCATTTTTACTAAGATTTATGCTCTTCTCAAATCCAAAATAAATCTAAACACATGACACAAAATATTCCAATTGCAAGTAAATTGCTGAGTGAGAAGAATTAGTGCTTCCAATGATATCAAACATATGAGAAGGTTTTGAACAAGAAGATTTTCCAAATCTTTCTAAGCTTCCAATTATTGACTACTTAATGGAAATTAAATCATTTTAAATAAAAAAATAGGTTTTTTTTTTTCTTCATTTTGCCCATATGAGAATTTTGTTTTGTTGGTATTCTTCGAGAGCTCTCATGTTGCCATGTGCTTCCACATTCCTTTTACCTTGCAATTTATTATATGCATGCAATTGAAATTGGTCAAGACGTAAGTTAATTAATCCAAGTTAAAATCTAACCTAGTTAATTAAGTATTCGTAATTACTTGTTAAAATTAGTATAAAATACAAAAATCGAAGAACTAAAATAATTAAATAAAATCTATACATAATATTTTCACATTACGCAATTAGAAATTTACATGTTATAATTGTCTATAATAAAACTCAAACTTAAAAATTCAAAAACTTAAAACTTAAGATCTCCGCGTTTATAACAATACTAAAACTTTCTTAGGGATGGAATTATATCTATATAATTTCATGAATCGAATAAGTTAATCAAATAAATTTATCATTACATAATTAAGTAACAGGTATGCATTTTTACTTTTATAGTATTAAACATAAATTCTTTTAGTATATGTTATTAAATTCTTAAAAAGTATTTTAATATTATTCTAAGGTCAAAAATTATACTCATCTCTATAATATGAGTTCAGATCGTATCTAATATCTTTTCATTCATTACTTTCTAATATATAAATTATCATAATTCAAATGTAAAGAGTCCATCCATGAATTATCAAAGTCATTCTTATAATTGATGGTTAAAGTTGTTTTAAATAATAATGAACACAAGAATAATGGATGGGAGCCAAACTCATCACAATAATAAATTTAGCCTTTAACTTTTTGTTGCTGATGTGATATTAATTTTATATTATATGTCATAAAAAATAACAAAAAATCATAAATAAAATTTAAATTTAAAAATAATGAAAAAAACTATAATTCTAAAATATTCAAAATTCTGAAAAATAAAAAAATATTTTATTCCCCATAATTATGCTCATGATTGAAGGGTCACTAAAGTTTTGAACTTTATTTTAGTCATTTCTATACGTAAATTAAAAATAGATGCATTCTTAATTATCGTATACATTGATGACTACAATTAGATTTGGTTAGCATGTAGGTTCATAATTCATTGAACTTAAATTATTATTTTTTAAAAAAAATTGTGCATTTTTATTTACAATTTTTAAGAGCATCATCAAGTTGTCAAGTAACAATCTCATAGTTTCTCAAGAAATGAATGAAAATACAAAAAAGTAGGTATACACTTCTTAAAGGGATGTGGAGGATCATTTATCCTAGACGCAGCCTTCTCCTTGCATTATTTGCACCGAAAATTGGTTCTAAAAACTCCAACATGTAAACCTACCATTGCATTAATTTTTAAATTCTGAAGAATTTCATTTTATAAATTTTTGAAATTATAATTTTATTTTTAAATTATTTATTAATGTGTCGTATATAACAAAATAGTGTCTCACTATAAATGAAAGATGGAGGGTAAATTTACTCCAAATAGAAAAATAAGTATTAAATTAAATAAAATTGTGTTAAGAGCTAAACTTATTATTATGTCTTATATATAATACTAAAATAAATATTTAACCACAAAAATTTAATAGATTGATTATTTTACTTCTTCATCTAATGGACATTGAATAATTTACCTATTTTTAATAAAGGGTATGGAATGCATTTTGAGATATAGTACAGAGATTGTTATGACATTTTCTTTTATTCTAGAATTATTTATATTACTTATAAAATCTTTAATTGAATTGGTGTTATAAGTTAATCAATCACCAATTTAATTAAAAAGAATAAAAACTATTTATTTTAAAATAGAAAAATATTATAAAAATATTTGTCTTTCAATTCATTTATATATATATTTTAAAATTTAGATACCTTAAACTACTATATATATAGATAGGATTAGTAAACTTAATAAATTTAAGATTCTTTAGAAGCAATTTACATCTTTATTGTTAATGTTATATAACTTGTGTATAAAATATTTCCTCTACAATGTGAGTGTTATGTAATTTAGGTTTTTGGTATCTTTTATGCCTCTTTAACAGATTATATTTAAAATTTATGGCTGTCCTTTTAAAAATATCATCTCCAAAGTTTGAATCTACATTTTTTTAAAAATATAATATGTCTTATCATTACACTCTACATTTGTCGGTAGAATTAAAAATAGAGGTTCAAACTTTGAATAGTGGTTAAGATTTTAAGTTTTGTTTGGATTATACTTTTACATATAAAATGCTTATTTTACTTCAGCTTATTTGTCAAAAAAACAAAAAGTCCATGTATTAAGTTCACACTCAATTAAATCCTTATTGTTAATTAAAATAATCAATTAAGCCTCTCCATTAGTAGTTTCCATCATTTACAATGTTGACCGTTAAAATAAATTGATGGACCAATCAAATGGTAACATATGATAGCTTTTAGTTTAATATAATATTTTCTCATAAAAATGATTACAAAAATAAAAATTATAAAATCTGAAACAATATTAGAAATATTAAAAACTTAAAAAATAAAATTGATATAAACTTATTAAATTATAAAAATATAAAAAATTATAAAAGTAATAAAACTTATTTAAAATATTTAAAATTAAATAAAAGTATTAGAATTATTAAAAAATAAAAATTGTAAAAACTATAAAATATATTAAAAATATTAAAATTGATATAAATTTATAAAATTTTAAAAAATCATAAAAACTTGAACCGGACCAATTAGTCTAAAGAAAGCCATTAGACCGATTGACCTTGGAACTGGGCGATTGAACTGATTTTTTATTTTTAAATATTTTTTATCAAACCAAACTTTTATTATCCAACTATTAGTATATGTTAGAATGAAATATTCTAATCAAGGTTTTCAGAACCAGACAGGTGATCGAACCAGTTAGGCCACCGGTTTGCCAGTACAACTGATTCATCTACTTCAATTAAATAAAACATTAAAAAAATCGGTTCAATCATTCGATTTCCAGGTCAACTGGTCTAGTAGCTTTCTAGATTGCTACCCTTCCCAATTTCGATCTAATCGGTCAAACTGACTGAGTTTTATTAAAAATAATTTTTCTAATTTAAATTAGTTTTAATACTTTAAATAATTTTTTATAATTTTTATAAAAATTTAAATATTTTAAATATGTTTTATCAATTTTATAAATTTCTTTTATAATTTATTAGAATTTTTATATTTTTATAGTATTTAAAAGTTTTACATGTTTTTATAATTTTAATAAGTTTATATCAATTTTAATATTTTTCTAATTTTTAATCATTTTAGGGAAAAATATTAGATTAAACCGAAACCTCCATATGTCATCATCTGGTTGGTCCGTTAATTTATTTTAATGGTTAATGTGATCAATGAAAATTTTTATATGGAGACTCAATTAAAATTTACATTTTTAATGACTTTTTTGACATGTAAACTTTTTATTTATTGTACTTTATCTAATAATAATAAGGGTTTGTATAAAAATGTGGAAGTAGTGGGTATCATGAGTATGCATGTATATGCAACTTTATGAGAGCGAGAGAGAAAAAAAAAAATGAAAGAATGACAATTATGGAAACATAAGTTGTAATCTTTTGGGGCCCTTTATTAATCATGGTTTGAACCTAACCTTGAAAATTAATTAATTATGCATTAATAAGTAATTAAGAGATGATTAAGGAGTTTAGTCTGTGTTAAATAAAGGGTTTAGGAATCTTTTTGTGAAAGGAAAAAAATTGCTAGTAGAACTTCTCTTTCTTTTGGAAGTTTGACGTAGCTCCACTTTACAATAATTACCCAATGTGATTATATAAAACAATGGTGGGTATACACTACACGCGTTTATAAAGATTCTACCAAACTTCATAAATTGCTTAATTATAAATAAGAAATATTGAAATAATTTGCTCCAAATAAAAATATATCTAATGAAAGAATGACCATAGCTTATAGCTAGAATTTGACTGAACGCCATCTCAGCATGTAATGAATTTATTCATGCATAGAGGAAATATATATATATATATATATATATATATATATGTAAAAGGCCCCGAAACTCTTAACATTGAGGTTGAATGCAGATGGCAGGCCAACTGCTAAAATAGTGTAAAGAGGTGAGAAGACAAGCCAGTTGAGTCATATTCATAGATATATTATATGCCAATGACTTGGCCTTTAACTTTTCATTACGCGTGACTAATACTATAATTATAGATTTTAGGCAAATTAGCTTTTTGAGGGTATAAATCTTATAATTTATATTTTAATTTTTTCAAAATAAGGTTGGTATTGCCATTTATATTTATTATCTCGAAAAAAAAGATTTATAATTTAATATTTTCTACGCGCTAACTTCAAATTTCCATCCTAGCAAAAGCAATGTACACCGCCGACTACTAAAAAGAAAGAATGAAATGAAAAAGGCTCCAAATTATAATAAGAAAAAGGCATCGTTGAATCCCATCCTTAAAGGCTAAACGTTGGGTGCAATGGTGGTGGTGGAGCAATGCAAGGCTGTTTGAGTTGGAGTGGAAGCTGCTATTGGGGGAATATGGGATAACAAAAATACATTCATATCCTTTTCATATCTCATGTATCATATGCATGGGATATGCCTATGATTTACTTTCTTCCTTTTTATCTATTATCTCCTTGTATGTTATGCATTTGGAAAGCTTGTTTCTAGGTTTTCTTTTTCTATATATAAATTGATTATCATAGCAAAAAGTTGGCATGATCATGATCATGATTCTATACTCATTTTCTCCCACTTAAAGTATCTGGCCACTTTTTTTAGGGTGATATCAATTGATTCCTATGAATATTAATTAACAATTATTTTATAAACATTTATATATATCTTTTGAATTATAGGATCCACTTCATAAAATGATAAGGTACAATCGACAGGGATGTGGAAGCTAAACCCAAAAGAAAATGCATAAAGTTCGCTTAAAAAACCTTGTGTTACATTCCATTGTTAATAAATTTATATTTTAAATTTTTAATAAATGGTGTTATCTAATTCATTAGCAACATAAAAATATTTACATTACCGGTGCATTTAATATATTTTAAACTATAATAATAATTTGCTTTACTTGATTAACATAAGCAAACCCTTTGCCCTCAATATATTTTCTTCTATTTTTATTAAAAAGTAGTGACCAACATGGAACTCAAGGTCCTCAATGGTCATGCACATGCTTCCTTCTGTCCTTCACCAATCAATCTGCCAAAACCTTCCCCCTACTGTTTCCCATTCCCCCATGAATTTTCACTCATCAATCACACACCACCAAGTGGGAATTATGGTGGGGGGCTAGGCTAGCTATGGCTACCTTCCTCATTGCTAGTTTCCAACTCGAATATTTTCATAATAATCATGAACTTGTACTTTGACAGGCCTATTCCACCAAAGTACAATTTACAAAAACAAAACCCTAAAATGCTTTCCACGACTAATCACCATTGTCATAAATGAACATAAAAAAAAATCTCAAAAAAGAAGTAATAATATTTCTTAATTATATGAGCATTCGAGCGTGTCAAACTCGGAAGCATTCACCGAAAGCAACGTTGTTTATCGACCTTCCACGTACCTTGAATGTTTCACAATTGTGTGTTCATACTTTGAACCTCTAGATTATCCTAGTACTTTACAATCTTTACCATGCATAAAGAATATTCTCTCTTCTCACCATGTTTGCTTTCTGACATCTATTTCACCGAAATTCGTAGCTTTTTTTTTTTTTTTTAATCATTGCTCGAGGTGTGTGATACATATGTACTATATAGAATGTACTATATAAATTAATCAAATACATTTTTAAATATCACAAACACCCATAGTTATTAATTTTCTTGGCAAAGTATAAACATTTACACAAAAGCCAAATGAAGGTTCAAAGCTAACCATCGTTGTAGTTCAAGGGCAATACCAGGCACGAAAGACTATAATTTGGGAGCAATATCTTTATTGTTGTAATATTAATTTAATTAAAATATTTTTTATACCCGTTTTACAATTTATAAAAAATTAATTGATTTATAATTATTTTCTCAACAACATCATATTCAAAATTTAAATCTAAATTCTGTCCATAAAATTGTAATAAACTTTACAACTAGGCTAAATATTGTTAGTCTGTTAGGAATATTAGTTGAGCATGCAAATCGTCAGCTTAGAAACATACACAGTGGAAGAAGAGGGCATGTGGATGGGTTGAGCAGATTTTTTTTCTTGGGAAGTGGTGTGAAATTAGTCGAAGTGGGTTGGACAGATGGCGCAAAGGTGGGTGTGGAGGAGGGTCGGCAGAAAGGGGCATTTGTGGGTCGAAGCAGCCTTACAAGTCGCAATCCCAAGGCAATGGAGGGGCTCATGTGGGGGATCCCTCCCCCAAGATCGTGACAGTGTTAAACCCCTTCTTATTCATCAACTTCACTCATCCAATCCACGTGGGAACATCGCCGCCTATATCCTAGTCAGCACTCTCTGCCACTTAGGCTTCCAATTTCCATACATTTTAAATATTTTATTTATCCTCCCATTTATTTCTTTATTTACTTTATTTTTAAAATTTTTTATGAAAGAAACTCCCCTCTAGTGGGTCCATTAGAATCATAAGAGGATGTTGCGTCATTTTCATTTTCATTGTTTCCTAATTCTCTCCCTATGATGTTTCCACTTCATCTTTGGTTAATTTAGCTGATTTTACCTCAAATATTACAGCATAAAATAGGACCTAATTTCTTTTCCTTTTCTTTTCTCTTTTCTCTTTTTATGTTTGAAATTAGGAACATTGCAATCTTTCCTTTTTCTTTTTTTCTTTTGCACAAATTCAATATGATGTATGAAGTTATGCTAATTGAATATGATTGTGTATTTCAATTATCATATATGTATATATATTGTTTTTGATATATAAAATGATCTTATCAAAGTTCACTTACTATGAAGTTGGTGGAACATATACAATAATTGATATAAAATAATATGGAATCTCAAGCTTGGTATGAAATCTACAAGCACATTTGATGTTGGGCATCAAAATCATGTAAACTCCATGCTTTCATTGGTAACCCAAGTTTTTTCTCTTCTAAATATATTTACATCTTTATAATAAACAAAAAAAATTATAAAGGAAAGAATAAAAAATTCCAAAAAAATATGATAATCCTTCAACAATTTTTTAAGTATCATGTAAATGTATATAAGGATCTATTAAATTATTCTATAAAATAACAAAAGGTAGCCATTGGCTTATGATTTGAAACTGGACCCTTTTAAAATGCATTAAATTCTTGAATGTTATCACATGGACCTTCCTTATTTAAGCAGCCCCATCCCATCTTCTCCCTCCAAACCAAGAACAACAACTTACTCTCTCTGAAAGAAAAAAACAAACACCATTTCTTTTTTTTCTCTAAGCTCTCTAATTTCAACTCTACATTTTTGTCTCAAGACAAACTCACCGTATGACAATGGAGAATTTGTTTCGCCTTGTTGATCAAGACCAAGATTTCTTTCAGCGTAAATGGACTTTGGTCAATGGTCCGGTCATTGTTGGTGCCGGACCATCAGGGCTAGCCACTGCTGCTTGCCTGAAAGAACAAGGGGTCCCCTTTGTTGTCCTCGAAAGAACCGATTGCATTGCATCTTTGTGGCAGAAACGCACCTACGACAGGCTAAAGCTTCACCTTCCCAAACAATTCTGCCAACTCCCTAAACTACCTTTCCCTGAGGATTTCCCCGAGTACCCAACAAAGAGACAGTTCCTTGACTACCTTGAATCATATGCTAAGCATTTTGATATCAACCCAAAGTTCAATGAGTGTGTGCAGTCAGCTAGGTATGATGAGACCAGTGGTTTCTGGAGGGTCAAGACCATTGTTACAAGTGGTTCAAACAAGACTGAGTTCGAATACGTTTGCCGCTCGCTTGTTGTGGCCACTGGTGAAAATGCCGAGTGTGTTTTGCCCGATATTGAAGGATTGTCAGAGTTTGGTGGTGAAGTTATCCATGCTTGTGATTACAAGTCTGGTGAAAAATTCAAGGGGCAGAAAGTACTAGTTGTCGGCTGTGGCAACTCTGGCATGGAAGTTTCTCTTGATCTGTGCAACCACAATGCTTCACCTTCAATGGTGGTTCGCAGCTCGGTAAGTCATCAGAAAAAAAAAAAGTTACCTTATATCAGATACACTTCGAAGAAAAATTGAATTCTAATGGGTTTTTTGTTCTGTTTTTCAACAGGTTCATGTCCTGCCAAGAGAAATTTTTGGGAAATCAACATTCGAATTGGCTGTTTTGATGATGAAATGGCTACCCCTTTGGCTTGTTGACAAGCTAATGTTGATTTTGGCATGGTTGATGTTGGGAAACATTGAGAAATATGGACTTAAAAGGCCATCAACGGGTCCCTTGGAACTCAAGAACACAAAAGGGAAAACCCCTGTATTGGACATTGGTGCATTGGAGAAAATTAGATCAGGTGACATTAATGTGGTTCCTGGAATCAAGCGTTTCTCACGTGGACAAGTTGAGCTCGTTAATGGCGAAAAACTTGATATCGATTCAGTTGTGTTGGCTACCGGATACCGCAGCAATGTTCCCTCATGGCTTCAGGTGAGAAAATGCTCTAAAATTCAACTGTTTTAAAGAAGCCAAGATTGACAAATAAACTAATGGAAATAGTTGACATGATGAAACAGGAAGGTGAATTCTTCACCAAAAATGGGTACCCAAAGGCTTCATTCCCACATGGGTGGAAAGGAAAAGCTGGACTTTATGCAGCTGGGTTCACAAGGAGAGGGCTCTCAGGTGCTTCCTCTGATGCCATGAGGATTGCACAAGATATTGCCCAGGTTTTTAAAGATGAAACTAAGCAGCTCAGAATGAGAACTGTTGCTCGCCATAGACGCTGCATTTCACTTTCACAGTTCTAAACTTACAAAATCCTCAGGCCAAATATTTTTATTTCATCAAAAGCTAGGAAACTAGCTTTGTTCCTGTAAAAATTAATAATACTGTATAATACTCTCACCCAACAAAAACAAAACAAAAGAGGTAGAACAGGCTGACAGAGCCCTCTCCAAAGGCCCAAGTTTTGATTTTCTTTGGGAATTTTGTAAACCGAGGATGATGAGGCTTTTTCCCTTTTTTTTTTTTAAATTTTATTTAAAAATGTTTGTACCATAATTCAGTAATCAAGTTGAATGATACAGCAGCTTCCTTTCTCTATATCCCATCATTTCTCTGTCAATGGTTTCAAGATTCTTTCAATTCATGGTACTAATTATTACAATAAGTTCCAATCCACAGCCAGAAAGCTTCATTCTTAACCAGTAAAGATGCTGATTCTTTGAGAAAGGAACAACAGATTTCCAGTTCCCTAAAAGAAATAAGCATTGTATTAATGAAAAGGTAAAGGCCCACTGACTGAATGCTTGAGATTTCCAAGTTGCCCCCATAAACATCAAATCATAGATGGGGAATAGGACTCATGATGATGAGGGACAATGGAACCCAGCTCCCACCATCTTTTGAGGATAGCCAAGCTCCAAACACTATTCCCCTTGATTCCTAAATTACTTGTATGATTTCATTGACCAAAACTTATTTGTAAACGAATAATCTAAAGCCGCACATGGATTGAGCAGAGCACCCTCAATGCTCTCATCATGACTGAATTACAGTTAGATATTTTATGTAAAGCATATTCCTTAACTTAGAGACGTGAGAACTAGCTGTCTTGATCTTATGTAAGTCGTAGAAGTCCGTAAAGGCATGAATACCCTGTTTCCTTTTCTTTTACCCTTTATAACAGAGGACAGTATTGCACTGAAAAGGTAAAAAATTTAATGGCGTCGCCCGGACTCGAACCGGAGACCTTCAGTGTGTTAGACTGACGTGATAACCAACTACACCACGACACCTTTTTTGCCGTTTTCTGAAGGAACAGGGATGTTTTCTTATTTATGATGTGTCTACATGAGTGGTGACCCAGCCAATTAGCCTGCAAATAGACACGATAGTAAGGTGCGTATTACCGAACAAAGTCTTCCAACTCTAAAGCAATTATAGTGTAAATATTATACGAAAACTACAAAAAGATATTAATGCTTGAAATTATGTATATATAATTTCATGAAAATATACGAATATAGTCATGACAATCAAAAGTGGTTCTAAAGCGGATAATAAAACAAAAGAGGCAACTCCTATCAGGGAAGCCTGAGTTATGACAGCCACAAATGACAAAAACACACATTGCAGCGCCCGCTATTTGGGAATTAGTCAACACACATCAAACATTGCTTTCACTGACACAAAAAGTCAAACTTCCCAACACCCCCTACTCAGTCCACAAATATTTGGAATTCAAATACTACTATTTTCTATACTGCTAGGCTCCAGTTGCTATTGGCTGAGATGAGGGTTTCAATAAGCCAATTGGTATATGCTGAGATTCAAGTCGTTTACCTTCTCCCTTTTTACATTGCTTTCAATTTAAAATGCATGAAAATTTTCTTGGCTGGTGGCTTGATTCAACAGGGAAAAGAAACAGTCACCTATTAAAAGGAGCAACTCAGGTCCAAGAATTAAAAGCCCACAAAAAGATATGAACAGTGTCCATTGACTTCCAATTAAGATGGAGACTTCAAAACCAAGTGTTAGTAAGCCATGGGGCCTTTTCTCTTCACATTCCTAAATATAGAACATAGAGAGACAGCCCGTTTTTGTTGCTAAAGACATTGATTCAGAAATTACAACAGGGTGCTTTGAATTCAATGTCCCATATGTTCCCTTCTTTACCAAGCCGGCATGGCCTTTACAGCAGCAACTGATCCACTATGTTATCTCAAACTCAAATATAAATATGTACTTGAAATACATGTGGAGATCATGTCTTCATATTCATGTTTGAAGATCCGTAAAAAAAAAAAAAAAAATCTTAACTACGAATATTAGAGCAAAAATGAAAAGTTCGAGTAAGCTAGTGGATCAGTTTTTTTTCTTTTTTTCTTCCAAACCCCGATTGCATTTAACAGCTGAAACCAATCCGTCCTTTTCCCTGGTTTATATACATGTTTCTGAACCGCTATAATTTGGACATCATTGATAACCATTGTAATGCATTATTGTAGTCCCTTATAATTTGGACAATACTGCTAACAACAGTGAACACACACATGGGATGGTTACCTTTTTCCCTTGCCAAAATCCCTTCACAAGGGACCCATCATCTTCATCTAGGACAAAACCATAATCTACAAGTCAGAATTTGTTTCTTCACATGGTTGTGTCGACTAGAGACTCCGGCGAGGTGGACCTAAACCAGGCAATGAACATTTGCTAAGAACGTGCAGTAGGGAGGGGAAATAAATAGTTTGTAGAATCTACTAAATGATCCAACCCCTTTACAGCCTGACCTGTTTCTCTAAACGAATTGCAGTAGGCTGCAAATGTAATGGCATTGGCTTTAAATTCATCACTTTTTGGTAGGTAAAAGTCTAAGGGGATTGCTAATGGAGCAATTTGTTGTGTTGCCAAGTTGGAATAGCACCCCACCTGTTTTATCCTATCCAGGGACTGATGTAGGACACTGGACAGGCAACATCTTTTACTTCCATCACGAGTTAATTAGTGCAAGGCTTGGACCTTGTAATTCAGACAAGGCCTAGGTAACATATAAGTCCAAGGAGAAACTGACTTGACAGGCTTATCAGGACATGATAATATGTTGTGTTTTATTTGTTAGATTCATCAAGCAGGAGAGATCTCAAAGTTATATTTAGACAGGACAAAAGTGTAATGAAAAGGTACAAAGCAATTGATACCATAGCACAAATGTTCTTAGGTTCTTCCATTTCCATGTAATATAAACCGACAACTTTTTTACAGAACAATCAATTAAGAAAACATTACAAGGCCGATTCCGAAACGAAATTGCCATTTGCATTAATCTTTGTGTAAAGATTGGGTCCATATATATGGCCAGAACTGAGTTATAAGTTCACATGTAAATGAAAGCCTCCTAAAGGTTTAAATATGGTTGACAGAATAGAATTCTTCAAGGCTGTGATGTGGTGAAAATTGCTCCCAAGTTGCAGAGTACCTCCATTGGAAATTGGAATTATTTTGATTCTCAAACTTTCGACTTGGCAATAATACATACTGGGTAAAGTTCTCAATCTCTAGTTACAGGTATTCACGAATGTCGAAACTGAATATCCATATAAAAGAAATATAGTCCAAGTTGGTTTCATTTTGAAAACCCAATCTACTAACATATTAAAAGAAATGGGATAAATGGCAGTTTTTTAGTTTGCTTATGAAATTAAAAAAAAAAATTACTAGCTTATAAAATATTAACTCTTAAAATATATTAATTTTAACATTATTTCATTACTATTTATATATATTTAAATGAATTTAAATAATTTTTCCTATTTTAATAATAATTGAAACCAATTCAATAATTTCAATTATAAAAATTTACTCTAAACTTGACCGAATCTCTACCAACATTGAAATGTTTAATGAGTTTGATATTGCGAGTTAGCGGATATCTATTCAATTAAACAATGACGGAAATATTCTTACTTTACAAAATAAATTATATTATTTTAATAATTTTTTATCATTTTATATCTTTTATACATATAATATGATTTGAGCCACATCTTTATAATTTTAAATATTTTTACTTTACCATTCAATCAAAACTTCTTTTGATTATTTATATCAATTTTATAAATATAATTATAATATAATTTTTTCACGAATAAGTATGCTATAATTTGGTTTGGATTAAAGTCTTGGTTACGTACTACTGGAAAAATATATATGTACTTTCTCCTAATTAAGCCTTGGTTACGTACTACTGGAAAAATATATATGTACTTTCTCCTAATTACATTTGCATTTAGTTTAGTGTGATTTTGCGGATTCGGAAAGGCAAATCAAAAAGGGACAATGATGAGTAAATATATTAAAATATAATATAATGCGTTTTCTCCTTCTGTTATTACGTTTTTTTAATAATCTTTCGATATTATGTAAGTTAAGTAAAATTCGATTCGATTCGAAAAAAATAAATTTTTTAAATTTTAAAATAAGCGAATCGAGTTATTTAAATCAAATCGATTTTTTTTTTCAAAATTTAAAATTTAAATTCAAATAACTCGAATAATTCAAATAAATGAATACCAAACTATAATATTTTACATTTCCCCATGCTTTTTTACTTTCTCCTAAAAATTTTTACTTATTCCCACTTTTCTTTCAAAACTTTTACCCTTCTTCTATTCCACTCCCCGCCTACCCCAAACCCATTTTCCCCCTATATTTTTGTTGAATATCCCCCCAAATTTTACTCTCCAAATTTTTATTTCCCCTAAACTTTTACTTCTCACCCTTTACCCTAAATAAAAATCAAAATCATCCAAAAAATCTTTAAACCTAAATAGTAATAATTTTATTTATATCTATTATTTATATTATTAAATTAATTTTTACATTTTTACTATTTATATTATTGAATTGTTTAATCATATTAAACCTTTATAAATTTCTGTTAAACTTGAATTATTAATGATGCCATAAAATATTCTTATTAAAATTTTATATTGGTATCAACTTCATATTTTATCTTTAAAATAACTTTTATAAAAAATCACATTTTTACATTTAATATATTTTAATTTCAACATACACAAGTGACAAGAATCGAAGATAATTGAAGCGACTAAGTAAGCAAAAAAGCTAACTCGTATATAAAAATTAATAAATAAATTATAAGGAGATGAAAGTTAATAATAAATTTACTTACGGAAAACAAATTTAATTACGTAGGTGACAGTTATTACAAAGATCTAATTTAACTTGAACAAATATATTTAATTCGATTCAATCAATTACGAACTTATTACTATGGTTTTTTTAATAACCTTCCATTATTACATTCATCAATCATAGTGTTTGAATTACTTACAAATAATTAAGTGATGTAAACACATTTTAATTTTTAGATGTAACTTTTTCCTGTAATCTCCCCTTAAAATCTTCCATAATGCACGTGCAAATATAAAATTAAAGTTAAATAACACGTGTCATTCAATAGTCACTACCACTTTTGAAATAAATAAGAGGCCACCTAAACATGTTTCCATATGCTTGAATATATTGCTATATTATATAGTACATGATATCTAATTTTAACATAATCCATCTAGTCAAATATATAATTACCTGCTTTTAATATTATCTTTTATTACATTATATTAGCAACATACTAGAATCGGTAAACATATGTATTAAATATGAAATTTTTTGTTAAAAAGAAATAGTATAAAGTGATTACATCAACCTGTTAATATTAATCAGGCAAGGACACATTATGATCAACAAGTAATAAATTTTATACCGAAATTGGAGGTTTTTCAAACAACTGTAAAATTGAATTACCGACTGCAATATACTTAGCCATATGATCTGCAACCCTATTATGTTCCTTTGAGATGTGGCATGTGACAGCCCTAAAGTGACCCTAGTCGGAAAGTGGTTTCGGGACCGCTAAACCGAGTCACCAAATTATTTGAATATGATATCTATTGTCTAAAATATGTGATTATGAACGTGTGAAGGTTTTAAGCTTCGATTTAGTAAATTGCATGTGAAATTAGTCGATAGGACTTATATGTGACACTTTTGAAATGTGATAGGTAAATCTATAAGGATCTATTAGTGCATGTAATCAAAGGGGTGGACTTGCATGTTAATTTCCCCCTTTTTAATTGCTAGTGGCAGGCCATGACAAAGGGTGATGGGCAAAACATGTCATAAAATATGTTGTGACAATGGTGTATGTTAGGAAAAATAAAATAAGGAGTATGGGTAATAAAGAAATGGAAAAAAAAAAAAAGAATGGTGTGAGTGTTCCCCCCCATTGCCGTGAGTTGAGGGAAAGAAGAAAAAAAAAAAGTGTCCATCATTTTTCACTTCTTTTGGCTGAAAATTCTAAGGAAGAAAGAAAATAAGTTGTGTTCTTTGGTTCTTCTTGGCCGATTTAAGAGGGGGAAGAAAGGAGTGAAGCAATCGGTCATCTTAGGTCGATGTTAAGGTAAGGAAGTTGATACTAGTTCTTGAAATCCTAGTTGATTTTGAGTGAGATATCAAGTTATTGTTGGTAACCCATGTTGAAATTGTGATTTTGGAATAAATAAGGTTTTCGGCTATGGAGATTAATAAGGGTGATGGTTGTGTTTCATGCTAAATCTTGATGATTATGAGTTCCTTTCTTGGGTCTACCTTAGATCCATGAAGTATACTTTTATTTGGTGTTGTTGGAAGTATCGACCATGGTATATCCATAAGCATGATTTATGCTTATTGCATGATAGGTAAGATTTGTGTTTTGGATATATGTTTATATTTGGTTATAATCAACTTGTGATTCGGCTCTCGCACATATATATATATATATATATATATGTTTGCACATGATGTATTGGTATGACATATATACTATCTCAAGGTATATATTTACATATGATGATGTTTCGGTTATGAAGTAAATGATTGATGCGTATTGAGTTACAATATGTAATGCGTTAGTTAGTAAAATGTATGCCATTTATGTGTGATATTAAGTATATAATTGGCCTCAACATGGACATGCATATTCGGCCACATGAGGTGGATTGGTGTGCATGCATTAGGTTAGAGGCAAGCATATTGATGCCTATTCTTGGCTTAGATAATCGGCTAAAAGAGAGTGTGGACTATTGTGTTGAGTTAGATTCATGATTTCGTACATATGTGACTTTAATGTCTAATGAATATATATGGGCTAAGTACCTTTAGTTCCTCTTTTTGATACCCAAATGATTAAATCAATTTGTTTGTCAATTTAAGCTCAAGAGCAAAGGGGAACTAATCCGATAAAGGGAAGGAAAAAGTGGTCGAATAGCCATCGAAATCGTTCGACAACATCCGAGGTAAGTTTTCGAGTAATGGAACTTAGATTATGATTTGATTAGATCATGTTTTAAGCAAATCAAAATCATGCTCTTTGTGTGTGGCTATTGAGCCGAAATTGCAAGTGTGAAAAGTGCCTTGTGTTTGAGTTTTGCTAATGAAAATGAAATACGAATGTGTCATGATTTATTGATAAATGTGCATGGTTATTCGAATGATGTCCGGGCTAAGTCCCGAAGGCTTTGTGCTAAGTGACTATATCTGGACTAAGATCCGAAGGCATTCGTGCGAGTTACTAAATCCGGACTAAGATCTGAAGGCATTTGTGCGAGTTACTAAATCCGGGTTAAGTCCGAAGGCATCTGTGCGAAGTTACTATAACCGGCTATGTCCCAAGGCATTTGAACGAGTAGCTATATCCGGTTAAACTCAAGGTACGTGATTCGGGAATGAATGAACTTACTGTAAAAATTTCAGTTAATACGCTTGTGAAATCCCAACAATGAGGTATGTTTCGGTATGTGCTTTGAATTAGTTGAGCCCTTACAAATAAGTATTCGCTCAGTTGATAAATGAGCTACCGGCCTTTGGCTAAGTTGATCTTTGTGTATGAATATAAGGGTTGGTAATGTGAAGTAAGTATGATATTGAGAATTTGTGCATATGAAATTATCTGTTTAGCTACATGAATGCTATACTTTGGTTGTGTTTAAATTCATGGCTCAAACTTACTAAGCATTAAATGCTTACTCCGTTTTCTTTGATTTTCTGTTTTATAGATTTTGGTTCTTCAGCTATCGGACTCGGATTTTGAAGTCGGTTGCCCACACTATCGAAGCTCCTTCTTGGTATACTATTTTGGTTGAACTTTGAAATGGCATGTATAGGACTACCCTTTTGTTGTAGGTCATGTACCTTTCGGTTTTGTGTAAATTTGGATGGCCATGCGAAAATGGCTTAAGTATACTTTGGGCATGGTATTATAATCATTGTATGTTGTTCATTAAGAGGTATGGAAATGTTTGGAAACGATTAGCCATTGGGATGGTTAATCATGATCATATTTTGTGCTATTTATGTTTAAGGGCTAGTTGAAACATGGAAACTATGAAATAGGTAAAGCCTACCTTAAAGACAGATGCTGACAGCTGCAGTGACGTGGATGTGAAAAATCACTAAAAATATTAGGAATGGAATTAAATAGTGAATAAATTATGTAAACGAACCTTGACGAGTCTATTTTCATAAGAGAGTAACGAAACAATCATATGAATAGTATGTTAAGAGATATTTAATTTTTCGTGAGATAGGGCCAGAACAGTTTCTGGAGTCCCTATTCCGACTTTGGAAATTCATTATAAATTTACCAGAGATAATTAGAAGTCATGCCATATATGTACAGATTCCTTTTCGAGTCTAGTTTCCATAGAAACAAACGGCATCAGTATTGAAGCCCTGTATAGGGAGATATCCAAATCGTAATACAGGAAGGTCAGTGTAGTCGCACCCTGTAACAGGGGAGACTTTAACTAATAAACTGTACTAATTGGCCTGACCAAAAATTTTATAAAATAATTTATAGATGCATATATGAGTCTAGTTTTAAGGAAAAATCACGAAACTGATTTTCGAGTTGTGGAACTCAAGATATGATTTTTAAGGTGACAGTGACACAGTTAGCCGGCTGTCTGGAAATTTTAAAATGAACTGCAAGTAAGTGGATTAAGCCGTTAACCCCTCGTGTCCGACTCGGCGACGATCTCGGTGCAAGGGTGTTACAGTTTTATTGGTATCAGAGCTACGGTTTAGTCGATTCTAGGACTACCGTAATGCGTTTGGGATTAGCTATACATGCCATTTTATGTGATTATTTGATAGTGTGGTGATTTCTGACATTTGCAAATGTGTTTATTTATAGTAATGGATCCCGATCCCGACCGAGTGGTAGCTGATGATCTTGAGAGTGTAGCGCCTGCTCCCGCACAAGGGACAGCGCTGGCGGACTCTCAACCTAATGCTAGTAATCCGAATGACGAAGCTAGACAAGCTTTCTACAGCGTGATGAATGATTGGTTCAACCAATACATTCGAACTAATCTGATTGCTCCACAACCTCCATTCCCGACAAATACCACCCCCGCACCTACGATACCTCCGGTAGCTGACCAAATAAGGTCAAATAAGCCCCCAGTTGACAGAATCCGAAAACACGGGGCTACTGAATTTAAAGCTACGGACAGCGATGATGCTGAGCAAGCTGAATTTTGGTTGGACAACACTATCCGGGTACTTGATGAGCTATCTTGCACACCCGATGAGTGCCTAAAGTGTACTATCTCCTTGCTACGTGATTCGCCTACTATTGGTGGAATACGTTGACTTCATTGTGCCTAGAGAGCAAGTAACTTGGGAGTTTTTCCAAACCGAGTTTGAAAAAAGTATATCATCGAGATTTATGGATCAAAACGGAAGGAATTTCTTGAACTTAAATAAGGTTCCATGTCGGTTACTGACTATGAACGAAAATTTGTGAGGCTTAGCCAGACATGACGAGAATGCATTTCCTCGAAGCCGTAATGTGTAAACGTTTGAGGATGGACTAAATGATGATATAAAGTCAGTATGTTGGCATCTTGGAAATTCGAGAATTTGTGGTACTTGTTGAGCGAGCTTGCAAGGCCGAGGAGCTCAAGATGGAGAAAAGAAAAGCCGAGGTGGGAGCAAGGGAGTTTCAGAAGAGGTCTTGGGAAGCCCTTCCCACGATCATCGAAGAAATTTAGAGATGGCTTGGGCGGTCTAGGGACGCTGGGCTTTTCTAGACGAGATCGTGATCGACCCCTGAGCACACGAGTCACTTCGATCGCCATGTTGGAAATGACCGTCGAGATGAGCGGAATGCCGATATTGTGGTAAATGGCATTCGGGAGTTGTAGGTTCCATGACCGCTCTGTTACAAGTGCAGTCACCACCACTTTATCAAAGATTGCCCGAGATTGTGCGAGCAGAATGTAAATCGAGTGGGAAACCGGTGCTACCACCGCTCGGGGTAGACCATCTAGGAATACGGGCAATGCTAGCGGCGGTCGAGAGGATCTAGAGATGCTACCACCAGATCCGAGGCTCGTGCTCTGCTAGGGCTTATACCATACGCCGCACGCGAGGATGCTTCCTCGCCGGATGTTATTACCGTACTTTCACTCTCTTTGATACTAATGTGATTGCTTTGATTGACCTGGTTCTACTCATTCTTATATATACTGAAACCTTAGCATCCAAGAAGACTCTACCTATTGAGTCTCTCGAGTTTGTAATTCGTGTCAAATCCCTTGGGTCGTTACGTGCTTGTTGACAAAGTGTGTAAGAAATGCCCCCTAGTAATTCGAGGTTCCTGTTTTCCGGTGGACTTGATGCTTTTGCCGTTCGATGAATTTGATGTTATTCTTGGTTTGGATTGGTTGGCCGTGCATGATGCGGTTGTGAATTGCAAAAGCAAGACTATTGAATTGAGGTGCGCAAATAACGAGATAATCCGAGTTGAGTCTACGGACTTAAAGGGGTTGCCAGCTGTAATATCAGCAATGTTGGCCTAGAAATATGTAAGAAAGGGGTGCGAAGCATACCTTGCGTATGTACTTGATGACAAGGAATTGGAAAAGAAACCCGAATCTGTGCCGGTAGTTTGTGAATACTCGGATGTTTTCCTAAAATTCTGGGTTTACCACTGTTCGGAAGTAGAGTTTGGTATTGAGCTTGTACAGGACTACGACAATTTCGATAGCTCCGTATCATATGGCACCAACCGAGTTAAAAGAATTGAAAGCTCAGTTGCAAGAGTTGACGGATAGAGGTTTCGCTCGACCAAGTTTCTCACCTTGGGGTGCACCAAGATTGTTTGTGAAAAGAAGGACGGAACCATGAGGTTGTGCATTGACTATCGTCACCGAATAAAGTGACGATAAAGAATAAATATCCGTTACCGCGTATTGATGACTTGTTTGATCAACTAAAGGGAGCCTCAGTGTTTTCAAAGATAGATTTGAGATCGGGGTATTACCAGTTGCAAATTCGAGATTCGGATATACCCAAATCTGCTTTCAGAACGAGATACGGCCACTATGAGTTCTTAGTGATGCCGTTTGGGCTCACTAATGCCCCTGCGGTATTTATGGATTTGATGAATCGGATCTTCAGACAATATTTAGACCGGTTCGTAGTTGTGTTCATTGATGACATCTTGGTCTATTCAAGAGACGAGACCGAACATGCTGAGCACCTGAGATTAGTGTTGCAAATTTTACGGGATAAGCGGTTATATGCTAAGTTCAAGAAGTGTGAGTTCGGTTAAGAGAGGTTAGCTTCTTGGGTCACGTGGTATCCGTGATCGGTATTCGAGTTGACCGAGCAAAATTTCAGCCATACTTAACTGGAAGCCTCAGAAATATTATTAAGGTTCGAGCTTTTGGGACTTCTTGGTTACTACCGACGGTTTGTAAAGGTTTCTCGATGATAGCCACACCCATGACGGCTACTTCAAAAGATGTTAAGTTCGAATGGACGGAAAAATGTCGAAAAGTTTTGATCAACGAAAACTTATTTGACTGGAAGCTCCAATTTTAGTGCAACTCGAATCGGGCAAAGAGTTTGTCATCTATAGTGACGCCTCCTACTTGGGTTAGGTTGCGTATTGATGCAAGAAGATCGAGTTGTGGCCTATGCGTCGAGACAATTAAAGCCACATGAGAAAAATTATCCGACCCATGATCTCGAATTAGCTGCCATCGTATTCGCCTTGAAAATATGGCGACATTACTTATTTGGTGAGAAGTGCCATGTATTTTCGGATCACAAAAGTCTCAAATATTTGATGACTCAAAGAGACTTGAATCTGCGACAAAGGCGTTGGCTTGAGTTGTTGAAAGATTATGAGCTGGTCATTGATTATCACCCGGGAAAGGCTAATGTGGTTGCGGACGCCTTAAGCCGGAAATCACTATTTGCTTTACGAGCAATGAATGTACACTTGTCTGTTCTACCCGACAATGTGTTAGTAGCCGAATTAAAGGCCAAACCATTATTGATTCATCAAATTCGTGAAGCTCAGAAAGTCGACGATGAGTTGGTTGCAAGACGGGCTGAATGTGTTCCGAATGAGGAATCGGAGTTTCAAATTGATGATGACGATTGTTTGAGGTACAGAAATCGGTTGTGTGTTCCAAGAAATTCAGAACTCATTTCGATGATTCTGAACGAAGCTCATTGTAGCCGAATGTCAATTCACCCGGGGAGTACAAAAATGTACCACGACCTAAGACGTCAGTTTTGGTGGCATGGTATGAAACGAGACATTTCCGATTTTGTTTCGAAGTGTTTAATATGTCAGCAAGTGAAGGCGGAACATCAAGTGCCTACAGGTTTGCTCCAACCGATCATGATACCTGAATGAAAATGGGATCAAGTAACAATGGATTTTGTATCTGGGCTGCCAGTGTCGGTAAGTAAGAATAATTTGTGAAAGTCTGAAGCAGCATCAGATCGTCAGAAGTCGTACGCGGATTTAAAACGAAGAGATATTGAGTATCTGGTGGGAGACAAAGTGTTTCTTAAGGTGTCGCCTTGGAAAAAGATACTCAGATTTGGCCGTAAGGGCAAATTGAGTCCGAGATTTGTTGGGCCGTATGAGATCTCCGAACGAGTTGGCCCAGTTGCATATAGGTTGCTTTTACCCCCTGAACTCGAAAGGATCCACAACGTTTTTCATGTTTCGATGCTTGACGTTCAGATCCGATCCTTCACACGTAATAAACCCCTCCGAGGTCGAAATTCAAGCTGATATGAGTTATGAAGAAGAACCGATTCGTATCCTAGCTCGTGAAGTGAAGGAGTTGTGAAACAAAAGGGTTTCGTTAGTAAAAGTGTTATGGCTCAAACACGGGATGGAAGAAGCTACTTGGGAACCCGAGAACTCTATGAAAGAGCGATACCCAAACCTATTTACCGGTAAGATTTTCGGGGACGAAAATTTCTTAAGTGGGGGAGAGTTGTGACAGCCCTAAAGTGACCCTAGTCGGAAAGTGGTTTCGGGACCGCTAAACCGAGTCACCAAATTATTTGAATATGATATCTATTGTCTAAAATATGTGATTATGAACGTGTGAAGGTTTTAAGCTTCGATTTAGTAAATTGCATGTGAAATTAGTCGATAGGACTTATGTGTGACACTTTTGAAATGTGATAGGTAAATCTATAAGGATCTATTAGTGCATGTAATCAAAGGGGTGGACTTGCATGTCAATTTCCCCCTTTTTAATTGCTAGTGGCCGGCCATGACAAAGGGTGATGGGCAAAACATGTCATAAAACATGTTGTGACAATGGTGTATGTTAGGAAAAATAAAATAAGGAGTATGGGTAATAAAGAAATGGAAAAAAAAAAAGAATGGTGTGAGTGTTCCCCCATTGCCGTGAGTTGAGGGAAAGAAGAAAAAAAAGTGTCCATCATTTTTCACTTCTTTTGGCTGAAAATTCTAAGGAAGAAAGAAAACAAGTTGTGTTCTTTGGTTCTTCTTGGCCGATTTGAGAGGGGGAAGAAAGGAGTGAAGCAATCGGTCATCTTAGGTCGATGTTAAGGTAAGGAAGTTGATACTAGTTCTTGAAATCCTAGTTGATTTTGAGTGAGATATCAAGTTATTGTTGGTAACCCATGTTGAAATTGTGATTTTGGAATAAGTAAGGTTTTCGGCTATGGAGATTAATAAGGGTGATGGTTGTGTTTCATGCTAAATCTTGATGATTATGAGTTCCTTTCTTGGGTCTACCTTAGATCCATGAAGTATACTTTTATTTGGTGTTGTTGGAAGTATCGGCCATGGTATATCCATAAGCATGATTTATGCTTATTGCATGATAGGTAAGATTTGTGTTTTGGATATATGTTATATTTGGTTATAATCAACTTGTGATTCGGCTCTCGCATATATATATATATATATATATATGTTTGCACATGATGTATTGGTATGACATATATACTATCTCAAGGTATATATTTACATATGATGATGTTTCGGTTATGAAGTAAATGATTGATGCGTATTGAGTTACAATATGTAATCGTTAGTTAGTAAAATGTATGCCATTTATGTGTGATATTAAGTATATAATTGGCCTCAACATGGACATGCATATTCGCCACATGAGGTGGATTGGTGTGCATGCATTAGGTTAGAGGCATGCATATTGATGCCTATTCTTGGCTTAGATAATCGGCTAAAGAGAGTGTGGACTATTGTGTTGAGTTAGATTCATGATTTCGTACATATGTGACTTTAATGTCTAATGAATATATATGGGCTAAGTACCTTGAGTTCCTCTTTTTGATACCCAAATGATTAAATCAATTTGTTTGTCAATTTAAGCTCAAGAGCAAAGGGGAACTAAATCCGATAAAGGGAAGGAAAAAGTGGTCGAATAGCCATCGAAATCGTTCGGCAACATCCGAGGTAAGTTTTCGAGTAATGGAACTTAGATTATGATTTGATTAGATCATGTTTTAAGCAAATCAAAATCATGCTCTTTGTGTGTGGCTATTGAGCCGAAATTGCAAGTGTGAAAAGTGCCTTGTGTTTGAGTTTTGCTAATGAAAATGAAATACAAATGTGTCATGATTTATTGATAAATGTGCATGGTTATTCGAATGATGTCCGGGTTATGTCCCGAAGGCTTTGTGCTAAGTGACTATATCCGGACTAAGATCCGAAGGCATTCGTGCGAGTTACTAAATCTGGACTAAGATCTGAAGGCATTTGTGCTAGTTACTAAATCCGGTTAAGTCTCGAAGGCATCATGCGAGTTACTATAACCGGGCTATGTCCCAAGGCATTTGAACGAGTAGCTATATCCGGTTAAACTTGAAGGTACATGATTCAGGAATGAATGAACTTCTTGTAAAAATTTCAGTTAATACGCTTGTGAAATCCCAACAATGAGGTATGTTTCAGTATGTGCTTTGAATTAGTTGAGCCCTTACAAATAAGTATTCGCCGGTTGATAAATGAGCTACCGCCTTTAGCTAAGTTGATCTTTGTGTATGAATATAAGGGTTGGTAATGTGAAGTAAGTATGATATTGAGAATTTGTGCATATGAAATTATCTGTTTAGCTACATGAATGCTATACTTTGGTTGTGTTTAAATTCATGGCTCAAACTTACTAAGCATTAAATGCTTACTCCGTTTTCTTTGATTTTCTGTTTTATAGATTTTGGTTCTTTAGCTATCAGACTCGGGATTTTGAAGTCGAACTCGCCCACACTATCAAAGATCCTTCTTGGTATACTATTTTGGTTGAACTTTGAAATGGCATGTATAGGACTACCCTTTTGTTGTAGGTCATGTACCTTTCGGTTTTGTGTAAATTTGGATGGCCATGCGAAAATGGCTTAAGTATACTTTGGGCATGGTATTATAATCATTGTATGTTGTTCATTAAGAGGTATGGAAATGTTTGGAAACGATTAGCCATTGGGATGGTTAATCATGATCATATTTTGTGCTATTTATGTTTAAGGGCTAGTTGAAACATGGAAACTATGAAATAGGTAAAGCCTACCTTAAAGACAGATGCTGACAGCTGCAGTGACGTGGATGTGAAAAATCACTAAAAATATTAGGAATGGAATTAAATAGTGAATAAATTATGTAAGCGAATCTTGACGAGTCTATTTTCATATGAGAGTAACGAAACGATCATATGAATAATATGTTAAGAGATATTTAAGTTTTTGTGAGACAGGGCTAGAACAGTTTCTGGAGTCCCTATTCCGACTTTGGAAATTCATTATAAATTTACCAAAGATAATTAGAAGTCATACCATATATGTACAGATTCCTTTTCGAGTCTAGTTTCCATAGAAACAAACTGAATCAGTATTGAAGCCCTGTACAGGGAGATATCCAAATCGTAATGCAGGAAGGTCAGTGTAGTCGCACCCTGTAACAGGGGAGACTTTAACTAATAAACTGTACTAATTGGCCTGACCAAAAATTCTAGAAAAAAATTTGTAGATGCATATATGAGTCTAGTTTCATGGAAAAATCACAAAACTGATTTTCGAGTTGTGGAACTCAAGATATGATTTTTAAGGTGACAGTGATACAGTTAGCCGGCTGTCTGGAAATTTTTAAAATGAACTGTGCAAGTAAGTGGATTAAGCCCGTTAACCCCTCGTGTCCGACTCCGGCGACGGTCTCGGGTACGGGGTGTTACCTGGCACATTCTTACATTCTCTTTCCTGCACAGAAATCAATGCAAAAGCCTTAACTCCACTACCTGCTAACAGAAATTCTACCAACAGAGCATTATCACATTCCACTTCAATCTTCCTGAACCCTTTTTCCCAAGAATTGCTTTACCTTCATCTTTGAAAATGGATTCCCTACCCAATGACATCGAGTAATCGCACAACCATTCAACATTTGAGTCTCGAAATACACCTCCAATCGACGCATGAAGTACATTATGTGACACTACCCCATTTGTACTAAGCTTTATCCAATCTTTCCCCAGACGAGACAAATTCAATAAAGAGCGCATGGATCTAGGATGATTCAATTTCACATCCGTCTCTGCATAACTCCTCCCCCATGTATAACCTCTATCGACAATGGCTTGAACACAATTATTACTGTTAGAAGAAACAAAAAAAATATCTTTGTTTTTCCAAAGAAACCAACATAATGTTGAGAACAGAGTTTACCAATTAGTATTAGCGTTACCACAATTCCATTTATTCTGTAAATTCCATAAGAACCATTCATTAAATAGAAGAGAGAAAAAAAATTAGAAACACGCCTCAGAATCACAACAAGCTAAACAACTCTAGAGAAATCACAATCCCGAATTGCATGGACCTCCGTTTCCAAAACACTGATACATCGAGGACAATCATCATCACTAGTCATATGTCTTCGCACTCTTTGACAATTAGTCGACAATCTGTTCTTCCACAAAATCCATAAGAACACTTTCACCCTTTAAGGTGCCCTCAGTTTTCAGATCAAATTCCAAACAGTAGGAGAAGAAGTGTATTCAACATGTACCAACTTCTAATAAGTTTCAGTAGAAGAAAACACATGTATTTTTATCCATTCTAAACTAGGAAATCTTAACCTACTTCTGGTGACAAAGGCATTGTGGCTGAAATTTACAAGATAATATGATCCAGTACAACATCACTAAGACGACTTCAGTCCCAACTTCTATTCTCAAATACCATGTCGCAAACTTGCAAAGTGTCATCCGACTGCCAAGGACCTATATAGAAATCACAAAGAAAACACATTTGCCTAAGCCACACATCGCTCCAAAAGTTCGCTAGATGACCATCTCCAACACACCAATAGACATTAGCAATGATTTTTGACTAAAACTTCATTAAAGACCTCTAAATGAAAGAACAATTACTCCTGGAAATAGAGCTTGGAAGTAAACCTTGTACGTTGTATTTACTCCTCATTACTCTAACCCACAAGGAATATGTATTTGAAAGCAATTGAAAGTCAAGCTTCAACAAGAAAACTTTGTTCTGATCTTCGAGATTTCTTAGACCCAGCCTTTTAGAATCCAACAAAAGACAACACTCACCTCAAGATAATAATGTAGGTTTCCTTGACCCCAAACAAGCTCCTTGAATGAAGTTACGAGTAATCTTCTAAATCCCCCTACACACAAAAATAGGGATACGCATCGTAAACATAAAATAATTTGGAATAGCTAAGAGAATTGACCTTGCTAGAGTTATACGATCAGCTAGAGACAATTTCCTCACTTCCCACCTAGATAATTTTTTTCGTACTTTGTTCACAAAGAAATCAAATGTATTTACTGTAACTTTATTGCGCAACAATAGAAACCCAAGATAAATACCAAGATCCTCCACTTGGTTAAAACCCATCTCAACACAAATAGTATCTATCGAAACCATTTTTGAAAACGAGAATCACTTTGTTTGAAAGAGAAGATTAAAACGGGAGTCCCCACCGATCTTTATTAGGTGTGATCGGATTACCTTTGCTTTAATAAAACATTTTATTTTATTAAAACGGTGTTTTTGGTCTACGAAACTCAAGAGAACGGGTTCGAGAGTCAGTTACGTGCGATGAAGTATTAGCACCCTCGTCACGCCTTAAATTGGTACCGAATTGATTAGTTAGTGTCTTAATGTCGAAAGTTGAAAATCGGGAATGGATTTAAAATACGATCCTTTTTTATTAACGTCGATTTTAAAAATACTTGAATTAGATCAAAATGATTGCTAAAGATTTCCTCGTCTCGAGATATCGGAGTATCACATCCCGTAAGTTAGGACGCGATACCATGAACTCCCGAACGCAAGTTTGTCTTTAATTTTCATTAGAATTCCATGTATTTTAAAACTCGAAAGGATGTTTGGCCATTTAGGATCAATTAGAAAACTGAAACCCCGTAAGTTAGGGCACAATTCCTTGATGTTCCAAAACGCGAAACATTGCCTTATTTTGAAAATTTTTTGTTTTTGAACAATAGTGAGTACGATATTTAAATGACATGTGTTATTTGTTTGGGTTAAAACAAAACGATTTATTGGATAAATGTAACGAGGCTTGATTCATAAGGCGATGATATGAAATAAAAATATGGTAATGAGCCTAGAACAATGATACATGAACACAATATTATACAAATGAAAAACAATAATACAAAAATACGAAATAAATGAATTAAAAATACACACAATGGCAATATACAAAGAATTATCATTTAAATACCAACATCAATGAATAAAGACCAACGAATTAAATAATAATTTTTAAAAAAGTATAAAGCAAATTAAAATAAATAAAATGTGAACAAATTTTAAAATGATAATAAATGAGTTTAAAATAAATAATGTGAAAAAAGAATTTTAAAATCTATATTACAAAAACAAATTTAAAAATGATACATATGAATAATTTTAAAATAGATAATATATATACATATATATAAAAGTGTAAAATAAATAATATATATATATATATATATATATATATAAAACCTAAAATAAATAATAATAAAACCATTTTAAATAAATAAAAGAGTTTAAAATAAGGTAGCAATTTAAAACAAGTAATAAAACAATAATACGTAAAAACAAGTTTAAAATAATATATAAAGCAAGTTTACAGTAAATAGTATGAAATAACTTAAAAATATTTGATATATAATTCAATTTAAAATACAATAAAATAATATATAGTAACTTTAAACGAATAGTTTATATAAAAACATTTTAAAATAACGTAAAAGCTTAAAATAAATAATATGTGGAAAAAGAACTTTAAAGTAAATAATATATAAAAGTTTTAACATGAATAAAATATAAAAACTTAAAATGAATAATAATAATAATAAAACAAATATTTTTAAAAAAGGAATAAATAAATAAATAGGCAGATGAATGGCCAGGTTGAAATTGGATCAAAACTTAAGGGTAAAAATTGTAAATAATGAAAAAAAGCTATTAGGGACCGAAGTGAAACACGCTAAAACAATGAGGGACCAATTGGGAAATATTCCTATCCTTTAGGCGCAACGTTCCAGCACGGACCTGAATGTAAACAAAAATAAATTATGCGGTTAGATTTATAAAAATGAATAAAGTAAATGAAATGGCTAAATTGCAGCGCGCACAAAGGCGGAGGGACCTCGTGCATAAATATCCCAATAATGAGAAACACGCGGATCCCCCTGGGTATGGGTCGGATTCGGGTTCCCTCCCCCAAACGTCGCCGTTTTGAGGTGTGTAGGGAGGGTCTGAAACTACGTCGTTTCGACGTTGTATTTAATCCCAATTTTTTTTTAAAATCTTTCATTTTTCTTTCTTTTTTCAGAAGTAGAGAGCAGCCCCCCTTTTCTTCATTTTCTCCTCTGCTATGGTTTTGAAAACCCATCATCGCTGTTGTCGTCGCGGTGCCACCGTGGGCGGTGGTTGGAGTCGCGTGGAAATGGGGGGTTTTTAGCCCTTGTTTCACAGCATCCGCGAAAGCTAAGCCTCTCTCGATCCGAAAAGATGAAAAGGGAGGGCTCTCGACCCCTTTTGCGTCCGATTGCGACAACAGAGAAAAGCTCTCCGCCGATGCGGTCACGGAGTGTCTCCAGTAGGCCCTCTTCTTCTTTTTATTATTATTTTATTTAAAATCGATTTAAAATAAAAATAAGAAAAAAGAAAGAAATTGAAAAAAGGAAAAAATGAGAAGAAAACAAAGAAGAAAATCGAAAATCAACCTTTTTTCTTCTGTTTTGCTTTTGATTTCTGAAATATGCGTATAATACAATTTTTTTTTATTCTCTAAAATCCTCCTCTATTACAATCGATTTGATGGCTTTATAGCCGAAATACACTATTCTATTCTACTGTTTTTCGTACTGTTTGCGTGTTCGTAGCAGCATTGCAGCGGAGAAGGTGCTGACACCACGTGAGGAGCTTCGCGGCGCAAAGGCTAGGGGCTAGGGTTTTCCCATCCGAAAATTTGTTTAAGTTTTGGGCCATGGGCCTCTATTTTTTGGGTTAGGTTTAGATTGGGTTTGTTGGGCTTCGTTTTTGCCCGGGCCAAAATTGGGCTGTACAATATCCATAAGGTTGTCTGGTGTATTAGGAGAAAACAACACCTGTGATTTACTTTTATTCACTTTTTGACTAGAAAAATGATAGAAAGTGTCTAAAATACCATTCACAATATTCGCTTAACCCATACTAGCTTCACAGAATAGCATCAAATCATCAGTAAAGAACAAGTGAGATAATATCAGGCCTCTTTGTGAAAGGAATAATGGCTTCCAAGAGCTTCATTCAACCACCTCCCCAACAAGATGCCCCACTCTCTTTATACACAACACAAAAAGATAAGGAGATAGAGGATCTCCCTACCTAATTCCCCGTGTAGGCTAAAAAGATTCTGTAACAACACCATTCTTTAGAACCTGAAGAGTCTACGAGGATGCACAATTTATAATCACATCAAATAAATGCAAAGGAAACCCAACTTTAGATAGTGTGTCCTTCAGAAAATCCCATATAATTCTATCGTAAGCTTTCTCCAAATCAAATCTTTAGCACCATCCCATATTTACTACCCTTAAAAGACTTCAATGAATGCACAACTTGTGCCAAAACTATATTATCAGTGATATTCCTACCCGGGATAAAACTTACTTGGTTCTGACAAGTTAGCTTAACCATCTGTGGTCTTAGCCTATTAATTATAGTCTTTGTAATAATCTTGTAAAAAACTGTTCACAAATAGATCGGTCTAAAATGATAAATTCTCTTCAGACTTTGGATGTTAGGCAGTAGTACCAGTAAGGTTTTGTTCAAATTAGGATCTAACAACTGACCTCGCAATGCCTACTTGACTAGAGAACATATTGAGGCCTAATAATATCCTATTGAGATTGAAAAAACTTCTCTTGAAAACAATCCACCCTAGATGCTTTTAGTGGAGCCATACCAAAAACCGTTCTACGAACTTCATCATTAGAAACCATTTAGACTAAACTCCCTCTCTCATCGGACTACAATAAAGGAAATTTTACTATGGAATGAAAATACACCACTAATTGAATAATCCACATTGTACAGCTCTCTGAAAAAATTTACAACATGCTACTTCAATTCCTCATCATCAAAGCACCAATCACCACTCTCAATGATAAGACCCTTTATCTTATACCTTTTTTGCCTAGCCAATGTATGGCTATGAAAGTAAATCGTATTCTTATCACCATTCTTGAGCCAAACTGATCTTGATTTTTGAAATCACAACAACTCTCATGCTTTAACACTTTTTCTATTTTCCGTTGAAGCTCAAGTTCACGAGAGCGAAGTCTTGTAGAATTTTGCCACTCTAACACTCTTTGCACCCTTTCCAACTTTGAGACCAACCTCTTTTTACACACTAAAATGTTACCATAAACACGCTTATTCCACTCTTGAACAACTTCCTGGACATGCTCTAAATTCTCATTAACCCTCATCTTATTATTTAAATTATTACTAACTAGGTATCTAAAATCTTCATGAAGCATCCAACTTGCAAGACAACAAAGTGGTCATTCACTCTTTATCACATTCGGATGGAGTGTGATTAAAATTGGCTTATTATTCAATTTCAGTCTATGAAGGTTCCTAATAAAACAGTCAGGTGCAAAGGAATTCCAATCTAAATTACAAATGGCCTTATGCAATCTTTGAGACAAGTCCCTTTGACACAAAGTAAATTGGGCTCCACTAGCTCCCAAGTATCGCAATCCATTTCTAAACAAAACTTGTGAAATCGTCTGCACCCAATTATTGAAACAAAATCACCACCCACTCTCTCTGAGCTAATAATAATTGAATCAAAATCTCCAACCAGAATCCAAAAACCAACTAATGAATCTGCCAAAGAATCTAATAACTTCCATAACTTCTTTCTCATTTATGATTGTGGACTACCATAAATAACTAAACAAATAAAGCTATCAGAACCTTGCTTATTATGAATCCACAAATGAATCACCTAACAATGAATTTCCAAAATATCCTCATTCCAGCATAACCAAATTGTTGGGAAATGTACTCATATTGTATTAAACATGTAATTATTTTCTATTTATTTGAATGATGAATAAATAAATAAAGTTAATTTCACATTTAACACCCCTATTTTTGCTGGTATAATCAGTAGGTGAAGAAGAAGAAGGAAAAAAATGACAACTTTTCTTTTTGTTTTATTTTATTTCCAAATAAGTCACCTAATGCCCACCAAACTTTGACATTTGACCATTCTTGTCCCTTATGGCTGGCCATCCAAATTTTAAGGGTCTACTTGCTCTCTAAAGACCCCCAATTTTGGTTACCTAGCTATTTAACATATTTAGTTAGTAAAACAAAACTTTTGCCCTTTATGCGATTTAGTCCTTTTTCACAATTAAGCTCTCAAACGCTAAAATTAATTCACCAAAATTTTCATGCACTTATATAATCATGATATAATACCAAAATAATAATAAAAATAATTTCTCCGACTTCAGATTTGTGGTCCCGAAACTACTGTTGCCCAAAAGTCGGGCTATTACAATTTTCCCCCTTAGGGATTTTCGTCCCCGAAAATCTTACCGGTGAACAAGTTCAGTTATTGGTCTCTCATAGTCTCCTCAGTTTCTCACGTGGGTTCTTCAACTCTATGTCTATGCCATAAAACTTTCACAAGTGCTATACTCTTATTCCTCAACTGTTTAACCTCTCGAGCCAAAATCTTAATCGGCTCTTCGCCGTAAGTCATATCTGAGCTAATTTCAACCTCTACCGGTGAAATCATGTACAAGGGGTTAGAATAGTAACGGCACAACATAGACACATAGAATACATCGTGGATCTATTCTAACTCAAATGGCAAGGCTAATCAGTATGTTACCGGTCCAATTCTCTCGGTCACCTCATAAGGTCCAATAAACCGTGGACTTAGTTTTCCTTTCTTACCGAACCTGAGGACTTTATTCCACGGGGATACTTTTAAAAATACCTTATCACCAACTTGAAACTCGATCTGTTTTCATTTCAAATCTGCGTAGGATTTCTGTCTATCAGAAGCGGCCCTTAAACAAACGAGAATCACCTGAACTTTTTTTTTGATCTCTTTGACTAAGTTAACCCCGTGAATCTAACTCTCTTTAAGCTCGGTCCAATATAAGGGCGTCCGGCACTTACGCCCATATAAAGCTTCATAAGACGCCATTTTCAAACTCGATTGATAGCTATTGTTGTAGGCAAACTCTACCAGCGGTAAATACCTTTCCTAACTGCCTTGAAACCCGAGAATACAACACCGCAACATATCTTCCAATATCTGAATTACTCTTTCCGACTGACCGTCGGTTTGCAAGTGGAAAGCAGTGCTAAAATTTAACTTTGTCCACAAAGCTTCTTGTAACTTTTTCCAAAATCGTGAGGTAAATCTTGGATCTCTATCTGAAATAATGACAAGGGTACTCTATAAAGTCTCACGATTTTGGAGACGTACAAATTCACCAATTTCTCAAGTGGGTAATCGGTATGCACCGGTATAAAATATGCCGAATTTTTTTAGCCTATCAACAACAACCCATATGGCATCCTCAAAAAAGATAGCCCCATACGAAATCTATGGTAACTCGGTCTCATTGCCACTCGAGAACCATTACGAGTTGAAGTAAGCCCGAAGGTACTTGGTGCTCAGCCTTTATTTGTTGACAAACTAAGCATTTTGACACAAACTCCGAGATGTATCTTTTCATACCTAGCCATCAATACATTTTCTTCAAATCATTGTACATTTTCATACATCTGGGGTGTACTGACAAACAACCACTATGCGCCTCAAGTAAGATCTTCTGAATCAACTCGGTAACCTTAGGAAAACAAATCCTATCTCGGAACATAAGACACCCATTGGAACCAATCCAGAAATCTGATTCAGCATCCGACTCACACTGAGTTCTCTTGGCTTGTAATTTCTTATCACTCTTCTGAGCTTTACAAATCTCTTGTTGGAACATGGGTCTAGCTCTCAACTCAGCTAGAATCAAACCATCATCAGTCACAGACAATTGAACATTTATGACCCTCAAGGCGAACAATGACTTCCTACTTAAAGCGTTGGTGACTACATTCACCTTTCTCGGGTGATAATGGATATCAACTCATAGTCTTTTATCAACTCTAACCATCTCTGTTGTTGTAGGTTCAACTCCTTTTGATTCATCAAATACTTGAGACTTTTATGGTCAGTGAACACTCGGCATTTCTCGCCGTACAAATGGTGTCTTCAAAATTTTAAGGCGAACACGATGGCGGCCAACTCTAAATCGTGTGTTGGGTAGTTTCTCTCATGTGGCTTCATCTGTCTTGAGGCATAGGCTATAAACTTACCTTCTTGCATGAGCACGCACCCCAATCCATTCAAGGAGGTGTCACTATACACCACAAATTCTTTTCCCAGTTTCGGTTGCACTAAAACTGGGGCTTCGGTCATCAAAGCCTTTAATGTCTCAAAACTTTGTTGGCACTTTTCTGTCCATTCGAACTTAACCTCTTTTTGTAGCAATCTCATCATCGGAGTAGCTATCATGGAGAACCCTTTAACAAACCGTCCGTAATATCTTGCTAAGCCTAGAAAACTTCTAATCTCTGACACATTCTTCGACGGTTTCCATTCAACAATAGCAGAGATTTTACTCAGGTCAACTCTAACCCATCCGCTGATACGATGTGTCCCAAGGATCCGACTTCCCGAAGCTAACATTCACTTTTGCTAAACTTAGCATACAACTACTTATCTCTCAAAATTTGCAAAATCGTCCGCAAATGTTCCGTATGCTCACTTTCATTACGAGAATAAATCAATATATCATCGATGAAAACAACGATGAACTTATCCAAATATGGTCAGAAAATATGGTCAGAAAACAACCGCAGGGGCATTCGTTAAGCCAAAGGGCATGACGAGGAACTCATAATGGCTATACCTTGTCCGAAAAGTAGTTTTCAGTACATCCTATTCCCTGACTCTCAGTTGGTAATAAGTGGACCTCAGGTCTATCTTTGAAAACACAGTGGCTCCCTTCAATTGGTCAAAAAATCATCGATTCTCGGCAAAGGATACTTATTCTTAACTGTAATCTTGTTGAGTTGTCAGTAGTCTATACATAATCTCATCGATCCATCCTTTTTCTTTACAAATAGCACTGGAGCACCCCACAGGGAAAAGCTTGGTCTCGCAAAACCCTTGTCAGTTAATTCTGTAGCTGTACGTTTAACTCCTTTAATTTTGTTGGAGCTATTCTATACGAAACAATCGAGGTACGTGCTGTACCAGGGACTAACTCGATATTTAACTCAACTTCCCTGGCTGGAGGCAATCCGGGAAATTCTTCCAGAAACATATCCGGGTACTCACATACTACTGGCATTGACTCGATCTTTGATTTAGATACTTGAATATTCAACACAAAAGCGAGATAAGCTTAGCACCCTTTTCTCAAATATTTTTCCGCAGTCCTAAATGATATCACTATAGGCGGGTTATCCGATTCATTTGGTTCAACCCAAAGAACATCCCCGTCTTCACATTTCAACTCAATAGATTTTCTTCCACAATTCACTACAACACTATGAGAAGTTAACCAATCCATACCAAGGATTACATCAAATTCATCAAACGGCAATAATATGAGGTTAATCGGAAAACTATGACCCTTAATTGTCAAGGGACAATTTCTACATACTTGGTCTTTCTACATACTTAGTCAACTAACACATGTTTTCCTAATGGGTTAGACACTTTTAGCACAAATTCAGTAGACTCAACTAGCATATTTATACTGGGTACTAATTTCATACAAACATAGGAATGGGTAGATCCCGGATCAATCAAAGCAACAACAGGTATATCATAGATAGAGAAGGTACCCGTAATCATATCGAGAGACGCAGTCTTGTTGCGAGTGTGAATGGCGTAAGTCCTTGCATGCGCTCGGCCCTTAGACCTTGCAACAGGATCTCTAAGCCCACCTCTGCTGCTAGCCCCACTTCCCGGGTTTTTCTGTGGTCTACCTCTCGAAGGAGCATTACTCTCTCTCATAGCTTGATCTCTATCTTTCTCGACCATCTCGAGACAACTATGAATAAAATGGTCTAGCGACCCATATTTGAAACAACCTCTTTCATTTCCTCGGCACTCCCCGAAATGTCGTCTACCACACTGCGAAAACTCCGGTTTGATCGGTTGAGCACTACCAACGCTCACGATAGAGGTGGTTTGAGCTTTAGACGCTATGTACTATTTATTCTTGTTTCTATTTGAGAATCCTACTGACGCATTTGATCGAATAGGAAACTTTCTTGATCTCTTGGATGAGGTTTGATGTGATTTTCCCATCTGTCTTTTCTTTGAGTCACGATGCTCAATATCAGTTCTTCTCTTCTCTTTGGCCAATTCTTTGACTTTACACGCTCTCTCAACGAGTACCACAAATTCTTTTAACTCTAGGATGCCAACCAAAAATCGGATGTCTTCATTCAACCCATCTTCAAACCTCTTACACATGGTGGCTTCTGTAGATACGCACTCCCGCTCATATTTACTGAGCCTCACGAACTCACATTCATATTTTGTCACTGTCATACGACCTTGCTTCAGTTCAAGAAATTCTTTCCTCTTTTGATCTATGAACCTTTGACTAATATACTTTTTACGAAACTCTTCCTGGAAGAATTCCTAAGTTACCCTTTCTCTCGATACAACTGACACAAGACTATTCCACCATTGGTAGGCCAAGTCTTGTAGGAGTGACACTGCACACTTCACGCACTCTTCAGGAGTGCACGATAGCTCATCAAATACTCTAATGGTATTTTTCAACAAGAACTCTGCTCTCTCTAGGTCATCATCAATATTAGCCTGAAATTCCTCGGCCCCTTACTTTCGAATTCTATCTCTCTCTCCTAACTATTCCTATTCCTTGGGGAGCCATAGGGGCCGATTGAGGAATCAGAGGAGGTGGGGGAGGTGGAGTTTTAGATTTGCACGAACAAACTCCGAGTACCAAGCATCCATCATACAAAGGTAGGCTTTTCTAGCCCCTCCGCCCTGACTCATCGTCACGGGCTCACTTTCAACAGGCGCAGTCCTTTTAGCAGGAGCCGATGCATTACTCTCCAAATCATCCACCATAGCTCCATCGGGATCCATTTACTAAATGAAAACACAATTTATAGTTGTCAGGAGTCATCATACTATCAATATGCAATTATGTCATGTATAGTTAGACTCATACTCACGCTAGGTTAGTCCTAGAATTGACTAAACCATGGATTTGATACCGCTAAATGTAACACCCCTATTTTTGCTGGTATAGTCGGTGGGTGAAGAAGAATAAGGAAAAAATGACAACTTTTCTTTTTGTTTTATTTTATTTCCAGATAAGTCACCTAATGCCCACCAAACTTTGACATTTGACATTCTTGTCCCCTATGGCCGACCATCCAAATTTTAAGGGTCTATTTGCTCTTTAAAGACCCCTAATTTTAGTTACCTGGCTATTTAACATATTTAGTTAGTAAAACAAAATTTTGCCCTTTATGCGATTTAGTCCTTTTTCGCAATTAATCTCTCAAACGCTGAAATTAATTCACCAAAATTTTCATGCAATTATATAATCATGCTATAATATCAAAATAATAATAAAAATAATTTCTCCAACTTTAGATTTTTGGTCCCGAAACCACTGTTCCGACTAGGCCCAAAAGTCAGGTTGTTACATCACATTTCATAGTTATGTCTTTTGTATTTCTACTTTTCATATTTTGCATGAATAGCTAAATTATGACAAACAAATATTAGCTCATTGATTGTCTAAGTTCAAACTAATGATAAGTGACATTGTAAGAATGTTTACATTGCGAGAAAGACAACTTACTTCAATAGATAATCTAAACGAGTTTGTAATCCCTAAAAGAATCAAAGTGAGCATTTGATTCAAATATTAAGAAGGATTATTATGTTGTCTAAAATTCTAATTGAGGAGATGACTAGTCTTAGCTATTAGAGCAGTTGACTCTATGGGTAGAGACATAGATGTATTCATTGGCAGAATGATACATTGGATTGGACCCAAGATGAATTAATTCTGAATCCGTTTCTGAATTAATTCACTTGTGACGTTCATGGTGTGATTTACCTAAATCCTAAGTTAGTCATTGACCATGAATATGTAACTCATGTGTTTTGATATAAGTTAGGGCTTAAGTTCTAAATATGATCGAGTTGATAGCCAGTATATTGGGTACATGACATGTGTATGACATGACTTTACTAGCAATAGTGGAATTCTTAGCTCAATTAAAGAGTTAATGATATCATCTCATTGGCATTGTGTGGATTGGTAATTATGGAACATGGCTATGGGTTACTTATTCTCGAACGAACAATTTATCACAGTCATTTGTTGATAGTGATCATATTAATCATTAAGAAGACAAAATGGTTACAATAAGATAAAATAGTATTGTATTTAGTGAACAGATTAAACTTAAAGGAATCAAGGATATCATATGAGGATAACACACACATGACGAGGTCATTGGACAAAGCAGTTGGATGAATTACTTTCATAAAGTGTATACGATAAGGAGTTTTCAGTCATGGTACTTATCGTGGACTGACTCCATGATTAAATAATTGTGAATTATCGAAATGATGCTTCTGGACATAATTGCAGTTATTAGAGCCTAATTGTATATGTCCAATTGGTCCATCCGCTAGCTCAATAAGAGCTCGATCAGACATCGTTTGAATCAGAAGAAAATTCTACGACTTTGGAAATAATTTAATTGAATGGATGTATTCGATATGGAATTAAATTGGGTGATCGTAAAAATTGTTCAATTAGAGAATTTGATTAAAGAATTTTCTTGAAAATTAATTTGGAAAATCTAAGCAATTTTTGGGAAAATTAATTTTGAGAAAGTAAAATTAAATTAATCAAATTAATTAAAATTAATATGATTTCTAGAAATTAATTTTCAAGTCAGATAATTGGCCTAGTGGGTAATTGAACTTGAAAATTGGACCTACGATCATAAATTAGGCATGGGAGCCCAAAACCGAGACCAAGACCTAAAAACTTGTCGAACCTGGCCTAGTATGTGAAAATAGGCCGACAGTCTAACTGGTGTCTAGATTAGATCGATTGGGCCATCACTAACTCAGACCAAATCAGTAGCAGTTGAACCAGCTCGAGGCACTGACAACATTCCGATGGCTGACAAATGGTTGGCGGTGGTAGGTCTTCGGTGGTTGAGCAGTGGAAGAATTACATTCCTACTAAGATTCTACGAAATAATTTGATTTCAGATTAACTATTACAAATATAATATTATTTTAATATATTTAATATTAAAATAAATTAAATACTTTTTAATAGTATTTTATTAATTTAATATTAAATTTAATTTAATATTTATCTTGATAAGTATTATCTTGATTTAATATTAAAGTGATTAAGAATAATTATAGTTGAACTCTTTAAACTCTCCTATATAAAGAGAGTTGGGTCATTATTTGACACACACTTAAATTCAAGAGAATGTTATAGAGAGAAAATTCACTGAAGAAATTATTTTAGAAAATTTCTAAATATATTTTTCTTATTTACAACATAGCCTAGAAGTTTAGAGAAATTACAAAATTATCGCATTGGTAATTTTTGTGAATTTATTTTATTTAAAGTGAGCACACACTCGACAGATGTGAGCTTGAGGATAGCAGAGAAGACTACTTAGTTGAAGTGTTCATCCTAGATGAATCGAAAAAGTACAATTTTGATTAAGTGTTTATCACTTTAGATATCATAACCAAGTTCTTGTTTTAGATTTTTCTTTTAAAACTTTTGTTTTTCCCTAAATTTATTTTCTGTTGTGCTTCCAAACCTGATTTTCCAACAATTTGTATCATGAGCCTGGTTGTGCTCTATCTATAAGTATAAACAGATAATCAAAATAAATTTCTCTTCTCCTTGAATGATTTGATTGCATAGAAAGTGTCATTCTTTAGATCTTATGCATGTTTCAAGTTAAATATGGGAATGGATGCAGTATTATATATTTGTTATATAATTTTTTGACCAAGGTTGTGGTTCTTAGGAAATAGACCATGGACTATCATCTCCATGTAGGACTAATTTTTTAATTCATAGAATTCTTGTAAGCTGAAAACAAACATATAACTTAAACCTAATTTTTCTGAAGGAAGTTCATGATAAGGAGAAAATGGAGCGATGGCGATTGAAGACCCAAGGAATGCCTTGTGGTGAAAAACTATTTAATTTTATTTCTTTCATTTATTTTCTAGAAATAGAACCTTAGAAACCTTGGTTGACAATTTTATTTTAATTACCTATCTCCTTATATATCTGTTTTATAATTGTTTATAATATTTATATTATTTAATGTTATAATAGTGATATATATATGAGATGATCCACAATTGATCAATTAAAAATAAAAAGTGTGGAAATGATAAAATACATGTGTTGTATTGTTCTATTCACTTCTTTATGTTATTCGATTATTGTGATAAGTGAGGTAATGAGTAGGTGCATGTCTAGGATTGGTTATGGCTAAGGAAGGATTGGTTTTTAAGTGGTCATATTTGACTCACCTCCCTTTCTTGGGACACTACGTGATGCATGATTCACATTCACTTCTTTGGTTTTTTCCCTCAAAAGAAAAACTATGGAGAATCAAAATTGTTTTTTTTTTTATGATTGATCGATTTTTTGTGTATGAATGAATGTGAAATATTATAAAATTTCCAAAACATGGCATGCATATGCTAGAAGCATGTCATATAGATTAGGTAAGAATGGCAATAAGACTATTGTATAATCATTCTTGAAATCTTGGATAAAAACCTTGCATGTTTTTTTTTTTAAATATTGATTGGGAGAAGGTTATTGAACAAGACCTACGGCCTCCATTTATGATCCCTAAGTGATAGCATGTTAAAGTTTCAAGATGCTTCCTACCCTGGCCGTACCCCAAGATAAACTTTACCATGTGGGTTCACGGGATGATATTTCCTTTTAAGGAAAACTAGTCATGCATGACTCTCAAAGAGATTGTCCCAAGATGACTCATGAATGAAAACATGTTCATGGTGGGTGTTGAGTCAATGGTTACACACTCAAGATCTTCTCTTATTAAATAGTTTATCAAGAAATGATATTTAAGCTAGACATAATGGCCAAACATTAAAACAATTGTTGGTTCATACAGAGTCTTAAGAATTAAGATTCACGAACTGATTGGATGTTATCCATGTTCTTACTAGTTAATCATGAGACTCCAATGTAACATGATTGATGGGTGTGAGAATGATTGTAGCAACAAAAAAAAATGTTTATTCAAGGTTTTAATGCAAGACGCATGCATCATATTGCATTCTTGATATGTTGTTGAAATGAAAATATTTGCTTAATACAAATATCGTAATTAGTGAATCTTTATTTTTACAGTTCAAATATGTCTCCTACTCCTCTTATTAGCATTCTTACTAAGAATAAATTAAATGAGGATAACTTTCGAGAATGGATCATAACTTGCTAATAGTTTTTAACTATGATAAACACAAATTCGTTCTTGACAATATATGCCCTCTTGAAGCTCAGCCTAAAGTGAGAAATCACTAGAGAGATTTTGACTTGATTACTCGATGTTATATGTTAACGAGCATGAGTAGTGTGTTGGAAAAGCAACACAAGAATTTTTGTACTCTCAAAGAGGTCATGAAAAATTTATAGGATTTGCTTGGAGGTCAAGTCATATTGGCTCAATAATTCACTATTACAAATTTGATGAACTTTTTGCAAAAACCCGACACTCCGGTAAAAAAATATATGCTTAAGCTTATGGGATTCTTTGCGGAAGTGGAGGACAATAGGGCTAAACTAGACATGAACACTCAAAATGAAATAGTGTTCCAAGGAGTTTGCCAGCTTTAGGTCCACTTACAGCTTGGGGAATAAGGCTGTAACAACCTATTTTTTAGTGAAATTGGAACAATGTTTCGAGACCACAAATTTGGCCCAAAAATAAAACTTATTTTTATTTTATTATATGGTTCGTATTATGGTAGACATGTTGTGTAAAAAATTCGATAGACAAATTTTATCGATTAAGTGTTTAATTACGAGAAGGACTAAATCGCATAAAATGAGAAAGTTGAACTCTAGTAGCAATAAGGATTAAATAGATATGGAATTCAAATCTAGAAGTCCATATATGGTAATTATAGCATTAAAGAAAATTATGTAGATTTTTGGTGACTCATCCATGGGAAAATTAGAAAAAAGTAGGGACTAAATTGGATTTGAAATAATTAATTAATTAAAAAGATGATAAAAAGAAAATATCATCTTATTTTGTCATCTTCAACCCCAAAATTTTATGAAAACCCTAGGAGAGAGGGAAGAAACTTTCAAGGCTTAATTGGGTAAGTTTCCTTGTCCCATTTTTGTAATTTTGATATTTTTGAAATTGGGATAGTCTAAACTATCTATTTGGGGGATTAATTTGAAAAGTTATCAAAGTATGGAAAATGGGTCATGGATTTATATGCTGAAAATTAGAATTTATGGTATAAAATGAAAGGTTGTTGATAGATAAACAACTTTTACAAAGTGATTTTTGATGAAAACATGATTTAGGGACTAAAATGTAAACTTGTGAAATTGAAGAAAAATTCTAAATTTTTATGAATACATGTGCTGTAAATTTTGTAATGGGATTTTGGTTAGACTTGGAATAGGGAGTAAATTGCATAAGTTTCATTTTCCGAGCCTAGGGACGAAATTGAAATTTATGGAAAAGTTAAGGACAAAATGGTAATTTTTCCTAGGACATAAATTGAGTCCAAATAAATATGAAATATGTGAAATTGATGATTAAAGCTATTTATATAGATCCAGACAACATAAATTCAAGGTTAGACCGAGGAAAAGAAAAGGTTTCAAATTAGTAGATTTTATATGCGAACAAGTGTGGAGGTAAGTTCGTGTAACTTTATCGGACATGTAAATATGTTTAATTGAATGTTGTGTTGTATGGAATGTGAGTCATATTAATGTACATTATTTGTATGCTATAATGAAAATTTCAATACATGCTTGAAATGGTGAAAAAGGGGTAAGTCTCGATTGAATATTGGATTTTGATGATTATACGCGCTTTCTTGAAACAAATAAAGTCTTGCATTTGTTGTGTACGGGATTTAGCTCGGACGAGTAATACCATTAACCTTGTTATATAAAGGATTTAGCCTGGATGGGTAATATTGATATAATACCTCTCGAATATACGTTACGATTAGAGTTTAGCCTGAACTGGTAATCCTAATTGAGCTCTTATACGATATTGATATAAAGGATTTAGCCTGGACTGGTAATCCTGTTATACGATATGTGGCTCAAGAGTGTGTTCTTTGATTTAGTACCCTAATGGTACCCCCGAATAAGAATTTACGAATTATCGAGTCGTACACCCCGAGTGCACTACTTGTGTAACAACCCATTTTTAGTCAAATCGAAATAGTGGTTTTGGAACCACAAATTTGAGGTCAAAATATTTATTTAATTATTATTTTAATGTTTATAGCATGAATATATGATGGTGTGAAATTTTCGTTAAGAAATTTTAGCATTTGATTGCTCAATTTGATAAAAAGGACTAAATCGAGTAAAATGCAACAGTGCTGTTCTATTAGTTAAAGGTATCAAATGCCTATGAAGTTGAATAGTGGAAGTCCTTATGTTGTGAATATACCATTTAATTATGAGTGGACTATAATGGGCATTTATTAAGTGAATTTTTATGTTTTAAACTAAGGTTAATTTAGTAATTTATGAAATAATGTTATATTAAACAAAATCAAAATAAGTCTTCTTCTTTTAATTCTTTTCTCCACTGAATTTAGAACAAAAACCTAGCCATTTTTGAGTTTGAAATTTTGAAAACTTCATTTTGCTATTAAGGTATGATTTTTAACTCCGTTTTTAATTATTTCTATGTTTTTGTGATCGTTGCAACTAGTACTAGCTAGCCCAAGGGCTATTTTTCCAAACTGTTAAAAATTTTGAATGATTCCATTGACCAATACATGTGTATTTTGAATTTTCTTGATAGATTATGAATGCTTGTTGATAGGTATACAAGTTTTGTTAAGTGATTTTTAGTGAAAATGCAAAATAGGGATTAAATTAAGAAATGTTGAAACTTTGTGGTTAAAATGTGAAATAAATGAGAAATATGGGTTGTTATGGGTATAATGGTAATTCGGCTAAGCATGGATGTTTTGAAATTTGCATGAAATTGTGATTTTGTGTAATAAGGACTAAATTGTAAAAGTGTGAAAGTTTAGAGGCTAAGGTGAAAATAGCTCAAATGTGTATTTTGGATTGAATTGAACAAATAAATGATTAAATAAGTTTAATTTTGAATATATTTACATCAAGAAAAGTGGAATTTGGATCTGGATCGGGGAAAATGAAAGTTATCGACTAAACTACTTATTTCTTCATTCCCACCTTTGAAGTAAGTTCGTATGTGATAAATTTGAATAAAAAGTATTTTATATTCTTTGATATTTCATAAATTGTGAATATGAGATTGTGGATATGAACGATAGAGATTTGACGATGATTCGATAATCGAAATCCCGGTTGAACCTTAAAAATTGTTTAGGATGCTAGTGACATGTCATTAGGGGATATAGTGATTTGGCTTCGGGCCATGATATGAGCACTTTGGGTGCGAGTTATACCGATTTGGCTTTGGGCCATGCATATCGGTTAATTTGGCTTCGGCCCATGATTTCAGTATTTCAGAGTTAAGTTACCTTAATTTGGCTACGAACCATGGTATAGGTACTTATCGTGTGAGACCCTTGAGTATCAGACTTCTATTCCAGATGGTTCAATGGGTAAATGAAAGACGAGAATATGTATGAGATTAGTACGAGATGGTACAGGTATGTGCATAAAACATATTAGCTTTGAATCGAATAAATGGTGAAGAAAGTATATAGTTGATGTGAATGCTTATACTTATGATCAATTGTTGAATTATGTGTTTATGATTATATCGAATTTATATCATACGAGCTTACTAAGCTTTATAGCTTACATCGTTTACTTTTTTATGTTTTATCGTGAATTCAAAGCTAGCTTGGATTCAGGGATCGTCGGAGACATCGTCACACTATCCATCTATCTTTTGGTACCTATGAACTTTGGTATTTAAGTATATGACATGTATAGGTATTTTGAGTCATTTTGAATATGGGTTGATAATGATTTTGGTTTTAACTTGTTAATGAATTTTGCCATATGAATTGGCATTGTAATTGTTTATGTTTGATTTGTAAATATAGCCATGAGATATGGCTTAATTTGGTGAATTTGGTTATGTGCATATATATGCATATATGGTTGATATTTTGAGTTCATGGATGGATATGTGAATGGCTTATATTATGAGGCTTATGGATATTAATATAGTAAATGTTAAATGGTTGATATTAGATTTGTATTGTGCTCGTGAATTGGTGCAAAATGATGAATGTTTGGTAAATGCTTAGTTAGTTGATTTGTATATGTGTTTTGGTATGTTTTGATTAAGTAAAACATAAGTTATAAGCATGTTAGTTGTTAGTATTGGAAATGGTATGAATTAGCCTTGATTGTGGATAAATTAGATGTTCATTTATGCTTTGAATTGGTGCCATTTGGGTTGTGTAGGTACATACAAATTTGGGTGGCAAATTGGCTTGGTAAATAGCATATCTTTGTCCACACAGGTAGAGACACGGGCGTGTGTCTCAGCCGTGTATGACACACGGTTATGTTACACGGCCGTGTGTCCCCTGGTGTGGTTTTAGAAATCAAGTCAGTATGCTCCATATGACCTCACACACGAGCGCGTGACTCAGTCGTGTGGCAAAAGTCAGTATACCCTATTGGTTTGGCACGACCTAGCACACGGCCTGACACACTGACGTGTGTGGCCATTTTTAGGGCATAAGGGCTAGACACACAGGCATGTGTGTTAGCCATGTGACTCAAGTCAGAGAGTTACACGGGGTTGGATACGGGCTAGGACACGGGCTTGTGACACCAGCGTGTCACACGGCCTGGCCACACGGACATGTGTCCCCTGTTTTGAGAAAAATTTTCTAAGTTTCATAAAAGTTTCTTAAGCTATCAGTTTAGTCCCGAACTACTCCTAAAGTATGTTTAAGGCCTTAAAGGCTCGTTATAGGGACATTATGATTGCGTTTGATTAATGTTTGCATGAAACATGAAATTATATGTGAATTGAATGTTTAAAAATGTTGTAAGTTCGGTAATGCTCTATAACCCTATTTTGGCATTGCATACGGGTGAAAGGTGTTACAACTTGAGTATCCATTAGAATTTCAATGATTCAATGGAAATAAAACTCTTGACATGACATGAGAATTACTAGATGAAATGATAATGTCTTGAAAGAGTATTGCATGATGAGCTCATCTATCCTTACTTGATGTATATGTAAACCTTGTGACTAACATGTCTGATTGAATACATGTGTTTAGGAAATTTAGCCAAATGGATGGAAAGCATGTTATTGTATGCTTAGATTTAATAAATGGGATTGCTAAGTTTAGTTTCCGTTATACGAACTTACTAAGCATGTAATGTTTACTCCCTTTTATTTTCCCCTATTTTATAGTGCTCGGGAGCTCGCGGAGGTTGGAGATCATTGGAGCATCTTCACACTATCAACTAGTTATTTTGGGTATACTTAGCAAATCATTTTGATATAATGGCATGTATAGGACAACTTGACCATTAGTGGCTTGATAATGATGTTTTGTAACCTAGCCATTGGAATGGCTAGTAATGTCTTTTTTGGTATGATTAAGTAGGTTATTATGATATATTCATATGTGATATGTTAAGTATATGTCATCAAATGATGTTAATGCCTAAGTTAATCTAAGGTAGGTTTATAAACACATATGCATATAATGGTATGCCATGATGAATGATGGAATTATTTAATGCTTGGATTGGTCGGTATTGGATGTGTGTTACAAATGCAAGTCTTGGGCAAAATTTCGAGTGAGAAATAAAGCTAGAAATGGATTCATTTTGTCCACACGGACACACGGGCATGTATCTAGACCGTGTGTGACACACGACTTGGTACATGGGTGTGTGGTTAGGCCGTGTGTCCTCTGCACCCTAATTTTGAGAAATAGGATCCTCAGAATTGACCATATCGGCAGAGACAATAGCATGTGTCTTGGCCGTGTGAAACTTGCACCTAATTTCGAATTAAATTAATGAATCACAGGACCTAACACATGGGCGTGGCATGGCCGTGTGCACAAGTTAGAGGGTTAGATGGGGTCGAACACGACCTACAGCACGGGCATGTCCTAGGGTCACACGGGCGTGTCCTTTGGAGCACACAAGCGTGTGAGCCCTGCACCTTGGAAAACTTTTGTAACTTCGCAAAAAATTCTTAGGCTCCCCGATTAAGTGCCGACTCGATTCTAATGCTCGTATTGGGCCTCGAGGGTCCAATTAAGGAACGTTTTGAATGATCTCAGTGAACGAATAGTAATTTATGAGAATTATTTGTAAATGTTTTAAAAGTTTTGGTAATGCTCTGAAACCCTATTCTGACTACGGATACGAGTTAGGGGTGTTACATTTAGTTGTATCAGAGCTACGGTTTAGCCAATTCTCAGATTTGACGTAGCAAACACGAGTTTAGCTATACATGCCATTATATAAATTGTGATAGTGTGATGAATCCTGATCATTTTAATTGTATTTTTCATGTAGTAATGTCATCCAATTGAACTAGAGCTGAATCCGAGGAAGCTGGGAGCAACGCTTGAACTTCAGTTCAAAGAGTTGCGTCTGCGTCTGATAGTGAAAGGCCCATGTTTGAGGGCCGAAGTGAGGAGGCAAAACAAGCCTTCTTTCAAATGATAAATGAATGGTTTACACAGTATCTGAGAACAAGCCCTGCTGTACAACGACCTCTCCCACCTTCTCCTCAATTGGCTCTTGAGGTACCATAGGGTGCTGAAGCCTCCGATAGATAATATTCGCAAGCATAGAGGGGAAGAATTTAGAGGTATCGCAGATGATGATCCGGAAAGGGCTGAGTGTTAGTTAGAAAACACTATCCAAGTTTTCGATGAATTATCTTGTATACCTACCAAATATCTGAAATGTGTAGTGTCCCTACTGAAGGATACAACTTATCACTTATGGAATACCATAACTTCAGTTGTACAGAGAGAGAACATTACATGGGAATTCTTCCAAGCTGAATTCAGAAAGAAATATGTTAGTTAGAGATTCATGAATCAGAATAAAAAGGAATTTTTAGAACTCAAGCAGGGAAACATGACTGTGCCCAAATATGAATGAGAATTTGTTCGATTGAGCAAGTATGCCAGAGAATGGGTTCTAATCGAGGCTGAAATTTGTTAACATTTTGAAGAGGTTTTAAATGAAGATATCAAGTTATTGATTGGAATTCTCGAAATAAGGGAATTTACGGTGTTAGCCGTTCGAGCCCACAAAGCTGAGGAATTGAGTAAGGAAAAGAAACAGCCTGAAAGAGAGGCTCAGGTTTCTGGAAAAAGAACTTTAGGTAAGTCACAATCATTTCATTTTAAGAAATTAAATAAGTCTTATGATCGGCTGACCAATTCTATAGGATATTCTGGAAGAGAGAGAGGCTCTTAACATTCTAACCCGAGGTCTTCATCTCCATCTATGACTAGTGTGGGTAGTGTCGATAATCCCAAATCGAAATGTAAATGTTGTAACAAATTTCATTATGGGGAATGTCGGTCTAGAAGTGAAGCTTGTTTTGGATGTGGTTTACTTGACCTTTTTCTAAGAGATTGTCCCGAAAGAATTGAAAAAGAAATAGAACCAGCTCTAAAGCCTAGTAATCCTGTTTCAAGAGGCGGACCACCCCGTTACCCCAAAAATGTTAGTGGTAGTTGAGGTACTACCAATGATATAACAGTTAGCTCTGAGGCATGAGCACCTGCAAGAGCATATGCTATTCGTGCTACGGAGGATGCCTCTGCACCAGACATCATTACTAGTACATTTTCTCTACTTGATACTGATATTACTGCATTGATAGATCCTGGTTCCACTCATTTATACATATGCATGAACTTAGTAACTGTTAAGAATTTACCTGTTGAATTCACTGAATTTGTTTTTAAAGTTTCAAACCCCCCGGGCCAGTGTGTTATGGTGGATTAAGTTTGTAAGAACTGTGTGTTAATGGTAAAAGGTTATTGCTTTTCGATTGACTTGATGTTATTACCATTTGATGAATTTGATGTGATCTTAGGAATGGATTGGTTTACCTAATATGATGCTGTGGTGAATTGTAAACAAAAATATATTGTATTGAAATGTGAGAGTGGTGAATTACTTCATGTTGAATCTGATAAACTAGATGGATTATCTAATGCGATGTCAGCAATATCAGCACAAAAATATGTCCGCAAGGGTTATAATGCTTACCTTGTATATGTGCTGGATACTAAAATATCTAAGTTAATGATTCAAATAGTGCAGGTTGTATGTGAATTTCTTGATGTATTCCCAGAAGAATTACCTGGTTTACCACCAGACAGAGAAGTGGAATTCTCTATAGATCTTGTTCTAGGAATAGCACCTATATCCATAGCACCTTATAGAATGGCTCCTACTGAATTGAAAGAGCTAAAAGTACAATTGCAAGAGTTGATTGACAGAGGTTTTGCTCAACTTAGTTTCTCACCTTGGGCTGCGCTGGTTCTATTTGTAAAGAAGAAAGATGGATAGTTGAGGCTGTGCATTGATTACAAACAGCTTGACAAAGTTAAAATAAAGAACAAGTACCTATTTCCTCGTATTGATTACCTGTTTGACTAGTTAAAATGTGCCACTGTATTTTTGAAGATTGATCTCCTTTTTGGTTACTATGAATTACGGGTAAAAGATTCAGATGTGCCAAAGATAGCTTTTAGAATCAGGTATGGACACTATGAGTTTCTTGTGATGCCATTTGGCTTAACAAATGCACCTGCAGTGTCTATGGATCTGATGAATAAAATTTTTAGCCTGTATTGAGACAGATTTGTAGTGGTATTTATAGATGATATTTTGGTTTACTCATGGATGAGAATGAAAATGTAGAACATTTGAGAATGGTGTTGCAAACCTTGCGAGAGAAAAATTGTACGCCAAATTCAGTAAAGGTGAATTTTGGCTAGGGGAGTTAGTTTTCTCCGGCATATAGTATCTGCTGAATGTTCCAAAGTAGACCCGAATAAAATTTCAACCATTGTTAATTGGAAACCACCGAAGAGTGTGTCAGAAGTCTGAAGATTTCTGGAACTCGCTGGTTATTTTCAGAGCTTGTAAAAATTTTTTCAATGATAGCTTCTCCGATGACCCGTTTGTTGCAAAAAGATGGAAAGTTTGAGTGTGATAGATGCCAGCAGAGTTTTGACAGAGTAAAACCTTTATTGACAGAAGCACCAGTGTTAGTTCAGCCTGAATCGGATAAGGAATTCATAATTTATAGTGATGCATCATTAAATGGTTTAGGTTGTGTTTTGATGCAAGAAGGTAAAGTAGTAGCCTATGCTTCCATACAAGTAAAGCCTCATGAAAAGAACTACCCGACATATGATCTTGAATTGGCAACCATTGTGTTCGTATTGAAAATTTGGTGGCATTACTTGTTTGGAGAAAAATTTCAGATATTCACTAATCATAAAAGTCTAAAATATTTGATGTCACAAAAAATTGGAACTTGAGACAACACAGATGGCTTGAATTACTGAAAGATTATGACCCCGTCATTGACTATCATTCGGGAAAAGCCAATGTAGTGGCAGATGCTCTGAGCAGAAAATCTCAGTATACTTTGCGAGCAATGAATACTTGATTGTCATTATCTGATGATGATTCAACCATAGTTGAGTTCAAAGCTAGACCAATGTTTTTACAGTAAATCTCTAAAGCTTAGAAAAATGATAGTAAATTCCAAGCAAAATGAATACAAAGTGAAAAAACTCCTGACTCAGAATTTCAGATTAGGACTGATGGTTGTTTGTTATTTAGAGGCAGAGTATGCATATCGAAAAGTTCAGAACTAGTAGAGAAGATTTTGAAGGAAGCTTATGACGGTAACATGTCTATACATCCTGGTAGTAATAAAATGTATAATGATCTGAAAAACATGTACGGGTGGCCGAGAATGAAACGAGATATTTTTGAGTTTGTATCCAAATGTTTGATATGCCAACAAGTAAAAGCTGAACATCAGTTACCTTCTGGATTATAATAGCTAGTTACGACACTGAAATGGAAATGGGAAAGAATTACTATGGACTTTGTATTGGGGTTACCCTGTCTCCAAAGAAGAAAGATGTCATTTGGGTAATTGTTGATCGGTTGACAAAGTCTGCACACTTTATTCCAGTAGGTATGGATTATTCGTTGGACATAGTGGCTGAATTATATGTTTCTGAGATTGTCAGATTGCATGGAGTGTCTGTCTCCATTATTTTAGATAGAGACCCTCGGTTTACATCTAGATTCTGAAGCAAATTGCAAGAAGCTTTGGGTACTCAGTTACACTTTAGTACTGCATTTTATCCCTAGACAGATGGTCAATCTGAATGGTCAATTCACTTATAATAACAGTTATCAGTCTAGCATCAAAATGGCACCGTATGAAGCTTTGTATGGTCGAAAATGTAGAACTCTATTGTATTGTATAGAACTCAGAGAAAAAGTTACACAAAGTTGACTTAGTCCGTGAAACCGAGGAAAAAGTGAAAGTAATTCGGGACAGTTTGAAAGCAGCCTCTGATCGTCAAAAGTTATATGTTGATCTTAAACGAAAGGAAATAAAATTTCAAGTCAATGATAAGGTATTCTTGAAAGTATCACTTAGGAAGAAAGTTCTCCTGTTTGGTCGCAAAGGAAAACTGAGTCCATGGGTCATTGGATCATATGAGATTACAAAAAAATTGGACCGATTGCATATTGGTTAGCTTTACCACTAGAACTTGATCGGATTCATAATGTTTTTCATGTGTCTATGTTACGATAGTACCGATCCTATCCCTTACATGTTATCTCTCTGATAGAGGTAAAGATTCAGCCTGATATGACATAAAGTGAAGAACCAATCAAAAGAGTTAAGAAATAAAAAGGCAGCATTAATAAAAGTTCTTTAGCAACGACATGGTATAGAAGAGGCTACCTGGGAACCGGAGGATACTATGGAGAAGCAATACCTGAATCTTTTCATTGGTAAGATTTTCGAGGACGAAAATCCCTAAAGGGGGAGAGTTGAACAACCCATTTTTCAGTGAAATCGGAACAGTGGTTTTGGGACCACAAATCCTGTCCAAAAATAAAGCTTATTTTTATTGTATTATATGGTCCGTATTATGATAGACATGTCGTGTGAAACATTCAATACAAAAATTTTATTGATTAAGTGTTTAATTACGAGAAGGACTAAATCACACAAAATGCAAAATATGAATTCTAGTAGCTATAAGGATTAAATAGATATGGAATTCAAATCTAGAGGTCCTTATATGGTAATTAGACCTTTAAAGAAAAGTATGTAGATTTTTGGTGACTCATCCATGGAAAAATTAGAAAAGAGTAGGGACTAAATTAGAATTGAAATAAATAATTAACTAAAAAGATGATAAAAAGAAAATATCATCTTATTTTGTCATCTTCAACCCCAAAATTGTATGAAAACCCTAGGAGAGAGAGAAAAAACTTTACTCTTAATTGGGTATGTTTTCTTGTCCCGTTTTTAGTAATTTTGATATTTTTGAAGTCGGGATAATCTAAACTATCTATTTGGGGGATTAGTTTGAAAAGTTATCAAAGTATGGAAAATGGGTCATGGATGTATATGCTGAAAATTAGAAATTTATGGTAGAAAATGAAATGTTGTTGATAGATAAACAACTTTTACAAAGTGATTTTTGATGAAAATATGATTTAGGGACTAAAATGTAAACTTGTGAAATTGAAGAAAAATTCTTAATTTTTATAAATAAAAGTCTGTACATTTTGTAATGGGATTTTGGTTATGCTTGGAATAGGGAGTAAATTGCATAAGTTTGATTTTCCGAGCCTAGGGAGGAAATTAGAATTTATGAAAAAGTTAAAGGAAAAATGGTAATTTTACCTAGGACGTAAATTGAGTCCAAAGAAATATGAAATATGTGAAATTGATGATTGAAGCTATTTATATAGATTTGGACAACACAAATTCGAGGTTAGAAAGAAGAAAAGAAAAGGTTTCGAATTAGTAGATTTTATACGCGAACAAGTGTTGAGGTAAGTTCGTGTAACTTAATCGAGCATGAAAATATGTTTAATTGAATGTTGTGTTGTATGGAATGTGGGTCATATTAATGTACATAATTTGTATGCTATAATGAAAATTTCAATACATGCTTGAAATGGTGAAAAAGGGGTTAAGTCCCGATTGAATATTGGGTTCCGATGATTATATGCACTTTCCCGAATGAATAGGGTCTTGCATTTGTTGCAAACGAGATTTAACTCGGACGGGTAATCTTATTGACCTTATTATAGAAAGGATTTAGCCTGAATGGATAATTCTGATATAATACCTCTCGAGTATACGTTACGATTAGGGTTTAGCCTGGACTGGTAATCCTAATTGAGCTCTTTTGAGCTTACGTTATATAAAGAATTTAGCCTGGACTGGTAACCTTGTTATACAATATGTGGCTCGAGAGTGTGTTCTTTGATTAAGTGCCCTAATGAGTACCATCAAATAAGAATTTACCGATTATCGAGTTGTACACCCCGAGTGTACTACTTGAGTATCCATCGAAATTTCAATGATTCAACAGACGTAAAAATTTTGACATGGCATGAGAGTTATGAGATGAAATGATAATGTCTTGAAAGAGTATTGCATGATGAGCTCATCTATCCTTGATGTATATGTAAACCTTGTGACTAACATGTTTGATTGAATGTATGTGTTTAGGCAATTTAGCCAAATGGATGGAAAACATGATATTATATGCTTAGATTTAATAAACGGGATTGCTAAGTTTAGTTTCTGTTATACGAACTTACTAAACTTGTAATGCTCACTTCGTTCTATTTTCCCTTGTTTTATAGTGCTTAGAAGCTCGGGAAGGTTGGGGATCATTGGAGCATCTTTGTACAATCAACTAGTTATTTTGGGTATACTTAGCAAATCATTTTGGTGTAATGGCATGTATAGGACAACTTGACCATTAGTGGCTTGATAATGATGTTCTGTAACCTAGCGATTGGAATGGCTAGTAATGTCTTATTTTGGCATGATTAAGTAGGTTATTATGATAATTCATATATGATATGTTAAGTATATGTGATCAAATGATGTTAATGCCTAAGTTAATCCAAGGTAGGTTTATAAACACATATGCATGTAATGGTATTCCATGATGAATGATGGAATTGTTTAATGCTTGGATTGGTTAGTATTGGATGTGTGTTACAAGTGTAGGTCTTGGGTGAAATTGTGGGTAAGAAATGAAGCTAGAAATGGCTTCACTTTATCCATACAGGAAGACACATGGATGTGTGTCTAGACTGTGTGTGACACACGACCTGGTACATGGGCATGTGGTTAGGCCGTGTGTCCCCTGCACCTTAATTTTGAGAAACAAAATGCTCAGAATTGAGCACACGACCAGAGACATGGGCGTGTGTCTCAGCAATGTGTGTTACACGGCCTAGAACACTAGCGTGTATCTTGGCCGTGTGAAACTTACTCCTAATTTTGAGTTAAATTAACCACACGACCTAGCACATGGGCGTGTGGCATGGCCGTGTGCACAAGTCAGAGAGTTAGACGCGGTCAAACACGGCTTGCAGCACGGGCATGTCCCTTAGACCACACGAGTGTGTGAGCCCTGCACCTTAGAAAGTTTTTGTAACTTCGCAAAAAATTCTTAGGGTCCCCGATTAAGTCCTGACTTGATCCTAACGCTCGTATTGGGCCTCAAGGGTCCAATCAAGGGATGTTTTGAATGACCTCGGTTAATAAATAGTAATTTACGAGAATTATTTGTAAATGTTCTGAAAGTTTTGGTAATGATCTGAATCCTATTCTGACGATAGATACGAGGTAAAGGTGTTACGTTTAATGGTATCAGAGCTACAGTTTAGCCGATTTTGGGATTTGACGTAGCAAACATGAGTTTAGCTATACATGCCATTATATAAATTGTGATAGTGTGATGACTCCTGATCATTTGAAACGTGTTTTTCATATAGTAATGTCATCCAACCGAGCTAGAGCTGAATCCGAAGAAGTTGAGAGCAATGCTTTAACTTCAGTTCAAAGAGTTGCGTCTGCGTCTGGTAGTGAAAGACCTGTGTCTGAGGGCCGAAGTGAGGAGGCAAATCAAGCCTTCTTTCAAATGATGAATGACTGGTTTACATAACATCTGAGAACAAACCCCACTATACAACGACCTTCCCCACCTGCTCCTCAACCGGCTCCTGAGGCACCACAGGGTGTTGAACCTGTTAGAATTGGTAAGCCTTCAATAGATAAAATCCACAAGCATGGGGGGGGGGAAGAAATTAAAGCTACCGCAGATGATGATCCGGAAAGTGCTGAGTTTTGGTTAGAAAATACTATCCAGGTTTTCGATGAATTATCTTATATACCTACCGAATGTCTGAAATGTGCAGTATCCTTACTTAAGGATAGAACTTATCACTGATGGAATACCATAACTTCAGTTGTACCAAGAGAGAACGTTACATGGGAATTCTTCCATGCTGAATTCAGAAAGAAATAAGTTAGTTAAAGATTCATGGATTAGAAAAAGAAGGAATTTTTAGAACTCAAGCAGGGAAACATGACTGTGTCTGAATATGAACAAGATTTTGTTTGATTGAGCAAGTATGCCAGAGAATGGGTTTTAACCGAGGTTGAAATGTGTAAATGCTTTGAAAAGGATTTAAATGAAGATAAAATTTTTCTTCTACAATAGGAAAGGACATTTCAGATCAAACTGTAAGGAGTATTTGGATTACTTAGCTGAAAAGTGAAAATGTATGAAAGTCTTTGTGGTTGAAGCTTGCTTAACAGAAGAATCAATTGACAATTAGGTTATTGATTTTGGAACCACTAACCATGTGTGTGCTTCTTTACAAAGGTCCAGTGAAATGAGAAATCTGTGTAATAAGAGCCTCTCATTGTAGATTAGAGATGAAAGCTATGATTCAGTCGAAGTAGTGGGAGAAATTATTTTACACTTTGATAATTTTAGAAATATTGTTTTAAAGAACGTATTTTATGTAACTCATTTTAAGAGGAATTTAATTTTTTAGCATGTTTATTTTATGACGGTTATACTATGACATTCAATAACGGGATTGTTATTCAGAGAAATCTTTCTTTAGTTTGTAATGGATGGATGGAAAACAATCATTACTTTATCAAATTAAATAACTACTCGATACTTCAAACTGAAATAGTGAAAAAAATTAAAATTTCTCACTCTCATGAGGGTAAATATGACATTTAAGACTTAGTCATTGTAACACCCCTGACCCGTATCTGTCGTCGGATTAGGGTTATGAGGCATTACCATTCAAAACACAATTCAACACTTTCATTTAACACTCTTCATGCAATATAGAATAATGATACATTTATAACATTAACAAACTTACTATATGATCGTACCTACCTTTGATGTTACTATAGTATATGCATTTTAACCTATTCCATTAATTAAGTCATGACTACACCAATTCATATATTATGCATGTTTGGCTAGATTTTAAACATTCACACGGTATAATAGGCATGTGTATATAATACACATAAACAAGCATATTCATTTAACCACATACAATCATGATTATAATCAATTTTAAACACTAGTACCAAAACAAATCATACCAAAGTACGTATCTATTATATACCAAATTATTTAACCACAAATATGGCACATTTTCAAACTCAATATATAACCTAACATTTTGATCTTTTATTACCGTACCTCAAATAAAGTATATTAATCAAAACAATCACATAACATAATTATTATTTGTCTTCATCAACTGTACTTAATTAACCAACCATTAGCATAATGTAAGCACATACATTTCCATTACAAACCGAATCAAAATGACTAATACACATTCAATCACAACTTATCATTGCTCGTTGAACTATTCAAAATTGAATGGGATACTCGGATGATCACATATATCATAAAATGTTGACGCCCTAGACGTGGTCTTACATGCTATCACATATTGATGCCAATGTCCCAGACATGATTTTACACGTAACCACATATATCGATGCCAACGTCCTAGATGTGGTCTTCCACGAGAACACATACTGAAAATCCTATGTCATGACATATGTATCCTAGCTATTCCTAAGGTTTGTACGGGGCTTTCAGACGTCGTAACTCGATCGAATCTAACTCGTACACATAGATTCCAAGCTCATACATATTTGACTTTTACATATATACTATCACATTATACATTTTAGCATATAGTTTGTATGAGAGTTACAGTTTAAGTTAAACGAGAAAAGTATAACCATGTTGTGAGTGGTACAGGTACCTATTTGAAATGTATGATTGTGAGCTCAATATATATGCTATGTGAATTGTATTGGTTAGTGACGAGTAAGTTGTACTTATGCCTACTTTTGTACTAGAAGCATGATGAAGAATGGTAAAGTTGCTGTTATATTTATTTGCATGCAACTTGCTAAACTTTATGCTTGCTCCCTCTCTTTTCCATTTTCTTATAATGCAGCCTGACTAGCTCGAGGATTAACAGACATCGGAGGCATCGATCAAACTATCAGCTGAATCACTTGGTATAATTAGATTTATCATTTTGAATATGGCACGTATAGGAACTTAGACTTTTGAATTTTGTGTCATTGGCAATTGGCCAAATGTGATTGCTTACCTTAGCATTTGATTCATTTTGTATAAGGCCATGAAAAATGGCTAATATTGAAAGTTATTATATGAATGCAAGATAGTCCTTCATGAATGTGAAATTGTTGGCATGTTTGAGTAGATGAAATGTATATAAGCCGTAGCTATGGTTGATTGGTCGAGAAATCATATTAAGTTAGATTTTGATATGTTGGTCGGCATTAGATTGTGTTTTAGGGTGGAAAAAGGCTTGGTAGATAGCCTCATATTGTCCACACGGGTAAACACATGGGCATGTTGTCCAGCCGTGTGTCCCCTGCACGTAAAAATTACAAGTCAGTATGCATGGTAGTAAAAATAAGGGCAGAGACACGGCCGTGTGTCTCAACTATGTGAAGGGAACGACCTAGCACACGGGCATGTTCCTTGGCCGTGTAACCCTTAAGGATTGTTAATGTCAGAAATAGAATGTCAAGGTTTTTGAACACGGGTTGAGACACGGGCATGTCGAGGCCGTGTGAAGGACATGGGCCTCTGCTAGGCTGTGTGAAAATCTCTGTAGGTTCAAATTGAAAAAGAAATCTACATGGGTATAGGACACGAGCGTGTCCTTTGGTGCTTAGGCCGTGAGTGTCGACGGGCCATTAGCACGTCCACGTTCAAGTTCCACAAGGGCGTGTTGCCCGTCCACACGAGCGTGTGCCCTGTTTCAAAGTTCATTTTCCTAGTGTTGGTTAAAGGACCCGAGTTAGTCCCTTGTAGCTTCCAAGAGGTGTTTTGGGCCTTGTAGGCCCATGATAAGAAGTGTTAGACAAAGTTTAAAAAAGTTTTAAGTTTTAATGGGCTCGTATAATCTAACTTGTACGTATATGTGTGATTTGTGAACGGTAATGCCTCGTACCCAATGTTAGAGTCAAACCCAGGCTAGGGGTGTTACATTTAATAGTATCAGAGCCAGGTTTAGTCAGTTCTAGGACTAACCTAGCATGAGTACTAGTCTAGCTAGACATGCCATAATTGTATATTGATAGTGTGATGAATCTTAATGAGATAAATTGTGTTTTTATTTATATAGTAAATGGATCCTAGCGTAGCTACGACGTATGATGTGGAGAGTAATGCGCCGGCTCTTGCTGAAAGGACTGCACTAGTAGATAGTGGGCCCATGACATTGAATCAGGGCAGAGGGGCTACTGAAGCTTACATCTACATGATGGACGCTTGATACACAGAGTTTGTTTGTGCAAATCCGAGCACTCCACCTCCCCCACCTCTTTCGATTCCTCAGTATGCCCCTGTAGCTCCTTAAGGAATGAATATGGTTAGGAGAGAGAAACCCCTTGTAGATAAAAGATGAAAGCAATTAGCTAGGAAATTTTGAGCTAATATTGATGATGACCCAGAAAGAGGTATTCGATGAGCTAACGTGCATGCTTGAGGAGTGCGTGAAGTGCGTAGTGTCACTCCTACGAGACTCAACCTACCAATGGTGGAATACTCTTGTGTCTGTTATACCGAGAGAGAGGATAACTTGGGAATTCTTCTAGGAAGAGTTCCAGGAGAAGTGCATTAGCCAGAGGTTTATAGACTAGAAAAGAAAAGAATTTTTAGAGCTGAAGCAAGGCCGTAGAACTGTGACGGAGTATGAGCGTGAGTTTGTAAGACTCAACAAATCTGTACGGAAGTGTATATCTATAGAAGCTATCATGTGAAAGAGTTTAGAAGATGGTTTGAATGAAGATATCCATCTATTAGTTGTCATCTTAGAATTGAGGGAATTTATGGTGCTCGTGAAGAGAGCATGTAAGGCCGAGGAATTGGCCAAAGAGAAGAGAAAAGTTGACATCAAGTCCTGAGACTCGAGGAAAAGACAGATAGGGAAATCAAATTAGTCCTCATCGAAAAGATCGAGAGAGTTCACTACCCGATAGAATGCTTCTGTGGAGTTTTCGGGTAGAAAGAAGAACAAGCAACACACGATGTCCAAAGCTCAAACAGACCAGAATGTTGGTAGTGCTCGCCCGAACAGACCAGAATGTTGGTAGTGCTCGCCCGAATAGACCAGAATGTCCACAGTGCGGAAGACGTCACTTTGGTGAATGCCGAGGAAATGAAAGAGGCTGTTTAAATGTGGGTCGTTGGACCATTTTATTCGTAATTGTCCTGAGTTGGATAAGAAAGAGAAAAAACAAGACATGAGGGCGAGTAGTGCTCCTTCAAGAGGTAGACCACAAAAGAACCTGGGCAGTAGGGCTAGTAGCATAGGTGCTCCTAAAGATACAACTATGACGTTCGAGGGCCGAGCACCTGCAAGGAATTATGCCATTCACGCTTGCGAAGAGGTATCTTCACCAGTTGTGATTACGTGTACTTTTTCTCTTCATGATATTTCTGTTGTTGCTTTAATCGATCTGGGGTCTACCCATTCTTATGTCTGCATGAAATTGGTACCCAATATGAATATGTTAGTTGAACCTACTGAATTTGTAGTAAAAGTGTCTAACCCATTAGGCAAGCATGTGTTACTTGACCAAGTATGTAGAAATTGTCCCTTAACAATTAAGGGTCATAATTTTCCAGCCAACCTCATGTTGTTGCCGTTTGATAAATTCAATGTAATCCTTGGAATGGATTGGTTCGCTTCTCATAGTATTGTAGTGGACCGTAGAAGGAAATCTATTGAGTTGAAATGTGAAGACAAGAATGTTCTTCGGGTTGAACTAGATGAATCAGATGACTCACATGTAGTAATATCGTCCATGACTGCGGAAAGATATCTGAGAAAAGGTTATGAGTCCTAGCTTGTATTTGTGTTGAATACTCAAGCGTTTGAAGTGAAAATTGATACAGTGCTGGTGGTGTGTGAGTATCTGGACATGTTTTCGAAAGAGTTGCTCGGATTGCCTCCAACTAGAGAAGTTGAGTTTGGTATTGAGTTGGTCATTGGTACAACATCTAACTCGATCACTCCGTTTAGGATGGCTCCGACGGAATTAAAAGAGTTGAAAGTACAGTTGCAAGAACTAACTGATAAGGGTTTTGCAAGACCGAGATTTTCCCTGTGGGGTGCTCCGGTACTTTTTGTGAAGAAGAAAGACGGGTCGATGAGGTTATGTATTGACTATAGACAGCTCAAAAAGGTGACTATGAAGAAGAAGTATCCCTTGCCACAGATCGATGATTTATTTGACCAGTTGAAGGGAGCCACCGTGTTTTCTAAGATCGACCTAAGGTCTGGCTACTATCAACTAAGGATTAAGGAACAAGATGTACTGAAAATCGTATTTAGGACGAGGTATGGGCACTATGAGTTTCTTGTTATGCCCTTCGATTTAACAAATTCCCCTGCGGTGTTTATGGATTTGATGAACCGCATTTTTCAATCGTATTTGGATAAGTTCGTAGTGGTCTTTATCGACGACATACTGATTTAATCACGTGATAAGAGTGAACACGCGGAGCATCTACGAACGGTTTTACAAACCTTGAGAGATAAGTAGTTATATGCCAAGTTCAGTAAGAGTGAATTTTGGCTTAAAGAGGTCGGATTCCTAGGACACAGTGTGTCGGGTGATAAGATTGCAGTTGACCCAAGTAAGATCTTGGCTATCGTTGAGTGGAAACCACCGAGGAATGTGACATAGGTTCGAAGCTTTCTGGGTTTGGTAGGATATTACAGAAGATTTGTGAATGGATTCTCTATGATAGCCACTCCGTTGACAAGGTTGTTACAAAAGGATGTCAAGTTCGAATGGTTAGAGAAGTGCCAACAGAGTTTCGAGAAACTAAAGGCGTTGTTGACCGAAGCCCTAGTTTTAGTGCAATTGGAATCGGAAAAAGAGTTTATGGTGTACAGTGATGCATCCTTGAATGGGTTAGGGTGCGTGCTCATACAAGAAGGCAAGGTAATAGCCTATGCCTCGAAATAGCTAAAGCCACACGAGAAGAATTTCCCAACCCACGATTTGGAGCTAGCAGCCATCGTGTTCGCATTAAAAATTTAGGGACACCATTTGTATGGCGAGAGATGTCGAGTGTTCACCGACCATAAAAGTCTCAAGTTTTTAATGATTTAGAAGGAGTTGAATCTACGACAACGAAGGTGACTAGATTTGATAAAGGATTACGAGTTAGTGATTGACTACCAACTGGGGAAGGCGAATGTAGTCACTGACAGTCTGAGTAGAAAATCATTGTTCACCTTGAAGGCTATGAATCCTCAGTTGACCATGACTAATGATGGCTCGATTATAGCTTTGATAAGAGCTAGACCTACGTTCCTTCAAGAGATTTGTGAGGCTCAGAAAAGTGATAGGGACTTGCAAGCTAAAATGGCTCAGTGTGAGACGGGAAATGAATCAGAGTTTAGTATTGTTACCGACGGTTGTATGATGTACCGAGATAGAGTTTGTGTACCAAAGGATAATGAGCTTATCCAGAGGATTTTGCGAGAGGCACATAGTGGTTGCTTGTCTATCCATTCGGGTAGTGTAAAAATGTATAATGACTTGATGAAAATTTACTGGTGGTCGGGGGATGAAAAGAGACATTTTTGAGTTTGTTTCTAAATGTCTAGTTTGTTAGCAAGTGAAGTCCGAACATGTAACATCCCGAATTAGGTCTAGTCAGAACAGTGGTTTCAAGACCACAAATTTGATATAGTAAAATTTGTTTTTCTTATATTTTTATGGTCTACAATTTCACAGGACGATTTCGTGAAAATTTCGTTCGAAAATTTTAACGTTTGGGCACTCAATTTGGTCAAAAGGACTAAATTGTAAAAAGTGAAAAAGTTGAGTTCTACATGTTAGAGGTGTCTAATTGTTATAAAATTTTAAATTGGAGGCCTTTAAATGGTAATTAGACCATTGGATAATTTGTTGGACAAAAATTGACATGAAATGGGTGAAATAGAATATTTTTAAGTCCGGGGCATTTTGTTCATCTAATAATTAAAATGAATTAAAAACAAAATTAAATGCCAATTTTTGTCCATCTTCTACCCCATGGCTGATACTTGCATGGAGAATACAAATCTAGGGTCTTTCAAGCTTCCAAGCTCGATTGTAAGTCCGTTCTAGCCACGTTTTTAATGATTTTTACGTTTTTGAAATCCTCGTAACAAGATCTACTTATTTCTACCCATATTTTGAGTTAGGGTTTGTGTTTAAAAATTTAAACATGGATGGCATGCATGTTTTTTGATGTATAATTGTAGAAAATGAATGCTAGGTGTGTAATAAACGACTTTTACTAAGTGATTTTCGGTGAAATTGTCAAAAAGACTGTTTTGCAAAAGTTACAAAATTTGTCATAAAAGTGTGATTTAGTGGAAATTAGGAGTTTCTATAGTTATGAAAATGATTCGGCTAGGCTTAAAATGCAAGGAAATTGGATAAATATCAATTTACGAGCCTTGGGGAAAAAGTGCAAATATGTGAAAGTTTAGGGGTCAAAATGCAAATTTGTAAAAATATGATTTTTGGATCCATATGAATAATGTGACTAATTATTAAGCTAAATGTGATATTATAGATCAAGGAAAATGAGATTCGGGCATAGATTGGGAATGAATGAGATTATGGACTAAATCGGAATAAATACCCGAGCTCGCATTCGAGGTAAGTTTGTATGTAAATAATATATCGATTCTTTTTATATTATTATATTTCGTTATTATATAAGATGTGGCTACCTATAGAATGATCATTTGATGTAAATTATGAATCGAAATAGATTATGAATGAGTTTGTTAAATGTTGAAAAGTGAGGAATTTCCCGGTTGAACCTTCAGAATAGAAATGATACGAATGATCCATTGTGAGAACACATGTGTAGTACTATGTGCAGGCTACTATGTGTTTATGATGATTTTAGGTCACGTGTGCAGTACTAAGTGCAGGCTACTACGTGTACCAGATAGTTAGGTTGCATGTGTAATACTAAGTGCAGGCTACTATGCGTACCCGACAACTTCAATCACGTGTGTAGTACTAAGTGCAAGCTACTACGTGTACCAAATTTTTGGTCGTATGTCTAGTACTAAGTGCAGGCTACTATGCGTACCAGATAGCTTTTGTTACAAGGGTGGTAATATGTGCAGACAATCGTGTATATGTTATTATTCCAATGAGTTGAACGAGAAATCGACTAAGTGAAAATACATGTGAACATGACCATGTAATGAATAAGTGCAGGTATATGTATGTGAAATTTATGAGCAATGTGCTCGATTGTTGAGTGAACTTTCAGTAAGATGGAATGGAGTAAGTGAAATTATGTAAGAGTGAAATTTGTAATAAAACAATTTTGGACATCAGCTGTTGTATAAATTTGAAAAATCACCAAAAATCATGGAAATAAAATTAGAAGTTGAATAAGATATGAAATTAAATAATTTTGAGTCTATTTTCATATAAAAGAAACGATGTAAGCAACAAAATTTTATATTATGAGAGATTTGAACTTTTGTGAGACAAGGTCAGAATGATTTGGGAATCCCCTATTTTGACTTGGAAATATCATTAAAAATTTTAAAAAAATAATTATGGGTTATAATTTTTATGATTAAAATCATTAATGAGTATATTTTCAAGATAAATAGATGGGAACATTAATAGAAACCCGTGATATGAGATAATTGATTTTTAGTAAAGAAAGGTCGAAGTTGTCAAGCAGCAGAATAGGGGTAACTTTAAAGAATAAAATGTATTTATTAGCTGGACCAAAAATTTTGGAAATTTAATGGTAAAAATATATATGAGTCTAGTCTCAGGGAAAATTTATAGATCTTAAGCTGGAGTTCTGTAGCTCCAGATATAAATAATTTAGTAACTATGACTCGAGAAAACAACATGACCAGAAAATAAGTAAAAGTGTAATTATGATTATATTTCCATGGAATCATGTTGATAATTTACTTATTATTTTCATATGGACTTACTAAGCTTTAAGCTTACTCCCTCATTTCCATTTCTTTTAGTGTTTTCAGGTCGAGTCGGGGTTGGAGATCGTCGGAGGCAGCATCGCACTATCAAGCCAATACCTTTGGGATATTGTTACATATGTTAGAATTATCAAGTGAGTGGCATGTATAGGGACCTAGTTTTATGACATGTGTTATTATGATTTGGCCAAATGTATTGGCCTATTGTGAGCTATTTTATATGGCCATGAAATGTAGCTCATATTGATTATGGCTTGTAAGTATAGCTAGTCAAGTTATGATTTATTGCATATGGTGTGAAGATATGATTATGTTTGTTTGTCATGCATGGTTGGCAATATGTCATGTGTGTTGAATGCATGTTTTATGACCATGAATTAAATGTGTAATATGGAGATAAATAATAATGCTTTGAACATGAAAGTTTGATGATAAGTTGAAATAAATTGGCACAAAGATAACTATGGTATGGCTAGTCTTGGCTTAATGTGGAAATGTGTAACACATGCATGTTGATAGGTAAATGATATGTTTGTATCATAATTGAGGATGTTGAATGCCATTTGATCCATGTATATGTGTGTGCATGTAAGGGTAACAAAAAGGCTTGGAAAATAGCCTAAGCCTTAACTACACGGGATCTCAATCGTGTGAGGGACACGGCCTGGTGACATAAGCGTGTGGCCTAGCCGTGTGGTCCAATTTATTTGCCGACGTCATTAACAGAGAGTTACACGGCCTAAGAAAATGAGCGTGTTGATAGCACACGGGCATCTAACCCTGTTTCATGAGAAAAATTTCTAAGTTTTCCCAGAGTTTTCCAAAGTTCTCAGTTTAGTCCTGAACCCTTTCTAAAGTATGTTTTGGGCTTCGTAAACCCAAATAAGGGACTATGTGCATGTGATTGAATGTTTTAAAATATGAATGAAATTTTATGGCCTGGTTTGCATGATTGTTTGCGTTTAAGTTCGTTAATGCCTCATATCATGTCTCGGCGTCGGACACAGGTTGAGGGTGTTACAGAACACCAAGTACCCTTAGGTTTACTTCAACCTGTGATGGTTCCTGAGTGGAAGTGGGACTGAGTAACCATGGATTTTATGTCAGGGTTGCCTTTGAGACCAAGGAAAATGGATTCAGGTTGGGTAGTTGTTGATAGACTTACTAAGTCAGCACATTTTATACCAGTGAGTACTGACTATCCGCTTGATAAATTCCTCGATCTATATGTTTCTGAGATTGTGAGACTTCATAGAGTGCCCTTGTTGATTATTTTGGATAGAGATCTGAGGTTTACATCGCTGTTTTGGAAAAAAGTTGCAAGAGGCATTGGGAACTAAACTAAATTTTAGCACAGCTTTCCACCCGCAAACCGACGGACAGTCAGAGAGAGTAATTCAGATCCTGGAAGATATGTTGCGGTGTTGTGTTCTCAAGTTCCAAGGCAGTTGGGAAAAGTATTTACCACTAGTCGAATTCGCCTACTACAACAGTTATCAATCAAGTTTGAAAATGGCACCTTATAAGGCTTTGTATGGGCGTAAGTGTCGAACACCCTTGTCTTGGACCGAGCTGAGAGAGAATCAGATACAAGGGGTTGACTTAGTTAAAGAGATCGAGGAGAAAGTTAAGGTGATTCACAATTGTTTGAAGGCCGCTTCGAATAGGCAAAAATCCTACATGAATTTGAAACGGAAAGAGATTGAGTTTCAAGTCGGGGGTAAAGTGTTTTTGAAAGTATCCCCGTGGAAGAAGGTTCTCCGATTCAGAAGGAAAGGCAATTTAAGTCCACGGTTTATTAGACCTTATAAGGTGACTGAGAGAATTGGATTGGTAGCATACCGATTAGCGTTGTCCTCAGAGTTGGAAAAGATTCACGATGTGTTTCATGTGCCCATGTTACGTCGATATAGATCGGATCTTTCGCATGTGATCGCGCCAACAGAAGTCGAGATTAGCTCAGACATGACTTATGGCGAAGAGTCAGTTAAGATTTTGGCTCGGGAGGTCAAACAACTAAGGAATAAAAGTATAGCACTCGTGAAATTTTTTTGGCATTGACATGGAGTCGAAGAAGCCACATGGAAACCTAAGGAGACCATGAGAGACCAATACCCGAATCTATTCATCTATAAGATTTTCAGGGACGAAAATCCCTAAGGGAGAGAATTATAATGACCCGATGTTGGCCCAGTCAAAATAGTGGTTTTGAGACCACTGATCCGAGGGTGAAGAAATTATTTTAATATTATTTTATGTGTTGTAGAATGATTATTTGAGAGTGAAAATTTTTGTGAATTAATTTTAGCGATTTCATGCTTAATTGTGAAAAAGGACTAAATCGCATAAAGTGCAAAAGTCTTAATTAGATAGGTAAGGGTGTTAAATTGCCATGTATCATAAATTGGGGGTTTTTAAAGGGAAATTAGACCCTTTAGAGAGGCTTGGCCGGCCATAAGACAAGGAAAATAAAATAGTCAAAGTGTTAGGTATTTGATGACCTAATGTGTGATAAAATAGTACCCTAAAGCCTAGCCTTCATCTTTTTCATTCATTCTTTCTTCTTGACCAAAAATATCAGCCATAGGAGGGTTTTGGAAGCTTTAAAAATTGCAGCCACTTAATCTCCCTGCAAATAAAGAATCACATAATTCGAGCCTAGACTTGGGAAAAGCAAAGCAAGTGGACTAAGCCGAACTAGTCGTCTACATTTTGTAATTCGAGGTAAGTTGTGTGTAAATGATACAAATACATTGTTATTATATATGTTTGAATTGATATATTACGAATTTCTTGTTTGTTGAAATGATTACGTATGATGAATATTAAGATAGTAGAACTCCCATTTGAACTTTAGGAAATAAATCGGATATTCATGCCATGATATTTGGGTTACTTGTGTGCTAGTGTAAGACATGTTTGGGACATGTGTCGGCCATATTATGAGAGCCAGTGTAAGACCGTGTCTGGGACATGGCATCGGCATTGAGACGAGAGCTAGTGTAAGACATGTCTGGGACATGCATCGGCCTCGAGATGTAAGCTAGTGTAAGGCATGTCTGGGACATGCATCGGCTGCGAGATGTGTCAGTGTAAGACCATGTCTAGGACATGGCATCGGCACAGATATGTGAGAGCTAGTGTAAGACCATATATGGGACATGACATCGGCCTCGATTTCGATAGTCAGTGTAAGACCATGTCTAGGACATGGCATCGACTTAATGGATAAGTCAGTGTAAGAGCATGTTTGGGACATGGCATCAACATTATACCTTATGTTTGAGGCGTAGTGAATATCCGATAGCTTTCCAAATGGTTCAACGGTGAGAGTTACAGTTTAAGTTAAACGAGAAAAGTATAACCATGTTGTGAGTGGTACAGGACCTATTTCAAATGTATGAGATGTGAGCTCAATATATATGCTATGTGAATTGTATTGGTTAGTGATGACTAAGTTGTACTTATGCCTACTTTTGTACTATAAGCATGATGATGAATGGTAAAGTTGCTGTTATATTTATTTGCATGCAACTTACTAAGCTTTATGCTTGCTCCCTCTCTTTTCCATTTTCTTATAGTGCCGCCTGACTAGCTCGAGGATTAACAGACATAGGAGGCATCGATCAAACTATCAACTGAAGCATTTGGTATACTTAGATTTATCATTTTGAATATGGCACGTATAGGAACTTAGACTTTGAATTTTGTGTCATTGGTAATTGGCCAAATGTGATGGCTTACCTTAGCATTTGATTCATTTTGTATAAGGCCGTGAAAAATGGCTAATATTGGAAGTTATTATATGAATGCAAGATAGTCCTTCATGAATGTGAAATTGTTGGCAAGTTTGAGTAGATCAAATGTATATAAGCCTTAGCTATGGTTGATTGGTCGAGAAATCATATTAAGTTAGATTTTGATATGTTGGTCGGCATTAGATTGTGTTTCAGGGTGGCAAAAGACTTGGTAGATAGCCTCATATTGTCTACTGATCGAGTGATTCGTAACAAGGAATAAATATTTATAATGATGATCAAACCTAGACTAACTATTATCACGACGAAAACGCAAGCGCACCTATCGAACAATAGTATAGTAATGGCAGGACCGAGATATCGTACCCAAGGTAACCAAAAGTACTAGTAATAACTACCTTTTTATTATTTAACCTAGAAATAAAGAGGGGCTGTTTATTAAACTAATTAACTAACTAAACTAAAGAAAAAAGAAAATTTGGAAAAAGACTTGAAGAAAAGTAATTGATAAAGACGACACCCAAGGAGGAATCCACCTAGATTTCACTTGTGGTCTGACTCTGAACCAAACGATTTATTCACTTGACTTGATCCGTAAGACTCCCTAACCTATGTTATTATCTCTTTTGAGACTAATAACACCTAACCCTCAGTTGAATTAATCGAAATTTCTTTCTTAATTAAAACCCCTAGGGAAGCAGTAAATCGATCTATGGACTCCCATATTAGGTTTCAACCTAATCCAGAAAAATCTCGTAACCTTATTTCTAGGCGTTCGATCAACTCCGCTTATTTATGCAAAATCTACTCTTAAACAGGGACTTTTGCTCCTCTGCCTAAGCACATCAAATCATGAATTAATACCCAGAATATTAACTCAAGCATTAAGAACACATAATTAAGAACAAATCAAGTATTTATCATACAGTTCAGATAATAATAATAAGATCCATCATATGTTTCAACCCTATTAGGTATCTAAAGGGTTTAGTTCATAATAAAATAAGAGTACATCTCAAAAGTATGAAAATAACAAAACATAAAGAAAACTCTAAAACCCCTGAAGGAATTCTGAGAGAGATATTCAGTCTTGGAGTAGCTCCGGCTTTTGGGATGGATCATCTGGCTTCCTTCAAGTAATTCCCGGTGTGTGGTTCTGTACTCCAGAAATGTTCTAGAGGGGAACGGCCCTTTCTAAGTCATACTTAGGGTGTTTATATAGGCTTTGGATTGACATTCTTCTTCCCTAAGTATCATTTTCCGTGTAAAATACAACCCTTTGAAAAAAAAGGGACACGCTCGTGTGCCACGGCCATGTGATGTGTTTGCCAGGCCATTTTTTATCCGTTAAATTGCACACGACCGTGTGGGTCAATGGCTAGGCCATGTGAATTGTTAAAGCCTTGGTTGACACCCTCGAAAGACACGGGCGTGTGAGCAGCCCGTGTGGCAAGGCTTAGGCCGTGTCATCTTTTTGATTTGGTCTGTTTTGCTCCTTTTTGGCTCGTTTTTGGCTCCTTTTGACTCTTGTGCTCTCCTGAGTACAAAACATGAAATAACTAGATGAAGAGCACCAAAATCCACAAATATAGTTATAAACATCCATAAATATGCTAAGTATTTGGGGTAAAAATATGTATAGTTTGGCGTTTATCAAATACCCCCACACTTAAGCATTTGCTTGTCCTCAAGCAAAACTCTTACTTACTACTAGAATTTATTCTTTTCAATCACGTAATCATTACTGATAATGTTACAATTATTTCACGAAAAATCATACAGTGAGAATTCAACTATAGGGGCATTAAAAGCCTCAAACAATCTAAATCGAATATTTTGATAATAAAATCATAGGTAATCTTATTCCTCTAAGTAATTAAATTTAGTCCTAAATATACAAGAGATGACATCCTCACTAAAGATTCACTAAAATCAGTCAAAGTGTTTAAGATTTAAGATTAAGCACTCGATTGTCTAACATGAGAAGTTATTACTATAGGCTTTCATGAAAATCAAATGTCCACCACTTGTAAATGATATGATACACAAATCAAAAGGTCTTTGCATGGTTGTAACGGGGTTTAGGTTAGGGTATGGATACAAGTTGAAGAGACAAAGGTTAGAATCGAGATAATTTCAATATATTACCCCACCATCAAAAACTTAATTACTGAATTACAAACAAATATCTAGAACTATATTACATGAGCTCTCTTTTTCTTTTCTTTTTTTTTTAAGAACAAATCAAGTCAATACAATATAGAAATCATACTTCGTGATTCAGTAACAAAAAAAAAATGGTGAACTTAATGAGGTAACAATATTAAATTTAATCTCGATAAAAAGGGTAAATTAAGTAAGAGGATTTCAACAATAATGGATTAATGGGTTAATGATGAAGGTTAATCAATAAAAAAGGTTAGTAGGCTCAAAGGGGGTTCACTAAGGGTTTAATTATGTGGGAAGGCTTTTTATGGAATAAATGTATTAAATCCTAAGTGCCTTTATCATCTCAGTATATCAAATCATACGTGTGATCTAGACATGTATAATCGAAGCAAGTTCTAGAATAACAGTTCAATATTGACACACTCAAACCACAAAAGAAGTGAGCAAGAAAGAAAGCTATATGCTCAAAAGGTTCAAAAATCTCACCAAAAATTTGGGTTTTTGATGTCATTCCTGTATACTTAAGATTTCAAGATAATACCTCAATTTAGGAAAATAGTCTAAAAGTTTTAGTTCTCAAAATATCAACTTATCATGCTCGATTCTCTAATGTCCTATAATAAAATAATCATGCATAATTCCCATGGTCTAATTCATGACATATCAACAATAATTATAAATCAATCAGAATTCATTCGATCAAGATTATGAGAAAATCACTTAAGCACAAGACCAAATTCAGGGATTTGAGAATAATGCAAAAAGTTAGGTTTCATGTTCATGTTCAACCCCCCACACTTAAGATGTACATTGCTCTCAATATACAAAGATAGACTATTCAAAATAAAGAAAATCATAAGAGGGAAGGAGGTGAAACTCCCTGTTATATGGATGTAGAGCTTGATTCTGAGGCTGGAGTGTTTGGGGAAAGTGGTAGCTGCCATTGTTCTTGGCTAGATGAAGAAATTGGGTCGTTGAACATGGCACTCGTTGGGTATTGTTCCCTATTTGTTTCCTCATTCTGTAAAATATTCCTAACAGCTTTACTTGGAAGTCTGTAGAATCATGAAGAGCTTATTAAGAGTTGGCGTGGAAGAGAGCGTAGTGGGATTACTTGTTAGAAATACCAGGAAAAATGAAGAAAGTAAAATTTACTAATATAGATATGTCTTTAAAAAGAAAATAAAAAAATTGAAAAGAAAATAAAAATAAAAAAAATAAAAATAAAAAGATAGGAGGATTCAATGATCCTCGTCAGTAGGGCCCTCAGGTGGTGGCGCTGGAGTCGCGATGTGAAAGTCTTGCACAATTCTTTGCATCATGGCTCAGTATGTCGTCCATCATGCATCACGTCACCGATATCGCTTGTGAATCATCTCGAACTGTGTAGTGCAATACTGCTCGAAGTGAGCGAGTCGGTCGGAAAGATGTGCCAATGAAGCAGCCGCATAAACTTATCGCTCCTTAGGTGGTGTAGTAGAAGGCTCCTCGTGTTGTGGGGGGACATTATCAGGAATGTCCTCAAGATTCTCCTCGTCAATGGCATGAGTGAGACGGTACTGAGGAGGATCGGTCCCACGTTGGTGCTCGATCATCCTCATGTGTAACATAGTCGTGATACCCTATGGGGACATCTGACCTATCAGTGTAAGCGCTGATGACTGGGCCACGGTGTTGAGGAGGCTGAAGTTTCTGGCAAGGCAATTCACGTAGGGGCCGATAGAGATTACTCCCTTCCGATGCCGCTCAGTCTAATGGCGAATGGTGAAAGCGATGAAATATGCCAAGTCAGTCAGGTGTACATTCACCGTGCACCATAAATTATAGGCGTCGTGGGTGTTGACAACGCCGGTGCTCTCTCTCCTTTCGGTTAAGGTGTGTGCTAATATGGCATGGAGATATCATAGGGAAGGGGCGAGAGCTGAGGCCTTCGAGCGGCTGGGTCATAGGTGGAAGAGAGTGGTACCAAAGCCTTCCAGCACAAGGAGGGAGAAATGTGGATATTGCGTGGTAGTGTATTCATGTCCTCCTCCTCCATAAACTAATCGGTGTAAAGTCCTAGAGCAACTACAAACTCTGGGACACTCATCGCGCGAACTAGACCACCTAATCGGAAGTGAATGGTGCCTGGGTCGTCATTGTTCGTTATCACCACCTGTAAATGAAAAGTAGAGTATAATTCTAAATTTAGCTCTAAATAAGTGGGGTCGGTAATAGCAAAGAACCGTTCCCATCGATCTGTGGTTAGGAGGGCACTGATGGCATCAACTAGTTGGACTTGCTTTACGGCAGCCCAGTTAATGCAGCGACCTGTAGTGAGGGGTCGCGCGCGTAGTATCTAAAATAGCTCCTCCTGTGAAGCTTGCTGAAACTCAAGGAATGGGTGCCGAACTTCGGCTGTAGCACGTAACGATGAAGAACCCGGTCCCCTACGTTTCTTTGAGGATGGGACTGCGGCCTTCTTGCCTCTCGATAATGACATAAGGTACCTGAAAATGTAGGAGCATTGATATAGTAGTTCCAAGATGTGTTAACATTTAATGATATCAAGCGAGAAGTGAAAAATTTATATGATTATTCAGAAACATTTACTGGAATCAAAGATGCATCATCAGTTAGGCAAAAATCCTAAAACTAGTATATAGAAAATCCTAAAACAATATTCAAATATAGAAAATACTAAAGCAAATTCCTAACTTATTCAGAACAAATTGGTAACAGTAACAATATCTTTGTAAGGCATATAGAATACCAATGTAGTAATGCAAGTTGGAAAAACAAGGTTAAGAAAGTGAACCAAAAGCTGCTGTAGGGTGGTGCACGTGCATGTTGGTGGCGAGCACGGGCGTGAGGCTTGAGTGTACAGTCGTGTGGAGAAAAAAATGGAGGGAAAAGAGAGGGGAAAGTGAGGATTGATGCAGGGGGAGTGGATTTTAGGGTGGTTTGAGGGTTGGGGAAGTGAGAATCTGAGGAATGGTGGCCGGAATAGGGATTAGGAAGTGGAGAATGGGAGATTTCGACTAGGGTTTTGAAAGGAAGAAGAAAATGAACAATAATTTGCTTATATAGGGTAGGTGCACACGACCTAGGTCCACGCCTGTGTACTTTGATGATGAGCTCGTGTTTTTCAAATTTTGCAATTTAGGTCGTGCCCGGCTACTATCCCACTCCCTTGTGTCTGAGGCGTGTGTGGTATACAGCCATGTCGCACTGTCATGCCTAGCTTTGTTTGCTTCTCCCATGCCCGTGTGTTAGCATACCGCGCCTATGTATTGTTGTCCATGGTTTAACGGCAGAAGCGTGTCTCACGCCCGTGTCGAATAAACAGAATCGAGCCTTGCCTCTGGCACGCCCGTGTTTTTCCATTCCCACGCCTGTGTTCACCTATCAAGTTCACCCACGGCCATGTGACATGGCCGTGGGGATTTATCGCATCTCGTGTTTTGGGTAAATCATGTCCTGCTTCTACACTACCGTATCGCATGGCCGTGTCTCTTCCCCTGTTTGGCCACGGCTTTAGGCACGCCCGTGTGCCTGGTCGTGTGAGCTGAAAAACTTTGCAATTTAAGGATAACGTTAATGATTTAAAGTGTTAGAACTTAAAAATAAAGAAATCAAAATATGTTAGTACTCGGGTTGCCTCTCGAGAATCGCTTATTTATAGTCTAAGCTTGACTTACCACTCTAGTGAATGGTCAGGGTGGTTCGAGGAGTTTATACTCCTCATTCCTGCTATCAACCTCATCAAAATAGGGTTTTAATCTGGTTTTTTTACCTTAAAAGTGCCAAACTTTGGGTGACTCACCTCCACCGTACTGAACAGAAAAATACTGAGTACAGTATGAGGGATTTCCTCATTCGGTGTGGTAGTGACAATGTGGGGATCTGTGGCATCTAGTAAAACTTTATCGCCAACCTTAAGTTGATTAGGAGAGGTATAGGGCTTGTTTTGGCGTAGTTTTGGTTTATCATGTGTTCTTGATTTGTGTGCTTGCCATTCGTCTAGCTCCTCTATCTGTAGCCTTCATTCTTCATGAATGTGTCCTCTATCATCCTCGGAACATGGCTCGTAAACTTCTTTGAAGCTTAATTTCTGCAAAGTCATATTGTCAATTTTAGTAGATTGGTGTGGACTATTACCTTCAATGTTCGATGTGATGCCAGAATTACGAGCTTGAAGGGTGATCGTTTCGTCTCCCACATGAAGTGTAAGCTCACCTGTGCCAACATCAATAATTGTTTTAGCAGTTGCTAAAAAGGGCCTCCCTAAAATCAAAGGGGTGTTATTATCCTCCTCTATTTCTAGAACAACAAAATCAGCGGGAAATATGAACTTATCTACTTTCACGAGTACATCTTCATTAATACCCCTAGGGAATCTTATAGTTTTATCTTCCAATTGAATGCTCATCCTAGTTTGTTTAAGTTTCCCAAGACCTAGTTGCTTAAACATTTTGTAAGGCATAATGTTAATACTAGCCCCTAAATCAGCTAATGCATGACTTATATCTAAACTACCAATTAAATAAGGAATTGTAAAACTCCTTGGATCTTTCAATTTGTGGGGTAGCTTATTCTGTAGAATAGCTGAGCAGACTGCATTTAGCTCCACATGCGATGCTTCATCCAACTTCCACTTATTTACTAAAAGCTCTTTTAAAAATTTCATTGCATTTGGCATCTGCGACAAAGCTTCAATAAATGGTAAGTTAATATGTAATTTTTTCAAAAGTTTAAGGAATTTACTGAATTGTTCGTCTGAGTGGTCTTTCCTTGTCGCGTTAGGGTATGAGACACGAGGTTTATATTCGACAGTCACTGGTTTGTTTGTATTTTGATCTACCTCATCTCTCCCTTTGTTTACCACTGTTTGTTGCCTTGGTTCTGGTTCAGGCTCAACGACTCCTTCGTCATCTTGAGTACTAATTGTGTTGAGGTGTTCCCTTGGGCTAGGTTCAGTATTACTTGGTAAGCTACCTTGTGGTCATTCGGAGATTAGTTTGGATAGCTGGCCTATCTGAGTTTCGAGCCCTTGGATCGATGCTTGTTGATTCTTAAGTGCTGTCTCAATCTTTTGGAAACGGGTTTCTGATACTGAGATGAATTTAGAGAGCATCTCTTCAAGGTTCGATTTCTTTTCTTGTTGATAAGGTGGCTGCTGAAAACTCTGAGGATTTTGTGGCTTTTGATTCCCTTGACCACCCTAGGAGAAATTTGGGTAGTTCTTCCAACCTGTATTATAAGTATTACTGTATGGGTTATTTTGAGATCTGAAGTTATTATTACCCATGTAGTTGACTTGTTCCTCTTCAGTTGTGGGATTGAAGGATTGATATTCTGTATGCACACCTCCTCCACTTGAGTCACACCTCATTACTGGATGCACCTGCGTAGAACCAAGTAAACCATCAATCTTTTTATTGAGAAGTTCTACCGATTTGTGACATAGATAGAATCGAGTCGACGTTATAAACGTCGACTGTTTTTGTTGGCTTTGTCCTCATAACTTGCCACTAATAGTTATTCAGTGACATCTCCTCTATAAACTCATAGGCATCTTTTGGTGTTTTATTTTTGATGGTTCCGCCAGCAGCTGCGTCAACCAATTACCGAGTCGAGGGATTCAGACCATTGTGAAATGTTTGTACTTGCAGCCAAGGCGGTAACCCATGGTGAGGGCACCTTCTCAGTAAGTCATTGTATCTCTCCCATGCATCGTAAAGTGTTTCTAAATCCATCTGCACAAAAGAAGAGATATCATTACATAATTTAGCTGTTTTAGCCAGCGGAAAATATTTTAGTAAAAATTTCTCGGTCATTTGTTCCCAAGTAGTAATTGACCCTCGTGGTAACGAGTTCAACCACTGTTTAGCTTTGTTCCTCAATGAAAAAGGAAATAATCGAAGACGAATGGCATCATCAGAAACACCATTGATTTTTAATGTATCGTAAAATTCCTGGAAATTTGCTAAGTGAGTGTTGGGATTTTTATCCTGCAAACCATCAAAATAGTACGTGGAGCAGGATTTTGATTAGCCGCAATTGCAGGAGGTAGCTGATTGCCTTGGTTTTCAGCCATCTCGTCGGTTGGGAGTTGAGTATCGTCTTCTTGCTTGTTCTCCGTGTATTGTAAGCTGCACCTTATTTGTCTTTGATTTCTACGAACTGTACGATCGATTTCTTCGTCAAAAAGTAATGGTCCTGACGGGTTTCTTCTAGTCATAAACTATAAAAACCTACCAAGAGAAATAAAAAGTAAATTAACAAATAATAATAAAAAAATTAAATTGAATTACAAGAAAAATAAATGGCTAAAGTAATAAAAATTTAGCGTTCCGAATATCTTAGTTCCCCAACAACAGCGCCAAAAACTTGATCGCGTGATTCGTAACAAGTAATAAATATTTATAATGAAGATCAAACCTAGACTAACTATTATCACGACGAAAAGACAAGCGCACCTATCGAACAATAGTATAGTAATGGCAAGACCGAGATATCGTACCCAAGGGAACCAAAAGTACTAGTAATAACTATCTTTTTATTATTTAACCTAGAAATAAAGAGGGGTTGTTTATTAAACTAATTAACTAACTAAACTAAAGAAAAGAGAAAATTTGGAAAAAGACTTGAAGAAAAGTAATTGATAAAGACGACACCCAAGGAGGAATCAAGCTAGATTTTACTTGTTATCGGACTCTGAACCAAATGATTTATTCACTTGACTTGATTCGTGAGACTCCCTAACCTATGTTATTGTCTCTTTCGAGACTAATAACACCTAACCCTCAGTTGAATTAATCGAAATTTCTTTCTTAATTAAAACCCCTAGGGAATCAGTAAATCGATCTATGGACTCCCATATTAGGTTTCAACCTAATCCGGCAAAATCTTGTAACCCTATTTCTAGGTATTCGATCAACTCCACTTAATTATGCCAAATCTACGCTTAGACAGGGACTTTTTCTCCTCTACATAAGCACATCAAATCATGAATTAATACCCGAAATATTAACTCAAGCATTAAGAACACATAATTAAGAACAAATCAAGTATTTATCATACAGTTCAAATAATAATAACAAGATCCATCATAGGTTTCAACCCCCTTAGGTATCTAAGGGGTTTAGTTCATAATAAAATAAGAGTACATCTCAAAGGTATGAAAATAACAAAACATTAAGAAAACTCTAAAACCCCTGAAGGAATTCTGAGAGAGATATTCAGTCTTGGAGTAGCTCCGGCTTTTGGGATGGATCGTCTGGCTTCCTTAAAGTAATTCCCAGCGTGTGGTTCTGTACTTCAGAAAAGTTCTAGAGGGGAGCGGCCCTTTCTAAGTCATACTTAGGGTGTTTATATAGGCTTTGGATTGACTTTCTTCTTCCCTAAGTATCCTATTCCGTGTAAAATACAACTCTTTGAAAAAAAAGGGGCACGCCCGTGTGCCACAGCCGTGTGACGTGTTTGCCAGGCCGTGTTTGATCCGTTAAATTGCACACGGACGTGTGGGTTAGTGGCTAGGCCGTGTGAATCATGAAAGCCTTGGTTGACACCCTCGAAAGACACGGGCGTGTGAGCAGTCCGTGTGGCAAGGCTTAGGTCGTGTCATATTCTCGATTTGGTCCATTTTGTCCCTTTTTTGCTCGTTTTTGGCTCCTTTTGACTCTTGGTGCTCTCCTGAGTACAAAAAATGAAATAACCGGATTAAGAGCACCAAAATCCACAAATCTATTAATAAACATCCATAAATATGCTAAGTATTTGGGGTAAAAATATGTATAGTTTGGCGTTTATCAAATACCCCCACACTTAAGCATTTGCTTGTCCTCAAGCAAAACTTTCATTTACTGCTAGAATTTATTCTTTTCAATCACGTAATCATTACTGATAATGTTACAATTATTTCACGAAAAATCATACAGTGAGAATTCAACTATAGGGGCATTAAAAGCCTCAAACAATCTAAATCGAATATTTTGATAATAAAATCATAGGTAATCTTATCCCTCTAAGTAATTAAATTTAGTCCTAAATATACAAGAGATGACATCCTCACTAAAGATTCACTAAAATCAGTCAAAGTGTTTAAGATTTAAGATTAAGCACTCGATTGTCTAACATGAGAAGTTATTACTATAGGCTTTCATGAAAATCAAATGTCCACCACTTGTAAATGATATGATACACAAATCAAAAGGTCTTTGCATGGTTGTAACGGGGTTTAGGTTAGGGTATGGATACAAGTTGAAGAGACAAAGGTTAGAATCGAGATAATTTCAATATATTACCCCACCATCAAAAACTTAATTACTGAATTACAAACAAATATCTAGAACTATATTACATGAGCTCTCTTTTTCTTTTCTTTTTTTTTAAGAACAAATCAAGTCAATACAATATAGAAATCATACTTCGTGATTTAGTAACAAAAAAAAAATGGTGAACTTAATGAGGTAACAATATTAAATTTAATCTCGATAAAAAGGGTAAATTAAGTAAGAGGATTTCAACAATAATGGATTAATGGGTTAATGATGAAGGTTAATCAATAAAAAAGGTTAGTAGGCTCAAAGGGGGTTCACTAAGGGTTTAATTATGTGGGAAGGCTTTTTATGGAATAAATGGGTTAAATCTTAAGTGCCTTTATCATCTCAGTATATCAAATCATACGAGTGATCTCGACATATATAATCGAAGCAAGTTCTAGAATAATAGTTCAATGTTGACACACTCAAACCACAAAAGAAGTGAGCAGAAAGAAAGCTATATGCTCAAAAGGGTCAAAAATCTCACCAAAAATTTGGGTTTTTGATGTCATTCCTGTATACTTAAGATTTCAAGATAATACCTCAATTTAGGAAAATAGTCTAAAAATTTTAGTTCTCAAAATATCAACTTATCATGCTTGATTCTCTAATGTCCTATAATCAAATAATCATGCATAATTCCCATGGTCTAATTCATGACATATCAACAATAATTATAGATCAATCAGAATTCATTCGATCAAGAGTATGAGCAAATCACTTAAGCACAAGACCAAATTCAGGGATTTGAGAATAATGCAAAAAGTTAGGTTTCATGTTCATGTTCACCCCCCACACTTAAGATGTACATCGCCATCAATATACAAAGATAGACTATTCAAAATAAAGAAAATCATGAGAGGGAAGGAGGTGAAACTCCCTGTTATATGGATGCGAAGCTTGATTCTGAGGCTGGAGTGTTTGGGGAAAGTGGTAGCTGCCATTGTTCTTGGCTAGATGAAGAAATTGGGTCGTTGAACATGGCACTCGTTGGGTATTGTTCCCTATTTGTTTCCTCATTCTGTAAAATATTCCAAGCAGCTTTGCTTGGAAGTCTGTAGAATCATGAAGAGCTTACTAAGAGTTGGTGTGGAAGAGAGCGTAGTGGGATTACTTGTTAGAAATACCAGGAAAAATGAAGAAAGTAAAATTCACTAATATAGATATGTATTTCAAAAGAAAATAATAAAATTAAAATGAAAATAAAAATAAAAATAAAAATAAAAAGATAGGAGGATTCAATGATCCTCGTCAGTGGGGGCCTCAGGTAGTGGCATTGGAGTGGCGATGTGAAAGTGCTGGCATAGCTGCTGCATCATGGCCTGCATGTGATCCATCTGTTTGTCACGTCATCGATCTCGCTCGTGAATAATCTCGAACTATGTAGTGCACTACTGCTCGAAGTGAGTGAGTTGGTCGAAAAGGTTTGCCAATGAAGCAGCCGCATGAACTGGTCGCTCATTAGGTGTGCCAAAGTCAGAAATGTCTCGTTTCTTACCATGCCACCAGTAGAGCTGTTTCAAATCATTATATATTTCTGTACTACCTAGGTGTACAGATAACCGACTGTTGTGAGCTTCATTCAAAATCATTTGAATCAGCTCTGAATTTCTTGGAACACATATTCGGTTTCTAAACCTTAGACAACCTTCAGCATCAACTCAAAACTCTGAATCAGCATTCGAATCACATTGGCTCCGCTTTGCTAACAATTCATTATCAACTTTCTGAGCATCACAAATATGTTGAATATATAACGGTCTTGGTTTTAACTCCGTTATAATTGAACCATCATCAGACATAGCCGTATGCGTATTCATTGCACGCAAAGCAAACAATGATTTTTAGCTTAGAGCATCAGCAACAACATTAGCCTTTCCTGGATGGTAGTCAATCACAAGCTCGTAGTCTTTTAACAACTCTAACCAACGATGCTGTCTCAAATTCAGATCTTTCTGATTCATCAAATATTTCAGGCTCTTGTGATCAGAATAAACATGACATTTCTCACCAAACAGATAGTGACGCCATATCTTCAATGCAAACACAATAGCTGCCAATTCTAGGTCGTGTGTCAGATAGTTCTTTTCATGTGGCTTTAACTATCTTAAGGCATAATCTATGACTTTCCCTTCCTGCATCAAAACACAACCCAAACCATTTAAAGATGCATCACTATAGATAACAAATTCTTTACCCGATTCTGGCTGAACTAGCACTGGAGCTTCAGTTAAAAGGGCTTTCAACTAATCAAAGCTTTTCTGGCACTTTTCTGACCACTCAAACTTAACATCTTTCTGTAATAGCTTCGCCATCGAGGTTGCAATCATAGAGAAACCTTTCACAAACTATCTATAGTAACCAGCAAGTCCCAGAAAACTTCAGACTTTAGAAACATTTCTCGGAGGTTTACAATCAACTATAGCCGAAATTTTACTCAGATCAACCTGAATACCCAGTTCTGATACATCATGTCCCAGAAAACTGACTTTACGTAACCAGAACTCACATTTACTGAACTTAGCATACAACTATTTATCTCGCAAAGTCTGTAACACAAGTCTCAATGTTCAGCATGCTCAATTTTATCACGGGAATTGATTAATATGTCATTTATGAACATAACCACAAATCGATCCAGATATTGTCTAAAGATTCGATTCATCAAATCTATGAAAACAACAGGTGCATTAGTAAGTCCGAAAGGCATAACCAAAAACTCATAGTGTCCGTACCTCATTCGAAAAGCAGTCTTTGGCATATTGGAGTCTTTAACTCGCAACTGATAGTAGCCTAATCTAAAATCTATCTTTGAAAACACTGTAGCCCCTTTCAGCTGATCGAACAGGTCATCAATTCGTTGCAACGGATATTTATTCTTTATAGTCACCTTATTGAGCTCTCTATAGTCGATACACATTCTCATAGTTCCATATTTCTTTTTCACAAATAAAACTGGTGCACCCTAGGGAGAGAAACTCGGTCGCGCGAAACCTCTATTTGTCGACTCCTGCAAATGAGCTTTCAATTCTTTTAATTCAGTAGGTGCCATTATGTACGGAGCTATCGATATCGGAGTCATCCCTGATACTAACTCAATACCAAACTCTACATCTTGAATAGGTGGCAAACCCGACAATTTTTCTGGAAACACATCCGGATACTCACACACAACTGGTATTGATTCAATCTTTCTTCCAGCTACTTTATTATCAAGCACATATGCAAATTAAGCTTCACAACCCTTTCTCACATACTTCTGAGCTAACATCGAAGATACCACTGTCGGTAAACCATTCAGATGATTAGATTCAATCCGAATAATCTCATCATTCTGGCACTGTAAATCAATAGTCTTTCTTTTGCAATTTATGACAACATTGTGCAAAGTTAACAGTCCATACCCAAAATTGAATTGAACTCGTCAAATGGCAAAAACATTAAATCAGTCAAAAACACGAATATGAAATCATCAAAGGACAATTCTTACACACTTTATCAACCATAACACACCGGCCCAAGGGGTTCGATACTCTAATCACAAACTTAGTAGACTCAACAGGTAAAGTCTTACTAAATACTAAAGTCTCACACACATAAGAATGAGTCGAACCAGGATCAATCAATACAATTACACTAGTATTATAAAGAGTGAATGTGACAGTAATACCATCTAAGGATGAAGCCTCCTCGCGAGTGCGAATGGCATAAGCTCTGGCAGGTGCTCAAGTTTCAGATTGAAATGCTGTGTCTTTAGTTCCGCTCTGACTGGCACTCATATTACCCGTATTTCTGGGCAGTCTAACTCGAGTTGACATGTCACTCAGTCTCTCATTCTGTGTTGTGTTTTGTTCAGCTAACTCAGGACATTCACGAATGAAATGATCCATTGATCTACATTTAAAATAGGCCCGATCATGTAATATACAACTGCAGGATGTCATTTACCATAATGTCTACACTCTAGTTGATTAGATCTAACATTACCAACACTATCTACTGAGGTAGCTCTCGAGCTCACAAGTGGTCTATCTCAATCCTATCTAGATTAACCCGCAGTAGCCTTTGAACAGCTAAAATCATCTCAGAATTTCTTTGATGACAACTGGAATGACTTACTCAATGATCTCTTACGTGAATCTCTTGCTTCAAAGTCACCTTTTCTTTTCTCTTTCCCGAGCTCGGCTTTGCATGCTCGCTCAACCAGTACTATAAACTCTTTTATTTCAAGTATGCCAACTAGTAGTTTAATGTCTTCGTTCAACCCGTCTTCGAATCTTTTAGACATTATAGCTTTAGTTGAAACACACTCTCGGGCATGTCGACTGAGTCTCACGAATTTCCGTTCATATTCTGTCGTAGTCATGCGATCCTGTTTGAATTCTATAAATTCGTTGCGGATCTAGTCGATAAATCTCTAGCTGATGTATTTCTTACTGAATTTAGTCTAGTAAAAGTCCCAGGTCATCTGTTCTTTTGGAACCACCGATACTAGTGTATTCCACCAATGATATGGGGTGTTTCGTAGCAAAGATATGGCATATTTTAAACACTCATTTGGGGTAAAACATAGCTCATCAAACATGTGAAGTATTATCAAGCCAGAATTCAGTTAGCTCAGCATCATCATCATCAGTAGCTCTGAATTCTTTAGCCCTGTGTTTTCTGATTTTATCAACAAGGGGCTTATGTAATCTCAACAGATCAATCACTTGAGGTATAGCAGGTATCGGAGAAGGATTAGTCGGGGGTGGAGGTTGTTGTGCAGCTGGATTTGTCCGGAAATATTGAGTAAACCAGTCATTCATCATTTGGTAAAAGGCTTGTTTAGCCTCTCCCTCTTGGTTACTCGAAGTTGGTCGAGAATCAATCGACGCTGTCCCTTACGTGGGAATAGGTGCTATACTCTTGACATCATCAGCTACAACTCTATCGGGATCCATTTGCTATACGAAAACACATTTTCAAATGTCAAAAGTCGTCACACTATCACAGTATATAGTATGGCATGTATAGCTAGACTCACACGTGCTACATTAGTCTTAGAATTGACTAAACCGTAGCTCTAATACCAATCAAATGTAACACCCCTAACTCGTATCCATCGCCGAATTAGGGTTGAGGCATTACCATTCAAAACACAATTCAGCACTGTCATTTAACACTCTTCATCCACTATAGAAAAATGATACATTTATAACATTATCAAACTTCTATAGAAAAATGATACATTTATAACATTAACAAACTTACTATATGACCGTACCTGCTACCTTTGATGTGACTATAGTATATACATTTTAACCTATTCCATTAATTAAGTCATAACTATACCAATTCATATATTATGCATGTTTGGCTAGATTTTAAGCATTCACACGGCATAATAGGCATGTGTATATAATACATATAAACAAGCATATTCATTTAACCACATACAATTATGATTATAATCAATTTTAAACACTAGTACCAAAGCAAATCATACCAAAGTACCTATCTATTATATACCAAATTATTTAACCACAAATATGGCACTTTTTTAAACTCAATATATAACCTAACATTTTGATCTTTTATTATCGTACCTCAAACAAAGAATATTAATCAAAACAATCCTATAACATACTTATTATTTGTCTTCATCAACCGCATTTAATTAACCAACCATTAGCATAATGTATGCACATACATTTCCTTTACAAACAGAATCAAAATGACTAATACACATTCAATCACAACTTATCATTGCCTGTTGAACCATTCAGAATTGAATAGGATACTCAGATAATCACATATATTGTACAATGCCGACGTCCCAGACGTGGTCTTACATTTTATCACATATCAATGCCACTGTCCCAGACAGGGTCTTACATGAATCAAATACGATGCCAATGTCCTAAACATGGTCTTACATGAACCACATATATCGATGTCAACGTCCCAGATGTAGTCTTACATGAGAACACATATCGAAAATCCTACATCATTACATATGTATCCTAGCTATTCCTAAGGTTCGTACGGGGCTTTCAGACGTCGTAACTCGATCGAATCGAACTCGTACACGTAGATTGCAAGCTTATACATATTTGGATTTTACATATATACTATCAAATTATACATTTCAGAATATATATTGTAACACCCGTGCCGAGACCGCTGTTTGAGTCGACACGAGGGTTTGCGGACTTAACTCACTTATTTGCACAAATCCATTTTAAATTTCCAGACGAGTGGCTAACTGCATCACTATCACCTTAAAATCATATCTCGAGTTCCAAAACTCGAAAACTAGTTCTGTAAATTTTTCCTGAAACTAGACTCATAAAGGAATCTATACATATATGGTATGACTTCTAAATGTCTCTGGTTAATTTATAAAGAATTTCCAAAGTCGGAACAGGAATCCAAAACCGTTCGCCCTATTTCGCTGAAACCTAAATATCTCTTAACATACAACTCATATGATCGTTTGCTTTCTTCCATGTGAAAGTAGATTCATCAAGGTTTGATTACATAATTTATTCACTATTTAATTCCATTCCTACTATTTAGTGATTTTTCAAATCTACATCATCTTCTTTGTCAAAGATCTACCTTTAAGGTAGACTTTACCTATTTCATAGTTTCCATGATTCAACTAGCCCTTTGGCATATATAGCCCAAAATATAATCATGATGAACCGTTCTAATGGCTAGTCATTGCCAAACATTTCCATGCCTCTTAATGAACATATATATTCAAGATGATTATAACATTATGCTTAAAATATATATAAGCCATTTTCGCATGGCTATCCAAATATATACAACACCAAAGTACTTGACTAATAACAAAAAAAAGGGGTGTCCTATACATGCCATTTCAAAGTTCTACCAAAAGTGTACCAAAAGGAGCTTTGATAGTGTGGGCGACTTCGACTTCAAAAATCCCGAGTCCGATAGCTGAAGAACCAAAATCTATAAAACAGAGATTTATAGAAGCGGAGTAAGCATTTAATGCTTAGTAAGTTTGGAGCCATAAAATTTGACACAACTAAAATGTAGCATTCATATGGCTAAATGGATAATTTGACATGCACAAATTCTCAATATCATACTTACTTCACATTACCAACCCTTATATTCATACACAAAAGATCAACATAGCCAAAGGCGGTAGCTCATTTATCGATTGAGCGAATACTTATTTGTAAGGGATCAACTAATTCAAAGCACATACGAAACATACCTCATCGCTGGGATTTTACGAGCGTATTAATTGAAACTATTACAGCAAGGTCGCTCATTCCCAAGCCAAGTACCTTCGGGATTTAACCGGATATAACTACTGCTCGAATGCCTCCGGATATAGCCGGATATAGTAACTTCATACGAATGCCTTCGGGACTTAGCTCGGATATAGTAACTCGCATACGAATGCCTTTGGGACTTAGCCCGATATAGTAACTCGCACAAATGCCTTCGGACTTAGCCCTAACTAGTCACTAGCGCAAATGCCTTCGGGACTTAGCCCGGTTATCATCCAAAATTCATGCACATATCAACAAATCATGACACATTTATATTCCATTTTCATAATCGAGTTCAAACACAAGTCACGATTAAGCAATCCCATTTTCGGCTCACTAGCCACATACAAACAGCATGGTTTAGTTTGCTTTATGACACGATCTCTATGCACATACGGCTATCCGTCACACGTATAGACAAATTAACTCAACATAAAATTCAAGTAGAATCATCATATCACCAGTATATTTGTTACGCTCATGCGTCATGACTTAATCAAATCGTAAACTAAGTCTCGTTATCAAAACTTACCTCGGATGTTGTCGAACGATTTCGATGGCTATTCGACCACTTTTTCCTTCCCTTTATTGGATTTAGATCCCCTTTGCTCTTGAGCTTAATTTAAACAAATAAATTCATTTAATTATTTTTCACTTGGGCAATTCCATTCAATACATGTATGTCATACAATTTAAGTACAATGACCTTGCTCAATACTATTTAAATATCATGCATTACCGAATTTCATCAACACCATCTAACTTCATATAGAAACACGTATCGTCCTAGGTCGGTACACAAGTCAAATGCATTATTTAAATTGTCAAAGTCCACAATTTAGTCATATTTCTCTATCATAGTTTCTTCACCTAAACCGAATTAGCAAGCCCATATAGTCCTTGGCCGAATGCTATTTAACCCAAGTCATCAAGAATTTCATTATTCAACACCTTAGATATCCATAGCTAAATAGGTTATTTGTACATACATATATATACATAAGTGCATAGATACTATGTTACTAACAATTATTTCCTTGCTTAGCAGCCGAACCAATATACAAATTACTTCATATCTACCCGTCACGTTTTCTCTACTTAAACCGAATAAACTTGCACATAAGGTCCTTGGCCGAACCTCACTAAAAACAAGTCAACCAAAATCTTAGTATTTATCTTGTGTATAACCTTATTTACCTTCCAAAATCACAAAACATCAAACTCTTATTGTTTATGTACAAGGCCGAATCTTAACATGATCCAACCTCCAACTCATTCCTTTCAACAACCAAAACCGAATGTTCAAGCCATCACCGAGATTTCGAAATTTTGCCATGGTTTGTGTAAGAAATTAGCTAATTAACTAGAAACAAGTTTAAAACTTAAGAATTTAACACAACATACTAACCTCCCCTTAAGCTCAAGGTGACCAAAACCTCTCTTCTTCCTCTTTTCAAACCGGCCAAGAAGAACCAAAGGATGAAGCCTTTCCTTTTCTTTTTTTTTCTAGTTTCGGCAAAATGGGGGAACAACCACACACTTTTTTTTTTCTTTGTTTTCATCATATTCCCTGTGACAGCCTTAAAACGACCCTAGTCGAAATGTGGTTTCGGGACCACAAAACCAAGGCATAAAAATAATTTAATATTTATTTTATTGCCTATAATGTGTGTTAACTCATGTGTGATATTTTTTATGCTTTGATTTAGAATTATAGATGTGAATTTCACTAGAAAGGACCTAGTAATAAACTTTGAAAGTATGAGGGAAATGTGTGATGACTAATTAAAGGATGCATGCAAAACAATGGACTTGCATGTCAAATTCCCCCTAGCTAGTGGCCGCCATGACAAGGATTTATGGGCAAAAATCATGTCATGAAACATGTTTGGTAAATGGGTTATGATGGAAAGAATAAAATAAGGGTATGGAATAAACAATTAATGTTAGTAGATGAGAAACAAAAAAAAAAAAAGTGTCCATCTTCCTCCATAGCTTGGCGAATGTCCTAAAGAAAGAAAGAAAAAATTTTGTTCATCTCTTTTCACTCTCTTGTTGGCGAAAATACTAAGGATAAGGAAGGAGTTTTGCTTCATACTTGGTTTGGAAGAGGATTAGGAAGAGGTTGGCTAAACTTGCATCAAGATTAAGGTATGTTTGAGGTTCATGCATGTTTTTAGTTGCTAGCTTAATGTTCTTGTTAGCCCATGGTTCAAATCCTTGTTATGTCATGGGAATGAAATTCGCCAAAGTGAATGTGGTGTTAATGCCATTGCATGTTAAATAACAAGCTTGAAAGTGATACATGTGATGGAGGATTGAAGATTCTTAGATTTTCTTTTAGCATTTTTTTGAATGAGATACTAAGTTCTTTGTTTCACCATGACCAAATTGAAATGGTGTGGTGTTGTGGTATTCGCCATGATATATCCATAAGTATAATTCATGCATGTTGCATGGTAAGTAAGATTTAAGCTTTGGAAATGTGTATATATTTGGATATAAGCCACTTGAGAATTGGCCCTTGCACCTACATGAATATATGTTTGCACATGATGGATTGGTATGACATATATACTAATTCAAAGTGTATATTTGCTTGTGATGATGTGTTGATTATGAAGTAAATAAGAGATGTGCAATGAATTACGATATGTAATGTGTTAGTAGTAAAATGTATGCTGTTTTTTTTTTGTGTGGTATTAAGTGTATATTCGCCACATGAGGGGTAATTAGTGTGCATGCATTCGGTTTGAGGCAAGCATATTGATGCCTATTCTTGGCTTAGAAAATTGGCTAAGAGGAATATTAACTAATGTGTTGAGTTCGATTTATGATTTCGTACATATGCAACTTTGATGCCTAATGTATATAAGGGCCAAGTACTTTGAACTTCACGTTGATGTTTGAATGTATTGAATTGCTTGTTGTGATGTAAAAATGTGCATGACCATTGTGTATTTGAGCTAAAGGATGGCCATATGACCATTTACACTCCTTGTCATATTCGCCATAAGCTATCATGATGAGATTTTAATAAGTTAAATTTGTGTGAATTAGCTCAAGAGCAAAGGGAGCTAAATCCGATAAAGGGAAGGAAAAAGTAGTTGAATAGTCGTCGAAATCGCTCGACAACATCCGAGGTAAGTCTTGAGTGATGACCCTACTTGAATTATATCAAAATTATGCTCCTTGTTTGTGTGGCCATTGAGCCGAAATAGTAAAGGTTGATAAATATTTTGTGTTAGAGCTTTAGTAACGAAAATGAACTATGGACGTGTCTTGAATATTGATATATGTGTAAGTGAACATTGGAAATATATCCGGGCTAAGACCCGAAGGCATTCGTGCGAGTTGATATATCCGGGCTAAGACCAAAGGCATTCGTGCGAGTTGATATATCCGGCTAAGACCAAGGCATTCGTGCGAGTTGATATATCCGGGCTAAGACCGAAGGCATTCGTGCGAGTTGATATATCCGGGCTAAGACCAAGGCCTTTGTGCAAGTCACCAAATCCGGGTTATGACCAAGGCAATCGTCTGATCGCTATATCCGGTTAAATCCGAAAGTATGTGATTCGAAGTGAGCAATCTTGCTGTGAAAATTTCAGCTTATACACTTGTGAAAATTCCAGCAATGAGGTATGTTTGTATGTGCTTGTACTAATTGAATTCTTACAAGTAAGTATCGCTAAGTTGATAACGAGCTACCGGCCTTGGGCTAAGTTGTTCTTTTGTGTATGAACATAAGGGTCGGTGATGTGAAATAAGTATGAGTATGGGAATGTGAATTAGTAAAGTGGTTTAATTAGCCATGTGAATAAAATACCTTAGTCAAAGCTGATTTCATTGCTTGAGACTTACTAAGCATTAAAATGCTTACCCGTTGCTTTGGCTCTCTGTTTTATAGGTTTCGCTTCGTTAGCTATCGGATTCGGGATCAAAGAAGTCAAGTCATCCACACTATCGAAGCCCCATTTTGGTACAAATTTTGGTTGAACTTTGAAATGGCATGTATAGGACCATCCTTTGTTGAAGGTCATGTACCTTCGGTTTGTGTAAACTTGGATAGCCATGCGAAAATGGCTTATATACGTTTTAGCATAGAACTATAATCGTTTGTATGTTGACCCTTATGAGGTATGGAATTATTTTGAAACGATTAGCCATTGGAATGGTTAATCATGATCACGCTTTGTGCTATGTATGTAAAAAGGGCCAATTGAATCATGGAAAGTATGAAATAGGTAAAGCCTACTAAAGGCAGATGCTGACAGCAGCAGTGACGTGGATGTGAAAAATCACTAAAAATAGTAGGAATGGTATTAAATAGCAAATAAATTATGTAAGTGTACCTTGATGAATCTACTTTCATATGGAAGAAACGAAATGGTCATATGAGTTATAAGTTAACAGATTTTAAAGTTCTTGTGAAATAGGGCCAGAACGGTTTCTGGATCCCCTGTTCCAACTTTGGAAAATCATTGTAAATTAACCAGAGATAATTAGGAGTCATTCCATATATGTGTAGATTCCTCTCTGAGTCTAGTTTCTATAGAAACAAACGGCATCAGTATTGAAGCCCTGTACAGGAGATATCCAATTCGTAACGCACAAAGGTCAGTGTAGTCGATCCCTACAACAGGCGAGACTTTAACTAATAAACTGTACTAATTGGCTCGACCAAAAATTCTAGAAAAAAATATGTAGATGGACATATGAGTCTAGTTTCAGGAAAAATTTACGGAACTGATTTTCGAGTTGTAAAACTCAAGTTATGAATTTTGGAGCGACTAGTACTCAGATTGGCAGCTTGTCTGAAAATTGTCAATAAGTGGGTTGAAGTCTGTTAACACCTTGCGTTCGACTCCGGCGACGGTCTCGGGTTCGGGGTGTTACAATTTTATTGGTATCAGAGCTACGGTTTAGTCGATTCTAGGACTACCGTAATGCGTTTGGGTCTAGCTATACATGCCATTTTATGTGATTATATGATAGTGTGGTGATTTCTGACGTTTGAACTTGTGTTTATTTATAGTAATGGATCCGATCCCAACCGAAGCGATAGCTGATGATGTGGAGAGTGTGGCGCCTGCTCCCTTTAAGGGACAGCGCCGGCCGGACTCTCAACTGTTGCTAGTAATCCGAATGATGAGGCTAGACAAGCCTTTTATAGCGTGATGAATGATTGGTTCAACCAATACATTCGAACTAATACTACTGTTCCACAACCTCCATTCCCAACAAACACATTTTCAGCACCTACAATGCCTCCGTTAATTGACCAAATAAGGTCGAATAAGCCCCAGTTGATAGAATCCGAAAACATGGGGCTACTGAATTTAAAGCTACGGATAGTGATGATGCCGAGCAAGTCAATTTTGGTTGGACAACACGATCCGAACTTTCGATGAGCTATCTTGTACACCGATGAATGCCTAAAGTGTACCATCTCCTTGCTACGTGATTACGCCTACTATTGGTGGAGTACTCGACTTGTTGTGCCCATGAACAAGTAACTTGGGAGTTCTTCCAAACCGAGTTTCGGAAAAAGTATATCGGTCGATTTATGGACCAAAAGCGAAAGGAATTTCTCGAACTTAAACAAGGTTCCATGTCGGTTACCGACTATGAGCGAAAATTCGTGAGGCTTAGCCAGACGCGAGAATGCATTTCTTGAAGTGTGATGTAAACGCTTGAAGATGGACTGAATGATGAGATAAAGTCGTATGTTGGCATTTTGGAAATCCGAGAGTTTGTGACTCTCGTCGAGCGAGCGATGCAAAGCCGAGGAGTTTAGTATGGAGAAAAGGAAAGTGAAGCGGGAGCAAGGGAGTTTCAGTAAGAGGTATTCGGGAAGCCCTTCCAACATCATCAAAGAAACTTAGAGATGGCTTAGGCCGATCTAGAGACACTTCGGCTTTTCTAGACGAGATCGCGATCGACCCCTGTGACCACACGAATCACTTGATCGCCATGATGGTGGGAATGATCGACGAGAGAGACGGAGTGCGATATTGTGGCAAATGGCATTTTGGAAGTCAGAGATTCCGTGACCGCTCTGTTACAAGTGTGGATCAGTTGACCACTTCATTAAAGATTGCCCGAGGTTGTGCGAGCAGAATGTAGATCGGAGTGGGAAACCGGGTACTACCACCGCTCGAGGTAGACCATCCGGAAATACGGGCAAGGCTAGTGGTGGTCGAGAGGATCTAGAGATCTGCGACCAGATCCGAGGCTCGCGCTCCAGCTAGGACTTATGCTATCTGGCAAGCGCGAGGATGCCTCCTCGCCGGATGTTATTACTGGTACTTTCACTCTCTTTGATACTAATGTGATTGCTTTGATTGACCTGGTTCTACTCATTCTTATATATGCGAAACCTTAGCATCCAAAGAAGACTTTACCTATTGAGTCTCTTGAGTTCGTAATTCGGTGTCAAATCCTTTGGGTCGTTATGTGCTGGTCGACAAAGTGTGTAAGAAATGCCCCTAGTAATTGAGGTACATTGCTTTTCCGTGGACTTGATGCTTTTGCCGTTCGATGAATTTGATGTTATTCTTGGGTTGGATTGGTTGACCGTGCATGATGCGGTTGTGAATTGCAAAAGCAAGACTATTGATTTGAGATCGCAAACAACGAGATGATCCGAGTTGAGTCTACGAACTTGAAGGGTTGCCACCGTAATATCATCAATGTTGGCCCGAAATATGTAAGAAAAGGGTGTGAAGCATACCTTGCGTATATACTTGATGATAAGGAGTTAGGAATAGAACCCAAATCATGCGGTGGTTTGTGAATACCGGACGTTTTTCCCAAGAATTGCGGGTTTGCCACTGTTCGGAGATAGAGTTTGGCATTGAGCTTGTACAGGACCACACCGATTTCGATAGCTCCATATCGTATGGCACCAACGGAATTAAAGGAGTTGAAAGCTTCGGTTGCAAGAGTTGATGGATAGAGGTTTTGCTCGCCGAGTTTTTCACCTTGGGGTGCACCGGTGTTGTTTGTGAAAAGAAGGGCGGAACCATGAGGTTGTGCATCGACTATCGTCGACAATAAAGTGACAATAAAGAACAAGTATCCGTTACCACGTATCGATGATTTGTTCGATCAACTGAAGGAGCCTCGGTGTTCTCAAAATAGATTTGAGATCGGGCTATTATCGATTCATGAATCCGAGATTCGGACATACCCAAAACCGCCTTGAGCGAGATATGGTCACTACGAGTTCTTAGTGATGCCGTTTGGGCTCACTAATGCCCTGCGGTATTTATGGATTTGATGAATCGGATCTTGGATCATATTTGGATCGGTTCGTAGTTGTGTTCATCGGCGACATCTTGGTCTATTCAAGAGATGAGACCGAACATGCGAGCACACGAGATTAGTGTTGCAAATTTTACGGGATAAGCGGTTATATGCTAAGTTTAGCAAGTGTGAGTTACGGTTAAGAGAGGTTAGCTTCTTGGGTCACGTGGTATCGCATCGGGTATTCGAGTCGACCCAAGCAAAATTTCAGCCATACTTAACGGAAACCTCCAAGAAATATTCTTGAGGTTCGAGCTTTTTGGGACTTGCTTACTACCGACGGTTTGTAAAAGGATTCTCGATGATAGCCACACCCATGACGGCCTTGAAAGATGTCAAGTTTGAATGGACGGAAAAGTGTCGAAAAAGTTTTGACCAATTGAAAACTCATTTGACGGAAGCTCGAAGACTAATACGGCCGAATCGGCAAAGAGTTTGTCATCTATAGTGACGCCTCCCTACTTGGGTTAGGTTGCGTATTGATGCAAGAAGGTCGAGTTGTGGCCTATCGTCGAGACAATTAAAGCCACATGAGAAAAATTATCCGACCCATGATCTCGAATTGGTCGCCATCGTATTCGCCTTAAAGATATGGCGACATTACTTATTTGGTGAGAAGTGCCATGTGTATTCGGATCACAAAAGTCTCAAATATTTGATGACTCAAAGAGACTTAAATCTGCGACAAAGATGTTGGCTCGAGTTGTTAAAGGATTATGAGCTGGTCATTGACTATCACCCGGAAAGGCTAATGTGGTTGCGGATGCCTTAAGCCGAAATCACTTTGCTTTGCTTCTGACGATGAATGTACACTTGTCTATCCTACCCGACAATGTGTTAGTAGCGAATTAAAGGCCAAACCATTGTTGACTCATCAAATTCGTGAAGCTCGGAAAATTGATGAGGAGTTGCGTGCAAAACGGGCCGAGTGTGTTACGAACAAGGAATCGGAGTGTCAAATTGATGATGACGATTGTTTGAGGTTCGAAGTCGTTTGTGTGTTCCAAAGAATTGAACTTATTTCGATAATTCGAACGAAGCTCATTGTAGCCGAATGGCAATCCACCCGGGAGTACGAAGATGTACAATGAGTTGAAACGTCGGTTTTGGTGGCATGGTATGAAACGAGACATCTCCGACTTTGTTGCAAGATGTTTAATATGTCAACAAGTGAAAGCGGAGCATCAAGTGCCTTCGAGGTTACTTGACCGATCACGATACCCGAGTGGAAATGGGATCGAGTCACAATGGACTTTGTGTCCGGACCGCCGTTGTCAACAAGTAAGAAGGATGCAATTTGGGTTATTATTGATAGGCCGACTAAGTCGGCTCACTTTATCCTGTGCGTATGGATTTTCATTGGATAAACTAGGTGAATTGTACGTTTCTCAGTTGTGAGGTTACACGGTACCGATTTACATTGTGTCGGATAGAGATCCGAGGTTCACCTCGCGATTTTGGAAGAAATTACAAGAAGCATTGGGCACCAAGTTGCATTTCAAGACCGCCTTTCACCCCCAAACCGATGGTCAATCCGAGCGTATAATTCGGATACTTGAGGATATGTTGAGATGTTGCATCCTCGAGTTCGATGGTTCATGGGAGCGGTACCTACCTTTGATTGAATTCGCACAACAATAGTTTTCAATCAAGTATTAAGATGGCGCCTTACGAGGCTTTATGCGGGCGTAAATGCCGTACACCATTGTTTTGGACCGAGCTCGGTGAGAACAAAATTTTTGGAGTGGATTTGATTAAAGATGCTGAATGAAAGTAAAAGTAATCCGTGAAAATCGAAGATAGCCTCCGATCGTCGAAAATCGTATGCGGATTTGAAGCGAAAGGACATTGAGTATCGGTGGGAGATAAAGTGTTTCTTAAAGTTTCGCCGTGGAAAAAGATACTCGATTCGGTAGTAAGGGCAAGTTGAGCCGAGATTCATTGGGCCGTCTGAAATCTCCGAACGAGTTGGCCTAGTTGCGTATCGTTTGATCTTGCCCCGAACTTGAAAAGATTCTAACGTCTTCCATGTTTCAATGCTTCGACGCTATAGATCGATCCGTCGCACGTAATTAGTCCATCAGAGGTTGAAATTCAAGCCGATATGAGTTATGAAGAAGAACCGATTCGTATCCTAGCTCGTGAAATGAAAGAGTTGCGAAACAAAAGGGTTCCGCTAGTGAAAGTGTTATGGCTCAAACACGGGATAGAAGAAGCTACTTGGGAACCCGAGAACTCTATGAAAGAGCAATATCCAAACCTATTTACCGGTAAGATTTTGGGACGAAAATTTCTAAAGTGGGGAGAGTTGTGACGACCTTAAAACGACCCTAGTCGAAATGTGGTTTCGGGACCACAAAACCAAGGCATAAAAATAATTTAATATTTATTTTATTGCCTATAATGTGTGTTAACTCATGTGTGATATTTTTATGCTTTGATTTAGAATTATAGATGTGAATTTCACTAGAAAGGACCTAGTAATAAACTTTGAAAGTATGAGGGAAATGTGTGATGACTAATTAAAGGATGCATGCAAAACAATGGACTTGCATGTCAAATTCCCCCTAGCTAGTGGCCGCCATGACAAGGATTTATGGGCAAAAATCATGTCATGAAACATGTTTGGTAAATGGGTTATGATGGAAAGAATAAAATAAGGGTATGGAATAAACAATTAATGTTAGTAGATGAGAAACAAAAAAAAAAAAAGTGTCCATCTTCCTCCATAGCTTGGCGAATGTCCTAAAGAAAGAAAGAAAAAATTTTGTTCATCTCTTTTCACTCTCTTGTTGGCGAAAATACTAAGGATAAGGAAGGAGTTTTGCTTCATACTTGGTTTGGAAGAGGATTAGGAAGAGGTTGGCTAAACTTGCATCAAGATTAAGGTATGTTTGAGGTTCATGCATGTTTTTAGTTGCTAGCTTAATGTTCTTGTTAGCCCATGGTTCAAATCCTTGTTATGTCATGGGAATGAAATTCGCCAAAGTGAATGTGGTGTTAATGCCATTGCATGTTAAATAACAAGCTTGAAAGTGATACATGTGATGGAGGATTGAAGATTCTTAGATTTTCTTTTAGCATTTTTTTGAATGAGATACTAAGTTCTTTGTTTCACCATGACCAAATTGAAATGGTGTGGTGTTGTGGTATTCGCCATGATATATCCATAAGTATAATTCATGCATGTTGCATGGTAAGTAAGATTTAAGCTTTGGAAATGTGTATATATTTGGATATAAGCCACTTGAGAATTGGCCCTTGCACCTACATGAATATATGTTTGCACATGATGGATTGGTATGACATATATACTAATTCAAAGTGTATATTTGCTTGTGATGATGTGTTGATTATGAAGTAAATAAGAGATGTGCAATGAATTACGATATGTAATGTGTTAGTAGTAAAATGTATGCTGTTTTTTTTTTGTGTGGTATTAAGTGTATATTCGCCACATGAGGGGTAATTAGTGTGCATGCATTCGGTTTGAGGCAAGCATATTGATGCCTATTCTTGGCTTAGAAAATTGGCTAAGAGGAATATTAACTAATGTGTTGAGTTCGATTTATGATTTCGTACATATGCAACTTTGATGCCTAATGTATATAAGGGCCAAGTACTTTGAACTTCACGTTGATGTTTGAATGTATTGAATTGCTTGTTGTGATGTAAAATGTGCATGACCATTGTGTATTTGAGCTAAAGGATGGCCATATGACCATTTACACTCCTTGTCATATTCGCCATAAGCTATCATGATGAGATTTTAATAAGTTAAATTTGTGTGAATTAGCTCAAGAGCAAAGGGAGCTAAATCCGATAAAGGGAAGGAAAAAGTAGTTGAATAGCCATCGAAATCGCTCGACAACATCCGAGGTAAGTCTTGAGTGATGACCCTACTTGAATTATATCAAAATTATGCTCCTTGTTTGTGTGGCCATTGAGCGAAATAGTAAAGGTTGATAAATATTTTGTGTTAGAGCTTTAATAACGAAAATGAACTATGGACGTGTCTTGAATATTGATATATGTGTAAGTGAACATTGGAAATATATCCGGGCTAAGACCGAAGGCATTCGTGCGAGTTGATATATCCGGGCTAAGACCAAGGCATTCGTGCGAGTTGATATATCCGGCTAAGACCGAAGGCATTCGTGCGAGTTGATATATCCGGCTAAGACCGAAGGCATTCGTGCGAGTTGATATATCCGGCTAAGACCAAGGCCTTTGTGCAAGTCACCAAATCCGGGTTATGACCCGAAGGCAATCGTGCGAGTCGCTATATCCGGTTAAATCCCGAAAGTATGTGATTCGGAAGTGAGCAATCTTGCTGTGAAAATTTCAGCTTATACACTTGTGAAAATTCCAGCAATGAGGTATGTTTGTATGTGCTTGTACTAATTGAATTCTTACAAGTAAGTATGCGCTAAGTTGATAACGAGCTACCGGCCTTGGGCTAAGTTGTTCTTTTGTGTATGAACATAAGGGTCGGTGATGTGAAATAAGTATGAGTATGGGAATGTGAATTAGTAAAGTGGTTTAATTAGCCATGTGAATAAAATACCTTAGTCAAAGCTGATTTCATTGCTTGAGACTTACTAAGCATTAAAATGCTTACCCGTTGCTTTGGCTCTCTGTTTTATAGGTTTATTTCGTTAGCTATCGGATTCGGGATCAAAGAAGTCAAGTCATCCACACTATCGAAGCCCCATTTTGGTACAAATTTTGGTTGAACTTTGAAATGGCATGTATAGGACCATCCTTTGTTGAAGGTCATGTACCTTCCGGTTTGTGTAAACTTGGATAGCCATGCGAAAATGGCTTATATCGTTTTAGCATAGAACTATAATCGTTTGTATGTTGACCCTTATGAGGTATGGAATTATTTTGAAACGATTAGCCATTGGAATGGTTAATCATGATCACGCTTTGTGCTATGTATGTAAAAAGGGCCAATTGAATCATGGAAAGTATGAAATAGGTAAAGCCTACTAAAGGCAGATGCTGACAGCAGCAGTGACGTGGATGTGAAAAATCACTAAAAATAGTAGGAATGGTATTAAATAGCAAATAAATTATGTAAGTGTACCTTGATGAATCTACTTTCATATGGAAGAAACGAAATGGTCATATGAGTTATAAGTTAACAGATTTTAAAGTTCTTGTGAAATAGGGCCAGAACGGTTTCTGGATCCCCTGTTCCAACTTTGGAAAATCATTGTAAATTAACCAGAGATAATTAGGAGTCATTCCATATATGTGTAGATTCCTCTCTGAGTCTAGTTTCTATAGAAACAAACGGCATCAGTATTTAAGCCCTGTACAGGGAGATATCCAATTCGTAACGCACAAAGGTCAGTGTAGTCGATCCCTACAACAGGCGAGACTTTAACTAATAAACTGTACTAATTGGCTCGACCAAAAATTCTAGAAAAAAATATGTAGATGGACATATGAGTCTAGTTTCAGGAAAAATTTACGGAACTGATTTTCGAGTTGTAAAACTCAAGTTATGAATTTTGGAGCGACTAGTACTCAGATTGGCAGCTTGTCTGAAAATTGTCAATAAGTGGGTTGAAGTCTGTTAACACCTTGCGTTCGACTCCGGCGACGGTCTCGGGTTCGGGGTGTTACATTCCCTTTCATTATTTTATTCTCATGCTCCTTATTTTATCATACCTCCCATGAAACACTAACTTAACATGTTTATGACATGTTTTTTTGCCCATCACACTTGGTCCACCATACTTGTCATGGCCGGCCACTACTAATTAGGGAGGGAATTGACATGCAAGTCCCCCCCTTTTTATTTCATGCACTAATATATCCTTATGTTTTGACCTATCACATTTCAAAATTTTCTCACATAAGTCCTATTTACTAAAATTCACCTACAATTAAACAAAATTCAAATATGAAAATTTTCACACATGCATATATACATATAATAAGCATCAAATATGACAACTAATTATTTTTATGACTCGATTTTGTGGCCCCGAAACCACTTCCCGACTAGGGTCACATTAGGGCTGTCACATATATAGTTCGTATTTAATCAAAAAAATAACATCTATTTGCTTATAAACTTACCTCCGACAACAGAAATCGAAACGGGACAACTAATCAACAACTTTGGTTTTCCCCCGATCCAAATACAATTTCTTTGGTTCTTGATCTAGACATATTCAAATTAAACTCATTCAAACATATTTTCACTCAATTTAGTCCAAAAACACATAAATGGTCAAATTACCATTTTACCTCTGACATTTTACACTTTTTACAATTTAGTCCAAATTGCACAAAACACAAAACATGAAAACCTTGCACACCATACTTAGGCCGAATCTTCCTTATGCTCATAAAAGTCCATACATTTCATTTATTTCACATTTTTGTCCCTAGATTTATTATTTTTTCAATTTAGCCCTAATTACTCAAAATCATCAAATTCCAATACAAAACATATTAATCCAAAACATATCTTTCATAATTCATCATCTAACATCACAAAGCTCAATTATTCATCAATGGTATAACTCAAAGTACTCATCAAAATTAGAAATTCAAGCATGGGCTTTGTACATTACACTGTAACGATCTCAAAAACGTAAAAATTATCAAAAACCTAACAAAAACTAACCTTCAATCAAGCTTCTAAAGTGCTAAATACCCTAGTGCTAAATTCCCTAGGCTAAATACCCTAAACCCTAAACCCTAAACATATATTATTTAACATTTTACTAATTTAACCTTTAAACTAAAATTTTAAACCATTATAAATCATGGTAATAACTGTTCAACACTTAAAAAATGGTAATATTGCAACATAAATACTTCATATTATAAAGACAACAACAATTAGGCACTTTCACATTTAACCATCAAATTCTCATTTTACGTGATTAAGCCCTTTTATTAAATTAGACATTCAAACCATAGAAGTAAAACACGAAAATTTCATGGATATTAATTCACACATAATAAACATAGAAAATAATTTTTAAATATTTTTTGACTTGGATTTGTGGTCCCGAAACCACCGTTCTGAATAGGGTCTAAATCGGGCTGTTACAGTCATATTGACCAAGAAAAAATCACTAGACTCATGAAAGATGGTCTTTCAAGTATGCTTAAGGAAGTTAGTATTCCACAATGCGAATCTTAGTTAGAAGGTAAAATGACTAAGAGACCTTTTAATGCGAAAGGTACAAGGGACAACCAACCTTTAGAACTTGTGCACACTGATGTACATGGTCCCATAAGCAATAGTACCCGAGGAGGTTATGGTTATTACGTGACTTCCATCAACGACTATTCTCGATATGGACATGTTTATCTAATGCATTGCAAAAAGCAGAACCTTTGATAAATTTTGAGAGTTTCGTGCAGAAATGGGAAAACAATTAGGTTTACCTATAAAGAATCTTTGGTCTGGCTGAGGTGGGGAATACTTGTGTAATGAGTTCTTAGGATACCTTATAGAGAATAGGATTTTATCCCAGTTGACTACGCTGGGCACTCCATAATAGAATAGGGTATATGAGAGAAAGAATAGAACCTTGTGCATGTTTGTAGGATATCCAAAAGGAATAAATGGTGAATTAGTCTACAATTTGAAAGATAATACGATCAAAGTTTCTACTCATACTACTTTCCTCGAGGAAAGCAACATTGATAAATTTAGGCCTTGAAGAAAAGTGCTACTCAAGGAACTTTTGGGAGTTGTAGAATAATCACCAAGTTCAATTCTTATGAAAGTTGTAGAAAGACCTGCAAACAATCAACAACATAAGGGAATCCATCGTAGTGGGAGAGTTCCTAAGAAATTGAATTTCTTCATCTATGATGGTAGTATTTACAATACAGAAGCCAATAATTAGGATGATGATCCACTCACTTATGACGAAGCTATGCAGGATAATGATTTCGAGCTCTAAAAATAGGCCATGCATACCGAGATGGTTTTTATGATATCCAATGCGGTATGAGAACTTGTAGACGTTTTGGTTGGGATTAAACCTATAAGGTGCAAGTGGATTTACAAGAAGAAGAGAAATACAGAAGGGAAAGTGGAAACACATAAAGCTAGACTTGTAGGGAAAGACTACAGACAGAAAGAATACATCGATTACAATGAGACCTTCTTTCCGGTAGCCATGCTCAAGTCTATCCGCATAATCTTATCCATTGTTGTTGCTCTCAATTACAAGATCTAATAAATGGATGTCAAGGCAACATTTTTGAATGGATATCTAGATGAGACCATTTACATGGCTCAACCCACTGACTATGTTGTCAAAGGAAAAGAGCAAAAAGTTTGCTAATTGCTAAGATCCATTTATGGACTTAAGTAGGCGTCTCGCTCATGGAATAAAAGATTTGATAAAACGATAGACTTTTGGGTTTGAGCAGAACGCTGATGAACATTGTGTTTATAAGTGTATAAAGGACAAAAAGATGGCCTTCCTCGTTTTGTGTGTCGACAGTATTCTACTTATCGGAAACAATGTAGGAGAATTGTCATCAGTTAAACTATGACTATTTCAACAGTTTAGCATTAAGGACTTGGGTTAAACTAGTTATATTCTTGGAATTTGAATACTCAGGGATTAAATGAATAAAATGTTACCTCTATCACAAAATTTATACATCGATAAGGTGCTAGAATGTTTTGCAATGATTGATGCGAAGCTGGGCACTCAACGGACTGCATCAGACTTTCATTTTTCTTTAGATGACTATCCTAAGACAATGAAAGAAAAAGAGCATATGAGTAAGGTTCTATATTCTTCCACAATTGGAAACCTTATGTATGCGATGCTTTGCATACATCTAGATATATGTTTTGTAGTAAGAATGGTTAGTGATATCAAACGAGTCTTGGTCTTAGGCAGTGGCAAGCTGTAAAGCATATAGTAAGGTATCGTAAAAGAACTAGGTATTATATGCTTGTGTATTCTAAATAGAACCTTACTCCTATTGGATACACAAACTTTGACTTCCAAACCTATAAAGATTTGAGAAAATAAACATCGAGAAATGTATTCATCCTAGACCATGGAGCCATAGTATGAAGAAATGTAAAACAAACTTACTCTACTGACTCTACTATGGAGGCCGAGTATGTGGTTGCTTCTGAGGAAACGAAAGAAGCAACATGGCTTGAACATTCTTAACTGATCATGAAGTCATTCCTGGTTTGGGAAAAGCTATAATACTATATTTAGATAACAGTGCCACAATAGCTAATACTAAAGAAATAAGAAGTCAAAAAGGATGCAACACATTGATCGTAAGTAACACTTGATGCGAGAGGTAGTAGTCGAAGGAATTGTAGATGTGGTGAAAGTAGCTTTTGAAGATACCCTTGCGGATCCGTTTACTAAGACTTTTGTAACTAAGAGTTTTAATAAACACATCGAGGATATGAGAATGCGAAACTTGACACATTTACTTCACTAGGAAAGTGGGAGATTGTTGGGAAATGTGTCCATATTGTAGTAAACATGTAACTATTTTCTATTTATTTGAATGATGAATAAATAAATAAATTTAATATCACATTTCACTATTATGTCTTTTGTATTTTTATCTTTCATATTTTTCATTAATTGCTAAATTGTGACAAGCAAATATTAGATCATTAATTGTCTAATTTCATACTGATGATAAATGGCACTCTAAGAAGTTTATATTGCGAGAAAGACAACTTACTTCAGTATATAATCTAAATGAGTCTGTAATCCCGTAAAAGAATCAACATGAGCATTTGATTCAAATATTAAGAAGGATTATTATGTCATCTACAATTCCAATTGAGGAGATGTCTAGTCTTGGCTATTGGAGCAGTTGACTCCACGGGCAAAGACATAATTGTAACACCCCTAACCTGTATCAATCGCAGGACTAGGGTTAAAGGCATTACCGGATGAAACAGAATATTTTACAAACAATTCAATAACATCATCCACAAACATGGTCAAACATCATTATGAAGTCCCTTATATAGGTCATCGAGACCTTAAACATGTATTAGAAAAGGGTCGGGACTAACCCGAGCTTATTCAAAATTTTTCAAAAATTAAACAATTTTTCAATATTTCACAGGTCACACACCTGTGTGAAGGGTCGTGTGCCTCGCATGACTTTAGACACACACGTTTGTCTAGGCCGTGTGAAAACAGGGCATACATACTGACTTGTCCACACGGCCACATGACACGTTTGTTTGCCAGGCCGTGTGAAAATTAGGAAGGCTACTGTCTTGGATCACACGGCCAGTCATACACTCGCGTGTCTAGCCCGTGGTCGAAACTGACTTTGCCACACAGCCTAGCACACGCCCGTGTGTGCGACCATGTGGTCTACCCAGGCTCATTTCGAAATGACCCTCAAGCAACACGGCTGAAACACACGCCCGTGTCCCTACTAGTGTAGGCAAAAATAGGCCATTTGAAAGGCCAAATTGCCACCCATAAAGGGTCCTCCTTACAAGCATCAAAACCACATCAATTGCATACCAAATTATTCACAACCAAAATATAGACCAATCATGCTATATCATTTCCAACAAATTTTATACATAACTTATACCAAATCATATCATTTCGTAAGTTATAAACATAACAAAACATATTTTCATAATCTCAAAACACTTTATTCAATTTCATACCATTAACTTACCAAATCCTCAAACAAGCACATCTCATAAACTTACCAAATTAACCATTTCCATTAGCCATCCAAAAACACATCAAATTGGCAATATTGCATCCCATATTTATTACTCAAAAAAACATACATAAACACAACCAAAACCAAGCCATATCACATGGCTAGATATATACACATTACAAAACATATTCAAAGTACTTCTAGCCTATACATGCCATACTTCAATATATACACTTTCAAAAGATACTAAACTAAGGTTCGATAGTGTGGTGATGATCCTCGACGATCCCCAAGCTCTCAATAGCTACGATATCTATAAAATAATGTAAACACACACAAAGTAAGCTTTCAAAAGCTTAGTAAGCCATATACAAATAAACTTATCACAAAATACAATTATAATCTAATTCAATTGTATGAATCATGGCATATCATAATGATAAGTTCATATTTCCCATTTAGCTCAAAGGCTCATAATCATTTGCTCATATATGCATAATTCACTTATACTTAACATATTTCATTTTCACATACCTCATATTGATTCTATAAGTTCACATATATACATATGCTTTGTACTTACCTTATTCTCAAACATAATGTACATTTCAAATGTACCTAAATCGGATACATATTCACATAGTCATTTATTTCTCGGAATGCCCGTTGAACCATTAGGAATCATAAGGATATGCGGATGACTCGGAAAGCTCGTACAATGCCAACGTCCCAGACGTGGTCTTACATGTAATTAAATATCGATGCCACTGTCCCAAACAGGGTCTTACACGAAATCAAATACGATTCCAACGTCCTAGATGTGGTCTTACACGTAAATCATAAGTCGATGCCAACGTCCCAGATGTGGTCTTACACGATAACACATATCGGATCCTATGTCATGACATATGTATTGTGACAGCCCAAAATAGACCCTAGCCGGAATGTGGTTTCGGGACCACAAAACCGAGGCATAACAATAATTTCAAATTTATTTCGATGCCTATAATATGTGTGTATTCATGTATGACATTTTTTGATGATTGATTTAGTGTTATAAAGGTGAATTCCACTAGAAAGGACTTAGTAGTGAACTTTGAAAATACGATAGGGAAAGGGGTGATGACTAATTAAAGCATGCATGCAAAATAATGGACTTGCATGTCAAATTCCCCCTTTTTACAAGTGATGGCCGGCCATGACAAAGAGATATGGGTTAAACATGTCATGAAACATGTTTTGTTGGGCATTAGGGAGAAATAGTAAACAAATAAGCATGGGTAAGAAAAGAATGAAAAAAAAATGTGTGTGAGAGTAGCATACCCCATTGCCGTGCAACCAAGATGAGGAAACAAAAAAATAATTTGTTCATGCTTGCTCTCTCCCTTTTTGGCCGAAAATACTAAGAGGAAGAAGGGATTTTTGCTTCATTTCCTTTGTTTAGAAGAGATCTAGAAGGTGATTTGGCTAAATTTGCATCAAGATTAAGGTATGTATGAGGTTGTGTTGGGAGTTTCATGCATGTTTTGGTTGCTAATTTGATGTGCATGTTAGCCATGGCTCAAATCTTTGTTATGCCATGGAAATGGCATTTGGCCAAAGTTGTTATGGTGATAAAGCCATTGCATGCTAAGTGTGAAGCTTGATGATGATGCATGCAATGATGGATTGTCTACTCTTGAGTAAGATTTTGAGTTTTCTTTTGTTTAACCATGATTGAAGTTGAAAAGGGCATGATTGTCATATTCGCCATGATGCATTCATGAGCATGGTTCATACTTCTTGCATGTTAGTTAAAATTTGTGTTTTGGATGACTATGGACACCTTGAAATTCGCCATGCTCATATATGTATATATATGTTTGCACATGATGTTTTGGTTATGAACTAAGTGATGAATATATTGGTTTAAAGAAGAAGATGTGGAAGAATGCTTGTGAAATTGCAAGCACAATTCGGCCTAGCACACATATAAGTGCTTGATGCTATATTATAAGTTTTGGGCCACAATGTGCAAAGCATTAATTAGTAAATTGCATGCTGTTTTTGTGAGGTATTAAGTGCAAAATTTACCTCAACATGTACATGAATATTCGCCTTGGGTAGCCTATTGAAGGCCTTAGCATTTCCTTGATGCTCGAATAAATTGTATTGAATTGCTTGATGTAGTATAAAATGTGCATGACCATTGTGTATTCAAGCTAAAGGGTGGCCATATGACCATTTAAACTCCTTGTCATATTCGCCATAAGCTAGCACAATGAGGTTTTAATAAATTGAATTTGTTTGAATTAGCTCAAGAGCTTAGAGGGCCACAATTGGACAAGGGAAGGAGAAAGTGATCGAATAGCCGAAAAAGCCGTTCGACAACATCTGAGGTAAGTCCTCAAGAAGTGACCCTACTTGAATTGTGTGAAATGAAGTATGGATGTGTATTGATTATTGATTATGTATGCATGAGTATTTGAATTCTACCCGGCTAAGTCCCAAGGCGAATATGCTTGTGACTATAATTGCGTTTGAGCCTTAGTAACTAAAATGAATTATGTATGTCCAATGATAATTGATGTATGTGTTCATGGGAAATTGAATGATATCCGGCTAAATCCGAAGACAATTATGCTGGAAATTATATCCGGTTAAGACCAAGGCAATTGTGCTAGTGGCTACATCCGGCTAAGACCAAGGCATTCGTGCGAGACATTCTATCCGGGCTAAGACCAAGGCATTTGTGCACATGGTTATATCCGGTTATATTCAAGAATCTTGGGCTGGAGGTGAGTGTTGGTTGCTGTAATAAATTCAATGAGTACACTCAAAAGCCCAAAGAATGAGGTACGTTTATATGTGCATTGGAAAGTCGACATGTTTGAGCAACATTCGCTCAATCGACTAACAATTTCAGTTATTGAATTGATTGATACTTTGTGAAATTATATAATGATGAAGTGTGAAGTAAGAATGTGTATTAATGAAATGATGCATTTGGCTATGTGAATGTATTGCTGTAATTAGAGTTGATTATATTCCTTGAGACTTACTAAGCATAAAATGCTTACCCCGTTGCTTTGGCTCTCGGTTTCTAGATTTCGCTCAAGCAATCGGATTTGGGATCGTTGAAGTCGAAGTCATCCACACTATCAAGCCTCCATTTTGGTATAAGTTTTGGTTGAACTTGAAATGGCATGTATAGGACTACCCTTGTTTGTTAAATATGTTGTGATGTAAGTATATACGGCCATGCGAAAATGGCTCGAAAAGGAAGCATGAACTTAGACTAATTGTGGTTTGTATGTATATATTTGGTGTCATGATGTGGCTATGGCTTGGAAATGGGAATGTTGGTCATATGATCAGCCATTGGCATGGTTAAAATGATCATATATGAACCTATGTATGGCAAGACTAGTTGGTTCATGGAGACTACCAAATAGGTAAGACCTACCTTAAAAACAGATGCTGCCAGCTGCAGTGACGTGAATGTGAAAATTCACCAAAATTCGTAGGAATGGAATTAAATAGTGAATAAGCTATGTAAATTAACCTTGATGAGTCTATTTTCATATGGAAGAAACGAAATGGTCATAGGAGTTACATGTTAAGAGATATTAAAGCTATTGTGAGACAGGGCCAGAACAGTTTCTGGGTTCCCTGTCGCAACTTTAAAAATTTACTATAAATTATCCAAAAATAATTAGGAGACATACATTATATGTACAGATTCCATTTTGAGTCTAGTTTAATTAGGAACAAACGACACCAGCATTAAAGCCCTGTAGAGAGAGATATTCAAGTTATACTGCGCGAAGGTCAGAGCAGTCGATCCCTGTAACATGGGTGACTTTAACTAATAAACTGTACTAATTGGCCCAACCAAAAATTCTAGAAATAAATCCATGGATGGATATATGAGTCTAAATTCAGGAAAAATTTACGAAACCAGTTTCCGAGTTTTGAAACTCGAGATATGATTTTTAAGGCGACAGTGACGCAGCTATTCCAGCCTGACTGAAAATGTCAAATGGATGGGCAAAACAAGTGAACTTGGCTTGTTAACCCCTCGTGTCCGACACCGGCGATGGTCTCGGGTTCGGGGTGTTACATGTATCCTAACTATTTCTCAGGTTCGTACGGGGCTTTTCAGACATTGAAACTTTGTTGATACTTTCTCGGATATTTCATATTCAGCTCTCATATTATCATTCATCACAATACAATGAAATATATACATGAATAAATCAATTCAAACACATTTATTTGTATATCGACTTACCTCGTACGGATTCGGATAGACGAAATCGGCTACTCGACGACTTTCGACTTTCCCTGATCTAATTTCGTTTTCTTTAATTCTTGATCTATATAAATTCAAATTTAACTTATTCACTTTCACATTCATTCAAACCAATCCAGCAACACATATTTAGGACACTTTACAAACTAGCCCTCACATTTTCACATTTTGACATTTTAGTCCCTATTTCACAAACTCACAAAATACACCAAATTTCTTTAAACATGTACTTCGTCGAATATTCCTATAGCTCATATAAGCCCACATATTTCATTAATTTCACATTTTAGTCCCTCAAAAACTCATTTTCAAAATTTAGTCCCTTTTACTCAAATTCATCAAAAATTCAAAGACAAAATATACTAACCCAAAACATATCTTTAATTTACTAACGTCAAACTTCTTAAAGCTCATAGTTTCAGCAATTGCTCAACTCAAAATCATCAAAAAAAATTAGAAATTGAGACATGGGCTTGATAGTATACTAAGTGACGATCAAAAAAACGTGAAAATTATCAAAAATCGATAAAAAATCATACCTCAGTTCAAGCTCAAAGTGACAAAACCCTAGCTTGAGTTTTTCTTTATTTTTCTTTAGTATATTCGGCCAAAATGGAGAAAATAATGAACCAATTTCATGCTTTGTGTTATTATTAATAACATTCATATACATTTTACTATTTTAATCTAATTATAAAGATTAAAATTCCACTAACTAATGTCCGTCCATGTCATTTAATAAATTCAATGGTCCATTTACATAAGGACCTCATATTTAGAAAGACACATCAATTCAGCACTTAATCAAATAGAAAGCCAATTTTGCATTTTCTGCAATTTAATCCTTTTTGAAAATTAAGCGCACAGATGATCGAATTTCCATACGAAATTTTCAAACATGCTTAAACACATACTGTAAACACAGAGAATAATAATTAAATATTTTTTGACTCGGATTTGTGGTCCCAAAACCACTATTCTGACTAGGTTCTAAATTGGATTGTTACAATAAATGTATTTATTAGCAAAATGATACATTGGGCTAAACCCAAGATGAATTAATTTTGAATCCATTTGTGAATTAATTCACTTGTGATGTTTATGATGTGATTTACCTAAATCCTGAGTTAGTCACTGAACACACGTATGTAACTCATGTGAGTTGATATAAGTGGAGACTTATAATCTAAAGATGATCGAGCCGATAGCCGGTATGTTGGGTACATTACTTGTGGATGACATGGCTTTACTAGCAACAGCAGAATTCGTAGCTCAATTAAAGAGTTAATGATATCCTTTGATTGGCATTGTGTGGATTGATAAATATGGAACGTGGACATGGGTTGCTTATTCTCAAACGAGCAATTTATCTCAGTCATTTGTTGAAAGTGATCATATTAATCATTAAGAAGATAAAATGGTGACAATGAGATAAAATAGAATTGTATTGAATGAACGGATTTAACTTAAAGTAAACACACATGATGAGGTCATTGGACAAAGTAGTTGGATGAATTGATTTCGTAAAGAATATGCTGTAAAGAGTTTTCAAACATGGTACTTTTTGTGGAATGATTTCATGATTAAGTAATTGCAAATTATAGAAACGATACTTTTAGATATAATTGAAATTACTAGAGCCTAGTTGTATATGTCTGATTGGTCCTTCCACTAGTTTAATAAAAGCTCGATCGGACTGCATTTGAATCAAAAGAAAATTCTACGACTTTGAAAATAATTTAATTGAGTTGATTCATTTGATATGGAATTAAATTGGGTGGTCGTAAGAATTGTTCAACTAGAGAATTTGATTAAAATATTTTCTTGAAAATTAATTTGGAAAATCTAAGTGATTTTTGAAAAAATTAATTTTGATAAAGTAAAATTAAATTAATTAAGTTAATTAAAATTAATATGATATTTTTGGAAATTAATTTTCAAGTAAAATAATTGACCCAATAGGTAATTGAATATGAAAATTGGATCTGAGATTGTAAAGTGGGTCTGGGAGCCCAAAATTCGAGACCAAGACCCAAAAATTGGTCGAATCGGGTCTAGTCTGTGAAACCGGGCCGACGGTCCAACTGGTGGCTAGATCGGATCAGTTTGGCCATCACTAGCTTGGACCAAATCGATAGCAACTAAACCAGCTCAGGGTGCCGGCACTGGGTCATTATTTGACACACACTTGAGTTCAAGAGAAAGTTGTAGAGAGAAAATTCTCTGAAGAAATTATTTTATAAAATTTCTAAAGATATTTTTCTTATTTACAACTTGGCCTAAAAGTTTAGAGAAATTAAAAAATTACTGCATTGGTAGTTTTTGTGAAAAATTTTCTGATTCAAAGTGAGCCCAGACTCGACAGACGTGAGTGTGAGGATAGTGGAGAAGACTACTTAGTCAAAACGTTCATCCTAGACGAATCGAAAATGTAAAATTTTGATTAAGTGTTTATTAATTTAGATATCATAACCAAGATCTTGTTTTGGTATTTTTTTAAAACTTCGGTTTTTCCCTAAATTTATTTTCCGTTGCATTTTCCAAACCTGATTTTCCAACATAAATTCCTTCGGCAAACCTATTAGCCTCAACAGGAAAGGAATTAGGATATCCGTTTTTTGTAATAATACCATTTGTCCTAGCACCACTAATCTGAGTTTCAAATAAACAAATCAGCCCTAGAGAAAATTCCTTCCTATACTTATTCACAATATTATTGAACCTGGAATGCCTGACCACTTGACAATTCCAACAAAATATCTTTGTGTACATAATTAAATAAATAATCATAAAAGACAAAACTTAGAAACAATCAAGTATTTTAGCAGCTAACTGTATCTCTACAGTCACTCTTGGCATCTATAATTTCTTCCCCACTTGGGACATCGTTCTTCTTATAAGCGCCATTAGTACCCTGTTCAAGACTACAAACCAAGCCATGCATTGCCACCTCCAAATCCTTATTTTCATTCAGAAGCCTACTCGCAACAATATAAGGTGGATTATCATGCTGCTCATTCCCAACATCTCTAATTTTTGATACACAATTTTGAGAGGCCTTACTTGATTCCTTAAAATTAAAAACCCACATTCTCCTTCCTTTTAACCACTTTAGGAAATTGCCTCTTCACCACACGCACTGTCTTATGTTTGTCTTTGTTCAAATTAGAAGGAACATTGATGGGCTGGACATATAACTTTTCCCTATGACCCATATTCATTTTTGGTCCCATCTTTGAGTCATCATCAAAAGCCACATGGTCTTTTGTAGCCTTAAAACCCAATTTCCCATTAGTAGGTTTCAAAGCCTTAAAACGTTTTTTAGCCTAGATCCAATCATAGCTCCTTTCGTTTTGGCCCGCTAGCCCAAATTAAAATCCGTAGAAAGTTCTTTAGGTTATTTAATCCCAAAATTCTCCACTACTCCTGTAATACCCCTCGCCCATATCTGACGCCGGGATAGGGTTTGAGGTGTCACCAGACTTAACTCAAGCATACACATGTAAAACTGGGCCATAAAATTTTGATCAATTTAAAACTTTTCATTTCATATTCAATATGTCCCTTAATAGGACTTACGAGACCCAAAACATACATTCGAGATGATTTAAGCTTAAACTGAGAACTTAAGAAAAACCTGGAAAAGTTCATGCCTTAGGGTTCTACATGCCCGTGTGACTCGAGACACACCCATGGCCTTAGCCCGTGTGCAACACTGACTTTAGGCACAGCCATGACACACGCCCGTGTGGCCTACCCGTGGACAAAACTGACTTATAGACACGGCTATGGCCCACGCCCATGTGACCTACCCGTGGATAATACTTACTTAAAAGTTTAAGTATAGGGGACGCACGACCATAACACACACCCATGGGGGTGAGCCGTGTGTCACACACGGCCTAGACACACGCTCGTGTGTCTTGCTCGTGTGGACAAGGCTATCTTCCAAGCCATTTTGTCACTCGTTTTGCACAACCTACACAAGATCATTTCAATATACTAATTCCATCCCAAAAGACATCAATTCATTTATAGAAGGAACATCATATACATTTACCAAAATAAAAAATAGCCATTATCTAGGCTTAATACAAATTGAAGAGCTTTTATCTTAAGCCAATATACATAAACAATTTATCAATAATACAACTTCCTAGTCTAGCCCTATACATGCCATAATAAAAAATATAAATCCAACTATACCAAGTATTACGGCTGATAGTGTGATCGATATCTCTGGCTTCAAGGGATCCTTGAGAAATTTGGCAGTACTGAAAGAAAAGAGAAAGGAAAGAAAGTAAGCATAAAGCTTAGTATGTTGTATATAAATAAACATACAACAGCAGTTTTACCATTTATCATCATGCTCATAGCTCAAAGGTAAGCATAACTTGACTTATTCATTACCGTTCACTCAACTCACATTTTCTAATTGAGATCATTACACATGTATACCAAAGTAGGTACCTGTAACACTCAAAACATTATCATATTTTCTTATTAAATCTCTTTCTTAACTCTTAAAGTTGAACCTTTTGGAATACTACCGGATATTCTATAAGTCTTAAACATGGGTTTAGTTGCCAATGCCATGTCCCAGACATGGTCTTACACTGGCTATCTTCATCGAGGCCGATACCTTGTCCCAGACGTGGTCTTACACTAGCTCTCATATGTACATACTGATGCACGTCCCAGACATGTCTTACACTAGCACTACGCTTAGCCGATGACTATCCCAGACATGTCTTACACTGGCTATCTTTATCGAGGCTGATGCATGTCCTAGACATGTATTATACTGGCGCTCATCGCTACGCTGATGCCATGTCCCAGACATGGTCTTACACTGGCTATTATAATGTGATTGATGCATGTCCCAGACATGTCTTACACTAGTGCTCGTCTTAATGCCGATGCCATGTCCCAGACATGGTCTTACACTAGCTCTCACATAATCCAATGTTATGGCATGAATATCCGGTTTGTTTCCTGGGGTTCTCACTGAATCTTTCTACTTTCTCAATCATAAATATGCATACTAAGTTCAAATTCTAGAAATTCATGCTATATCAAATCAATAACAATCGAATACATTCATTTAACAATATAGTTGTATTATTTACGTACAACTTACCTCGGTTTACAAAAAGTACTTGACTAAACGGCTTAATCGGATTGCTTGGCTTTGCCCCGGTCTAGGCTCGGCTTTGGTAAATCTTGATCTATAATAGCAAAAATGTACTCATTTAGTCATTAATTAAAATTAGGCATTCACAATTTCACATCTTATGTAAAATGACCATTTTGCCCCTAGGCCTTGACAAAATGACCATTTTACCCCTATGCTCGAAATTTAATTTTTATCAAATTTCTTTGTATTTCAAGCCTAGATAAACTCTTTTTACTCTTATATTCACCTCAAATCCTCACTATTTTATACACTTATTACCTATTTTGCAACTTATGCAAAATAGTCCCTTTAGGTGTTTTCAAGCTAACACCTTTTACAAAAGTTGCTTATAACACAACTAGGACTCATATTCCCCCATAAAAACTCAGCATCTATCACAATTACATCCATGATAAAATCCTAAACTCTTGACCATTTTGCAAGATATTACCCTCATTTGAAAGCTCATGCTTCAAGGATCTCAAAAATGTGAAAATCTTAAAGAAAACTCATTGAAATCACTTACTTGTGAGAGGAGGAAGTTGCTGCAAAATTTAAGCTTTCAAACGCCCTTTCATGGCTGGAAATTTCGGTGGAAAGAGATGAGAAGAAACGAAATTGACAACCTTTTTCTATTTTGCTTCTATTTTTATTCAAAATAGCTACCAAATTCTACCTACTCTTAAAATTTGTCCCCTCTATATCTCATGGCCGGCCAACCCTCTTAAAAAGGGTATACTTGCCTTGTAAAGGTCCCCAAATTTATTTATCTAGCTATTTAACACATTTGGGCACTAAAACACAACTTTTGCTTTTTATGAGATTTAGTCATTTTTAGCAATCGGGCTTACAAACGTTAAAATTGACTCACCAAATTATTCATGCACTATTATAATCAAGTTATAATCTCATAATTATAATAAAATAATGTTCCTAACTTCACATTTATGGTCTCGAGACCACTGTTCTGACTAGGCCCTAAATCGGGCTGTTAAATTTCTCCCCCTTTAGAGATTTTTGTCCTCGAAAATCTTACCAGTGAATAAGTTCGGATACTGCTTTCTCAGATACTCCTTAGGTTCCCATGTGACTTCCTCGACTCCATGTCTATGCCACAAAACCTTCACAAGCGGTATACTCTTATTTCTTAACTGTTTGACCTCTCGAGCTAAGATCTTGACCGGCTCCTCACCATAAGTAATATCTAGAAGAATCTCAACTTCAGTTGGCACAATTACGTGCGAAGGGTTAGATCTGTATCGACGTAACATGGACACGTGAAACACGTCGTGAATCTTTGCTAACTCTGGTGGCAAATCCAAACAGTAGGCAATAGGTTCTACTCTCTCGGTAATCTCATAAGGTCCTATGAAACGAGGACTTAACTTGCCTTTTCTACCAAATTTGAGGACTTTCTTCCACGGGGAAACTTTCAAAAGTACTTTATCACCGACCTCAAACTTAAATCTCCTTTCTTTTCAAATCCGTGTAGGATTTTTGTCTATCTGAGGTGGCTTTCAAATAGTTGCAATCATCTTAACTTTTTCCTCAGCCTCTTTGATTAAATCAACCCCGTGAATTTGACTCTCTCTCAACTTAGTCCAAAATAAGGGCGTTCGGCACTTTCGCCCGTACAAAGCCTCATAAGGCGCCATTTTTAGACTCGACTGATAGCTGTTATTGTAGGCGAATTCAACCAATGGTAAGTATTTTTCCCAACTTCCTTGAAATTCAAGAACATAGCACCTCAACATATCTTTTAAGATCTGTATTACTCTTTCCGACTGTCTTTCAGTTTGCAGATGAAATGCCGTACTGAAACTCAACTTGGTTCCTAGAGCCTCTTGCAACTTTTTCCAAAACCCCAAGGTGAACCTCGAGTCTCGATCGGATACAATCGATAGCGGCACACCATGAAGCCTTACAATCTCAGAAACATAAAAGTTGGCCAACTTTTCAAGGGAGTAGTTGACACGCATTGGTATAAAGTGTGCTGACTTAGGGAGTTTATCGACAATAACCCATACTGTATCTTTCTTTGTCGGGGTTAGTGGAAAACCCGTTACAAAATCCATGGTGATTCGATCCCAGTTCCATTCGGGAACCATAATAGGCTGGAGTAACATAGAAGGCACTTGGTGTTCAGCTTTTACGTCCTGACACACTAAACACTTAGAGACAAACTCCGAAATGTCTCTTTTCATTCCTAACCATCAATACATTTTCTTCAAGTCGTTATGCATTTTTACACTGCCCGGGTGGACGGATGAACAATCGCTGTGTGCCTCTCACAAAATCTTCTGAATGAGCTCACTATCTTTGGGTACACAAACTCTATCTTTGAACATTATAGAACCATTAGTACCAATACAAAAGTCTGACTCAATCTCTAATTCACACTGATTTCTCTTGGCTTGCAATTTCTCATCATCTTTCTGAGCTTCACGGATTTCATGAAGAAAAGTCGGTCTGGCCCTTAAATCTGCTAGGACCGATCCATCACTAGATATAGTCAACTAAACGTTCAAGGCTCTCAAGGTAAACAATGACTTCCTACTCAAAGCGTCAGCGATTACGTTCGCCTTTCCCGGATGATAGTCGATAATTTACTTATAATCTTTTATTAGCTCTAACCATCGTCATTGCCTCAAATTCAGCTCTTTCTGAGTCATCAGATACTTTAGACTCTTGTGATTGGTAAATACTCAGTATCTCTCACCATACAAATGGTGTCGCCAAATCTTCAGTGCGAACACCACAACGGCCAGCTCTAAATCATGGGCTGGATAATTTCTCTTGTGAGGTTTTAACTGCCTCGAGGCATAGACTATAACCTTGCCTTCTTGCATGAGTACACACCCTAAACCATTTAGGGAGGCGTCACTAAAAACTACAAATTCTTTTCCCGACTCTGGTTGCACTAAAATTGGTGCTTCGGTCAACAAAGCCTTTAATTTCTCGAAACTCTGTTGGCATTCTACTGTCCATTCAAATTTGACATCTTTCTGTAAAAGCCTTGTTATTGGTGTAGCTATCATAGAGAATCCATTTACAAATCGTCTATAGTATCCCACTAGCGCCAAAAAACTACGAACCTCTGTTACATTCCTCGGTGGTTTCCATTCTACAATAGCTGAGACTTTATCTGGGTTAACTCTGATCCTGCTACCCGACACAATGTGCCCTAGAAATCTGACTTCGTTGACCCAAAACTTGCTCTTACTCAACTTGGCATAGAGTTGCTTATCCCTCAAGGTTTGTGTAACACCCCGAACCCGAGACCATCGCCGGTGTCGGACACGAGGGGTTAACAAGCCAAGTTCACATGTTTTGCCCACCAATTTGACATTTCCAGTCAGGCTGGAAGACTGCGTCACCGTCGCCTTAAAAATTATATCTCGAGTTTCAAAACTCGGAAACTGGTTTCGTAAATTTTCCCTGAATTTAGACTCATATATCCATCCATGGATTTATTTCTAGAATTTTTGGTCAGGCCAATTGGTACAGTTTATTAGTTAAAGTCACCCATGTTACAGGGATCGACTGCTCTGACCTTCGCGCGGTATAACTTGAATATCTCTCTGTACAGGGATTTAATGCTGGTACCGTTTGTTTCTAATAAAACTAGACTCAAAATGGAATCTGTACATATAAGGTATGTCTCTTAATTATTTCTGGATAATTTATAGTAAATTTTTAAAGTTGCGACAGGGGACCCAGAAACCGTTCTGGCCCTGTTTCACAATAGCTTCAATATCTCTTAACATGTAACTCCTATGACTATTTCGCTTCTTCCATATGAAAATAGACTCATCAAGGTTCATTTACATAGCTTATTCACTATTTAATACCATTCCTACAATTTTTGGTGATTTTTCACATTCACGTCACTGCAGCTGGCAGCATCTGTTTTAAGGTAGGTCTTATCTATTTTGTAGTCTCCATCAACCAACTAGTCTTGCCATACATAGGTTCACATATGATCATTTTAACCATACCAATGGCTGATCATGTGACCAACACTCCCATTTCCAATCCATAATCACATCATGACACCATATATATACATTCAAACCACAAATAGTCTAAGTTCATGCTTCCTTTTACGAGCCATTTTAGCATGGCAGTATACATATACATCGCCACATTTTTAAACCAACAAGGGTAGTCCTATACATGCCATTTCAAAGTTCAACCAAAATTTATACCAAAATAGAGGCGTTGATAGTGTGGATGACTTGACTTTATTGATCCCGAATCCGATTGCTATCGAGCGAAATCTATAAAACAGAGAGCCAAAGCAGCGGGTAAGCATTTTTATGCTTAGTAAGTCTCAAGGAATATAATCAGCTTTAATTAAAGCAATACATTCACATAACCAAATGCATTATTTCATTAATGCACATTCACATAATCATACTTACTTCACCATCCCAACTCTTATGTTCATACACAAATAACGGCTTCATTAAGGCCGATAACTCGTTCCATCATAGGAGCGGATATTCATACGCTCTTACTCCTAGCGCGCAAAGCACACACCGCACTTACCTTGTCATTGGGAAATTTCACAAGTGCATTAGCTGAAATTTTCCAGCAAGCTTATAATTTTCAAATCACATACCTTTAGAGTTTAACCGGATGTCGCTACTCGTTCAATCGCCTTCGGGACATAGCCCGGTTATGGTAACCCGCACCAAGGCCTACGGGACTTAACCCGGATATCACGATTTGCACAAATGCCTTGGTCTTAGCCGGATTTAATAACTTGCACGAATGCCTTGGTCTTAGCCCGGATATAGCTACTAGCACAATTGCCTTCGGGTCTTAACCCGGTTATAATTTCCAGCATAATTGTCTTCGGGGCTTAGCCCGGATATAATTCAATTTCTCATGCACACATACATCAATAATCATTGGACATACATATTTCATTTTCGTTACTAAGGCTCAAACACAATTTTAATCACTAGCATAATCGCCTTGGGACTTAGCCCGGTATTATTTGAATACTCATACACACATAAATCAATAATCAATACATCCATATTTCATTCCACATAATTCAAGTAAGGTCACTTCTTGAGGACTTACCTCGGATGTTGTCGAACGGCTTTTACGGCTATTCGATCACTTTTCCTTCCCTTGTCCAATTTTGGCCCTCTTAGCTCTTGAGCTAATTCAAACAAATTCAATTTATTAAAACCTCATTGTGCTAGCTTATGGCGAATATGACAAGGAGTTTAAATGGTCATATGGCCACTCTTTAGCTTGAATACACAATGGTCATGCACATTTTATACTACATCAAGCAATTCAATACAATTTATTCGAGCATCAAGGAAAAGCTAAGGCCTTCAATAGGCTACCCAAGGCGAATATTCATGTACATGTTGAGGCCAATTATGCACTTAATACCTCACAAAAACAGCATGCATTTTACTAGTTAATGCTTTGCATATTGTAGCTCAAAACTTATAATATAGCATCAAGCACTCATATGTGTGCTAGGCCGAATGTGCTTGCAATTTCACAATCATTCTTCAACATCTTCTTCTTTAAACAACCATATTCATCACTTAGTTCATAACCAAAACATCATGTGCAAACATATATATACATATATGAGCATGGCAATTTCAAGGTGTCCATAGCCATCCAAAACACAAATTTTAACTAACATGCAAGAAGCATGAACCATGCTCATGAATGCATCATGGCGAATATGACAATCATGCCCTTTTCAACTTCAATCATGATTAAACAAAAGAAAACTCAAAATCTTACTCAAAAGTAGACAATCCATCATTGCATGCATCATCATCAAGCTTCACACTTAGCATGCACTGGCTTTATCACCATAACAACTTTGGCCAAATACCATTTCCATGGCATAACAAAGATTTGAGCCATGGCTATCATGCACATCAAGTTAGCAACCAAAACATGCATGAAACTCCTAACGCAACCTCATACATACCTTAATCTTGATGCAAACTTAGCCAAATCTCCTTCTAGATCTCTTCCAAACCAAGCATGAAGCAAAAATCCTCCTTCTTCCTTAGTTTTGGCTCAAAGAAAGGATGAACAAAATTTTCTTTCTTTCTCTACAACTCACGGCAATGGGGGAATACCACACTCACACACATTTTTTTTCATTCTTTTCTTACCCATACACCTTTGTTTATTATTTCTCCCTAATGCACCAACAAAACATGTTTCATGACATGTTTTGCTCATCCTCTCTTGCCATGGCCAGCCACTTCATGTTGGGGGAATTTGACATGCAAATCCCTTATTTTTGCATGCATGAGCAACTAGTCATCACACATTTCCCCATCATACTTTCAAAGTTCACTACTAGGTCCTTTCTAGTGAAATTAGCATTTATAACACTAAATCGAAACATCAAAATGTCACACACAAATTAACACATATCATAGGCATCAAAATAAATTTTAAATTATTTTTATGCCTTGGTTTTGTGGTCCCGAAACCACATTCCGACTAGGGTCAATTTTGGGTGTCACAACTCTCCCCACTTAAGAAATTTTCGTCCCGAAAATCTTACCGTAAATAGGTTTGGATATCGCTCTTTCATAGAGTTCTCGGTCTCCCAAGTAGCTTCTTCTATCCGTGCTTGAGCCATAACACTTTCACCAATGAACCCGCTTGTTTCGCAACTCTTTCACTTCTCGTGATAGGATACAAATCGGTTCTTCCTCATAACTCATATTAGCTTGAATTTCAATTTCGATGGACTAATCACGTGCGATGGATCGGATCTATAGCGTCGAAGCATCGAAACGTGAAAGACATCGTGAACCTTTTGAGTTCGGGGCAAAATCAAGCGATATGCCACTAGACCGACTCGCTTCGGATATCTCATATGGCCTAATGAACCTCGGGCTCGGCTTGCCCTTACGGTAGAATCGAGTATCTTTTCCAAGGCGATACCTTGAGAAACACTTTATCACCCACGATACTCGATATCCTTACGCTTGGATCCGCGTCGACTTCGACGATCGGAGGCTATCTTCGGACTTTCACGGATTACTTTCACTTTCTCTCAAAGATCTCTAATCAAATCCACCCGAAAATCTTGCTTTCACCGAGCTCGGTCAAAACAATGGTGTACGGCATTTACGACCGTACAAGGCCTCGTAGGGTGCCATCTTAATACTTGATTGAAAGTCGTTGTTGTAAGCGAATTCAATCAACGGCAAATACCGTTCCCATGAACCACCAAACTCGAGGACGCAACATCTTAACATATCCTCAAGTATCTGGATTATCCGCTCGGATGACCATCGGTTTGGGGGTGAAAGGCGGTCTTGAAATGCAACTTGGTACCCAAAGCTTCTTGCAACTTTTTCCAAAATCGCGAGGTAAATCTCGGATCTCTATCCCACACGATGGAAATAGGCACCCGTGTAATCTCACAATCGAGAAACGTACAATTCGGCTAATTTGTCCATTGAAAAATCCGTACGTACGGAGACAAAGTGGGCCGACTTAGTCAATCTATCTACCACGACCCAAACCGCATCCTTCTTACTTGCGACAATGGCGGTCCGGATACAAAGTCCATTGTGACTCGATCCCATTTCCACTCGGGTATCGTGATTGGTGAAGTAATCTGAAGGCACGATGTTCCGCTTTCACTTGTTGACATATTAAACATCTCAAACAAAGTCGGAGATGTCTCGCTTCATACCATGCCACCAAAACCGACGTTTCAAATTATTGTACATCTTCGTACTCCCGGGTGGATTGCCATTCGGCTACAATGGGCTTCATTGAATTATCGAAATGAGTTCAATTCTTTGGAACACACAGACGACTTTTGAACCTCAAACAATCGTCATCGTCGATTTGAAATTCGAGTCCTTGATCGAACACACTCGGCCGTTTTGCACCAACTCGTCGTCGACTTTACGAGCTTCTCGAATTTGATGTATCAATAGTGGTTTGGCTTTCAATTCAGCTACTAACACACTATCGGATCGAGCAGACAAGTGCACGTTCATCGCTCGTAAGCGAATAATGATTTACGACTCAAGGCATCCGCAACCACATTCGCCTTTCCCGGTGATAGTCAATGATCAGCTCATAATCCTTTAACAGCTCGAGCCAACGTCTTTGTCGCAGATTTAAGTCTCTTTGGGTCATCGATATTTGAGACTCTTGTGATCCGAGTACACATGGCACCTTTCACCAAATAAGTAATGTCGCCATATCTTTAAAGGCGAACACGATGGCGGCCAATTCGAGATCATGAGTCGGATAATTTTTCTCATGTGGCTTTAATTGCCTCGGCGCATAGGCCACAACTCGACCCTCTTGCATCAATACACAACCTAACCCAAGTAGGGAGGCATCGCTATAGATGACAAACTCTTTGCTTGGACTTAGGTTGCACTAGAATTGGGGCTTCATCGAGATAAGTTTTCAGTTGATCGAAACTTTTTGACATTTCTCGTCCATTCGAACTTAACATCCTTTTGAGTAACCGTCATCGGCGTGGCTATCGTTGAGAATCCTTTTACAAATCATCGGTAATAACCGCAAAGCCCCAAAAAGCTCCGAACCTCGATAATATTTCTGGAGGCTTCCAATTAAGTATGGCTGAAATTTTATTCTGGTTGACTCGAATACCCGTCTGAATACCACATGACCCAAGAAGCTAACCTCTCTTAACCGAACTCACACTTGCTGAACTTAGCATATAATTGCTTATCCCGTAAAATTTGCAACTAACCGCGGTGTTCAAAGATGTTCGGTCTCATTTCTTGAATAGACCAAGATGTCATCAATGAACACGACTACGAATCGATCCAAATATGGTCTAAAGATCCGATTCATTAAATGCATAAATACCGCAGGGGCATTAGTGAGCCCAAACGGCATCACTAGGAACTCATAGTGGCCATATCTCGTTCTGAAGGCAGTCTTGGGCACGTCCGAATCTCGGATTCGCAATTGATAATAGCCCGATCTCAAATCTATTTTTGAGAACACCGAGGCTCCCTTCAGTTGATCGAACAAGTCATCAATACGTGGCAACGGATACTTGTTCTTTATCGTCACTTTATTAAGCTGACGATAGTCGATGCACAGCCGCATGGTTCCATCCTTCTTCTTCACGAACAACACTGGCGCACCCTAAGGTGAAAAACTCGGGCGAGCAAAACCTCTATCCACCAATTCTTGCAACTGAGCTTTCAACTCCTTTAATTCCGTTGGTGCCATACGATACGGAGCTATCGAAATTGGAGTGGTACCAAGTACCAATTCGATGCCAAATTCTACTTCCCTTACAGGTGGTAAACCCGGCAATTCTTCGGGGAAAACATCCGGGTATTCACAAACCACGGCACAGATTCGGGTTTCTTTTCGATTCCTTGTCATCGAAAGCACGACGCAAGGTACGCCGCACCCTTTTCTTACATATTTACGGGCCAACATCGGCGATATTACGGTGGCAACCCCTTTAAGTCCGTAGACTCAACCCGAATTATTTCATTATTCGCGCACCTCAAATCGATAGTCTTGCTCTTGCAATTTACAACCGCATCGTGCATGGTCAACCAATCCAAACCAAGAATAACGTCGAACTCATCGAACGGCAAAAGCATCAAGTCCGCCGGAAAACAAGAACCTCGGAACACTAGGGGACTTTTCTTGCACACTTTGTTGGCAAGCACGTAATGACCCAAGGGGTTTGACACCCGAATTACAAACTCAGTAGACTCAATAAGCAAAGTCTTACTGGATGCTAAGGTTTCACATATATATATGAATGAGTAGAACTAGGGTCAATCAAAGCAATCACATTTGTATTGAAAAGAGTGAAAGTACCGTAATGACATCCGGAGAGGCAGCATCCTCGGCGTGTGCGTATGGCATAAGTCCTAGCAGAACACGAGCCTCGGATCGATGGTAGCATCTCTAGATCATCTCGACCGCCATCGAGATTGCCTATATTTCTAGGTGGCCTACCTCGGCGAAAGGTAGCACCGGGTTTCCACTCGACTTACATTCATTCATGCATCCTCGGGCAATCCTTCATAAAGTGGTCGGCCGACCCACACTTATAGCGAGGAGCGATCACGAAACCAACAGCTCCCGAATGCCATTTGCCACAATGTGGACACTCCGCCCTCTCTCGCGATCATTTCCACCATCGCGATCGAAGTGACTCGTGCGGTCACGAAGTCGATCGCGTCCTCGTCTAGAAAAGCCCGAACGCCTCTAGACCGGCTCGCATCATCTCGAAATCTCTTCGATGCTTGTTGAAGAGACTTTCCGAGGACCTCTTCGAATTCTCCGGTTCCCACATCAGCTTTTTGTTTCTCCTTTCTAAGCTCTTGACTTTACAAGCTCGCTCAACAAGTACTACGAACTCTCGTATCTCGAGAATGCCAACAAACATCCTTATATCATCATTCAGCCCATCCTCGGCGTTTACACATAATAGCTTCGGATGAAATGCATTCTCGCACGCATCGGCTAAGCCTCACAAACTTTCGTTCGTAGTCGATAACGAACATAGAACCTTGCTTAAGATCAAGAAATTCCTTCGCTTTTGGTCGATGAATCTCGATGATATACTTTTTTGAACTTCGGTTTGAAAGAATTCCCAAGTCACTTGCTCTCTAGGCACCACAAGTCGAGTACTCCACCAATAGTAGGCGGACTCACGTAGCAAGGAGATGGTACACTTTAAGCACTCATCGGGTGTCTGGGATAGCTCATCGAGCACCGGATAGTGTTATCCAACCAAAATTCAGCTCGCTTCGCATCATCATCATCCGTAGCCTTAAATTCAGTGGCCCCATGTTTTCGAATCCTATCGATGGGGCTTACTTGACCTTATTTGGTCGATCACGGAGGTATTGTAGGTCTTGGGGTTGCATTTGTCGGGAATGGAGGTTGTGGAGCAGTAGTGTTAGTTGAATGTATTGATTAAACCATTCGTTCATCACACTATAAAAGGCTTGCCTAGCCTCGTCATTCGGATTGCTGGCCATAGGTTGAGAGTCCGCCGCTGTCCCTTGCGCTGGTGCAGGCGCCACACTCTCCACATCATCAGCTATCGCTCGGTTGGGATCGGGATCCATTGCTATAACAAACACAAAGTCAAATTGTCAGAAATCACCACACTATCGATTCATCATTTAATGGCATGTATAGCTAGACCCCAAACACATCACGGTAGTCCTAGAATCGACTAAACCTGGCTCGATACCAATAAAATTGTAACACCCGAACCCGAGACCATCGCCGTGTCGGACACGAGGGTTAACAAGCCAAGTTCACATGTTTTGCCCACCAATTTGACATTTCCAGTCAGGCTGGAAGACTGCGTCACCGTCGCCTTAAAATCATATCTCGAGTTTCAAAACTCGGAAACTGGTTTCGTAAATTTTCCTGAATTTAGACTCATATATCCATCCATGGATTTATTTCTAGAATTTTTTGTCAGGCCAATTGGTACAGTTTATTAGTTAAAGTCACCCATGTTACAGGGATCGACTGCTCTGACCTTCGCGCGGTATAACTTGAATATCTCTCTGTACAGGGCTTTAATGCTGGTGCCGTTTGTTTCTAATGAAACTAGACTCAAAATGGAATCTGTACATATAAGGTATGTCTCCTAATTCTTTCTGGATAATTTATAGTAAATTTTTAAAGTTGCGACAGGGGACCCAGAAACCGTTCTGGCCCTGTTTCACAATAGCTTCAATATCTCTTAACATGTAACTCCTATGACCATTTCGCTTCTTCCATATGAAAATAGACTCATCAAGGTTCATTTACATAGCTTATTCACTATTTAATACCATTCCTACAATTTTTGGTGATTTTTCACATTCACGTCACTGCAGCTGACAGCATCTGTTTTAAGGTAGGTCTTATCTATTTTTGTAGTCTCCATCAACCAACTAGTCTTGCCATACATAGGTTCACATATGATCATTTTAACCATACCAATGGCTGATCATGTGACCAACACTCCCATTTCAATCCATAATCACATCATGACACCATATATATACATTCAAACCACAAATAGTCTAAGTTCATGCTTCCTTTTACGAGCCATTTTAGCATGGCGTATACATATACATCGCCACATTTTTAAACCAACAAGGGTAGTCCTATACATGCCATTTCAAAGTTCAACCAAAATTTATACCAAAATAGAGGCGTTGATAGTGTGGGTGACTTGACTTTATTGATCCCGAATCTGATTGCTATCGGCGAAATCTATAAAACAGAGAGCCAAAGCAACGGGTAAGCATTTTTATGCTTAGTAAGTCTCAAGGAATATAATCAGCTTTAATTAAAGCAATACATTCACATAACCAAATGCATCATTTTATTAATGCACATTCACATAATCATACTTACTTCACCATCCCAACTCTTATGTTCATACACAAATAACGGCTTCATTAAGGCCGATAACTCGTTCCATCATAGGAGCGGATATTCATACGCTCTTACTCCTAGCGCATAAGCACACACCGCACTTACCTTGTCATTGGGAAATTTCACAAGTGCATTAGCTGAAATTTTCCAGCAAGCTTATAATTTTCAAATCACATACCTTGAGTTTAACGGATGTCGCTACTCGTTCAATCGCCTTGGGACATAGCCCGTTATGGTAACCCGCACCAAGGCCTACGGGACTTAACCCGGATATCACGATTTGCACAAATGCCTTGGTCTTAGCCGGATTTAACAACTTGCACGAATGCCTTGGTCTTAGCCGGATATAGCTACTAGCACAATTGCCTTGGTCTTAACCGGTTATAATTTCCAGCATAATTGTCTTGGGGCTTAGCCCGGATATCATTCAATTTCTCATGCACACATACATCAATAATCATTGGACATACATATTTCATTTTCGTTACTAAGGCTCAAACACAATTTTAATCACTAGCATAATCGCCTTGGGACTTAGCCCGGTATTATTCAATACTCATACACACATAAATCAATAATCAATACATCCATATTTCATTCCACATAATTCAAGTAAGGTCACTTCTTGAGGACTTACCTCGGATGTTGTTGAGCGGCTTTTACGGCTATTCGATCACTTTTCCTTCCCTTGTCCAATTGTGGCCCTCTTAGCTCTTGAGCTAATTCAAACAAATTCAATTTATTAAAACCTCATTGTGCTAGCTTATGGCGAATATGACAAGGAGTTTAAATGGTCATATGGCCACTCTTTAGCTTGAATACACAATGGTCATGCACATTTTATACTACATCAAGCAATTCAATACAATTTATTCGAGCATCAAGGAAAAGCTAAGGCCTTCAATAGGCTACCCAAGGCGAATATTCATGTACATGTTGAGGCCAATTATGCACTTAATACCTCACAAAAACAGCATGCATTTTACTAGTTAATGCTTTGCATATTGTAGCTCAAAACTTATAATATAGCATCAAGCACTCATATGTGTGCTAGGCGAATGTGCTTGCAATTTCACAATCATTCTTCAACATCTTCTTCTTTAAACAACCATATTCATCACTTAGTTCATAACCAAAACATCATGTGCAAACATATATATACATATATGAGCATGGCGAATTTCAAGGTGTCCATAGCCATCCAAAACACAAATTTTAACTAACATGCAAGAAGCATGAACCATGCTCATGAATGCATCATGGCGAATATGACAATCATGCCCTTTTCAACTTCAATCATGATTAAACAAAAGAAAACTCAAAATCTTACTCAAAAGTAGACAATCCATCATTGCATGCATCATCATCAAGCTTCACACTTAGCATGCAATGGCTTTATCACCATAACAACTTTGGCCAAATACCATTTCCATGGCATAACAAAGATTTGAGCCATGGCTATCATGCACATCAAGTTAGCAACCAAAACATGCATGAAACTCCTAACACAACCTCATACATACCTTAATCTTGATGCAAACTTAGCCAAATCTCCTTCTAGATCTCTTCCAAACCAAGCATGAAGCAAAATCCTCCTTCTTCCTTAGTTTTGGCTCAAAGAAAGGATGAACAAAATTTTTCTTTCTTTCTCTACAACTCACGGCAATGGGGGAATACCATACTCACACACATTTTTTTTCATTCTTTTCTTACCCATACACCTTTGTTTATTATTTCTCCCTAATGCACCAACAAAACATGTTTCATGACATGTTTTGCCTATCCTCTCTTGCCATGGCGGCCACTTCATGTTGGGGGAAATTTGACATGCAAATCCTTATTTTTGCATGCATGAGCAACTAGTCATCACACATTTCCCCATCATACTTTCAAAGTTCACTACTAGGTCCTTTCTAGTGAAATTAGCATTTATAACACTAAATCGAAACATCAAAAATGTCACACACAAATTAACACATATCATAGGCATCAAAATAAATTTTAAATTATTTTTATGCCTCGGTTTTGTGGTCCCGAAACCACATTCCGACTAGGGTCAATTTTGGGCTGTCACAGTTTGCAACACAATTCTCAAATGCTCCGTGTGCTCACTCTCGTTACGCGAATAAACCAAGATGTCATCAATAGAAATGACGACGAAGCTATCCAAATACGGTTAAAAGATGCGGTCCATCAAGTCCATAAATACCGTTGGGGCATTTGTCAATCCAAAAGGCATAACAAGAAACTTGTAATGACCATATCTTGTCCGAAAAGCAGTCTTCGATACATCTTGTTCCTTGACTCTTAATTGGTAGTAACCCGACCTCAAATCTATTTTAGAAAATATAGTGGCTCCTCTCAGTTGATCGAAGAGATCATCAATCCTCAACAAGGGATACTTGTTTTTCACTGTTACTTTGTTCAGTTGTCTATAGTCGGTACATAACCTCATCGATCCGTCTTTCTTTTTCACAAAAAGTACCGGAGCACCCATGGTGAATAACTCGGTCTAGCAAAACCCTTATCTGTTAACTCTTGCAACTACACTTTCAACTCTTTCAACTTAGTAGGGGCCATCCTATACGGTGAAATCAAGATTGGCATTGTGTCAGGAACTAACTCGATACCAAACTCAACTTCTTTTTCTAGAGGTAATCTAGGCAACTCTTCCGGAAAAACATCATAAACTCACAAACCACTGGTACTGACTGAATCTTCGACTCGGACACTTGAGTACTTAGCAAAAAAGCTAGATAAGCCTTATATCTTTTTCTCAAATATTTTTCAGCGTTCAGAGACGACATTATCACAGGCAATTTATCCAAGTCACCTGGTCCAACCCGAAGTATATTCCCATCTTCACACTTTAACTCAATAATTTTCTTCCCACAGTCCACTACAACACTATGAGAAGTCAACCAATCCATCCCGAGGATTACGTCAAACTCATTGAACGACAATAACTTTAAATTTGCCAGGAAGCAATGACCTCTAATTTTCAAAGGACAACTCTTACATACTTGGTCAACTGGAACATATCTACCCAAGGGATTGGACACCCTTATTACAAATTCAGTAAACTCCACTATCATGTTCGTTCGAGGTATCAGTTCCATACAAATATAGGAGTGGGTAGACCCCGGATCAATCCAACCAACAACATAAATATCATGAATAGAAAAAGTACCCGTAATCATCTCGGGAGACTCCGCCTCCTCACAGGCACGAATTGCATAAGTCCTCGCAGGCGTTTTGCCCTCAGACCTCGCCACTGTATCTCTGGTCGTGCCCCTACTGCTTGCTCCACTACCCAGATTCTTTCGTGGTCTCCCTGATAAACCGTAGTTTATACATATTTTTACCCCATGCTTAACACATTTTATGGATGATTTTCCATTAGAATTGGTGAATTCGATGCTCCTAATGCTTTAATTTCATGTTTTATACTTAAGAGAGCATAGGAGAGCAAAAGGAATGAGAAACGGGCCAAAAACAGAGAAAATGGGTCAAAGTACGAAATCAACACGGCCTGGACTTCCTCACATGGGTAGACCACACGGCCGTGTCAATTTGGTACTTTCAAAGCACGATTCACACGGGCGTGTCCCTGCGAAGCCCAAGTTGAGTCAAATTCAGAAAAGGCTAATTTTTGGCATTCCAAAGCCTATAAATACACCCTAGAGGAGGAAGAAAAGGGATACACAGAATAGAGAGTAAGGAATTACTCCAATAAAGCCGATTGATCCATCTCAGAAGCTGGATTCGCCATCAAGACTGAAGATCTCCCCTCAATTTCCCCTTTAAGAGTTTTGGGTTTTCTTTATGTTTTGTATTCTTTATTATTCTGAGATGTTTTCTTATTTAGTTATGAACTAAAACCCCTAAATTACCTAAGGGGAATGAAACCTAAGACGAATCTTGTTATTATTTCTAAATTGTATGATAAATATTTAACTTGTTATTAATTATGTGTTCTTAATTCTTGTTTTGATATCCCAGGATATTGATTCAAGATAAGCTCTTATTCAGAGGAGGAATAAACCCTGTCTAAGAGTACATTTGTCATAATTAAGCAGAGTTGTTTGCGCGCCTAGACATTGGGTGACAAGATTTTGCTGGATTAAGGTGAAACCTAATAAGGGGATCCATAGATCGAGTTAATGCAACCCTAGGGTGTTAATCAGAGAAAGGTTTAAATTATTCAATCTAGGGATTAGACGTTATGAGTCTTGAATAGGGATAATAACATAACTTAGAGATCTCTATGGAACAAGTTAAATGAATAAATCGTCTGATTCGGAGCCAGAATAACAAGTACAGTCTGGGTGGATTTTTCCTTAGGTATTGTCTTTATTCAACCGATTTTCCCAAAAGCAATTCCCTAATTCCATTCTCTGTGAATTCTTAGTTTAGATAATCAATTAGTTAAAACAAAAACTTCTTTATTCTTAGGCTAGATAATAAAAAGACAGTCATTACTAGTACTTTTAGTTCCTTTGGGTTCGACAATCCGGTCATGCTAAAATTATACTACTGTTCGATAGGTACACTTGCCTACATCGTGATAATAGTTAGTTTCAAGAATGATTAATCATAAATATTTAAAACCTATCACGAAATCACACAATCACTCCCCCTCAACGGAGCACTACTTGCCTTCAGTTCTTGCTTCCTCTCTCTCTCTTCCATCTCAGGGCAATCGCGAATAAAGTGGTCTAGTGATCCACACTTGAAACAACCTCTCTTATTTACTCGGCATTCGCCTAAGTGGCGTCTCCCACATTGTGGACACTCTTGCCTATCTGGCCGAGTACTACCAACACTAGCGACAGAAGTAGTCTGGTCTTTAGACATCATATTTTGATGATTCTTGTTCCTCCTCGAATATCCCACCAAGTGTTCGATCGGGTAATAAATTCTTTCGACCTCTTAGAGGAGGACTGATGCGTCTTCCCCATCTGTCTTCTTTTTAAATCTCGCGACTCAATGGCCGCCTTTCTCCTCTCCTTCACCAGCTCTTCTGCTTTACATGCTCTCTCAACGAGCACCACAAATTCTCTTAACTCTAAGATGCCCATGAACACTTGAATGTCTTCATTGAGGTCATCCTCAAACCTCTTACACATAGTAGCTTCAGTGGATACGCATTCTCACGCATATTTCCTGAGCTTCACAAACTCAAGCTCATACTCCGTCATAGTCTTACTACCTTGCTTCAACTCTAGAAATTTCTTCTTTTTTTGTTCCAAGAACCTCTTGTAACGGCCCAATTTTCGGGAATTCTGTGAGTGTTGGCAAATTTTAAATTTTGGTGTTCTGTCTGCTTGGCATAGATTTAATCAGGTTAGTGGGTCTCTAGAAGGCCCAAGTTTAAGTTAAAATCCGGTAATTTTAGTTAATTTTAATTCTATAGAAAAAGGGGTTTTGGTTAGCTGGGCTTTAAGGTATTAATTGGGTAAAACAAAACACAAGGAAGCCCATGGTAAGTTGGCTTGTGGAGTCACTTGGGGGCTTGAGAGGTGGCATGTGGATGACCAAGGGGAACTAAGGTTCGAGTCGCAAGGTAAGAAAATTAGTGATATTAATTTTTTTGTGCAAAAAAGGTAAGTAATGGAACCTAAGTGAAAGACTGTCAGGAGGAGTTTAAATTGCTCAAGGGATTGAGTAAGGAGGGGATTCAGAGTGGCCATAGTGAACGCTTTCGGGTTTGAAAAGGGACTGGTTTTCTTAAGCTATTTTTAATTACTATTTAACTTTTGGGTTGTAATAAGGCCATTTTAACTTTATTTTCGTCTTTGATTTTCTGGGATTATATTATTTTAAATAACTTTAAATTGATGGATAATAATTCAAATGGGCTAGACTTAGGGCGCGATTTCAAAACGATGTTTGTTTTAAAATAACACGACGTCACAAATATTCGATTCATCAAGATAACCACTTAAAAAATTTCAATTTGTTATAACCAAGTGTGGCAATGGATGTGGGCATGTCTAGGATTGGATCCAATCGAAGAGCTTGGTACTTAGCGACCTTCATGGCTCACCTCCTCATTACGGATACCTACACGGTGCCCGACTTCCATTCACTTGGTTAGCTTAACAAAAGTCGACTTTTAAAACACTAAAAAGGGAACATGGGTTTTTAACTTCAATGTGGCATGTCAGATTCGACCATAACGTCTGGGCCGGGTTTGGGGTGCTACATTTAGTGGTATCAGAGCCAAGTTACAACAACTCGGCTGTGGATTGGGTTTTCAAAGGTTGAATTTCAAAAAAATTATTTTCAACCACGTGGTCTGTTTGAAGTATTTCTCCTAAAAAGTGTGGCACACCGAGTCTCCGGCGCCGAATCCGTAAGTCTTCTGAATATTTATTTAGAAATTGAAATACTGCAGATTCCTTAGATATTGGTCTGAATTTAAATTTGGTATTTATTTTATGTGGATGTGATGTTTGGATATAAGAATTGTATATATGTGTGATAAATATGTGTCTGCTTCAGTGAATAAGTGTTGTATGTATGAGATGTTTCAAGTTCTAGTTGAAGTGTGATAGTGATAGTAGGATCAGAGTGCGGAGCGGTAGCATAGTGGGGTAGATGTTACATGACTACCCTATTAGACGGAAATTTCGGGGATGAAATTTCTTTAAGGGAGGTAGAGTTGTAACACCCTGAATTTGGGCCTAGAAGTTTTGGGCCTTGAGCATGGGAGCGGTTGAAGGTAGCTTATAATATCCTGTTGTGCATGTAAATTTCGTTAATGAAGGTTTGTTTTAGTGGTTAAGTATGCTGAGAAGTGTTGGAGAAGTCCTGGGTTCAAACCTGGACTTTAGCAAAAATTTTGGTTTAAGGTGAATCAAACCTTGGGTGTAGTAGGTAGGCCTTAAGAATATTGTTGGAGAAATTGTGACACAAAAAGCCTTGTGGCTTAGTGGCAAGTAGCGTATGGAGCATTTAAGGGGAGGCATGGGTTCGAATCCCATGGCAAGCAAGGAGCACTTATTTTGCTAACAGGGGGCGGCAAGAGTTGGTGTTGAATTTAAACTCTGGTGATGGAGGGATCCCACATCGGGAAGCTAACATAAGAGTGGATACGAAGCTGGCTTTAAATAGAGAGAACCATGAGGAGAGTAAATGTACCTTTCTTGGCTGATCCCTTTCGCTTTATGGCGTGCTCGTTTGGGTTGGGCATCGGCTAAGAGTGCTCGGAGCGCGGATTAACTCCAGTCTCCTATCAGGTGTGTATTTCTCACTACTCTAGCTGTAGGATGGCTACTTCGGGCCGCGATGGGCCGAAAGGGGCTATGTGGGCCCAATGGGCCTACGGGCCCAATTGGATAAGTTTGTTTGATTGCGTAGTAAATATTGGACTAGGCTAGGTGAATCTCATATTTGTGGCTAGATTTGGGCTAAAAGGGCCACACGAGCGTGTGGGCCCATTTGTGCCGAGAATAGGCTTTAGGGCCATTTGTATTGTTATCCCTGTTTAGAATACTTTCGTTTACCAAATTACTAAAATGTCCTCAATTTGTAAAATTACCAAAATACCCTTGATTTACAAAATTACTGAAATACCCCTGTAAGGTAGAATTACCGAAGTACCCCTGTAGGCTAAAATTACTGAAATACCCTTGTAAGGTAGAATTATTGAAATACCCCTATATGGTAGAATTACTGAAATACCCCTGTAGGGTAGAATTATCGAAATATCCCTGTAAGGTAGAATTACCGAAATACCCCTATAGGGTAGAATTACCGAGATACCCTTGTAGGGTAGAATTATCGAAATACCCCTGTAGGGTAGAATTACTGAAATACCCTTATAGGGTAGAATTACCGAAATACCCTCGTAGAGTAGGAATACTGAAATACCCCTGTAGGGTAGAATTACCGAGAAACCCTCGTGGGGTAAAATTACCATTTTACCCCTAAGGTGTTAAATGACTGTTTGCCCTTGTGGGCAAGTGACTGACTTGGACTGTGTGGTTGACGAACTTGATTGTGAATATATGTTGGTGGTATGAATGACTTGACTGTGACTGTTTGATTCAAATATGGGCATGATATTCTGATTCTATATGTTGTATGCCATGACATCTATATCTGTTGCATGGGTTATGGGTTATATTGATGGAGGAAGTACTGAAAGTGGCTTGACCACGTACTGGAGGCTTTGTCTCAACTTATCGATACCTAGCGAAATCTTTCAAGCTGTGGAGTGTAGGGCTGGGTGGGTTGAGCTATTCCCCACATGGAGTATAGGGCTGGTACGGGTGGAGTGTAGCGGTTGGTTATCGGCTGGGTTGGAATTGCATTCACATTCGGATTTTGATTACATTACACAATCGATTTTGATTTTTATTCATACATTACGACATCGATTCGATTTTGATTTTGTTACGACATCGATTCGATTCGATTCGACCACCTAATTCGATTCGATTCGATTCTAGTTCGATAATGTTTCTTATTCGTAATGGGTTAAAGCCCATATGGTAATTGTCTCATATAGTGGGCTAAGGCCCAATTGATCTTGGCCTGTAAGTAAGTGAGGCCGACTTTTAATTCTTTTATATGACCGATCGTTCCTTTTTATAGTAGGGATTTCACACGATTTTTCGTAAACTCACCCGCTTATTAACCTTTCGGTAATTTCCACCTTAGACGGATAGGGGTTGCGAGGGCTCGGAGGAAGCCACACACACTTGCTTATGTTACAATTTTGATTATTACTTTTAATGTTTTTATGTGGGTTGTAGTAAAGCCGTTATAATTTTCTGGATTTCAAATTTTGAATTTTACTTATTGTTCTTATAATTGCTAGTATTAGAACACGGTTTTCCAAAGCAACTCTCGTTGTTCAAAACATCACGTATCCGCAATTGTTTTTAAATTAAGCTTCCATAATCGCCGTGATTTTTACAAAGTTGTTAAGGATGTTATTCAATTTGAGGTTTTCTAACAAGGTTTAAAAGGGTATAAGTTTTAATTATTAAGAAGGGTTTTTAATGGAAACATGGTTTTTGAAAAACACTTCAATGTGACACGCCAGATTCGAGCCAAACTTCCAGGCTGGGTTTGGGGTGTTACACCTCTGGCTAATGTACTTCTTTCAAAACTCTTCTTGGAAGAATTCCCAAGTGATCCTCTCTCTCGATACAACAGACACGAGAGTGTTCCACCGCTGATAAGTCGAGTCTCATAGGAGTGACACGACACACTTCACACACTTATCAGGTGTGCATGATAGTTCATCAAATACCCTTATGGTATTTTCTAGCCAAAACTCTGCTCTTTCCAGGTCATCATCTACACTAGCCTAAAATTCCTCGGCCCCTTGCTTTCAGATCTTGTCTACCGGAGGCTTCTCTCTCCTGAACATGTCCGCACCTTGCAGAATCACTGGGGCATACTGAGGAACTGGAGGAGGTGGAGGAGGTGGAGTGTTTGGGTTTGCACGAACGAACTCCGTATACCAAGCATCCATCATTCAGAGGTAGGCTTCCCTAGCCCCTCTGCCTTGGCCCATACTTAGGGGCTCACTCTCTACCGGCGCGGCCCCTTTTGCGAGAGCTGACGCATTACTTTCCACGTCACTCACTGTGGTTTTACTAGGATCTATTACTATATAAAAACACAATTTATAGTTCTCAGGAATCGTCACACTATCAATATATATTTATGGCATGTATGGCTAGACTCGTACTTTAATTAGGTTAGCCCTAGAACTGACTAAACCATGCTTTGATACCACTAAATGTAACACCCCTCACCCTTATCCGACACCAAGATAGGGTTCGAGGTGTCACCAGACTTAACTCAAGCATACGCATTTAAAACTGGGGCATAAAATTTTGATCAATTTAAAACTTTTCATTTCATACTCAATCTGTCCCTTAATAGGATTTACGAGACCCAAAACATACATTTGAAATGATTTAAGCTTAAACTGAGAACTTAAGAAAAACCTAGAAAAGTTCATGCCTTAGGGTTCCACACGCCCGTGTGACTCGAGGCACGCCCATGCCCTTTGCCCGTACGCAACACTGATTTTTGGGCACGGCCATGACACACGCCCATGTGGCCTACCCATGGACAAAACTGACTTATAGATGCAGATATGGCCCATGCCCATGTGGCCTACCTGTGACAATACTGACTTAAAAGTTTAATTGCAGGGGACGCACAGCCATAACACACACCCATAGGGTGACACATGGCTTAGACACACTCCCGTGTGTCTTGCCCCTGTGGACAAACTAGGCTATCTTCCAAGCCATTTTGTCACTCATTTTGCACAACCTACACAAGATCATTTCAATATACTAATTCCATCCCAAAAGACATCAATTCATTCATAGAAGGAACATCATATACATTTACCAAAATAAATAATAGCCATTATCTAGGCTTAATACAAATTGAAGGGCTTTTATCTTAAGCCAATATACATAAACAGTTTATCAATAATACAACTTCCTAGTCTAGCCCTATACATGCCATAATCAAAAATATAAATCCAACTATACCAAGTATTATGGTTGATAGTGTGATCAATATCTCTGACTTCAAGGGATCTTTGAGAAATTTAGCAGTACTGAAAGAAAATAGAAAGGAAAGAAAGTAAGCATAAAGCTTAGTAAATGCATATAAATAAATATACAATAACAGTTTTACCATTTATCATCATGCTCATTGCTCAAAGGTAAGCATAACTTGACTGAGCATCGCTCAAAGGTAAGCATAACTTGACTTACTTATTACCGTCCACTCAAGTCACATTTTCTAATTGAGATCATTACACATGTATACCAAAGTAGGTACCTGTAACACTCAAAACATTATCATACTTTCCTTATTAAATCTGTAATGCCCCGTACCCGAGACCGTTGCCGGAGTCGAACACGAGGTGTTAACAGACTTAATTCCTTTATTACACAGTTCATTTTAAAATTTCCAGACAAGCTGGTTAACTGCATCACAGTCACTTTAAAAATCATATCTCGAGTTCCAAAACTCGAAAACTGATTCCGTAAATTTTCCCTGAAACTAGACTTATATATCCATCTACAAATTTTTTTCTAGAATTTTTTCTCCGGCCAATTAGTACAGTTTATTAGTTAAAGTCTTCCCTATTTCAGGGTTCGACTACTTTGACCTTCATGCATTACGACTTAGATATCTCCCTGTACAGGGCTTCAATACTTATGACGTTTGTTTCTAATGAAACCAGACTCAAAACGGAATCTGTACATATAAATCATGACTTCTAATTATCTCTGGTTAATTTATGGTGAATCTCCAAAGTCAGAACAGGGGATCCAGAAATCGCTCTAGCCCTGTTTCATGAAAACTTAAACATCTCATAAAATACGGCTCATATGGTCATTTTATTTCTTTCATATGAAAATAGACTCATCAAGATTCGATTAAATAATTTATTCATTATTTAATTACATTTATACTATTTTTAGTGATTTTTCAAACTCACATCACTGCTGCTGTCAGCATCTACTTTAAGGTAAATCTCACCTATTTCATAGTTTCCATGATTCAACTAGCCACTTGACATACATAGCACCAAATATGATCATGATTAACGATTCCAATGGCAAGTCATTACCAAGCATTTCCATACCACTCAATAACCATATATACAAAATGATTATAATGCTATGCTCAAAATATATAAGCCATTTTCGCATGGCTATCCGAATGTATACATTACCAAAAGGTACTTAATTAACAACAAAGGTCAGTCCTATACATGCCACTATCGAAGTTCAACTAAAAGAGTACCAAAAGGGCTTAGATAGTGTGGACGACTTCGACTTTGATAATCCCGAGTCCGATAGCTGACGAACAAAATCTATAAAACAGAGAATTAAAGAAACAAAATAAGCATTTAATGCTTAGTAAGTTTTGAGTAATGAAATTATTTACGACTAAAGTATAGCGTTCATATGACCAAATGAATAACTGCATATATGCATATTCTCAAAATCATACTTACTTCACGCTTCAACCAATATATTCATACATAGGGAATCAAACCTATCTAAAGGCCAGAAGATCGTTAATCAATTGAGCGAATACTATTAAAAAGGAATCAACTTTTCCGATGCATATACGAAACATACCTTATCGTTTGGATTTTATGAGCGTATTAATTGAAATTATTACAGCAAGATCGCTCATTTCCAAACCCAAGTACCTTCGGAATTTAGCTGGATATAGCAACTCGCACGAATGCCTTCGGGACTTAGCCCGGACATAGTCACTAGCACAAATGCCTTCGGGACTTAGCCCGGATATAGTCACTAGCACAAATGCCTCCGGGACTTAGCCCGGATATAATCACTAGCACAAATGCTGTAACACCCCGTACCCGAGACCGTCGCCGGAGTCGGACACGAGGGGTTAACGGCTTAATCCATTTACTTACACAGTCCACTTTTTAAAAATTTCCAGGCAGTTGGCTAACTGCGTCACTGTCACCTTAAAAATCATATCTTGAGTTCCACAACTCGAAAATCAGTTTCGTGATTTTTCCCTGAAACTAGACTCATATATGCATCTACAATTTTTTTTATAGAATTTTCAATCAGGCCAATTAGTACAGTTTATTAGTTAAAATCTCCCCTGTTACAGGGTTTGACTACACTGACCTTCATCCAATGCGACTTAGATAACTCCTTGTACAAATCTTCAATGCTTATTTCGATTGCTTCTAAGGAAACTAGACTCAAAAAGGATTCTGTACATATATGGCATGACTTCTAATTATCTCTGGTTAATTTATAATGAATTTCCAAAGTCGGAACAGGGAATCCAGAAACCGTTCTGGCCCTGTCTCACGAAAACTTAAATATCTCTTAACATACTGTTCATATGATCGTTTCGTTACTTTCCTATGAAAATAGATTCATCAAGGTTCGGTTACATAATTTATTCGCTATTTAATTCCATTCCTACTATTTTTAGAGATTTTTCACATCCACATCACTGCTGCTGCCAGCATCTATTTTTAAGGTAAACTTTACCTATTTCATGATCCTCCATGGATCAACTAGAGTTTGTCATACATATACCAAAGGTGATCATGAATAACCATTCCCATGACTAACCGTTACCAACATTTCCATACCTCTCGACGGACGACATACAAAACGATTATAATGCTATGATCAAGTATACTTAAGCCATTTTCGCATGGCTATCCAAATTTACACAAAACCGAAAGGTACATGACCTACAACGAAAGGGTAGTCCTATACATTGACCAAAATATCCTCTCACTACTAGTCTATTCTATACATGCCATAAGATATTCCAAAACGTAGCAGTACCAAACAGTGGGTATTGATAGTGTGACTAGTTCTTGACGATCCCCGAGCACTGTAGCTTCCAAATGAGATCTATAAAGCAGAGGAAACAAAGTAAACGGAGTAAGCATTACAATGCTTAGTAAGTTTTAAGTAGTGTCAACAGATAACAACCAAATTATAACATAGTTGTTCGTATTTTTATTTCACTCTTCCTTCGGGCCTACCATCCCCTTTTCCGAATATGCACGTCTCATCATATGTAATAGGCAGATAAATTCTCACTTGATGGTGACCTCTTATGATCATAGGTACATTACATATTTTTACCTAACTTCCCACATTGACCAAATGCACAATAATCATAGAACAGTCTTATTGCTTTACTCACATGTGCATCACATAACGACCTTGTGATTTAGTCTAAATCAAACTTAAATATAATCTCAAATACATACCTGACCAACTTAACGCATTGAGCGTATTTATTACTAATTGTCACTTTGTGAAGTCGCATAATCTTACGCTTTACTTGAATCTTCAGCAAAACCTTTATTTGGGGCTTACGGGACAAAATCTCCACACGTAGTCATCGGGTCATTAGAGCTCGGATATAGTAGTACGAGCACGAAGCCTCTGATCATTAATCGATAATAATATTCTCGCATAAAGCTGCGGGGTTTTAACCCGGATATAATCTTGACACAAATGCCCTTCGGGACTTATCACATTTATACACTTTCACATCCATCACGTTGGCCACTCACCTATCACATATATACACTTTCACATTCATCACATTGGCCATTAGGCCTTATCACATATATACACTTTCACATTCATCACATCGGCCATTAGGCCTTATCACATATGTATACGCTTTCACATTCATCACATCGGCCATTAGGCCTTATCACATATGTATACACTGTGACAGCCCAAAATTGACCCTAGTCGGAAGGTGATCTCGGGACCACAAAACCGAGGCATAAAAATAATTTAAAATTTATTTCGATGCCTATAATATGTGTGTATTCATGTATGACATTTTTTGATGATTGGTTTAGTGTTATAAAGGTGAATTTCACTAGAAAGGACCTAGTAGTGAACTTTGAAAGTATGATGGGGAAATGTGTGATGACTAATTAAAGCATGCATGCAAAATAAAGGACTTGCATGTCAAATTCCCCCTTTTATAGGTGGTGGCCGGCCATGACAAGGGAGGATGGGCTAAACATGTCATGAAACATGTTTTGTTGGTGCATTAGGGTGAAATAATAAACAAAGGTGTATGGGTGATAAAAAAAAATGAAAAAAAAATGTGTGTGAGTGTGGTAATCCCCCCCTTGCCGTGAGTTGAGAAAGAGGGAAGAAAAAATTTTGTTGTGTTCATCCTTTCTCATCCTTTTTGGCCGAAAATCATAAGGGGAAGAAAGAGGATTTTTGCTTCATGCTTGGTTTAGAAGAGATCTAGAAGGTGATTTGGCTAAATTGGCATCAAGATTAAGGTATGTATGAGGTTGTGTTAGGAGTTTCATGCATGTTTTGGTTGCTAACTTGATGTGCATGTTAGCCATGGCTCAAATCTTTGTTATGCCATGGAAATGGTATTTGGCCAAAGTTGTTATGGTGATAAAGCCATTGCATGCTAAGTGTGAAGCTTGATGATGATGCATGCAATGAGGGATTGTCTACTCTTGAGTAAGATTTTGAGTTTTCTTTTGTGTTTAACCATGATTGAAGTTGAATGGAGCATGATTTTCATATTCGCCATGATGCATTCATGAACATGGTTCATGCTTCTTGCATGTTAGTTAAAATTTGTATTTTTGGATGGCTATGGACATCTTGAAATTCGGCCATGCTCATATTGTATATATATGTTTGCACATGATGTTTTGGCTATGAAGTAAGTGATGAATATATTGGTTTAAAGAAGAAGATGTGGAAGAATGCTTGTGAAATTGCAAGCACAATTAACCTAGCACACATATAAGTGCTTGATGCTATATTATAAGTTTTGGGCCACAATGTGCAAAGCATTAACTAGTAAAATGCATGCTGTTTTTGTGAGGTATTAAGTGCAAAATTGACCTCAACATGTACATGAATATTCGGCCTTGGGTAGCCTATTGAAGGCCTTAGCTTTTCCTTGATGCTCAAATAAATTGTATTGAATTGCTTGATGTAGTATAAAATGTGCATGACCATTGTGTATTCAAGCTAAAGAGTGGCCATATGACCATTTAAAACTCCTTGTCATATTCGGCCATAAGCAAGCACAATGAGGTTTTAATAAATTGAATTTGTTTGAATTAGCTCAAGAGCTAAGAGGGCCACAATTGGACAAGGGGAAGGAAAAGGTGATCGAGTAGCCGAAAAAGCCGTTCGACAACATCCGAGGTAAGTCCTCAAGAAGTGACCTTACTTGAATTATGTGGAATGAAATATGGATGTATTGATTATTGATTTATGTGTGTATGAGTATTCGAATAATGCCCGGGCTAAGTCCCGAAGGCGATTATGCTAGTGATTATAATTGTGTTTGAGCCTTAGTAACGAGAATGAAATATGTATGTCCAATGATTATTGATGTATGTGTGCATGAGAAATTGAATGATATCCGGGCTAAGCCCCGAAGACAATTATGCTGGAAATTATATCCGGTTAAGACCAAAGGCAATTGTGCTAGTGGCTACATCCGGGCTAAGACCAAGGCATTCGTGCGAGACATTCTATCCGGGCTAAGACCAAGGCATTTGTGCGTGGTTATATCCGGTTATATTCCAAAGAATCTTGGGCTGGAGGTGAGTGTTGGTTGCTGTAATAAATTCAATTAGTACACTCGAGAAGCCCAAAGAATAAGGTACGTTTATATGTGCTTTGGAAAGTCGACATGTTTGAGCAACATTCGCTCAATCGACTAATGAATTTCAGTTATTGAATTGATTGATACTTTGTGAAATTATATAATGATGAAGTGTGAAGTAAGAATGTGTATTAATGAAATGATGCATTTGGCTATGTGAATGTATTGCTATAATTAGAGTTGAATATATTCCTTGAGACTTACTAAGCATAAAAATGCTTACCCCGTTGCTTTGGCTCTCAGTTTTCTAGATTTCGCTCGAAGCAATCGGATTTGGGATCGTTGAAGTCGAAGTCATCCACACTATCAAGCCCCCATTTTGGTATAAATTCTTGGTTGAACTTGAAATGGCATGTATAGGACTACCCCTTGTTGGTTAAATATGTGACATCCCAAAATTGACCCTAGTCGGGATGAGGTTTCGGGACCACAAAACTGAGGCATAAAAATAATTTATAATTTATTTTGATGCCTATAATATGTGTTAATTCATGTGTGACATTTTTGATGTTTCGATTTAGAGTTATAAATGTGAATTTCACTAGAAAGGGCCTAGTAGTAAACATTGAAAGTATGATGGGGAAATGTGGGATGACTAGTTGATAATACATGCAAAAATAAGGGATTTGCATGTCAAATTTCCCCCCCTAACATGAAGTGGCCAGCCATGACAAGGAATCATGGGCTAAACATGTCATGAAACATGTTTTGTTGGTGCACTAGGGAGAAACAATAAACAAATGAGTATGGGTAATAAAGAAAGAAAAAAAAATGTGTGTGTGTGAGTGAAACCCCCCTTGCCGTGCATTGTGGAAGAGAAAAGAAAAATTTTGTTCATCCATTTTCTCTTCTTTGGCCGAAAATACTAAGGAAAAAGGGAGGATTTTTGCTTCATGCTTGGTTTAGAAGAGAACTAGAAGGGATTTGGCTATACTTGCATCAAGATTAAGGTATGTTTGAGGTTGTGTCATGAGATTCATGCTTGTTTTGGTTGCTAACTTGATGTGCATGTTAGCCATGGTTCAAATCCTTGTTATGCCATGGAAATGGTATTTGGCCAAGGTGGATTTTGTGTTAATGCCATTGCATGTTAAATATGAAGCTTGTTAATGGTGTACGTGATGGGGATTGATGGCTCTTGGACTTTCTTTTTAGTATTTTTGAGTGAGACATTAAGTTCTTTGCTTAATCATGACCAAAATGATGGTGTTGTGATGTATTCGGTCATGGTATATCCACAAGTATGATTCATGCATGTTGCATGGTAGGTAAGATTTGAGCTTTGAATATGTGTTTGCACATGATGAATTGGTATGACATATATACTATTTCAAGGTATATATTTGCTTGGGATGATGTTTTCGGTTATGTAGTACATGAGAGATGTGTATTGAGCTACAATATGTAATGCGTTAGTTAGTAAAATGCATGCTGTTTTGTGTGGTATTAAGTGCATAATCGGCCTCAACATGGACATGCATATTCGGCCACATGAGGGGAAATTGGTGTGCATGCATTCGGTTAGAGGCAAGCATATTGATGCCTATTCTTGGCTTAGAAAATTGACTAAGAGGAATACTAACTAAGGTGTTGAGTTCGATTCATGATTTTGTACATATGACTTTGATGCCTAATGAGTAGATATTTATATATTGGCTAGGCATCTTGAATTCCTCTTCCGATGCTCAATTGATAAAACCAATTTATTTGTTAAATTTAGCTCAAGAAGCTAGAGGTGGAGAATCAAGCAAAGGCAAAGGAAAGATAATCGAGTAGTCGATTGGAAATCGTTTCATCCAATATAAGGTAAGTCATTAAGCATATATTTGGTGTTGATGTAAATGACCATAATATATACACAATTGTGTTTAAATGAATTGATGTGTAAATGGAAATGTATGTGTATGGAATGATGCCATTGTTGAATGTATAAAGGCAGCAAAATGCATAAGGTATTGGTCTCGGCACTAAGTGTGCGGGTATAAATGGACACGGTGACAAGATTGGCACTAAGTGTGCGGGTTTAAAATTGTACAGCACTAAGTGTGCGAGTTTGATTATATAGCACTAAGTGTGCGAGCTGAAAATTATATAGCACTAAGTGTGCGAGCTGAAAATATATAGCACTAAGTGTGCGGATTCACTATATGCTCTTGTATTACAATTGGCACTGAGTGTGCGACATTATCGAGTTAATCCCGGACAGCGGATCGGGTAAGTACCTCGAGCTCATGATGAATAGAGAATACGTTCATGCTTGGGGTTGAATTGGTAAGCCTTAAATCTATGTGATGACTGAAATTGTATGGTTGTGCTGGAAAATGAGTTAATGTGTAAAATGCTTGATTATCTTGTTGTGTAGAATATGAAATGTGGATGTATGACTTGGTACGAGATTGGACCGAAAGGTCCGAGGTATTATGGTATAGATTCGATATGGATGAGTACCTAGCCTCGTTTGTTGTACATGTTGTAGTGATCAGATCGAGGGATTGATGAATGCTTATGACTTACTGAGTTGTAAACTCACTCGGTGTTTTTTTCTTGTCACCCATTTTAGGTCTCTCGGATTCGTATTGCTTGCGTGATCGGGACCGTCGTTGAAGTCATCACACCGGCTGAAATCTTGTGGTATTGTTTTCGTTGTTGAAGAACATTTGGCATGTATAGGCTATTATATTTTGTCGAATTGTGGGTTGTAAACTTTAAGCCATGTGAAAATGGCCTATGTGGTCGTCGAGTGGGATGCTAGAACCTATAGCCACGAGTCTTAGAAACTCTAATTTTGATAAGGTGGCCACAATTTGTGTCATGTATGATGGATGATTAAGGCCAAGGAAAGATTCATGAAATCGGCATAGTCTACTGCAGTAACTGTTGCGGACAGCAGCAGTGAGATGAGATTGAAAAATCACTAAAAATAGTAGAAGTAGAATTAAATAGTGGGTAAATTATGAAATTGAACCTTGATGAATCTATTTTCATATGGATGAAACGAAACGACCATATGAGCAGTATACTGAGAAATATTAAAGTTCTCGTGAGACAGGGCCAGAACGGTTTCTGGGTCCCCTGACGCGACTTTGAAAATTTACCATAAATTATCCAGAAAGAATTAGGAGTCATGCCTTATATGTACAGATTCCATTTTGAGTCTAGTTTCATTAGAAACAAACGAAACCAGTATTAAAGCCCTGTACAGAGAGATATTCAAGTTGTAACGGGCAAAGGTCAGAGCAGTCGATCCCTGTAACATGGATGACTTTAACTAATAAACTGTAGCAATTGGCCCGACCAAAAATTCTAGAAATAAATCCATGGATGGGTATGTGAGTCTAAATTCAGGTAAAATTTACAAAACCAGTTTCCGAGTTTTGAAACTCGAGATATGATTTTTAAGGCGACGGTGACGCAGTTTTCCAGCCTGACTGGAAATGACAAATTGGTTGGTACCTTGAGAGGATTTGGCCGTTAACCTCTCGTGTCCGACACCGGCGACGGTCACGAGTTAGGGGTGTTACAATTTTATTGGTATCAGAGCTATGGTTTAGTCGGTTCTAGGACTACCATAGCGCGTGAGTCTAGCTATACATGCCAAATTGTTAGTGCTGAATAATGTGATGACTTCGACGGTTGAAATTTTTGTTTTAAATAGCAATGGAACCCGGATATAGAGACCCTTGGCGGATGACGTTGAAGGTGTAGCGGCTGCTCCGCACAAGGGACACCGCCTGTTGAGCCTCGATCATCCGCGAATAATCAAAATGAAGGGGCGAAACAAGCCTTCTTTACCATGATGAATGAGTGGGTCGCGCAATATGCCCGAACCGACCCGGCTGTCCAACCATTCCGAATTTAAATACTCCACCCCAAGAGCCCGTAATGCCATCGATTCATCGATCTGTGAGGCTGAGTAAACCACCGTGGACTTGATTAGGAAGCGTGGGGCCGAGGAGTTTAAGGCCATAGTTACCGACGATGCCGAAAGGGCCGAGAGTTCGCTTGATAACACCATTAGAGTGTTTGATGAATTGTCATGCACACCGATGAATGTCTTAAGTGTGTTATATCTTTGTTGCGAGACTCAGCCTACTATTGGTGGAGGACCTTGATTTCCATAGTCCCAAAGGAACAAGTTACTTGGGATTTCTTTCAAATGGAATTTCAGAAGAAATATATTAGTCAACGGTTCATTGATCAGAAGCGTAAGGAGTTCTTGGAACTCAAGCAAGGCCGTATGATCAGATCTCAATCTGAACATGAGTTCGTAAGACTTAGTCGGTATGCTCGGGAGTGTGTGGCTGATGAGGTTGCGATGTGCAAAAGATTTGAAGAAGGATTGAATGAAGAGTTAAAGTTACTAGTGGGAATTTTGGAGATAAAGGAGTTCGTGACACTAGTCGAACGAGCACGCAAGGCGGAAGAACTTGGGAAGGAGAAGAAGAAGGCTGAATTTGAAGCAAGAGATTACCGTAAAAGATCGACGAGTAAAGCTCCGTTCTCGGCTGTAAAGAGGTTCGTGGAGGACACCGATGAAGTCGAGGACGATCATGAATTTCCATTAGAGCCCGACCATTGACGGACTCGAGCTACTTCAGTAGCTAGTGTGGGCAATAATCGTCAAGAGAGACCGAATGCCCCCAATGTGGAAGACGACACCTAGGTGAATGTTGGGGTAAGTCTATTAATAGGGCTCATTATGGATGCGGTTCAAGGACCACTTCATTAGAGATTGCACGGAGCTAGATGAGAGGAATAAGATGCAAGGTGCAAGACCTAGTGGAACGACGGTGGAGGTAGGCCCCGAGAATCTCTGGAGGTAGGGGTGGTAATCGAGAGGAGCCTCTAATACGGCTGTCCGATCCGAGACCCGTACTCTGCTAGAGCATATGCCATCCAGCATACGAGAGGAGGCATCCTCCCCGACGTTATCACTGGTACTTTTACTCTCTTTGATACTAGTGTGATTGCATTGATTGACCCCGCTCTACTCATTCATATGTATGTGAAACCTTAGCATCCAAAGAAGACTCTACTGTTGAGTCTCTCGAGTTCATAATTCGAGTGTCAAACCCTTTGGGTCGATCGTATTCGTTGATAAAGTGTGCAAGAGATGCCCCTAATAATTCGAGAATCTGTTTTCCTACCGATCCGATGCTTCTACCATTTAATGAATTCGATGTTATTTTTGGTATGGATTGGTGACCGTACATGATGCAAAGGTGGACTGCAAAGGAAAACCATTGATTTGAGGAGTGCAAATAATGAGGTAGTCCGAGTCGAGTCTCTCGATTTAAAAGGAGCGCCAATGATAATATCTTCTATGACCGCCGGAGGTATGTGAAAAGGGTGTGAAACATACCTTGCGTATGTGTTTGGAAATAAAGAGACGGAAAGGAAACTCGAATCGGTACCAGTGGTTTGTGAGTATTCAGATGTTTTTCCCGAGGAGTTACCGGATTGCCACGGTTCGAGAAGTGGAATTCGCATCGGTTGTACCGGTACTACGCCGATTTCAATAGCCCCGTGTCGTATGGCATTAACGGAATTAAAGGAATTGAAGGTTCAATTGCAAGAATTGACGGATAGAGGTTTTGCTCGACCGAGTTTTTCTCCATGGGCGCTTTTGTATTGTTTGTGAAGAAGAAGGACGGAACCATGAGGTTGTGCATCGACTATCGTCAACTCAATAAAGTGACGATAAAGAATAAATATCCATTGCCACGAATTGACGATTTGTTTGATCAATTAAAGGGAGCCTCGGTGTTTTCAAAGATAGATTTGAGGTCGGTACTATCAGGTTGAGGGTCCGAGAATCGGACATACCAAAACCGCTTTTAGAGCGAGGAACGGTCACTACGAATTCTTGGTGATGCCGTTTGGGCTCACTAATGCCCTCGCGGTGTTTATGGATTTAATGAATAGAATTTTCAGGCCATACTTGGATCGGTTCGTAGTTGTATTTATCGATGACATTTTGGTCTATTCGAGAGATGAAACCGAGCATGTTGAACACTTGAGGCTCTTGTTGCAAATCTTACGAGATAAGCGATTATACGCAAAGTTCAAGAAATGTGAATTTTGGTTGAAAGAGGTTAGCTTTTTGGGGCACGTGGTGTCGCGATCGGTATCGTGGTGGACCCGAACAAAATTCGCCATAGTCGATTGGAAACCACCAAGGAATGTTACCGAAGTTAGGAGCTTTTTGGGGCTTACCGGTTATTACCGACGATTTGTAAAGGTTTCTCGACGATAGCCACGCCAATGACGGCTTACTCCAAAAGGATGTTAAGTTCGAATGGACGGAGAAATGTCGAAAAAGTTTCGATCAACTGAAAGCTTATTCGATGAAGCCCCAATTCTAGTGCAACCCGAATCGGGCAAAGAGTTTGTCATTTATAGTGACGCATCCCTACTTGGGTTGGGTTGCGTATTGATGCAAGAAGGGCGAGTTGTGGCCTGCGTCGAGGCAATTAAAGCCACATGAGAAAAATTATCCGACCCATGATCTCGAATTGGTCGCCATCGTATTCGCCTTAAAGATATGGCGACATTACTTATTTGGTGAGAAGTGCCATGTGTATTCGGATCACAAAAGTCTCAAATATTTGATGACCCAAAGAGACTTAAATCTGCGACAAAGGCGATGGCTCGAGTTGTTAAAAGATTATGAGCTCGTCATTGATTATCACCCGGAAGGGCTAATGTGGTTCTGCGGATGCCTTAAGCGGAAATCACTATTTGCTTTATGACGATGAATGTACACTTGTCTATCCTACCCGACAATGTGTTAGTAGCTGAATTGAAAGCCAAACCATTATTGATACGTCAAATTCGTGAAGCTCGAGAAAGTCGACGATGAGTTGGTTGCAAAACGGGATGAGTGTGTTCGAACAAGGACTCGGAATTTCAAATCGATGATGACGATTGTTTGAGGTTCGAAGTCGTCTGTGTGTCCCAAAGAATTGAACTTATTCCAATAATTTTGAACGAAGCCCTTTGTAGCCGAATGGCAATCCACCCGGGAGTACGAAGATGTACAACGATTTGAAACGCCGGTTTTGGTGGCATGGTATGAAACGGGACATCTCCGACTTTGTTTGAGATGTTTAATATGTCAACAAGTGAAAGCGGAACATCAAGTGCCTTGAGATTGCTTCACCGATCACGATACCCGAGTGGAAATGGGATCGAGTCACAATGGACTTTGTGTCCGGCCGCCATTGTCGACTAATAAGAAGGATGCGATTTGGGTTGTTGTTGATAGACCGACTAAGTCGGCTCACTTTATCCCGTGCGTCACGGATTTTTCATTGGATAAACTAGCCGAATTATGCGTTTCTCAGTTATTGAGATTACACGGGTACCGATTTCTATTGTGTCGGATAGAGATCCGAGATTTACCTCGCGATTTTGGAAGAAATTTCAAGAAGCTTTGGGTACCAAGTTGCATTTCAGCACCGCCTTTCACCCCCAAACCGATGGTCAATCCGAACGGATAATTCAAATACTCGAGGATATGTTGAGATGTTGTATCCTTGAGTTTAGTGGTTCATGGGAGCAGTATCGCCTTTGATTGAATTCGCACAACAATAGCTTTCAATCAAGTATTAAGATGGCGCCTTACGAGGCTTTATACAATCGTAAATGCCGTACCCCATTATTCGGGTGAACTTAGTGAAGGTAAATTCTTCGGGGTTGATTTGGTTAAGGATGCCGAGCAAAAAGTTCGAGTGATTCGTGAAAGTTTGAAGGCTGCTACGGATCGCCAAAAGTCGTATGCGGATTTGAAAAAGGAAAGACATTGAATATCAGGTTGGAGACAAGGTATTTCTCAAAGTCTCACCCTGGAAGAAGGTGCTTAGATTTGGCCATAAGGGCAAATTGAGTCCGAGGTTCATCGGTCCGTATGAAGTATCTGAACGAGTTGGGCGATGGCGTCCGATTAATTTTACCCCGAGCTCGAAAAGATTCACAACGTTTTCCATGTTTCGATGCTTGACGATATAGGTCGACCCGACGCACGTAATTACTCCATCCGAGGTCGAGGTTCACCTAATTTGAGTTATGAAGAAGAGCCGGTTCGCATTCGATGCGTGAAGTAAAAGAGCTAATGAAACAAGAAAATCCCATTAGTGAAGGTGTTGTGGCATAAACACGGAATTGAAGAAGCCACTTGGGAACTTGAGGACTCTATGAGAGAGCGATACCCGAGCCTATTTACTTAAGATTTTCTGGGACGAAAATTTCTAAGTGGGGAGAGTTGTGACATCCCAAAATTGACCCTAGTCGGGATGTGGTTTCGGGACCACAAAACCGAGGCATAAAAATAATTTATAATTTATTTTGATGCCTATAATATGTGTTAATTCATGTGTGACATTTTTGATGTTTCGATTTAGAGTTATAAATGTGAATTTCACTAGAAAGGGCCTAGTAGTAAACATTGAAAGTATGATGGGGAAATGTGGGATGACTAGTTGATAATACATGCAAAAATAAGGATTTGCATGTCAAATTTCCCCTAACATGAAGTGGCCAGCCATGACAAGGAATCATGGGCTAAACATGTCATGAAACATGTTTTGTTGGTGCACTAGGAGAAACAATAAACAAATGAGTATGGGTAATAAAGAAAGAAAAAAAATGTGTGTGTGTGAGTGAAACCCCTCCCCCTTGCCGTGCATTGTGGAAGAGAAAAGAAAATTTTGTTCATCCATTTTTCTTCTTTGGCCGAAAATACTAAGGAAAAGGGAGGATTTTTGCTTCATGCTTGGTTTAGAAGAGAACTAGAAGGGATTTGGCTATACTTGCATCAAGATTAAGGTATGTTTGAGGTTGTGTCATGAGATTCATGCTTGTTTTGGTTGCTAACTTGATGTGCATGTTAGCCATGGTTCAAATCCTTGTTATGCCATGGAAATGGTATTTGGCCAAGGTGGATTTTGTGTTAATGCCATTGCATGTTAAATATGAAGCTTGTTAATGGTGTACGTGATGGGGATTGATGGCTCTTGGACTTTCTTTTTAGTATTTTTGAGTGAGACATTAAGTTCTTTGCTTAATCATGACCAAAATGATGGTGTTGTGATGTATTCGATCATGGTATATCCACAAGTATGATTCATGCATGTTAAATGGTAGGTAAGATTTGAGCTTTGAATATGTGTTTGCACATGATGAATTGGTATGACATATATACTATTTCAAGGTATATATTTGCTTGGGATGATGTTTTCGGTTATGTAGTACATGAGAGATGTGTATTGAGCTACAATATGTAATCGTTAGTTAGTAAAATGCATGCTGTTTTGTGTGGTATTAAGTGCATAATCGGCCTCAACATGGACATGCATATTCGGCCACATGAGGGGAAATTGGTGTGCATGCATTCGGTTAGAGGCAAGCATATTGATGCCTATTCTTGGCTTAGAAAATTCGCTAAGAGGAATACTAACTAAGGTGTTGAGTTCGATTCATGATTTTGTACATATGCGACTTTGATGCCTAATGAGTAGATATTTATATATTGGCTAGGCATCTTGAATTCCTCTTCCGATGCTCAATTGATAAAACCAATTTATTTGTTAAATTTAGCTCAAGAAGCTAGAGGTGGAGAATCAAGCAAAGGCAAAGGAAAGATAATCGAGTAGTCGATTGGAAATCGTTTCATCCAATATAAGGTAAGTCATTAAGCATATATTTGGTGTTGATGTAAATGACCATAATATATACACAATTGTGTTTAAATGAATTGATGTGTAAATGGAAATGTATGTGTATGGAATGATGCCATTGTTGAATGTATAAAGGCAGCAAAATGCATAAGGTATTGGTCTCGGCACTAAGTGTGCGGGTATAAATGGACACGGTGACAAGATTGGCACTAAGTGTGCGGGTTTAAAATTGTACAGCACTAAGTGTGCGAGTTTGATTATATAGCACTAAGTGTGCGAGCTGAAAATTATATAGCACTAAGTGTGCGAGCTGAAAATATATAGCACTAAGTGTGCGGATTCACTATATGCTCTTGTATTACAATTGGCACTGAGTGTGCGACATTATCGAGTTAATCCCGGACAGCGGATCGGGTAAGTACCTCGAGCTCATGATGAATAGAGAATACGTTCATGCTTGGGGTTGAATTGGTAAGCCTTAAATCTATGTGATGACTGAAATTGTATGGTTGTGCTGGAAAATGAGTTAATGTGTAAAAATGCTTCGATTATCTTGTTGTGTAGAATATGAAATGTGGATGTATGACTTGGTACGAGATTGGACCGAAAGGTCCGAGGTATTATGGTATAGATTCGATATGGATGAGTACCTAGCCTCGTTTGCTGTACATGTTGTAGTGATCAGACGGTGGATTGATGAATGCTTATGACTTACTGAGTTGTAAACTCACTCGGTGTTTTTTTCTTGTCACCCATTTTAGGTCTCTCGGATTCGTATTGCTTGCGTGATCGGGACCGTCGTTGAAGTCATCACACCGCTGAAATCTTGTGGTATTGTTTTCGTTGTTGAAGAACATTTGGCATGTATAGGCTATTATATTTTGTCGAATTGTGGGTTGTAAACTTTAAGCCATGTGAAAATGGCCTATGTGGTCGCCGAGTGGGATGCTAGAACCTATAGCCACGAGTCTTAGAAACTCTAATTTTGATAAGGTGGCCACAATTTGTGTCATGTATGATGGATGATTAAGGCCAAGGAAAGATTCATGAAATCGGCATAGTCTACTGCAGTAACTGTTGCGGACAGCAGCAGTGAGATGAGATTGAAAATCACTAAAAATAGTAGAAGTAGAATTAAATAGTGGGTAAATTATGAAATTGAACCTTGATGAATCTATTTTCATATGGATGAAACGAAACGACCATATGAGCAGTATACTGAGAAATATTAAAGTTCTCGTGAGACAGGGCCAGAACGGTTTCTGGGTCCCCTGACGCGACTTTGAAAATTTACCATAAATTATCCAGAAAGAATTAGGAGTCATGCCTTATATGTACAGATTCCATTTTGAGTCTAGTTTCATTAGAAACAAACGAAACCAGTATTAAAGCCCTGTACAAAGAGATATTCAAGTTGTAACGCGCAAAGGTCAGAGCAGTCGATCCCTGTAACATGGGTGACTTTAACTAATAAACTGTACCAATTGGCCCGACCAAAAATTCTAGAAATAAATCCATGGATGGGTATCTGAGTCTAAATTCAGGTAAAATTTACGAAACCAGTTTCCGAGTTTTGAAACTCGAGATATGATTTTTAAGGCGACGGTGACGCAGTTTTCCAGCCTGACTGGAAATGACAAATTGGTTGGTACCTTGAGAGGATTTGGCCGTTAACCTCTCGTGTCCGACACCGGCGACGGTCACGAGTTAGGGGTGTTACAAAATATGTTGTGATGTATATATGTACGGCCATGCGAAAATGGCTCGTAAAAGTGAAGTATCGACTTAGACTAATTGTGGTTTGTATGTATATATATTTGGTGTCATGATGTGGCTATGGCTTGGAAATGGGAATGTTGGTCACATGATCAGCCATTAGCATGGTTAAAATGATCATATATGAACCTATGTATGGCAAGACTAGTTGGTTCATGGAGACTACCAAATAGGTAAGACCTACCTTAGAAAACAGATGCTGCCAGCTGCAGTGACGTGAATGTGAAAAATCACCAAAATTCGTAGGATTGGAATTAAATAGTGAATAAGCTATGTAAATGAACCTTGATGAGTCTATTTTCATATGGAAGAAACGAAATGGTCATAGGAGTTACATGTTAAGAGATATTAAAGCTATTGTGAGACAGGGCCAGAACGGTTTCTGGGTTCCCTGTCGCAACTTTAAAAATTTACTATAAATTATACAAAAAGAATTAGGAGACATACCTTATATGTACAGATTCCACTTTGAGTCTAGTTTCATTAGAAATAAACAAAACCAGCATTAAAGCCCTGTACAGAGAGATATTCAAGTTATACCGCACGAAGGTCAGAGCAGTTGATCCCTGTAACATGGGTGACTTTAACTAATAAACTGTACCAATTGGCCCAACCAAAAATTCTAGAAATAAATCCATGGATGGTTATATGAGTCTAAATTCATGGAAAATTTACGAAACCAGTTTCCGAGTTTTGAAACTCGAGATATGATTTTTAAGACGACAGTGATGCAGTTTTCCAGCCTGACTGAAAATGTCAAATGGATGGGCAAAACAAGTGAACTTGGCTTGTTAACCCTTCGTGTCCGACACCGGCGATGGTCTCGGGTTCGGGGTGTTACATTTTTATTGGTATCAGAGCCACAGTTTAGTCGATTCTAGGACTACCGTGAGGTGTTTGGGGTCTAGCTATACATGCCATTAAATGATGAATCGATAGTGTGGTGATTTCTGACAATTTGACTTTGAGTTTGTTTATAGCAATGGATCCCGATCCCAACCGAGCAATAGCTGATGATGGGGAGAGTGTGGCGCCTGCTCCCGCACAAGGGACAGCGCCGGCGGACTCTCAACCTATGGCCAGCAATCCGAATGATGAGGCTAGGCAAGCCTTTTATAGTGTGATGAACGAATGGTTTAATCAATACATTCGAACTAACACGGCTGTTCCACAACCTCCAATCTCAAAAATGCAACCCCAAGACCTACAATACCTCCGAATCGACCAAATAAGGTCAAGTAAGCCCCAATCGATAGGGTTCGAAAACATGGGGCCACTGAATTTAAAGCTACGGATGATGATGATGCCGAACGAGCTGAATTTTGGTTGGACAACACTATCCGGTGCTCGATGAGCTATCTTGTACACCGATGAGTGCTTAAAGTGTACCATCTCCTTGCTACGTGATTCCGCCTACTATTGGTGGAGTACTCGACTTCGTGGTGCCTAGAGAGCAAGTGACTTGGGAATTCTTTCAAACCGAAGTTCAAAAAAGTATATCATCGAGATTCATCGACCAAAAGCGGAGGGAATTCCTTGATCTTAAGCAAGGTTCGATGTCGCCATCGACTACGAACGAAAATTTGTGAGGCTTAGCCAGACGCAGCGAGAATGCATTTCGTCCGAAGCTATTATGTAAACGCTTGAGGATGGGCTGAATGATGATATAAGGATGTTTGTTGGCATCCTCGAGATACGAGTTCGTAGTACTTGTTGAGCGAGCTTGTAAAGTCAAGAGCTTAGAAAGGAGAAACAAAAACTGATGTGGGAACCGGAGAATTCGAAGAGGTCCTCGGAAAGTCTCTTCAACAAGCATCGAAGAGATTTCGAGATGATGTGATCCGGTCTAGAGGCGTTTGGGCTTTTCTAGACGAGGACGCGATCGACCCCTGTGACCACACGAGTCACCTCGATCACGGTGGTGGAAATGATCGCCGAGAGAGGGCGAGTGTCCACATTGTGGCAAATGGCATTCGGGAGCTGTTGGTTTCGTGATCGCTCTGCTATAATCGTGGATCACCGACCACTTTATGAAGGATTGCCCGAGGATGCATGAATGAATGTGAGTCGAGTGGAAACTCGGGTGCTACCATCGCCGAGGTAGGCCACCTAGAAATATGGGCAATGTCGTTGGCGGTCGAGAGGATTTAGAGATGCTACCATCGATCGAGGCTCGTGCTCTGCGAGGACTTATGCCATACGCGACGCGCGAGGATGTCGCCTCTCCGGATGTCATTACCGGTGCTTTCACTCTTTTCAATACTAATGTGATTGCTTTGATTGACCCCGGTTCTACTCAATCTTATATATGTGAAACCTTAGCATCCAAAGAAGACTTTGCCTATTGAGTCTACTGAGTTTGTAATTCGGTGTCAAACCCTTGGGTCATTACGTGCTTGTCAACAAAGTGTGCAAGAAAAGTCCCCTAGTGTTCCGAGGTTCTTGTTTCCTACGGACTTGATGCTTTTGCCGCTTCGATGAATTCGACGTTATTCTTGGTTTGGATTGGTTGACCATGCACGATGCGGTTGTAAATTGCAAGAGCAAGACTATCGATTTGAGGTGCGCGAATAATGAAATAATTCGAGTTGAGTCTACAGACTTAAAGGGTTGCCACCGTAATATCGCCGATGTTGGCCCGTAAATATGTAAGAAAAGGGTGCGGCGTACCTTGCGACGTGCTTTCGATGACAAGGAATCGAAAAGAAACCCGAATCTGTGCTCGTGGTTTGTGAATACCGGATGTTTTCCCAAGAATTGCCGTTTACCACCGCTCGGAAATAGAATTTGGCATCGAATTGATACCGGTACCACTCCAATTTCGATAGCTCCGTGATCGTATGGCACCAACGAAATTAAAGGAGTTGAAAGCTCAGTTACAAGAATTGGTGGATAGAGGTTTTGCTCGCCCGAGTTTTTCGCCTTGGGGTGCGCCAATATTGTTCGTGAAGAAGAAGGATGGAACCATGCGATCGTAGATCGACTATCGTCGACTTAATAAAGCGACGATAAAGAACAAATATCCGTTGCCACGTATTGATGACTTGTTCGATCAACTGAAGGGAGCCTCGGTGTTCTCGAAAATAGATTTGAGATCGGGCTACTATCAATTGCGAATCCGAGATTCGGACGTGCCCAAGACTGCCTTCAGAACGAGATATGGTCACTATGAGTTCCTAGTGATGCCGTTTGGGCTCACTAATGCCCCTGCGGTATTTATGGATTTAATGAATCGGATCTTTAGACCATATTTGGATCGATTCGTAGTCGTGTTCATTGATGACATCTTGGTCTATTCAAGAAATGAGACCGAACATGCTGAACACCTGCGGTTAGTGCTGCAAATTTTACGGATAAGCAATTATATGCTAAGTTCAGCAAGTGTGAGTTCTAGTTAAGAGAGGTTAGCTTCTTGGGTCATGTGGTATCTCAGACGGTATTCGAGTCGACTGAATAAAATTTCAGCCATACTTAATTGGAAGCCTCAGAAATATTATCGAGGTTCGAGAGCTTTTGGGCTTGCTTAGTTATTATTGACGATTTGTAAAGGCTTCTCAACGATAGCCACGCCGATGACGGCTTACTCCAAAAGGACGTTAAGTTCGAATGGACGGAGAAATGCCAAAAAGTTTCAATCAATGAAAACTTATTTGACTGAAGCCCCAATTCTAGTGCAACCCGAGTCCGACAAAGAGTTTGTCATCTATAGCGACGCCTCCTACTTGGATTAGGTTGTGTATTGATGCAAGAAGGTCGAGTTGTGGCCTATCGCGCGAGGCAATTAAAGCCACACGAGAAAAATTATCCGACCCATGATCTTGAATTGGCCGCCATCGTATTCGCCTTTAAAGATTTGGCGACATTACTTATTTGGTGAAAGGTGCCATGTGTACTCGGATCACAAAAGTCTCAAATATTTGATGACCCAAAGAGACTTAAATCTGCGACAAAGATGTTGGCTTGAGTACATTAAAGGATTATGAGTGATCATTGACTATCACCCGGAAAGGCGAATGTGGTTGCGGATGCCTTGAGTCGTAAATCGTTATTCACTTTACGAGCGATGAATGTGCACTTGTCCGTCCGATCCGACAGGTGTGTTAGTGGCTGAAGTGAAAGCCAAACCATTATTGACACACCAAATTCGAGAAGCTCGTAAAGTCGACGACGAGTTGGTTGCAAAACGGGCTGCGTGTGTTCGAACAAGGACTCGGAGTTTCAAATCGACGATGACGATTGTTTGAGATTCAAAAGTCGTCTGTGTGTCCCAAAGAATTCGAACTCATTTCGATAATTCAATGAAGCCCATTGTAGCCGAATGGCAATCCACCCGGGAGTACGAAGATGTACAATGATTTGAAACGTCGGTTTTGGTGGCATGGTATGAAGCGAGACATCTCCGACTTTGTTTGAGATGTTTAATATGTCAACAAGTGAAAGCGGAACATCAGTGCCTTCGAGATTACTTCACCAATCACGATACCCGAGTGGAAATGGGATCGAGTCACAATGGACTTTGTATCCGGACTGCCATTGTCAGCAAGTAAGAAGGATGCGGTTTGGGTCGTGGTAGATCGATTGACTAAGTCGGCCCACTTTGTCCCCGTACGTACGGATTTTTCAATGGACAAATTAGCGGAATTGTACATTTCTCATATTGTGAGATTACACGGGGTGCCTATTTCCATCGTGTCAGATAGAGATCCGAGATTTACCTCGCGATTTTGGAAAAAGTTGCAAGAAGCTTTGGGTACCAAGTTGCATTTCAGCACCGCCTTTCACCCCCAAACCGATGGTCAATCCGAGCGGATAATTCAAATACTTGAGGATATGTTAAGATGTTGCGTCCTCGAGTTTAGTGGTTCATGGGAACGGTATTTGCCGTTGATTGAATTCGCTTACAACAACAGCTTTCAATCAAGTATTAAGATGGCACCTTACGAGGCCTTGTACGGTCGTAAATGCCGTACACCATTGTTTTGGACTGAGCTCGGTGAAAGCAAGATTTTCGGTGGATTTGATTAGGGATGCTGAATGAAAGTGAAAGTAATCCGTGAAAGTCTGAAGATAGCCTCCGATCGCCAGAAGTCGTACGCGGATCTGAAGCGTAAGGATATCGAGTATCAGGTGGGTGATAAAGTGTTTCTCAAGGTATCGCCTTGGAAAAAGATACTCAGGTTCGGCCGTAAGGGTAAGTTGAGCCCGAGGTTCATTGGGCCATATGAGATATCGAGCGAGTCGGTCCAAAGGCATATCGTTTGATTTTGCCCCCGAACTCAAAAGGTTCACGATGTCTTTCACGCTTCGATGCTTCGACGCTATAGATCCGATCCATCGCACGTGATTAGTCCATCGAAATTGAAATTCAAGCTAATATGAGTTATGAGGAAGAACCGATTCGTATCCTATCACGAGAAGTGAAAGAGTTGCGAAACAAGCGGGTTCCGCTAGTGAAAGTGTTATGGCTCAAGCACGGGATAGAAGAAGCTACTTGGGGACCGAGAACTCTATGAAAGAGCGATATCCAAGCCTATTTACGGTAAGATTTTCGGGACGAAAATTTCTTAAGTGGGGAGAGTTGTGACAGCTCAAAATTGACCCTAGTCGGAAGGTGGTCTCGGGACCACAAAACCGAGGCATAAAAATAATTTAAAATTTATTTCAATGCCTATAATATGTGTGTATTCATGTATGACATTTTTTGATGATTGGTTTAGTGTTATAAAGGTGAATTTCACTAGAAAGGACCTAGTAGTGAACTTTGAAAGTATGATGGGGAAATGTGTAATGACTAATTAAAGCATGCATGCAAAATAAAGGACTTGCATGTCAAATTCCCCCTTTATAGGTGGTGGCCGCCATGACAAGGAGGATGGGCTAAACATGTCATGAAACATGTTTTGTTGGTGCATTAGGGTGAAATAATAAACAAAGGTGTATGGGTGATAAAAAAAATGAAAAAAAAATGTGTGTGAGTGTGGTAATCCCCCCCTTGCCGTGAGTTGAGAAAGAGGGAAGAAAAAATTTTGTTGTGTTCATCCTTTCTCATCCTTTTTGGCCGAAAATCATAAGGGGAAGAAAGAGGATTTTTGCTTCATGCTTGGTTTAGAAGAGATCTAGAAGGTGATTTGGCTAAATTGGCATCAAGATTAAGGTATGTATGAGGTTGTGTTAGGAGTTTCATGCATGTTTTGGTTGCTAACTTGATGTGCATGTTAGCCATGGCTCAAATCTTTGTTATGCCATGGAAATGGTATTTGGCCAAAGTTGTTATGGTGATAAAGCCATTGCATGCTAAGTGTGAAGCTTGATGATGATGCATGCAATGAGGGATTGTCTACTCTTGAGTAAGATTTTGAGTTTTCTTTTTGTGTTTAACCATGATTGAAGTTGAATGGAGCATGATTTTCATATTCGCCATGATGCATTCATGAACATGGTTCATGCTTCTTGCATGTTAGTTAAAATTTGTATTTTTGGATGGCTATGGACATCTTGAAATTCGGCCATGCTCATATTGTATATATATGTTTGCACATGATGTTTTGGCTATGAAGTAAGTGATGAATATATTGGTTTAAAGAAGAAGATGTGGAAGAATGCTTGTGAAATTGCAAGCACAATTCGCCTAGCACACATATAAGTGCTTGATGCTATATTATAAGTTTTAATACAATGTGCAAAGCATTAACTAGTAAAATGCATGCTGTTTTTGTGAGGTATTAAGTGCAAAATTGACCTCAACATGTACATGAATATTCGGCCTTGGGTAGCCTATTGAAGGCCTTAGCTTTTCCTTGATGCTCAAATAAATTGTATTGAATTGCTTGATGTAGTATAAAATGTGCATGACCATTGTGTATTCAAGCTAAAGAGTGGCCATATGACCATTTAAAACTCCTTGTCATATTCGCCATAAGCAAGCACAATGAGGTTTTAATAAATTGAATTTGTTTGAATTAGCTCAAGAGCTAAGAGGGCCACAATTGGACAAGGGAAGGAAAAGGTGATCGAGTAGCCGAAAAAGCCGTTCGACAACATCCGAGGTAAGTCCTCAAGAAGTGACCTTACTTGAATTATGTGGAATGAAATATGGATGTATTGATTATTGATTTATGTGTGTATGAGTATTCGAATAATGCCCGGGCTAAGTCCCGAAGGCGATTATGCTAGTGATTATAATTGTGTTTGAGCCTTAGTAACGAGAATGAAATATTTTTGTCCAATGATTATTGATGTATGTGTGCATGAGAAATTGAATGATATCCGGCTAAGCCCAAGACAATTATGCTGGAAATTATATCCGGTTAAGACCAAGGCAATTGTGCTAGTGGCTACATCCGGCTAAGACCAAGGCATTCGTATGAGACATTCTATCCGGCTAAGACCAAGGCATTTGTGCACGTGGTTATATCCGGTTATATTCAAGAATCTTGGGCTGGAGGTGAGTGTTGGTTGCTGTAATAAATTCAATTAGTACACTCGAGAAGCCCAAAGAATAAGGTACGTTTATATGTGCTTTGGAAAGTCGACATGTTTGAGCAACATTCGCTCAATCGACTAATGAATTTCAGTTATTGAATTGATTGATACTTTGTGAAATTATATAATGATGAAGTGTGAAGTAAGAATGTGTATTAATGAAATGATGCATTTGGCTATGTGAATGTATTGCTGTAATTAGAGTTGAATATATTCCTTGAGACTTACTAAGCATAAAATGCTTACCCGCTGCTTTGGCTCTCGCTTTTCTAGATTTCGTCAAGCAATCGGATTTGGGATCGTTGAAGTCAAGTCATCCACACTATCAAGCCCCCATTTTGGTATAAATTCTTGGTTGAACTTGAAATGGCATGTATAGGACTACCCCTTGTTGGTTAAATATGTTGTGATGTATATATGTACGGCCATGCGAAAATGGCTCGTAAAAGTGAAGTATCGACTTAGACTAATTGTGGTTTGTATGTATATATATTTGGTGTCATGATGTGGCTATGGCTTGGAAATGGGAATGTTGGTCACATGATCAGCCATTGGCATGGTTAAAATGATCATATATGAACCTATGTATGGCAAGACTAGTTGGTTCATGGAGACTACCAAATAGGTAAGACCTACCTTAGAAAACAGATGCTGCCAGCTGCAGTGACGTGAATGTGAAAAATCACCAAAATTCGTAGGATTGGAATTAAATAGTGAATAAGCTATGTAAATGAACCTTGATGAGTCTATTTTCATATGGAAGAAACGAAATGGTCATAGGAGTTACATGTTAAGAGATATTAAAGCTATTGTGAGACAGGGCCAGAACGGTTTCTGGGTTCCCTGTCGCAACTTTAAAAATTTACTATAAATTATAAAAAAATAATTAGGAGACATACCTTATATGTACAGATTTCATTTTGAGTCTAGTTTCATTAGAAACAAACGACACCAGCATTAAAGCCCTGTACAGAGAGATATTCAAGTTATACCGCACGAAGGTCAGAGCAGTCGATCCCTGTAACATGGGTGACTTTAACTAATAAACTGTACCAATTGGCCCAACAAAAAATTCTAGAAATAAATCCATGGATGGATATATGAGTCTAAATTCATGGAAAATTTACGAAACCAGTTTCCGAGTTTTGAAACTCGAGATATGATTTTTAAGGCGACAGTGACGCAGTTTTCCAGCCTGACTGAAAATGTCAAATGGATGGGCAAAACAAGTGAACTTGGCTTGTTAACCCCTCGTGTCCGACACCGGCGATGGTCTCGGGTTCGGGGTGTTACATACGCTTTCACATTCATCACATCGGCCATTAGGCCTTATCACATATGTATACGCTTTCACATTCGTTACATCGGCCATTAGGCCTTATCACATATGTATACGCTTTCACATTCATCTCATCGGCCATTAGGCCTTAACACATATATATATACACTTTCACATTCATCGCGTAGAATCTTAAATCAAAATATAAATTTTCATGTATTCACATCACAATTATTCAAATATACTTCACATACCACATATACTATCATGTACAGACTTGGTCTTGGCCGAATCTACATCAATCATTTTCCAATGAATAATTCAATTTCACGCCATACTATCATTTCATATTCGAATACTCATAAACTTACAATCTCACAAATTTTAATATCAAAGATCCATCCAACACTCATATATCATTTTACAATATCACGAATTAGAATTCAAGTATGGGTTTAATCAATAGCTTATGAGCAGCTAAAACAAGTTTTATCCATGTTTACAACAAAATCACATATTCGCTACGAGCTGTTTTCCTGAGCAATGGTCACTAAATTATTTATAACCGGAGCAAAAAGGCTCCAAATCACTTGCCGTTAATTTTCCCTGAATATAGACTCGTATATCTTCCATCCATAAATTTTTCAGAATTTTAGGTTTGGCCAATCAATACCAGATTTTTCTTAAAGTTTCCCCTATTTCACTATTTGACTAACCTGACCAGTCTTCACTACGAATCAAAATTCTCATCGTACAGAATTCGAGGTATGTTATATTTGATCTCATTTGAAACTAGACTCATTAAGGAGTCTAAGCATATAAATTTTATCTTGTAACTATTTTTGTACAAATTATAGTGATTTTCTTAAAACCAAACAGGGGATTTCGGAGTCATTCTGACACCGTCTCACAAAACTTTAAATATCTCTTTATAGGAAATTTCTTTGCTTACACGGTCTCTTTTATAAGAAACTAGACTAATTAAGCTTTGATTTCATATTTTATTCAGCCTATAATTCCACACCAAACATTTATAGTGATTTTCTAAAATCACGTTACTGCTGCTGTCTTGAGCAAATTATTACAATTTGCTCTTAAATTTCCAAGTCCAAACACTTAGGAACTTACCATTTGAGTTTAAGACATATCATTATATCCTATTATAGTTGAATTTACTCAACATTTAATCACTTAAAACTTACCTCGGAAGTTGCCGAATGATTACGACGGTTCTTCGATCACCTTTTTCCTTTCCCTTATCCAACTTTGATCCTCTAGGCTCTTGAGCTAAATCAAACAAATTTACTTCTAAATCAAACACATACATACGGCAACCATATACATTTCAAAAACCAATTCATTCGCATCATTTGTCCATATATTAGCTTTTAGCATATTTGGTCATTAGAGCGACCTATTTAACTTTCAAGCATTCATTTCTAATTTTAATTAAACAATGCCGAATGCCATTAGCTACTAATGCCACACACACACATGTGCATAAAATTCATCCATACATAACCTCTAGCTCATTCGGTCATTCATCTCTCAAACCTATCAAAGTTTCATGTCAAACTTCCCTGGCCGAATACACATATAAGCACATAATGCACATTTAGTATTTTTTTATTTACTTCATGATACATTCGGCCTTAGCAAAATTTCATTAGAAATCCCTATTAGCCACTTCATCAATCAATTATATCATCTACTTAATATTTTATAACTTATCATGCTAGCTGAATATTATTTATTCAAGTTCATCATCTTCATATTCGGCATTAGCATCAAATATAATAGCCCATTTCTTCCCACTTTGAATCTATGCATCCATTTAATCATAGTTTGTTCAAGCACTCATACAACAAGATTCATCCAATTTAACAAGAAACAAAAACTTTATTCCTCCATAGCTACAATGGCCGAAAGATCTAGACATCTCAATACCGAAATTTCTAACATGGGTTGCCTAAAGAATTTGGTAGGGAGTTCAAATTTATCTAACATTTCAAGTAACTTAAGACATCCATATAGCTAACATGCTAGTAGTATCAAGGCATCAACTAAAATTTTGAAGCCTCTTAGCCGAATCCTAACTCTCCAACAACTCCAATTTCATCCATGAGATAAATAGAAGTAGGCTAACCCTCCAAAGGATGTGTAAACCTCCAAAAGTAGCATTGAACATACCTTAATCTCAAGAACCACCTTGGCCGAACTTCCCCTCTTCTTCTTCCTTCAATTCACGGCAATGGAGGAGCAACCTACCTCATTTTTTTTGTTTCTCCCCTACTAACCACTATTATTTTATTACCCATGTTCTTTATTTTTATTAATTCTAACATAAAACACTAACATAAAATGTTTATAATACATTTTAACCCATAGCATGGCCGGCCACTAGTCCATCTTTTGGGTATTTTGACATGCAAGGACAACATTTTTCCAAGATGCATCAATAGGCCACTTTAACATTTGCCTAACACATTTCTAATTTTTCTCACACAAATCCTATTTAGCAAAATTCACTTACAATTAACAAAATTCGAACATGAAATTTTCACACATGCCTATATACATATAATAAGCATCAAATATAATGGTTAATTATTTTTTTATGACTCGGTTTTGTGGTCCCAAAACCACTTTCCGACTAGGGTCATTTTAGGGGTGTCACAAATGCCTTCGGATCTTAGTCCGGTTATCATTCGAATAATCATGCACATATATCAATAAATCATAACACATCTATATTTCATTTTCATTACTAGAACTCAAACACAAGACACTTATCAACCATTACCATTTTCTGCTCAATAGCCACATACAAAGAGCATGATTTTGATTTACTTCATAACATGATCTCTATACACATTCGGCTGCCCGTCATAAATATAAACTAATTACCTCAATATATAACTCAAGTAGAATCATTATATCACCGTTTATTTGTTATGCTTATGTGTCATGACTTAAACAAATCATAAACTAAGTTCCATTACTCGAAGACTTACCTCGGATGTTGTCGAACGACTTCAACGGCTACTCAATTACTTTTTTCCTTTCCTTTATCGGATTTAGTTCCCCTTTGCTCTTGAGCTTAATTTAACAAATAAATTGATTTAATCATCTTGAACATCAAGAGAAATTCAAGGTACTTAGCCCATATATATATTAGACATTAGAGTCATATATATGAAATCATGAATCAAATTCAACATATTAGCTATTATTCTCCTTTAGCCGATTATCTAAGTCAAGATAGAATCATCAATATGCTTACCTATAGCCGAATACATGCAACACCAATCTATGTATTCATTCATGTGGTCGAGTATACATATTCCAATATGATATCATTTCCATTTCATTTAACACTTAACATTTACCACATATCAATTAACCCATTTTTTTTATAATTACAAAACTCTTCATCTATTCATGCTCTCATATTCGGTTATCCATACCTATACTAACCATATAACTAAAAATTCTAAGTTTAAACATAATACAACATTTTAGCACCATGGCCGAACACTTCATGAAGTTGCTAAGACCCATCCTTTTCAAATTCTCACACACACTCACATCCAATCCTTTTTGTTAAGCACTCAAACTCTATCATCTTCATACCTCATCAACACAAACATCAAACACCAACCAAGAAAGACAACATCCATGGCCGAGTATCATCTCCATCAAATAGCAAAGATTTAAACCATGGGATAGGTAGAATTCAAACTAACAACTAAAAATGTGCATGAATTTCATGGAATAACATCAAACTTACCTCTTCCTAATCATCAACCAACCGAACATGAAGCAAGAGAATTCTTTTCTTCTTCTTCCCTCAAGTTACGGCAATGGAGGAGCAAGGATGAAACAACTTTGGTTTCTCCTCCCACTCACCTCATGTTTTATTATTCTTAATTCATTATTTTATTTTGTAACTAAAAAATGTTAATAGAAAAATACATATTACCATTAATAGCCCATACCATGGCCGGCCACTATCCAAGATTTGGCTAATTTGACATGCAAGTACACTTTTTTTTGACATCATGCACTATTAGATCCTTATAGATTAACCTATCACATTTCAAAAGTGTCACACCTAAGTCTTATTAACTAAATTCACATGCAATCGACTAAATCGAAGCTTAAAACTTTCACACATTCATATCCACATATTTTAGACAATAAATGTTATATTCAAATACTTCGGTGATTCGGTTTAGCGGTCCCGAAACCGCTTTCCGACTAGGGTCAATTTAGGGCTGTCACAAAATCTCTTTCTTAACTCTTAAAGTTAAACCTTTTGGAATACTACAGGATATTCTATAAGTCTCAAACATGGGTTTCAATGCCATGTCCCAGACATGGTCTTACACTGGCTATCTTCATAGAGGCGGATGCCATGTCCCAGACATGGTTTTACACTAGCTCTTATATGTACATGCTGATGCATGTCCCAAACATGTCTTACACTAGCACTACCCTTAGCCGATGCATGTCCCAAACACGTCTTACACTGGCTATCTTCATCGAGGCCGATGCATGTCCCAGACATGTTTTATACTGGCGCTCATCTCTATGCCGATGCCATGTCCCAGACATGGTCTTGCACTGGCTATTATAATGTGGCTGATGCATGTCCCAGACATGTCTTACACTAGCCCTCGTCTCAATACCGATGCCATGTCCCAAACATGGTCTTACACTGGCTCTCACATAACCCAATTTTGTGGTATGAATATCCGGTTTGTTTCCTGGGGTTCTCACTGGATTTTTCTACTTTCTCAATCATAAATATGCATACTCAGTTCAAATTCTAGAAATTCATGCTATATCAAATCAATAAAAATCGAATACATGCATTTAACAATATAGTTGTATTATTTACGTACAACTTACTTCGGTTTACAAAAAGTACTTGACTAGATGGCTTAAGCGGATTGCTTGGCTTTGCCTCGGCTAGGCTCAGTTTTGGTAAATCTTGATCTATAATAGCAAAAATGTACCCATTTAGTCATTAATTACAATTAGGCATTCACAATTTCACATCTTATGTAAAATGACCATTTTGCCCCTAGGCCTTGGCAAAATGACCAATTTACCCCTATACTCGAAATTTGATTGTTATCGAGTTTATTTGTATTTCAAGGCTAGTGAAAATTTTTTTACTCTTATATCCACCTCAAATCCTCACTATTTTTTTACACTTATTACCTATTTTGCAACTTATGCAAAATAGTCCCTTAAGGTGTTTTCAAGCTAACACCTTTTACAAAAGTTGCTTATAACACAACTAGAACTCATATTCCTCCATAAAAACTCAGCATCTATCACAATCACATCCATGAAAAAATCCTAAACTCTTGACCATTTTGCAAGATATCACCCTCATTTGAAAGCTCATGCTTCAAGGATCTTAAAAATGTGAAAATCTTGAAGAAAACTCATTAAAATCCCTTACTTGTGAGAGGAGTAAGTTGCTGAAAAATTTAAGCTTTCAAACCCCCTTTCATGGCTGGAAATTTTGGTGGAAAGAGATTAAAAGAAAAGAAATTGACAACCTTTTTCTATTTTGCTTCTTTTTTTGGTCAAAATAGCTACCAAATTCTACCCACTCTTAAAATTTGTTCCCTCTATGTCTCATGGCCCGCCAGCCCTCTTAAAAAGGGTCTAATTACCCTTTAAAAGTCCCAAAATTTATTTATCTAGCTATTTAACACATTTGGACACTAAAACACAACTTTTGCTTTTTATGCGATTTAGTCTTTTTTCACAATCAGGCTCACAAACGTTAAAATTGACTCACCAAATTTTTCATGCAGTATTATAATCATGCTATAATCTCATAATTATAATAAAATAATGTTTCCAACTTTGGATTTGTGGTCCCAAGACCACTGTTCTGACTAGGCCCTTAATCAAGCTGTTACAACTCCCACCACCATCTCCTGGTTCATCTTATTACCCGCTAACCCAAATTAAAATCATTAGAAATTCCTTTAGGTTTTTTTAATCCCAAAATTCTTCTTTACTTCCATCACCATCTCTTAGTTCATCTTATTACCCATCTGTTCAATATTTTTCCCTCCATTATCCACACCAAAACTCACGCCCTTATCCCATTCGTATCCCACACCATATTTTTCCCCATTAATCACAACGCGAATATGTAAGCTCTAAATTATATAGGGTTTTTCTAGTCATTTTTACCACTTTTTTACTTAATAATAATACTAATCCCGAGTATTTGTTAATTAATTAAGTGAATTTTGTTTATATTTGATGATGGGTATGAATTTATAAAAAATGCAAATATAAGCTTTATTGTATTAATTTTGTGCATAATTTAAATTATTTAATGTTAATTATTAATGTGTTATATTTATTTATGCAGGGAACCATGGAGATGATATAATATGGAGCTTATTATAAAGTTGCATGAACATGAGCTATTTATTTCCTATGTTGGACGACAAAACCATGCTAAATGGGTCATCAAGGTGTTACTTTGATCTAGTAAAAGAGATGATACATGATGGACAAGTCTGACAAGCTTAGTGGGTTATGAAACTATCCAACAAGGGGGAGTCAAGCCCAAATTCGGAACAAGCATGTTGGATGCCCAAAAATCTCTTTTGGGACAATTATTTTTAAGTCCCTACATTTGGAGAATCATTGGAAATCAGCAACAAAGATTGCCCTTGAAACCATCCAACCCATGCCTAAATTTAGCATGATTCTATGCTTAAATCAAGCAACCGCCATCCACCTACTTCCACTATATGTGGTCGGCTAAGAAATGGAGAAAATTGAGGGATTCCAATCCCTATTATTAGTAAACTCTACCATCTACTTCAAGTATAAATACGTTTATCCCTCATCCTTCATCCATTTATTCCTCAATCATCCCTACATTCCTCATTCAACTATTCTCTCATTTCCTCTCTTCATTCCCATGCATAGCATCCCATTTCCCTTAGCCAGCCAAACCTTGAGAAGATCAACTCTTGGCTGGCCACCTTGAGGAGCCATTAGCAAAAGAGTAACACAAGGATTGGAGGAGAACATATTCAATCAGAGTTCACAAGGTTGTTTGATTCGACATAGTTTATTCTTCATTTACTGTGTTATTTTGATTTTAATCATGTTTACAATGTGCTTTGTTATCTTGTCATCAACAATGGTAGCTTAAATCTGTTTAGCTAGGATTATTGCATTGATTTAATGAAGTTTGTTTAAATCATGTTTATGGTGTTTGTGCCTCAATCGATCATGTTTTTAATTAAAGTCAAATATGTATTTCATTTATACATGATTAGATGCATTAGAATAAGTTGAGTGGTCCTGACCAGAAGACAGCTAGTGGACACAATAATTGAACTGTGTATGCTTGATTTAGATCCCGACCCGACTAAATTGAAGGTTCATAATAACTTGAACGACCTTTATTATCTTGCACAGTTTTTAGGTTTATGTGATTAAACTGTTTTAAACCTAATATGTCTCTGTTACTGTAACGTGTAGGTTTGTGAAAGTGTACATAGTCGTTATCAAGTAATAAGTAAGTATCGAGTTATCGTCTCCACAGGGATTGTATTTGTGTTAAATCACTAAGTCAATTCTAAAGATATAAACCTTCATGCATGTTATCCGTGTCTAACAGCAGGACAGGATACGAGGAATTATCGGACTTTAACATAAGCCCTCAGCCAAAACCGTACCATAAAAAGATTTTCGTTCTATTTAAAAATTTTCATTCTCAAGTACAACATCCCTTAAACAGGCTTACGAGGCCCAAATATTATGTTGAGGTGGTGCGGGACTAAATCAAAGGTTTTGGAAACGTTTGAGGACTTAGAAGAGTTTCATCATGAAATAGGGCCACATGCCCGTGTGGCCATTTTGACATTGCCGTGATGAAGACCCGTGTGATTCACAAATTCAATTTAGTCCCGAACCCGTCCCAAACCCGTGCCCCAAGGGAACACAAGGGAACATGTCCATGCCCCAAACCCATGTAAATTTAATGCCAAATTCGAACCTACAGGGGTTTTCACATGGCGTAGCACATGCCTATGTCTACAGCTCGTGTCCCTCACATAGCCATGACACGCCCGTATTGTAGCCCGTGTGTAAAAGCCTTGACATTCTGTTTCTAACATCGTCAATTCTTAAGGGTCACACGGCCAAGGTCGTGCCCTTCACACGGTTGAGACACATGGTTGTGTCTCTGCGTGAGTTTATTACCATGCATACTGACGTGTAAAATTAAAGTGCAGGGGAAAAACGACTGGACTCCATGCTCGTGGGCAAACCATGTGTCACACACGGTCTAGACACACGCCTGTGTGTCTGCCCGTGTGGACAAAAATAAGGATATTTATCAAGCCTCTTTGCCCCCTTACTTGCACTAACATAGACAAGATCAACCAAATCAGCCACAATGATTGGAAATTTGTATCAAATGCATCTAATAATAATTAATATTAGCCAACATTAATGGGCTATACAAAATGTTATCACATCCATCATAAAAGCCAATACTTGTGGCTAATCAAACAAGACAATAAACCAAAGATTCGAGTCCCTATACATGCCAAAATTACAACATTTAAATTAACTATACCAAAAGCTTCAAGTGATAGTGTGATTAATGCCTCTGACGTCCCTTGATCCCCGATACGAGCTTAACAACACTATAAGAAAATGGAAAAGAAGGGAGTAAGCATAAACCTTAGTAAGTACATATATGCAAATAATGTATAAGTAAGAGCTTATCCCTTAGATGCTAATTTATTAAACTTGAATGATTTATCCGTTAGATGCTAATTTATTAAACTTGAATGATGTATATCATTTAGACCTCTTTATCTTACTCTTCACTTCATTTACGCATACTTGCTACGTCTCGTTACATAATAAGGCCTTATTCATAAGTTTAGTACACACACCTATAATCACCTGTAAAATAACTCAAGTTCATTCTCTATAATGAAATACCTCATTGGAATTATCACCAACTCACTTTTCGAGTTACTCATTGAACACTCAGAATACTAATGGATACATGGGAAGCTCCCACCTAAGTGTTGTATAAGTAGCCAGAGCTACCTCATACTATGTAATGCTCGCTTTTTGATCTACTCATGGGCCTTTTTACCAAGTCAGTACCTGGACCCCATAGCACTACCATGTAACCTCCTGCTCATTAACCTACTGTAAACTGAAAAATATATAGGATTTTTCCTATTTAAATTATCACCTTTTTACTTAAATTTGTTTTTAAAACCAAGTAATTATTTAATAAATTAATGAAATATGTGAAAATATGAAAACAGGACATATAAATTATTAAAATGTGATTTTATGCTTTATTATATAGTTTTCATGCATAAAATGGTTTATTTTATATTAAATTGAGCATATTATATTTTTATGAGATAAAGTGGGCCATGCATGATTAAATTAAATAATAAAATATAAAATTATATTTAATAGTTAATTTTAAAATATTTCATTAATAATTTGGTTTTAATTAAGTTAATTAAGTTGGTAAAATTTAATTACGTGGTCCTCTAACTTATTGATTTATTTTTCGACAGGTCTGAGAGCTTTAATTTGATTGCAAAACCGTCCAAATGGAGGGCCAAGTCAACTCAAAATTCGACTGAATATGGAGGTTCATAAACCACCTTTTGGTTTAATTACACAAGGTCCTTGAAGAGTTGAAGAAATTAGAGATTTGCCCGAAGATTTTCTGGTGACCGAGTCTTAGTCCTGAGTTGTTGTGGCACTCATATTGACCAAGAATCAAGCAAAATCAGCCACATTCCCTCAATTCAAGGCCGGCCACCTTCGAAAGGAATTTTGAAAGATGGGCACTCCTATTTTTAGCAAACTAGCTCCATGCCTCACCTATAAATAAGAGCCCCTTTCTCACTTTTTCAATCATCCTTCATCCTTCATTCATCCCTCACTCATTCATCATTCTCTCCTCTCTCAATTCTCTTAGATTTTTTAGCCCTCATCATCTTTGCATAAATATTTTTAGGAAATTAGCCTCTTAAAGAACCCTTGGTCTGCCACCTCGGAGAGCCATCAGCAAAGGAGCAAAGCGAAGGAACGAATGAGCCCTCATCATTCAGAGTCTTGGGTGACGGCCACTCTGAATTGGGTTTAATCTTTCTTACTTTAATTTAATTCAAGAATGTTTGCTATATGTTCTTTGTTCTTGTTTACAACAATGATAGCTTAATTTTATTTAAGCTAGGATGATTGCTTTGATTTAATAATAATTATTTGATTCATGCTTATAATTTCTATTAAAATCAAGTCTGTATTTCATTCATACGTGATTGAAATGCACCTGAATTATTTGAGTGATCCTAACCAGACGATGGCCAATGGACTCATAATTGAAATGTGCATGCTCAATTTAGATCCTAACCTGATTAAATTGCAGGTTGCATAACATCCCTAACTAGGCTCTATTATCTGCATAGTTTTTAGATTTGTGTGATTAAACTGTTTCAAACCTAACATGTCCCTGTTACCTCAAACGAATACTAAGAAACCCTTAGTAAATAAGGATCAGTAAAATGCATATTTACTAAGTAAAGGATTTCGAAAGGACCTAATGTGGTTTCGAAACTCGTGAAAGATTGAGTTACCATGGAATGATTTTCCAAATATTGATAAGCATGTTGATAAAAATTTGAGTTTAATTAAAGTAATTGTCCTAGCTTATTTATGTTATAATTGTTGCTTATTGTGTTAATTCTGCTAAAATCTTTCTCATTCATATAGTTTGCATACTTAGGATAAATTGCATTAGAGATCATTGCATTTATTTAATATACTTAACTTTTCATCACTTCACAATTATATTGTTTTTATTTATCAAATTGTTAATACACTTTTGCAAATTAAGTGACTTAGCACAAATACAATCCATGTGGAGACGATAACTCGATACTTACTTATTACTTGATAACTACTGTGTACACTTGCACAAACCTGAGCGTTACAAGTTTTTGGCGCCGTTGCCGGGGATTGTCAACTGTTGCCATAGTCATTTTTTGTGAAACTATTTATTTTAAATTTGGTTATTTCTAACAGTACTAACTTATTCTTTTTAATTTTTTTAATTTTCTTTCCAGGTGTTTATGACCATAGATCGGATTATCGATTTACTCCTAGTAGACCCTGAAATTGAGTGAACTTTTAGACAAATATGACGTGAACGAATAACTCAGAGACAGAGCGAGATGGACCTTGGAAATCAAAATCAAGACCAAGGTAATGAAGTCGAACATGTCTGAAATCCTATCCTCATTGCTAATGATAAGGATCGATACATCAGATAATATGTTGTGTCACTTTTCAATGAGTTAAATCCAGGAATTAGAAGGCCAGATATTGAGGAAACCGAATTCGAATTGAAACCAGTGATGTTTCAAATGCTACAAACGGTGGGCCAATTTAGTGGTATGCCCACGGAAGATCCACATCTCCACCTTTGATTGTTTATGGAGGTGAGTGACTCAATTAAGATAGTCGGTGTGACTGAAGACACACTAAGGTTGAAGTTGTTTCCGTACTCATTGCGAGATCGAGCACGAGCATGGCTCAAATCATTGCCACCAATTTCTATATCTACATGGCAAGAATTAGCAGAGAGATTTTTGGCTAAGTATTTCCCACCTAGCAAAAATGCTAAGTTGAGGAATGAGATCACAACTTTCTAACAATTGGATGATGAGTCTCTGTATGAGGCTTGGGAATGATTTAAGGAGTTGCTTCATAAGTTTCCTCATCATGGGATTCCTCATTGTATCCAGTTTGAGACATTCTATAATGGTCTCAGTGCACATACAAGATTGACGGTAAATGCTTCTGCGAATGGTGCAATTTTGTCTAAGTCTTATAATGAGGCTTATGAAATTGTCGAGAGGATCGCGAGCAACAACTATCAATGGCCAACAAATTGAACAGCTTTGGAAAGACGTGTAGCCGGAGTTTATGAAGTTGATGCTCTCACTTCATTATCAACTCAGGTATTGTTTATTTCCTCTATGTTAAAGTAGTTTACCGCTAATGGTACTAATAATTTTGCAGCTCAGCCACCAAGTCCGTTTGAAGTAGTTTCCTGTGTGTACTGTGGGGAAGGCCATTCTTTCGAGAATTGCCCATTGAATATCGAGTCAGTATACTATGTGGGGAACCAACATCAAAATAGGAGTGAATAAGGACCCCAGTCCAACTTCTATAATCCTTCATGGCGTAGTCACCCCAACTTTTCTTGGAGCAACTAAGGAAATAGACCAAACAAAAACTTTATGCAGCATAGACCCAACCAATCTCAGTGGTTTAATTAACAAGCTCCAAAACCACCTCAAGATGAATCATCAAATAGTTTGGAGAACTTGTTGAAAGCATACATGACGAAGAATGATGCTTTGATCTAGAGTCAAGCAGCAACATTGAAAAATTTGGAAAACCAAATGGGTCAGTTAGCTACGGAGCTTCGTAATAGACCACAAGGAACCTTGCCAGGTGATATTGAGAATCAAAGAAATTTGGGTAAAGAACATATCAAGGCAGTAGCACTGCTAAGTGGTAAAATTCTGGAACCCCGATTGATTAATGTTGAAGACGAGCCTGTTGTAAAGGGGGAAAGTCAACCAGCTATTGAAGTCTCTACACCAAAAGAGTCAGAATCTGCAAAGACTGACAAGGCAAATCCTAACTTAGTGAATTCATACTTTAACATCTTCCTTGGATACAAATTTACCTACTCAGAAGAGTTGTCCGGTTCAACCTAAAGTTCCATCACCTCCATATCCACATAGATTGCAGCAACACAAGCAGAAACATGAGGCACAATTCAAGAAGGTTTTGGATGTTCTGAAGCAATTACACATCAATATTCCATTGGTGGAGGCTTTAGAACAAATGTCAAATTATGTGAAGTTTATGAAGGATGTACTATCCAAAAAGAAATGACTGAGTGGGTAAGAGACTATCGCTCTGATGAAGGAGTGCAGTGCATTCCTGCAGAACAAGCTGCCACCGAAATTGAAGGAGCCAAGAAGCTTTACGATACCCTGTAACATTGGTGAATCTTATTGTGGTAAAGCTTTGTGTGACTTAGGAGCAAATATCAACTTGATGCCTAAGTCTATTTTCAAGATGCTAGGGATAGGAGAAGTAAGACCTACAATTGTGACGCTCCAGCTAATGGATCGATCTTTAGCATACCCGGAAGGAAAGATCGAGGATGATTTGGTAAGAGTCAATAAATTTATTTTTCCTACTGATTTTATTATTCTAGATTTTGAAGCAATAAGGAAGTGCCAATTATCCTTGGGAGACCTTTCCTAGCCATGGGAAGAACTTTAATTGATGTGCAGAAAGGTGAACTCACCATGCGAGTTCAAGATGATCAGGTAAATTTTAACATTCTTAAAGCGATGAAATTTCCCGATCCGAAAGAAGAGTGCTCAGTTATGGAAGAAATAGAAACCTTGATTTCTATGGAAAGCCATCTTGAAGAAGATCCATTGGAGAAAGCCTTAGGGTTTGACCCTTTGGAGGATGGAAAGGTGAAGAAAACATGGTTGCAATGGAAGCCAATCCGCGGAATTTTATTCAATCCACACCGTTTGAACCGTTAGAGTTGGAAGTTGGAGAGTTTGTGCAACCCAATTTGTCAATCGAAGAACCACCTACACTCGAACTAAAGGTACTTCCTCCCCATTGAAATACGTTTATTTAGGTAATTATTCTACTTTGGCTGTGATTATTTCAGCCGAACTGACAAAAGATCAAGAAAAACAATTAATTTCTGTTCTAAAGAAATTTAAGAAAGTAATTGGTTGGACTATAGCTGATATTTGAGGTATAAGCCCTTCATTTTCCATGCAAAAAATTATTCTAGAGGAAGGTGAAAAGGCTTGAATTGATGGGCAAAGGGGGCTTAATCCTATTATGAAGGAAGTTGTGAGAAAGGAAGTGATCAAATGGCTAGATGCAGGAATTATCTATCCTATTTCAGATAGTTCGTGGGTAAGTCCAGTACAGTGTGTGCCGAAGAAAGGTGGAATTATGATTGTTGAAAATGAGCGTAACGAATTGATCCCAACAAGAACTGTTACTGGTTGGAGAATTTGTGTTGACTACAGAAAGTTGAATAAAGCCACTCAGAAGACCATTTTCCATTGCCTTTTATGGATCAGATGTTAGATCAACTTGTAGGTAATGAATTCTATTATTTTTTAAATGGTTATTCGAGATATAACCAAATAGTTTTCGCTCTAGAAGACCAACATAAAACAACCGTTACTTGTCTGTACGATACGTTTTCTTTTAGGCTAATGCCTTTGGTTTATGCAATGCACCTGCAATATTCCAACGATGCATGATGGCAATATTCACTTATATGGTTGAAAATTTTGTTGAGGTTTTCATGGATGATTTTTCTGTTTTTGGTAAAACTTATGATATTTGTTTGAGTAATTTAGCTAAGGTACTGAAGAGATGCGAAGAGACGAATCTAGTCCTTAATTGGGAGAAATGTCATTTTATGGTTAAAGAAAGGATTGTCTTAGGGCATCAAATTTCAAAGAAAGGAATTGAAGTCGACAAAGAAAAGGTGGATGTAATTGAAAGATTACCGGCCCCAATGAATGTAAAAGGAGTCAGAAGTTTCTTAGGCCATGCCTGTTTTTACCGAAGGTTTATCAAAGATTTCTCTAAACCACTGTGTTTGTTGTTAAAGAAAGATTCAGTGTTTGATTTCAACAAAGCATGTTTAGAAGCTTTTGAAGAGCTGGAAAAATGGTTAATCTGAGCCCTAATAATCATTACACCCCATTGGAGCACACCTTTTGAGTTGATGTGCGATGCAAGTGATTATGCTGTTGGAGCTGTGATGGGTCAAAGAGGGAATAAAGTGTTCCACCCCATTTACTATGCAAGTAGAACCTTGACGGGAGCCCAGCTCAATTATACGAATACTGAAAAGGAACTATTTGCTATAGTTTTTGCTTTTGACAAATTCCGCTCATATCTTATAGGTAGCAAAGTTACAGTATTTACTGACAATGCGACTATTAAATACTTGCTCACGAAGAAAGATACGAAACTGAGGCTAATTCGTTGGATAATTTTACTCCAAGAATTTGACCTTGAGATCCAAGACAGAAAAGGTATTAAAAATCAAGTAGTTGATCATCTGTCGAGGTTGGAGCAAGATGAGGTAACTTGATCACATGTGCCTATCAACGGGAATTTCCAGATGAGCACTTATTTTAGCTGAGTCAAATTCATGAATCACCTTGGTTTGCTGATTTTGCTAATTATCTTGCATGTGGAATAATTCCTCGAGAATTGACATATCAACAAAGGAAGAAATTCCTTCATGATAGTCAGTATTATTTTTGGGAGGACCCATTCTTGTTTAAACAGTATGTAGATAATATAATCCGAAAGTGTGTAGCTGAAAGTGAGATTACTGAGATCTTACATCATTTCCATTCATCTCCAAGTGGGGGACACTTTGGTGGTGCACGTACAGTAAAAAAGATTTTACAAGCAGGTTTCTTTTGGCCTACACTATTTAAAGATGCTTTTGCTTATGTGAAGAACTGTAATAGATGCCAAAGAAGCGGAAACATATCACAGAGGAATGAGATGCCCTTAACAAACATTTTGGAGATTGAATTATTTGACGTATGGGGCATTAACTTCTTAGGACTATTTCCTTCTTCATATGGGAACAAATACATCTTAGTTGCTGTAGATTATGTGTCCAAGTGGGTTGAGGCTAAAGCATACCCTACAAATGATGCTAAGGTAGTCACTAGATTCCTACATAAGCATGTGTTTACACAATTTGGAACACCAAGAACTATTATTAGTGATGAAGGTTCTCACTTTGTGAACAAATGGCTTAAGTAGTTGCTTGAAAAGTATGATGTGAAACACAAGATTGCTACTGCTTATGACCCTAAGTCTAAAAAGAGTAAACCGTGAGATTAAAGGTATCATTGAAAAGGTAGTATGCCCTAGCAGAAAAGATTAGTCTCAAAGGCTCGATAATGCATTATGGGCCTATCGAATAGCATTTAAGACACCAATAGGAATGACTCTTTATCGGCTAGTTTTTGGGAAGGCATGTCCTTTTCTATTAGAGTTGGAGAATAGAGCTCACTGGGCTTTGAAGAAATTGAACTTTAATCTTAAGCAAGCCGGTGAGAGAAGGATGTTACAACTGGATGAGTTGGAAGAGTTGAGGTTGTTTTCCCATGAGAATGCCAAAATTTGTAAAGAAAGATAAAAAAGATGGCATGATAGTCATATACGACCTCGTGAGTTTAAAGAAGGTCAGAAGGTTTTATTGTTCAATTCAAGGCTGAAGTTATTTCCTGGAAAGCTGAAATCTCGATGGAAAGGACCTTATACCATCTATCGAGTTTATCCTTATGGAGCTGTTGAATTATACAACAATCACGGAGGTACATTTAAAGTTAATGGCCAATGTCTCAAACATTATTGGGATGGTGAAGTTGAGCGAGTTGAATCCTCGTTCAAATTTACAGACCCTTGATTTTTCATAAACTTCTTTTGTAAATAAATAAATAAATAGGATTTATTTTCTTAATTTAGTACATTTAATTAATTTTGTCTAAGGAGATTGGAACTTAAGCGGGACCGCTATAACCCCTCCAACCTTTCGTGGAAATTAATTTAATGTAATTTATTGAAAAGAAATTTTCTAATTAAGATTTAAAATTTCTTTTAGTTTCATTTGTTTTGTTTGAATTTTAAATTTTTATGTTAATAAAAGGGGTCAAATTTGGCTCAAGTACTAATCAGTTTCTTTAGTAAGATACAGTTTGAATTTGAGGCCCAAGATAGCAAAAAGAGGAAAAATTTCACACCTATTGCTGCCACTTCCATTGCTTGTCGTCCAAGTAACCCTAACATAGCTAAGTTTTTGCTACATGTTTCCCTAAATTTTCCCTATATAAACCCCTCTTCGTTCTACTATTTTTCATATCCCTCAAAGTAATTTGCTTAAACCCTAAAAAATCCTTAAACTTTTCTCTTTTGCCATCAACCTCAAATCCCAAAAGAAACCCTAGTTCTTTTCCCCTTTGCCGAAATCTCCTATTGCTGCCGCAAAGAAATCGCCGGGGCATTAATGTTGCTATCGCACATAGCTGTTATCACCGCTGCACACCACAATTGATGCTACACATTGGCTTTGCTGCCGTAACCTCTTCACCGTCGCAAGGTTTTTCGAGCAAGTCCTACCCACTTGCCGATTTCTCTTCTTTCCCTGTAAGCAAAACTTTGCCGAATTTTCAAAAAAATACCATGTCTCGCAAAAAACTAGATCGTCAAAGATTACTCCTGAAAACCCAATTGTGATCAATGAAGAAGTGAAAGAGAGATTTGATTCAATTTTCAAGCATTAACCTATGATGCCGGAAAAAGGTTTTAACTTGAAGAGTAATAATTTGATGATTGTCCCTGTGCCAATTGGAATGACAATCAATGCTCTCAAGTGGGAACGGTTTTGTGATGCTCATTCACTTCCTGATGATGAACTAGTTCAAGAGTTCTATGCAAGTTTGACCATACAAGATGCCACTGAGGTCATCATTCGGAAGAAAAAGGTACCTTTTACCTCTAAGTCCATCAATGATTTGTTTAACTTACCTGATGTCAAAGAAGATGAGTACTACCCTTTGATGAACAACATCAATTGGGATTTTCTTCAACAAGTGCTTGATGTTATAACAAATCCGGGATCCCAATGGATTATCAAAAAGTATGGGACCCATTTTTGCCGAAGGGAATATCTAAAACAAGTAGCGAATATATGGTTTTATTTTGTTCGCTACAGTCTTATGTCTATCTCACACAGTTCCACCATCTCGATGGAACGAATGCTCTTATTATATGTAATCTTCACAGAAAAGTCCATTAATATTTGGAAAATTATTCTCAAGGAGATTTATGACTATCCTAAAAAGAAAACAAGAAGTGCTTATTTCCCATCATTAATCACTTCACTTTGCTTAAGGGCTCATGTTAAAACACAAGCGAATTTGTAGGGGCAATATGTCCAAGGGTGCATCACAAGTCTTGATCTAGAAAGGTTAATAGGGAAGGTGCATGAGCTGAATCACGGTGAGCAAGAAGAACCAATTGATCCAATTACTGAGGAGTCAACGAATGAAACTAAACTGAATCAGTTTCAAACACTGAATAAGAAGAATCTGATAAGGAATCAATTGACGACCCTGAACCAAGGGTTGAGCCAGAAGAAGAACCAGTCAAGTTAAGTGTTGAACCTGAATATACAATTCCCTTGCCGACTTCTGCAAGTACTTCAAGAAAATCAGAGCTGTCAATGTTGATAGATTTGTACAAGTTCATGTACAATCAATAACAAACTTGTTGGAAATATGAAAAAATTAGAGATGATTCGATTCAAAATACTTTTAAGAATATCTCTAACACTTTTGTTCTTGAGTTCCCAGAAACTATCTTTAAGACATGGATGGACGATACTAATTATACAAGCAGAGGATGAGCTAAAGAAGACAAGGGGAATGAGTCAAAAGAATAAAATGGTGGATTCTTGTCTTTTTATTTATTTATTTTAGGTATTTAGGAATTTGTTTCTTTAGTAACTAGGATTTAACTTTTGCAAAATAAAACATACCAAGCATGAATAAATGCTTCCTTTAGAAAGAAAAAGACTAAGTGATGTGGTAATGGGAATGAACATATATAGGATTGGATTATAAGGAAATACTTGGTATTTAAGCAGTTTTAATGACTCACCTCTCTTTCTTTTTAACCTTACCTAGTGTTCAGTTTTCATTCATTACTTTTTTCTTGCAATGAGGACATTGCTTCTTTTTAAAAAGGGCAAGGCAAATAATTGCTGCTCAAATTTTCAAGTATGTTTCAATTATTTCTTTCATGAGTCTGTTTTAATAAATGAATGTTTAGAGAAATTGTTTGTTAATAAGATATCATGTATGCAAGCATGAATGATTATTTTATCTAAATGACTGTATGTTATCATGAAGAACGAAATGATTGTATGATCTTAGTCTTCAGTAATGTTTGCCATGAAAACTTAGTTTCTTTTGAGATTAGACATGCATGAAGGTTTATATCTTTAGAATTGACTTAGTAACTTTCTTGAGGCCAAATCATAGGAGACATAAAAATCTAAAATGATATAGGCACCATTTTCTTTGGATTGTTTGAGCCTTTTCAAGCCCACCTTATGATATTAGACCCTTGAAACTATAATTTTGAGCTAAAGGCCTGTTTATTGCAATGAACCTACATTACAAGCCACATTACCACCTTTGTAAGTTATTCTAATTTTGTGCACCTATCTTAACTTAAGTTGTCTTGGTAATCAAAATTTGAGGAAATTTTCATAAAGATGTATGTGCTCATGCTTATAAAAACAAAAAAAGAGGTCGAAGAAAAGTTTTCTCAGTCTTTAAAAAGGAAAAAAAATGTATGAGCTTAAGTTCAAAATAAGTTTGGGGGTGTTCCCAAGGTTCACGTAAAGAAAAAGGTTGCATTACGAGAAAACCAAGACAAAGTTAAAGGTTAAGATCTTGAAACCAAAATATCTCATCTCTTAAAATCCCTACATTTGACCGAGCCCCATTACAACCTTATAAAAGACCTATTGATTTGATGATTTTGTCACCTACATTAGTGGAGAGAAAGTCCTAAGTTCAACATATAAAGCTTATAAATAAGCCTTATGATTGTTTTGCTTGATTGATGAGAAATTATGTTGAATGAAAGAAAATTATTTGTGAAAAATAAAATAAAAAGAAAAAATAAAGAACACACAAATTTTATGTGGAAACCCTTTCGGGAAAACAAAACCACGGGCAGAGGAGAAGAAAATTCACTATGTCGAAAAATTGAATTCAATAAAGAGGAATAGACTATGTCTATTTATAGGCTTGTAAAGCCATATTCTAGTAGGATTGAAACACCTTATCCTAATCAATATAAAATAGATGGAGTTTAATAAGGTTTAAAAAAACCTTATTCTAAAATAAAATAAAAGAAGTCTAGTTCTATATGGATTTTACTTTTATTTTATTTTCCATCGTATTTTATTTAAATAAGAATTCGGGTCACTTAATTCTAACAATCTCCACCTTCACACAAATTCTCAATGAACAAGTTCTCCACCTCTTCCATAAAACCCCTTAAGGGTTTAACTTCAACAATGAACACCAACCAAGTCTAAGCAATGCTCAAACTTGGTTATAGGAAGTGACTTAGTCATCATATCTGCAGGATTTTCATGAGTACTAATTTTGCTCACAATAATATCACCACTAATATCACGAACAAAATGATACCGAACATCAATAAGTTTTGTTCTCTCATTAAACATTTGATCTTTTGTAAGGAACATGGCACTTTGACTGTCATAAAATACTGTACTGATTTGAAGGTCTTCATTGAATTCACTAAATAGTCCCTTCAACCAAATAGCTTCTTTACAAGCCTCAGTAATCGCCATGTACTCAGCTTCAGTGGTAGACAAAGTGACTGTAGTTTGCAAAGTGGCTTTCCAACTAATTGCACAACCTCCTATTGTAAAGACATAACCTGTGAGAGATCTTCTTCTATCAAGGTCTCCAGCAAAATCAGCATCAACATACCCTATGACTCCATCTTTAGTTCTTCCAAACTGTAAGCAAACATCAGTAGTGCCTCGTAAGTATCTTAAAATCCACTGAACTATTTTCCAATGTTCTTTACTGGGATTTGTCATGTATCTGCTAACTACACTGACTGCATATGATAAATCTAGACGTGAACAAGCTATACCATACATGAGAGATCCCACTGGACTAGAGTATGGAACATGTGACATGTACTCAATCTCATCAACTGATTGTGGAGACTAAGCCGATGAAAGTCTGAAATGGGCTGCTAAAGGAGTACTAACAGGCTTGGTAGTCTGCATATTGAACCTGCAAAGAACTTTCTCAATGTACCCCTTCTGATTTAGGTACAATTTACTTGCTTTTCTATCTCTGAAAATCTCCATACCAAGTATCTTCTTTGCTGGTCCTAAATCTTTCATCTCAAATTATTCACTTAGTTGGGCTTTGACCTTTCTTATCTCTCCTTTATCTTTTGCTGCTATCAACATGTCATCAACATAAAGAAGTAGATACACAAAAGAACCATCACTATTTTTCTTAAAGTAAACATAACTGTCTAAACTACTTCTTTTGAAATCAAGAGAAGTCATAAAGGAATCAAACCTCTTGTACCACTATCTTGGTGACTGTTTCAAACCGTAAAGGCACTTTCTCAGCAAGCAAACATAGTCCTCTTTTTCTGAGACTATAAAACCCTCTAGTTGTTGCATGTAAATATCCTCCTCAAGTTCTCCATGCAGGAATGCAGTTTTTACATCTAACTGCTCAAGCTCCAAATCATGCATAGCCACAATACCAAGCAAAGCTCGAATCGAACTATGCTTAACAACTGGAGAGAACAGATCTGAAGTCCACTCGAATTTGATCAGTAACCCTTTGCAACAAGCCTTGCTTTATATCTGGGTTCTTCAACTCCTAGAGTCCCTTCTTTCTTTTTAAACACCCATTTACAACGAACAGCCTTTTTACCTTTAGGAAGTTTCACAAGGTCCCATGTTCTGTTTTTGTAGAGTGATTCCATCTTTTCTTGTATAGCAAACATCCACTTTTCTGAGTCTTCACAGCTAACCGCCTCAGAATAATTTGATGGCTCTTGATTCATATCTATATCTTCAGCCACATTTAAAGCATAAGCAACTAGATCAGCCTCGGCATACTTCTTTGGAGGTTTAATTTCTCTTCTAGTTCTGTTTTTGGTGATAGAGTACTGTGGTGAAGAAGCAATTCTATTTTCAATTTTTGTTCTAGCTTGAGGAGTTGACTCTGTATTAATCTGATGCTCCACCTGCTTTTGATTTTCTTTATTGGAAGAGTCTTTAAGAGATAAGTTAGGTAGCATAGCTGTTTCATCAAAAACAACATCTCTGCTAATCACAACTTTTCTATTTTCAGGACACCATAACTTATACCCTTTTACACCAGCTTTATAACCAAGAAAAATGCATTTAATGATCTCGGTTCCAATTTTCCATTATCAACATGAGCATACGCAGGATACCAAAAAATCTTTAAATCAGAATAATTAGCAGGATTACCAGACCATACCTCTTGTGGAGTCTTTTTCTCAATGGCAACAGATAGAGATCGGTTGATCAAAAAACATGCAGTAAAGGCTGCTTCTGCCCAAAATGACTTCGGTAAGTTGGCATTTGAAAACATACATCAAACCTTCTCCATGACCGCTCTGTTCATTCGTTCTGCAATGCTGTTTTGCTGTGGAGTATGACGAACTGTCAAGTGTCTCATGATCTCTTCTGACTTGCACAATCTATTAAACTCATCAGAACAGAACTCTATGCCATTGCTTTGTAGAGGTATTTTATCTGTTTATTTTATCTGTTTTCCCATCTATTTTTCAATCATAATTTTCCAAGACTTAATTGCAGAAAACACATCGCTTTTCTGCTTTAGGAAGAACGCCCAAACTTTTCTGGAAAAATCATCAATAAAGGTTAGCATATAATTAGCTCCACCTCTCGAAGGCACTCTAGATGGCCCCCACAGATCAGAATGAATATACTCCAACATTCCCTTCATGTAATGGATTCCTCTAGTGAATCGAACTCTCTTTTTCTTCCCAAAAACACAGTGCTTACAGAAATTCAGTTTGCAAATTCCTTGCCCATCAAGAAGTCCTCTTTTACTTAATTCTAGCATGCCATTCTCACTCATATGCCCTAGGCGCATATGCCAAAGTTTAGTAATATCATCATCTGACAAGGAAGAGGAAGCGACAGCTACATCACCAGTACCAGTAGAAACCTGTAAAACATATAACTTGGTAGTTTTTCTTTGCCCTTTCATCACAACAAGGGAACCTTTGGAAATCTTTAAAATCCCACTTTTAGCTGTATATCTGTACCCTTTTGAATCAAGAGTACTCAACAAAATTAAATTTCTCTTCAATTTTGGAACATGTCGTACCTCACTAAGTGTTCTGACAACTCCATCAAACATCTTAACTTTAATTGTTCCAACACCTGCGATTTTACATGAAGCATTATTTCCCATCAAAACAACACCTTCAGACACTATTTCGTAAGTTGTAAAACAATCCCGATTCGAACTCATGTGGAAGGTGCAGCCTGAATCAAATATCCATTCCTTGCTTACTTTAGAATCATTGACAGAAGCAACTAGAAGTTCACCATCGCTGTAATCTTCTACTACATCAGCTTCACTAGAATTTTCTGGTGGTTTTCCTTTTTGATTTGCAGCCTCCCTTTTAATCATGTTCTGTAGCTTATAGCACTCAGATTTAATGTGCCTTTTCTTCTTACAGAAGTTACAAGTTTTACCTCTGTTTGAATACTTTGATCTACCCTTAGATTTACCACGAGGATTCCGTTCCTATGTCCTACCACGATCATCATCAGCATTCAGATCTTGTCTCCCATGAACAATGAGAACATCTCCTTGAGAGTCCGGTTTAACCACAAGATGCTTCATCTTATCATATGAGGTTAAAGAATCATAAACCTCATCAACTGTGAGAGATTCGCGGCTATATAAAATCATGTCTCTAAAGGTTGAATAAGACGAGGGCAACGAACAAAGTAGAATCAACCTTAAATCTTCCTTATCATACTGAACCTCTATAGCCTCCAAGTTTGAGAGAATTTCTTTAAACACTGTTAAGTGTTCGTGTACAGAAACACCTTCCTCCAAACGATGGGCATAAAGACGCTGCTTCATATGCAACTTGCTTGTTAGAGTTTTCGGCATACATATTTGTTCTAGCCTCTTCCATAATGCAGCGGCAGTCTTCTTTTTCATCATATCCTGTAGAATTTCGTTGGACAAATGCAGATGTAATTGTGTTAACGCCTTTCGATCCTTACGCTTCTTCTCTTCATCTGTTAATGTCGAAGGCATCTTATCTATCCCTAGCAAGGCATCTTCTAGATCCATCTGTGCAAGAACTGCTTGCATCTTAATTTGCCACAACGCAAATCTGGTGTTGCGATCTAACAGCGGAATTTCATACTTTAAAGATGCCATTACCGTGATCGAGATGAACAACCCGGAAGCTTGGATACCAATTTGTGAAAAAAAAAATAAAGAACATACAAATTTTACGTGGAAACCCTTCGGGGAAAAAAACCACGGGCAAAGGAGAAGAAAATTCACTATATCGAAAAATTGAATTCAATACAAGAGGAATAGACTATGTCTATTTATAGGCTTGTAAAGCCATATTCTAGTAGGATTGAAATACCTTATCCTAATCAATATAAAATAGATGGAGTTTAATAAGGTTTAAAAAAAACCTTATTCTAAAATAAAATAAAAGAAGTCTAGTTCTATATGGATTTTACTTTTATTTTATTTTCCATCGTATTTTATTTAAATAAGAATTTGGGTCACTTAATTCTAACATTATCTATGGCTGTGACGTATATACATACTATGATTCATGTTGGCATACCTTGAAACTTAGTATAAAATTTTTAAAATGGTTGCATTGAATTACTTCTTAATGAAGAATATCGATAAGCATGAATTTATTAATACATGATTATGGAGCAATTAGCAATGTTGCTTTAGCTAGACCTTGTGCTGTGCATGAACATTACTCGAGACGAGCAATGATTTAAGTTTGAGGGTATGTAAACTGAAAATATAGAGGATTTTTCCTATATAAATTATCACCTTTTACTTAAATTTGTTGTTAAAACCAAGTAATTATTTAATAAATTAATGAAATATGTGAAAATATGAAAACAGGACATAGAAATTTTTAAAATGTGATTTTATGCTTTATTATATAGTTTTCATGCATAAAATGGCTTATTTTATATTAAATTGAGCATATTATAGTTTTATGACATAAAGTGGGTCATGCATGATTAAATTAATTAATAAAATATAAAATTATATTTAATAATTCATTTTAAAATATTTCATTAATAATTTGGGTTTTAATTAATTTAATTAAGTTGGTAAAATTTAATTTTGTGGTCCTCTAACTTACTGATTTATTTTTGGACAGGTCTGAGCTTTAATTTGATTACAAAACCGTCCAAATTGAGGGCCAAGTCAACCCAAAATTCAGCTGAATATGGAGGTTCATAAACCACCTTTTGGTTTAATTACACAAGGTCCTTGAAGAGGTAAGGAAATCAGAGATTTGCCCAAAGATTTTCTGGTGACCGAATCTTAGTCCTGAGTTGTTGTGGCACTCAAATTGACCAAGAATCAAGAAAAATTACCCACATTCCCTCAATTCATGGCCGGCCACCCTTGGAAGGAGTTTTTAATGATGGACACTCCTATTTTTAGCAAACTAGCTCCCATGCCTCACCTATAAATAAGAGCCCCTTTCTCACTTTTTCAATCATCCCTCATCCCTCATTTATCCCTCACTCATTCATCATTCTCTCCTCTCTCAATTCTCTTAGCTTTATTAGCCCTCATCATCTTTGCATAAAGATTTTGAGCAAATTATCCTCTTAAAGAACCCTTGGTCGGCCACCTCGGAGAGCCATCAGCAAAGGAGCAAAGCGAAGGAACGAATAAGCCCTCATCAGTTAGAGTCTTGGGTGACAGCCACTCTGAATTGGGTTTAATCTTTCTTACTTTAATTTAATTCAAGAATGTTTGCTATGTGTTCTTTGTTCTTGTTTAGAACAATGATAACATAATTTTTTTAAGCTAGGATGATTGCTTTGATTTAATAATAATTATTTGATTCATGCTTATGATATTTGTGCCTCAATCGATCATGTTTTCAATTAAAATCAAGTTTGTATTTCGTTAATACTTGATTGAAATGCACCTGAATTAGCTGAGAAATCCTAACCAGATGACGGTTAATGGACGCATAATTGAAATGTGCATGCTCAATTTAAATCCTAACCCGATTGAATTGCAGGTTGCATAACATCCCTAACCAGGCTCTGTTACTTGCATAGTTTTTAGATTTGTGTGATTAAACTATTTCAAACCTAACACGTCCTTGTTACCTCGCGCGAATACTAAAAAACACATAGTAAATAAGGATCAGTAAAATGCATATTTACTAAGTAAAGGATTTTGAAAGGACCTAACATGGTTTCTAAACTCATGAAAGATCGAGTTGCCATGGAATGTTTTTCCAAATATTTATAAGCATGTTGATAAAAATTTGAGTTGACTTAATCTAATTGTCCTAGCTTATTTATATTATAATTGTTGCTTATTGTGTTAATTTTGCTAAAATCTTTCTCATTCATATAGTTTGCATACTTAGGATAAATTGCATTAGGGATCATTACATTTAGTTTCATATACTTAATTTTTCATCACTTCTCAATTATATTGTTTTTATTTATCAAATTGTTAATACACTTTTACAAATTAAGTGATTTAGCACAAATACAATCCCTATGAAGATGATAACTTGATACTTACTTATTACTTGATAATGACTGTGTACACTTGCACAAACTTGAGCGTTACATCTACTCACAGGTCTGGACACAAAGTCAGCACCTGAACCCATATAACGTTACATGAAATGCTCGCTCAGCGAGTTACTCACGGGTTTAGTGATGAAGCCATTACCCGGACCCACATTACATATAAGATTCACCTCATGAACTCAGACACAACTCATGAGTTCAGACCACATAGTTTCTCATGACCTACTTTGTGTATCCTATACTATTCCTGAGGTTCAACAGGATTTCAAATCTAACCCGTTGTCATCTCACTTGCTCATAATGTAGGTTACTCTTATAACACATTATTTATACTTTCATTGCAACAAATAAGATTATGATACATGACAAAAATAAAACATTTAAATATATATTATCAACACATTTAAAAGTAAGCTACAATGACACATTATTTACATATGTACTTACCTCGGTACAAAATGATGGGAACAAGCTTAATCCTCGTAAACTTTGTTCTTTCCTCGATCAAGACCCGAATCACGTTTCTCTTTATCTAAAATGTTAAAATTTAGCTTATTTAATACTCAAATCATTCAATTCAATTCAAGACTCATACTTTGGTAAAATGACCGTTTTGCCCTTAAACTTCACAAAAATTATAAATTTACCCCTATGTTCGTAAATTGATTTTTATCCAATTTCTTTAAGTCTTAAGAACCCTTCTTACTCTTATAGCAACCTAAAATTCCCATTATTTCACAACATTACTATCTATTTTACAAACTTTACAAAATGGTCCTTTTAGATGTTTTCCATGAAAATCACTTTGCAAAAGTTGTTTATTTCACAACCATAACTCATATTCTTCCATTAAATTTTAGTTAACATCACATATGCTTTTATGGAAAAACCCTAGACTCTTAACCATTTTGCAAAATAGTCCCCTCAATAGCTAGATTAAGCTTTAGGGGTTCCAAAAACACGAAAATTATCAAGTAAGACTATTGAAATCACTTACTTTCTAAGATGGAGGGTGGGTTCAAATTTAAAGCTTTTAAAACCCTTAATTTTCTGGTATTTTTAGTGGAGAAGAAAATGAGAAGAAGAAGGGATCTTTTTCTCTTTCTTTTCTTCTTATTTTATTCAATTAAGTCACCAAACACACCTAACATTTGACCTTTGTCCTTTCTTGTCCCCTATGGCCCACCACTCTCCAAAAAATGTCTATTTGCACTTTAAAGACCCCCAATTAAGGTTCCTTAGCAATTTAACACCTTTGGGTAGTAAAACAAAACTTTTGCCCTTTATGCGATTTAGTCCTTTTTCACAATTAATTTCATAAACGCTAAAATTAGTTCACCAAAATTTTCATGTACTCAATTAGTCATGCTATGACACTAAAATACTAATAAAAATTACTTCCCAACCTCAGATTTATGGTACCGAAACCATTTTTTCGATTAAGCCCAAAATTGGGCTGTTACAATTCTCCCCCTTAGGGAATTTCGTCCCTAAAAATCTTACCGGTGAATAAGTTCGAGTATTGGTCTCTCATGGTCCCCTCGGGTTCCCATGTAGCTTCCTCGACTCTATGTCTATGCCACAAAACTTTCACGAGTGCTATACTTTTATTCCTCTATTATTTAACCTCTCGAGCTAAAATCTTAACCGGTTTTTCACCATAAGTCAAATCCGGGCGAATCTCAATCTCAGTTGGCAGGATCACATGGGAAGGATCCAATCTATATCGACGTAACATGGACACATGAAACACGTCATGAATCTTTTCCAGCTCTGAGGGCAAAGCCAATCAGTAGGCAACAGGCCCTACTCTCTTGATAATTTCATTAAGGTCCTATGAAACGAGGACTCAATTTACCCTTTTTACCAGATCTGAGAACCTTTTTCCATGGAGACACCTTCAAAAATACTTTATCGCCAACCTGATACTCGATTTCCTTTCATTTCAAATCTACATAGGATTTTTTTTCTGTCCGAAGCGGTCTCTAAACAATCATGAATCACTTTAACTTTCTCTTCAGTCTCCTTAACTAAGTGGACCCCGTGAATCTGACTCTCTCGAAGCTTGGTCCAATATAAGGGAGTTCGGCATCTTTTCCCATACAAAGCCTCATAAGGCGCCATTTTCAAACTCAACTGATAGTTATAATTGTAACCAAATTCAATCAATGGTAGATTCTTTTCCCAACTACATTGGAACTCAAGGACACAACAACGTAACATGTCTTCAAGGATCTGAATTACTCTCTTCGACCGACCGCCGGTTTGCGGGTGGAAAGCTGTGCTAAAATTTAACCTTATCCCCAAAGCTTCTTGCAACTTCTCCAAAACCTCGAGGCAAACCTCAGGTCCCTATCCGAAATAATTGACAAGGGCACCCCATGAAGCCTCACAACCTCAGAAATGTACAAGTCGGCTAACTTATCAAGTGAGAAGCCCATACGTACCGGGATAAAGTAAGCTGACTCTGTCAGTCGATCAACCACAACCCATACGACATCTTTCTTTCTCAGAGTTTTTGACAAACCCGTCACAAAATCCATAGTAATTCGATCTCACTTCCACTTGGGGACCATGATAGGCTGAAGTGAACCTGAAGGTACTTAGTGCTCGGCTTTCACTTTTTGACACACTAAGTATTTTGATACAAACTCCGAAATGTCTCTTTTCATACCCAGCCACCAATACATTTTCTTCAAATCATTGTACATTTTCATACTTTCGAGATGTACTGACAAACAACCACTATGTGCTTCAAATAAAATTTTTTTGAATCAATCCGGTATCCTTAGGAATATAAATTCTATCACAGAACCTCAAACAACCGTCGGAACAAACCTCGAAAATCCGATTCAACACCCGATTCACACTGAGTTCTCTTGGCTAGCAATTCACTGTCACTCTTTTGAATTTTACAAATTTCTTGGAGAAATGTAACACCCCGTATCCGAGCCCGTTACCGGAGTCGAACACAAGGTGCACACAAACTCAGCTAAATTGTTTTCACAGTCCATAAAAATTTTTCCAGACTAGCTGGTTACTGCATCACTGTCGCTTCAAAAATCATATCTTGAGTTTTAAAGCTCGAAAATCAGTTTCGTAATTTTTCCCTGAAACTAGACTCATAATTCCATCAACATATTTTTTTCTAGAATTTTTGGTCGGGCCAATTAGTACAGTTTATTAGTTGAAGTCTCCCCTGTTGCAGGGATAGACTACACTGACCTTCGTGCGTTACGAATTGGATATCTCCCTGTACAGGGCTTCAATGCTGATGCTGTTTATTTCTATAGAAACTAGACTCAGAGAGGAATCTATAAATATATGGCATGACTCATAATTATCTCTGATTAATTTACAATTAATCTCTAAAGTCGGAACAGGGGATCCAGAAACCGTTCTGGCCCTGTTTCACGAGAACTTTAATATCTCTTAACATATAATTCATATGACTGTTTCGTTTCTTCCATATGAAAGTAGATTCATCAAGGTTCATTTACATAATTTATTCACTATTTAATTCCATTCCTACAATTTTTAGTGATTTTTCAAATCCACACCACTGCTGCTGTCAGCATCTGTTTTTCAGGTAAACCTTACCTATTTCGTGGTTTCTATGGACCAACTAAAGTTTTGTCATACATAGGTCCACATATAATCATTTTTAGCCATTCCAATGGCTGATCATTTGCTCACACTTCCATTCAGTCCGTAGTCACATCATAAACCATACATATATACATAAGCACAAATGGTCTAATGCCATACTCCACTTTTACGAGCCATTTTCGCATGGTCGTACACACATACATCACAAAAGTACTTAAAACGCAACAAAAGGGTAGTCCTATACATGCCATATCCAGAGTTCAACTAAAAGAGTACCAAAGGGCTTTGATAGTGTGGATGACTTCGACTTCGATGATCCCGAATCCGATAGCTAACAAGCAAAATCTATAAAACAGAGAGCCAGAGCAACGGGGTAAGCATTTTAATGCTTAGTAAGTCTCAAGCAATGAAATCAGCTTTGACTAAAGTATTTTATTCACATGGCTAAATAAATCACTTTACTAATACACATTCCCATAATCATACTTATTTCACATTAGCGACCCTTATGTTCATACACAAAAGAACAACTTAGCCCAAGGCCGGTAGCTCGTTTATCAACTGAGCGCATACTTACTTGTAAGGATTCAACTAATTCAAGCATATACAAACATACCTCATTGCTGGAATTTTCACAAGTGTATAAACTGAAATTTTCACAGCAAGATTGCTCACTTCCGAATCACGTACCTTCGGGATTTAACCGGATATAGTGACTCGCTCGATTGTCTTCGGGACCTAGCCCGGTTATAGTGATTCGCACGATTGCCTTCGGGTCTTAACCCGGATTTGGTAACTTGCACAAAGGCCTTCGGGTCTTAGCCCGGATATATCAACTCGCACGAATGCCTTCGGGTCTTAGCCCGGATATATCAACTCGCACGAATGCCTTCGGGTCTTAGCCCGGATGTAATTACTAGCATAATTGCCTTCGGGACTTAGCCCGGGTATCAATCAAATGCTCATGTACACATATATCAATAATCACGACACATCCATATTTCATTCTCGTTACTAAGGCTCAAACACAAAACATTTATCAAACCTTTCCAATTTCGGCTCAATAGCCACACACAAAGAGCATGATTACAATTGACTTTATAACTTAGTCCCTACGCACATTCGGCTGTCCGCCATAATATGACAAATCATTTCAATATACTTCAAGTAGGGTCATTACTCGAAGACTTACCTCGGATGTTGTCGAACGATTTCGACGGCTATTCGCTCACTTTTCCTTCCCCTTATCCAACTTTGGTCCTCTAAGCTCTTGAGCTTAATTCAAACAAATAGAGCTTATTTAATAATTTATCAATTTAACAATCCGATTAAATACATTTATATCATACAATTAGGCGCGAATAGCTTTATTGACTAGTTATTCAAGCATTATACATGTGCTCTACTCATGCACCACCGAATAATAGGACTAGCTTAATACCTTGCATTTTCGAATTCATTGACATCATTTCGTTCCTCACAACACACATTTTGTCCCTAACCATCATAAGATCCCAAGGCATCACTTACAATGCCGAATTCCAATTAAGTCTACCATCATAGCATTATCATATTTATGCACTTGGTAAGTTGCATTTGAACACATTCGGCACTAGGTGTCCAAACCAATGTTCCTCGAACATTAAACTCAATTTATAACCCATTCAAAATTTCTTAGCCACAAGCATTTAACAACAATGTACTTAACCAATTCCTTAAGCACACATTCGGCAACATATATATATGTGTCAATGACTAAAACACTTAGGCCGATTCTTTCTATTTTGTATCAATGCACCTATTTGATCATTAGTTTAGTTCAAACACCCTTACACCAAGATTCATCCAATTTAACATGAAACACAAACCTAAATCCTCAATAGGTACCATGGCCGAAAGTTCTAGTCATCCCAAAGTCAAAATTCTTAGCATGGGCTACCTAGAGGATTTGATGACTAGTTCAAATCTCAAACCATTTAACATGCTTACCAAAATATATAACATTACCACCATTTTTTTTTCTTTAACCTTTACCATGGCCGAATGTTCATATCACCATCCATTTCAAAGATTTCGGCATGGTTAAGTGAGGGACTTAGAATCTAGCTTAAAACCATGCTAAAATTTTAAAGGACTAGCTTGAGTTTCTTACCTTAATGAAGACCTACCATGGCTGAATGGCTCCTCCTCTTCCTCCCTTAGAATCGGCCAAGAAGAAAATATGAGAAAGACTCCTTTGTTTCTTTTCTCTTTTCCTTATTTTATTTTCCTATGTTATAAAATATAAGCTACTAGCTAATAATTAATACATATTATGTGCATATAAGCCCATCATGGCGGCCACTACTTATGACATGTGGGAAATTTGACATGCAAACCCTTATTTTTGCATGCATGATCAACTAGTCATCACACATTTCCCATCATACTTTCAAAGTTTACTACTAGGTCCTTTCTAGTGAAATTCACATTTATAATTCTAAATCAAAACATCAAAAATGTCACACATGAGTTAACACACATTATAGGCATCAAAATAAATTTTAAATTATTTTATGCCTCGGTTTTGTGGTCCCGAAACCACATTCCGACTAGGGTCGTTTTAAGGCTGTCACAAGAAATGTCAGTCTAGCCTTTAACTCTGCTAGAACCGAACCATCCTCTGATAAAGCCAATTGGGCGTTCATTGCTTTCAAAGCAAATAACGATTTTCCACTCAATGCATCGGCGACCATGTTCGCCTTTCCCGGATGGTACTTGATAATCAACTTATAATCTTTTAATAGTTCCAACCATCTCTGTTGTCTCAAATTTAAGTCCTTCTGAGTCATCAAGTACTTAAGACTTTTATGATCGGCGTATACATGGCATATCTCTCCGAAAAAATAATGTCGCTAGATCTTCAAAGCAAATACTATGGCGGCCAACTCTAAGTCATGTGTCGGATAGTTCTTTTCATAAGACTTCAGCTATCTCGAGGCATAGGCTATAACCTTTTGTTCTTGCATGAGCATGCACCCCAATCCATTCAAGGAGGCATCGCTATACACTACAAATTCTTTCTCCGGTTTTAGTTTCACTAAAACTGGAGCTTCGGTCAACAAGGTCTTTAATTTCTCAAAACTCTGTTGGCACTTCTTTGTCCATTCGAATTTGACATCCTTTTGTAACAACCTTGTCATCGGCGCAGCTATCATCGAGAATCCATTTACAAATCTTCTATAGTACCCAGCCAAACCAGAAAGCTTCGAATCTCTGACACACTCCTCGATGGTTTCCACTCAACAATAGCTGAGATCTTACTCGGGTCAACTCTGATCCCGTCACCCAATACAATGTGTCCTAAGAATCTGACCTCTCGAAGCCAAAATTCTCTTTTAATGAACTTGGCATACAACTGATTGTCTCTCAGAGTCTGTAAAATGGTTCTCAAGTGTTCGGCATATGCTATCTCATCTCTAGAATAGATCGGGATATCATTGATAAATACAACGACAAATTTATCCAGATATGGCCGAAATATTCTATTCATTAAATCCATAAACACAACGGGAACATTTGTTAAGCCGAAAGGCATGATGAGGAGCTCGTGGTGGCCATACCTTGTCCTGAAAGTAGTTTTAGGCACATCTGACTCTTTAACTCATAGTTGATAGTAGCTGGATCTTAAGTCTATCTTAGAAAACCATGCTGCTCCTTTCAATTGATCAAACAAGTTGTCTATCCTCAGCAAATGATATTTATTCTTGATTGTCACCTTATTTAACTGTGGGGAGTCTATGCAGAACCTCATGGATCCATCTTTCTTTTTCACAAATTGCATTGGAGCACCCCAACGTGAAAAGCTTGGTCTCACAAAACCCTTGTCGGTCAACTCTTACAACTGTGACTTTAGTTCTTTCAATTCATTCGGAGCCATTCGATACGGAGTAATCGAAATAGGCATTGTCCCTGGCATTAGCTCTATACCAAAATCAACTTCCCTGATATGAGGCAACCCGGGTAATTCTTTCAGAAATACATCCACATATTCACATACAACTAGTACTGACTCAACCTTCCACTTCAACTCCTTAGTATTCATTACAAAAGCCAAATAAGCTTCACAACCTTTTCTCAAACATTTCTAGCCAGATGTTGTGGATATTACAATAGGCAAGTTCTCTGGTTCATCTGATTTAATCCAAAGAGTTTCACCATTTTCACATTTCAATTTAATAACCTTTTGTCTATAATTTACTACAGCATCATGGAGTGTCAACCAGTCCATACCCAAAAAGACATCAAACTTATTGAACGATAACAACATCAAATCGGCCAGAAAATAGTGACCGCTAACTATCAAATGACATTTCTTGTATACTTTATCGATTATCACATATCTGCCTAATGGGTTTGACACCCTAATCATAAATTCTGTAGACTCAACAGGCATATTCATGCTAGACACCAATTTCATGCACACATACGAATGAGTAGAACCAGGGTCAATCAAAGCAATAACAGTATTATCATAGAGAAAGAATGTACCGGTGATCACATCGGAAGAAGATGCATCTTCACGGGCGCGTATGGCGCAGGCTCTAGCCAAAGCTCTTGCTTCGGATCTCACTGTGGTGTCTCTTGTCACATTCTTGCTGTTAGTCCCACTTCTGACATTCTTCTGAGGTCTTCCTTTAGAAATGGTGCCACTTGGCCTTGTTATTTGAAATTTTTCTTTCTCAGTCACCTCAGGGCAATCCTTGATAAAGTGGTCTTGAGAATCACATCGGAAACAAGATCCATCATTCACTCTACACTTACTAAAATGACTTCTACCACAACGTTGGCACTCTGGCCTAGAAGATCTAACATTACCCACACTAGCCACCGATGTAGCCCGAGATTTGAAACCCGAATCTTGCTTCTTGCGATCTCTATACGAATGCCCAGCTGATACATAAGAATGAGAGTAAATGTCTCTAGATTTCTTAGGATGAGATGGAAATGACTTGCTTGTATGCCTCTTCCTTGCATCTCTAGTGTCTGCCTCGATTTTTTTCTTTTGTTTAATCAATTCCTCGGCTTTACAAGCCCGATTAATGAGCACCACAAATTTTTTCAACTCAAGGACACCTACTGGCAATCTAATATCCCTATTAAGTCTGTCTTCAAACCTTTGACACATATTAACCTTAGAGGACATAGACTCCTGAGCATACTTACTAAGTTGGACAAACTCTCTTTCATATTCAGTAAATATCATGCGGCCTTGTTTCAAGTCAAGAAATTCCTTACGCTTTTGATCCATGAATCTCTCACTAATGTATTTCTTTCGAAACTCTTCTTGAAAGAATTCCCATGTGACCCTTTCGTGAGGTACCATTGAAACTAATGTCTTCCACCAGTGGTATGCCGAGTCCCTCAACAAGGATACGACACACTTCAAGCATTCTTCGAGAGTGCACGATAACTCATTGAATACCCAAATAGAATTCTCAAGCCAAAAGTTTACTTTTTCGGGGTCATCATCGGTATTGGCCCTAAATTCCTCAGCTCTTTATTTCTGAATCTTGTCAAACAGGTTTCTATGAAACCTCATAAATTTCATACCTTAAGGCATTAGGGGTATAGGTTGAGGAATAGGTGGGGTTAGAGGGGCTTGAGCATTCGGGTTTGCTCAAACGAACTCCGTGTACCATTCATTCATCATGTGAAAAAAGGCTTCTTGAGCTCCTTTTCCTCCTCCCTGACTAATCTTGGGAGGTTGATTATTGGATGGCACGGCCCCTTCAACGGGGGTCGGTGCATTACTCTCAACATCATCTGCCATTGTTCGATCGGGATCCATTACTATAAGAAAACACAATTTAAATTTGTCAGGATTTGTCACACTATCACGATATATATATAATTGGCATGTATAGCTAGACTCGAATACATGCTATGTTAGTCTGAGAACTGATTAAACCGTAGTTCTGATACCACTAAATGTAACACTCTTTACCCTTTTCTGATACCGGGACAGGATATGAGGTATTACTCAACTTTAACATAAGTACTCAACCAAAATCGGGCCATAAAAAAATTTCGTTCTATTTAAAATTTTTCGTTCTCAAGTACAATGTCCCTTAAAAGGGCTCACGAGGCCCAAATCATATGTTGATGTGGTTCGGGACTAAACCAAAGTTTTGGAGTGTAGGGATGGGCGAGTTAATTTTATCCCCACATGGAGTGTAGGGCTGGACGGAGTGGAATGTAGAGGCTGGTTGGGTAGGATTTCTGATTGCATATCTATACTACTACTACTACTGAAATGGGCTACAGCCCACACTGATACTGATGCCATAATGGGCTAAAACCCTAACTGAAACTAAACTGTTACTGATTCGGGTCAGGCCCAAACTATGGTTGCCTACTGTATGATTGACTATATATTTTTAAGGGATTACACAATGAATTTTCATAAACTTACCCTTCTATTTATCTATATAGGTAATCCCTAGGCTTAGGCTGGTCGGTGTTGCAAAGGACTCAAAGGTGGCCACACAACCGGACATGTTTTCTTATTTACCTTTTCATTTACAAGAAATTTAATTTGGGTATTTGTTTTTTTAATAAGGCCTTTTTAAATTTTTAACTTTTAATTTGGGGATTTTATTTATTTTGAATCATATCTGTTAGTAGTAGGACACAAATTTTGAAAACGATAAATGTTTTTTTCAAAACACCATGCTTACATAACATGTTTTAAGAGCTTCCGCAACATACAATATTTTAAAAGGTAATAACAATCTAGTACGGTTAACATTTTTCTAAACGACTTGAGTTTTAACAAAGAGGTTTAATATAGAATGGGTTTTTCAATGAAATTATATTTTCAAAAAACACTTCAATGTGAACTCGCCAGATTCGGCCATAACGTCTAGGCCGGGTTTAGGGTGTTACATTTAATGGTATCAGAGTCAAGTTACAAAACTCGGCTGTGGATTTGGGTTTCTTTTAAAAACTTGAAATTCGAACTGTTTCAAATGATTTGAAAGTATTTTTTTATCGAATGTGTGGTACACTAAGTGGTCGGCACTGATTCTGTAAGTTCTCTGAAACTATTGTTTGTTTAAATTGAAATACTGAGGCTACTGTAGGTAGTAGATTGTACTAAAATACTCTATTTTAGGGTAAAACTAAAACTGTTGGAAGACTATGATCTGCAAAAACGAACTCTGAAATACTAATACTGCTTTTCATAAAATATTCTTTAATGAACACTGGAACTGTAATTTGATGCATAAAATTTCTAAAACAAATAAAGCGTAATTCAATATGAGACCAGAGGTACTCGTGGAAGGGGTACAAGAGGCCGTGGAAGAGGCCGTGACAGAGGCCGTGGAAGTGCTCGGGCTGGGTTTTCGTCATCTGGCCACATGCCTAACGTTGAAGCTAGAGAGGCACAGGCTTCACCAGTGACTGAGACAGGGTCTCACAATCGTGTGGCTGGGGACGACGCATGACTCAAGCTAATGTTGAAATTCTGAAGAGGGTCGTTGGGCCCAATACTGGTATTGTGGGCCATTGGTCAGTTACGGAATGACTCCGGTCTAATGGGGTTGAGATTTTTAAGGGTATTGTTAGAGTTGCCCCTAATGTGGCTGAATATTGGATTGAGGCGACAAAGAGGATCATGGACGACCTCGACTACACCCCCGAGCAAAAACTAAAAGGTGTAGTGTCATTGTTGCGAGATGAAGCCTATTAGTGGTGGCTTACAATTAAAGAGGGTACTCAGCCTGATCGGTTGGCTTGGGAATTTTTCAAGACGACTTTTCAAGGAAAGTATGTAGGTGCTAGTTGCATGGATTCCCGGAGGAGAGAGTTTCTGAATTTGACTCAGGGGGATAAATTAGCAGCTGAATATAAGGCAAAATTTTTACGATTAAGCCGCTATGCGCGTGGGATGGTGGCAACTAAATATTAGCGCTATGTTCATTTCGAGGATAGCCTCAGGGATTGTCTAAGGGTTCTGATAGCTTCACAGAGGGAGCGAGATTTTGCTGTTTAGTCAATAAGGAGAAGATCACCGAGAATGTGAAGCGTGCTGAGTGCCAGAACTATGAAAAGGAAAAGGGTAGGAACAAGAGGGATTCGGAGCCCTCAAGTTCATTTTAAAGGCCTAAGAAAAAGGCCAGAGTTGATGGGCCAGTCAAAGTTGGGCCCCCTGTTACTGCTACTGGACCATAGCCCTATGCGGATTGTGGGAGACGCCATCAGGGTGAATGCTGGAAATAGATTGGAGCATGTTTGAGGCGCAGATAATTGGAGCACTATATTAGAGATTGTCCACGGAGGCCCAAGCAGATGCGAGCTATAGGTTTGGGTAATGTATAGTCACCGAGGGGTGGTTAGCAGCTACCAATAGGCCATGGTCAGGCCAGATGTAGAAATGGATTGGGCCATGGTAAGAGGGCACAAGGCAGAGGTGCTAGTTATACTGAAGCAAGACAGCCAAGTCTGGTTTATTCTACACATCACCGAGAGGATGGAGACGCCTCAGATGTTATCACGGGTATGTTTTTTATCCATAATGTACCTTATGGATGGTACTGAAAATTGCGAAGAGGGATAAGGTACTGAAAATTGCGCTACTAAATGGATGGTACTGAAAATTGCAAAGAGGGATAAGGTAGTTGTAATTGGGGAGCGTTGGAATTATTTTTCAAATGTTATTTCAGCATTAAGGGCCAAGAAATTGGTTTGTAAGGGTTGTGAGGCGTATCTAGCCTACATCGGTGTTTTAGATTCTGAGAGTTCTTCTGTTAAAAATATCAAAACAGTCAAAGACTTTCCGGATGTTTTTCCTGATGAACTACTTGGGTTACCTCCAAATCGTGAAGTTGAGTTTGGGATTGAGCTTCTGCCTGGTACAGCTTCGGTGTCCATCGCCCCTTATAGGTTCATCCACCCTAATGTGTCTGTGTGGGGAGCACCATTTTATTTATGAAAAAGACGGATCCATACATATGTGCATCGATTACCAGCAATTGAATAAATTGACTATTAAGAACAAATACCCTGTAACGGCCTAATTTTCGGGATTTCTGTGATTTTCAATAAATTCTAAAAATTATGTGTTTTAACTGTCTGTTGTGGGTCTGAGTATGTTAGTGCTCCTTTAAAAGGCCCAAGAGTAAATCCAATTCGAGGCAATTTCTGAATTTCCAATTTTAAAAAGAGAGAGTTCGGGCGTTGTGGGCTTTTAAATTAAAAGATGGTAAAATAGGGCACAAGAGACTTGTGGCAGAGTGGCATGTGATGCCACATAAGTGTTTGGGGGAGTGGCGTGTAGATCTTTAGGGGGAGCTAAGGTTCAAGTCACAAGGCAAGCAATTTGAGATATTACTTTTTTTTAACAAAAAGGGAATGTAATGGAACTCGAGGGGAACTCTGCTAGGGAGAGTTTGAGCTGGTAAGGAGATTGAGTAAGGAGGAGATAATAGAAAAGATTTAGGAGCTGATCAAGGAGGGTGGTTTTGGCTGAATGTTGGACTCTTGAGGAGCAAGAGTTGGCCGGCTAAGGGTCTCTAGTGTAGGGAGTTTCGGCTAGGTCTTTGAAGGGGGGATTTCGGCATTTGGGAAGTGTGGTGCCATCCCTGGCAATTGTTTTTCCTTCTTTTCTTCTTTTGGCTTGCCGAAATATGTTTGGCTTAGGGTTTCTTTTTCTTTCCCTTTCATTCTGCTAATAGCCGAACTTGGAAGCCCTCACTATGCCATTTTCTCCATAACCGAATACTACTCCCCTTCTCACATTTTCTTTTCTTCCATCTTTTCTTTTCTCCATAGCCGAACCCATAATCTTCTCTTTCTGTCTCTTTCCTTATTTTCCTTTCTTCATTATTTCTCAATAGCCGAATCTCATCATAGTCGAACCTCTATTCTTTTCTTTCTTAAAAAGCCGAAACCCTCGTACCTATAGTATAGGAAGCCGAAATTTTGGCTACTTGAATCTGCTTCTTCTTGTAACTATGATGGATTAGAGTTAAGATCATAGATAGGAGCACTTTTCTGGGCCAAACAACGATTGGTAAGTTTGTCGAATAACTTCCGTTAATTATTTATGATTTAAGATAAAAGCTGAAACCCTTTAAGGGTGGCTAGCGTTTGGACTAAAGGCGTTGGTGCCTCTTTCTTTTTCATTGTGTAAGCGTTAGCATGGAAAAGGGAGTGTGCAGTGAAGGGTTTGAAGACTGATTCGGATTGGATCTCTAGATCTAATCCATATTTCGGCAAAAAGGTAAGAACTCTAGGGTCTAAGAGGAATGTTGGCCGAATATGGTAACGGGGAAATAGTACGTAGTTTGTTATCGGTATGTAGACTTACGTTTAGTAACTCGATTGTAGGCAACTCGGGAGTGGATCTCACTAGTCGATGTGTAAACGACACTCGCTCATGGACTAGATCGGTAAAAGCCGAAATGCCGAAAAGCTGGCATTTTGTGAACTTGTGAGCGTACGAGCGTTCGTGAGGTGATTTGCTTGTTAGTTTTGGTAATCACAAGCGGTATGATTGCAGAGTGCACAATTTCGTGCACTTCGATATATTTGGGATTAATGGGCCGAAAACGGGTTAGTGGGCCAACGAGCCCAATTTGGTAAAAATGCTCGGTAAGTGTTTCTGTTAATGAGCTAATGGCTGTAGTATGTATGTAAACCCTAAAATAGTTAAATTTACAAAACTACCCCTAAGTATGAAAATTTCCATTATACCCCTAGGTGCAAATTACCATTATACCCCTAGGGTTAATTTTGACTGAGATGCATGATATTCTGATTCTGTTTTTGGTATGCCATGACATGTATATCTGTTACATAGGTTATGGGTTTTATTGATGCAGGAAGTGTTCTGGTGGCTATGCCACAAATATCTGTTTCTGGTGGCTATGCCACAAATATCTGTTCTGGTGGCTCTGCCACAATATCTTTATCTGGTGACTCTGTCACAATATCTGTTCTAGCAGCCATGCTGCAAATTTTGTGACATGTAGTGGATAGGTGGGTCAAGTAGTCTCCTCACATGGTGTAAGGTTGGCATGGGGGTGTATACGGATGGATATGGGTTGGGTTTTCTGCATACATGATATATCTGTTCTATTTCTGTTATGGGCCTATGGGCCTATGGGCTTCATTCTGAATTCTATATAGGGCTAAGGCCCAACTTAATCTGTTTCTGTGGTTTGAACTGATCTGGACTATGGTTGGGTTATTTTACACACTGAGTTTTCCAAACTCACCCCTTAATTTTATCGATACAGGTATCCCTCAACCATAGTGGACTTGGAGCTGTGAGGGATTCAGGGTGGCCACCTGTTTTGCAAGCTAAATTCTCTTTTTATGACTTGATTAGACTTTAATTACTTTGGGTTTAAGTTGTAATAAGGCCACTTTAATTACTTTTAATTGCTTTTAATATGTTTTGTTAGCTTAGGCATGATACTGATTTAATTGTTTGAAGTTGAGTAGCTCTAGGCGCGTTTTAAAAGGATTACTTATTTTCAAAATACCGTGATAACATGGCAAAGCTTTCGCAATGAAATGTTTACAAGATTAATAACCTTTCATATTGGTTTTAAACGAATCGGTTTCTATGAACAAACACTCGGTTAAAGTGTAGCAATGGTTGTGTGCATGTCTAGGAGTGGATCCGTGGAGAGCTTGGTACTTAAGCAGTCTAATAGACTCATCTCCTCTTTTTCTGGCATCCTACCTGGTGCACAGCTTCCATTCACTTTAACCCGTAACGAAAATACTCTCTAAACACTAAGAAAGATTTTAGATAAAACATGAGTTTTTTAGTAATGCTTCAACATGACATGATAGATTCGGCCGTAACGTCTGGGCTGGGTTTAGGGTGTTACATACCCCCTTTCGAGGATTGATGATTTATTCGACCATTTTCATATGGCTTTGGTTTTCTTTAAGATTGATCTCTGATCTGGGTAACATCAACTGAGGGTCAAGGAAACTAATATTTACAAGACAACGTTTGGGACTCGTTATGGTCATTACGAGTTCCTAGTGATGCCATTTAGACTGACGAATGCTTTAGCGACTTTTATGGATATGATGAACCAAGTGTTCTAGCCCTATCTGGATCAATTCGTGTGGTTTTTATTGATGATGTCCTGGTGTATTCGAGGAATAAAGATGAACATGGCGCACATCTCTGAGTTGTTCTGTAGATTCTGAGGGAGAAACAATTGTATGCCAAGTTCAGTAAGTGTGAATTCTGGTTATGAGAGGTAACATTTCTGGGCAATGTAGTATCTGCTGAAGGAATTAGGCTTGATCCTCAAAAAATTGAAGCTATTCTAGACTAGAAGCCACCTAAGACGGTATCTAAGATTCGAAGTTTTCTGGGTCTAGCATTTTGTTGAGGGGTTTTCATTGATTGCTGCACCTCTGACTAAGTTTTTGTGTAAGGGGGTGCCATTTAACTAGAATGATGCACAGCAGGAGAGATTTGAGAAGCTTAAGAAGGTTCTGACTGAGGCCCCTGTCTTGATAAAGCCAGAGTCTGGGAAAGAGTTCACTGTTTACAGTGATGCATCACATGTTGGGTTGGGATGCGTGTTGATGCAAGAGGGTAAGGTGGTTGCTTATGCATCTCGTCAGCTTAAGACTCATGAGGTGAATTATCCGACGCATGACTTGGAATTGGCTGCTGTGGTGTTCGCACTGAAAATTTGGAGGCATTACCTATACGGTGAGAATTGTATCATTTACACGGATCACAAGAGCCTCAAGTATCTCCTTACTCAGAAGGAGTTAAATCTTAGGCAGCGTAGATGGATTGAGCTACTTAAAGACTATGATTGTACGACCGAATATCATCCTATAAAGGCCAATATGGTGGCTAACGCACTGAGCCGTAGGGCTATGACTGATTTGAGGGCGATGTTTACTCGTTTCAGCTTATTTGATGATGGTAGTCTGTTGGCCGAACTTTAGATTAAACCGATGTGGATTGAGCAGATTAAGGGTAAACACTGGAGGATGAGTCAATAGGTCTTCGATTCCAATAGATTGAGGATGGTAGCACATCAGATTTTGGATTGAATAACGAATGGGTACTCTATTTTCGTAGGAGAGTTTGTATACCAAAGGATATTGATTTTAGCCAGTCTATACTGAGAGAGGCGCATAGTAGCCCTTATGCTATGCATCCTAGTGGAAATAAGATGTACCGAGACCTTCGTGAGTTGTATTGCTGGCTAGGTCTCAAGCGTGAGGTTACCGACTTTGTGGGTAAATGCCTAACTTGCCAGCAGGTTAAGGCTGAACATCAATTGCCTTCAGGGTTGCTTTAGCCAGTTAAGATTGCACATTGGAAGTGGGAAAGAGTAACTATGGACTTTATTAGTGGGCTAACCCTAATGCCTTCTAAGAAGGATTTAGTATGGGTCATCGTGGATCGATTGACCAAGTCTACCCATTTCATACCTGTTCGTACTGATTACTCCTTGCAGAAGCTAGATAAATTATATATGGCTGAGATTGTGAGACTGCATGGGGTACCGGTTTCCATAATATCCGATAGGGATCCTCGCTTCACGTATCGATTTTAGAAGAAGCTTCATGAAGCTCTGTGTACAAGGTTAGACTTCAGTATTGTGCTCCATCCTCAGTCAGATGGTCAATCTGAAAGGGTGATTCAAATACTGGAGGACATGTTAAGGAATTGTGTGATGGATTTTCGAGGCAGCTGGGAGGAGTACTTGCCGCTAGCAGAGTTTGCGTATAACAATAGCTATCAGTCTAGCATACAGATGGCACCTTACGAGGCATTGTATGGTCGTAGGTGTCGTCCTCTTTCGTGTTGGACTGAGTTGGGCAAACAGCGTGCTCTAGGCCCTTAATTAGTTTTTGATACCGACGCTAAAGTTAGACTAATTTGGGGTCGATTGAAGGTAGCATCAGACAGATAGAAGTCATATACAGATCTGAAACTTAAGGAGATTGAATATTCTATGGGGGTCTTCGTCTTTCTGAAGGTCTCACCATGGAAGAAGGTACTGAGGTTTGGACAGAAGGGCAAGTTGAGCCCTAGGTTCATTGGGCCTGACCACATACTGAAACGTGTGGAACCGGTTGCCTATTAGCTAGAGTTACCTCCGAAGTTGGACCGAATTCATGATGTGTTCCACGTATCTATGTTGAGGCTCTACCGCTCTGATCCTGCACATATTATCTCAACTGAGGAGATTGAGGTTAGGCCAGATCTGACCTTTGAAGAAGAATCGGTTCAGATTTTAGACCGGGATGTTAAGGTCCTGAGGAAGAAGTCTATCCCACTTATTAAGGTACCTTGGCGTAATCACAGCACAGAGGAGGCCACGTGGGAACCCGAGGAGGGGACTCGACAACAATACCCTCATCTATTTTTACCAGGTAAATTTCAAGGCTGAAGTTTTCTTTTAGGGGGGTAGAGTTGTAACACCCCAAATCTTTAATAATTACTTTTGTATGGTTGTGACACAAAATCTGTATTTTCTTCAGTGGTTAAGTGTTCTAGGAAGTGTCTGAGAAGTCTTGGGTTTAAGCCTTGACTTGTACAAAAATTTTGTTTCTTACTTGAATAAACCCTGTCGCTAGTCAGTAGGCTTCTTAAAAAATATATGAGTATTTTATGACAAAAAAAGCCTATTGGTCTAGGGGGTAAGTGGCGTCTTACCTATGTCAGAGGACTGAGGTTCAAATCCTGGTTGGGGCAGTAGAGTGTTTTATTTTGCTGCAAGTGCCGTGGAAGTGTCCTAGGCTGACCGAAACTAAGTATTTGAAGAGTGTGGGGAGTTGTGGCCAAATTTTAGGAGCTTGTTGGAGGGGATTTGGGCTGTTAAGGGATATGGATAGGTGGGATATGGTTGAGTGATTTTAGGAGCGATTTACTAGAGGGATTTGAAGAGAAAAGTTAGGGAAATTCGAAGTGTGAGAGAGTTGTACCGAAATGGTATGCTAAGGCACTCAGAATTCGGCCTTGCTAGGATTATTCTTCATTTCAGATATTGTGAGCATTTCGGGTTCTATTTCTTTGGTTCTCTGGAGGTTGAATGTGCTAGGAAGATTAGGTAATACCTTTTATTTTTGTTGATTTCGGATTGACACTCCTCTCTTTGGCTGAATGTTCTCCTTTCATCTCCCTCAATTCCTTTGAGTCTATCAAACCTCCTTTTTTGCATTGTATTGTTTGGTCGTACTCTCACTTTCTTTCCTTCTTACCAGTTTCTATTTTGACAAAGGGCTCTCTTGATTTCTTGTTCTTTTTTCTGACCTTACTTAACCGATTACTCCATCTTCATCCCTCCCTCTCTATTTTTGTTTTTGGTTTGGCAAGTGTTCTTTGATTATTTGGGTTAGGGCACACGGTTCTTCTCTCCCTCTCTCCTTATTTATTTTTGTTGGCCAAATATTGGTAGGTTAGCTTCTGTCTTACTTCTTTTCCCCTTTCAATTTTTCACTTTGCTGAGTGCAATCTCTTTATACTTGCTCTTCTTGCCGATTACCCCTTTGTTTATCTTTCAGATCAATCCTTCTCTTTGGTTCTTTACCGAATCTTTTCTTTCTCCTACACTCAACTCCTGATTCTTGTTGGTTCGGTAAGTCTTTTGGTAGGGAGGGGAAAAGTATGCTTCAATCATTTTTATGAGAAGTTTTCGTTTATTAGGTAGTAAGTTCTAACATTCGGTTATGTCGACTTGTGTTTGGGCAGCAACAAATCATATCAAACTTGGTTTACCTGTGGAGCTATAGGCCATATCATTTGAAGCAGTGGAAGTAAGTAATAGTAATGGCTTCATTGGGGACTGTTTTTGTATTATTAGTGCTAAGCATGACTAATGTTGGTCATGGATTTATCTTATGCTGTAGGTGATTATTTCAAGCGCATTACGTACCAAGAATCCTATAAGGTGTGTAAAAACACTGTCCTAATCGTAAATCAAAAAAAGCCGAAATAAGTGACCGTCGACGCTACACGGGCGTGCGCTCGTTCGTGTGGTAATCCGAATGCATAAACATGGGCATTTGATCATAAAGGCCACCATGAGCGATTTCATGGGCTTAGGCCGTTTTGGGCCGTGTTGGGCCAGAATGGGCTGTGTGGGCCCAGGGGCATGTGAGCCTCATACAGGTTTATCACACAAAAGTACGGAGAATATTGGGTCAGGCTGTGTAATCAACATGGCCAAGGCCATTTCTGTGTGGGCCCACATGGACCGCAATAAGGGCTATAGGCCCATCTTCACTGTTTGATTGTCAAGGTTGCACGGGTCGCCCGAGACGACTGTGGACCTACTATTGGGTCGGTAAGTATACCTTGACCTCAATTGATAAATGACTGTTATGCCCCTATGAGATGTATGACTGTGATTGAGCATGCCATTTTATATATATTGCATACATGTATGATATTATGATATGTTGTATGGGGATGGGTTTATTATGATTGGACGAAGTGTACTGTACTGGCAGCTCTGCTGTAAGTACTGATTAAGTGCTGCAACCCGTGCTAATTTGGAGTGTAGGGATTGGTGGGTTGATTTTATCCCCACATAGAGTGTAGGGCTGGATGGAGTGGAGTGTAGAAGCGGGTTGGGTAGGATTTCTGGTTGCATATCTATACTGCTACTGTTACTAAAATGGGCTACGGCCTATACTATACTGATACTGTAATGGGCTAAGGCCCTAATTGAACCTGAATTGTTACTGATTCGGGCTCAAGCCCAGACTATGGTTGCCTATTGTATAATTGACTGTATGTTTTTAAGGGATTACACACTAAGTTTTCATAAACTCACCCTTCTATTTATCTGTACAGGTAATCCCCAGGCTTAGGCGGGTCAGTGATGCGAGGGACTCAAAGGTGGCCACACAACCACACATGTTTCCATATTTACCTTTTCATTTACAAGAAATTTAACTTGGGTATTTGTTTTTGTAATAAGGCCTTTTTTAAATTTTTAACTTTTAATTTGGGGATTTTATTTCTTTCGAATCATATCTGTTGGTAGTAAACGCAGATTTTCAAAAATGATAAATGTTTTTTTTCAAAACACCACGCTTATGCAACATATTTTAAGAGCTTCTGTAACACACAATATTTTAAAAGGTAATAACAATCTAGTACGGTTAACATTTTGCTAAACGGCTTGAGTTTTAACAAAGAGGTTTAATATAGAATGATTTTTTCAACGATATTCTATTTTCGAAAAACATTTCAATGTGACCTCGTCAGATTCAGCCATCATATCTAGGCCGAGTTTGTGGTGTTACAGATAGTACGATCAATGCCTCCGACGTCCCTTGATCCCCAATACGAGCTTGACAGCACTATAAGAAAATGGAAAGGAAGGGAGTAAGCATAAAGCATAGTAAGTACATATATGCAAATAATGTATAAGTAGGAACTTATTCGTCAGATGATAATTTATTAAACTTGAATGATGTATATCATTTAGACCTCTCTATCTTACTCTCCACTTCATTTACGCATACTTGCTACATCTCGTTACATAATAAGGCCTTATTCATAAGTTTAGTACACATCCCTGTAACCACCCGTAAATTAACTCAAGTTCATTCTCTCTAATGACATACCTCATTGGAATTATCACAAAATCACTTTTCGAGTTACCCGTTGAAAACTCAGAATACTAATGGATACACGGGAAGTTCGCACCTAAGTGCCATATAAGTAGCAGAGCTACCTCATACTATGTAATGCTCGCATTTTGAGCTACTCACGGGACTTTTTACCAAGTTAGTACCCGGACCCCATAGCACTATCATGTAACACCTGCTCATTATGCTACTCACGGGTCTGTACACAAAGTCAGCACCTGGACCCATATAGCATTAACATGAAATGCTCGCTTAGCGAGTTACTTACGGGTTTAGTCACGAAGCCATTACCCAGACCACATTACATATAACATTGACCTTATGAACTCAGACACAACTCATGATTTCAGACCACATAATTTCTCATGACCTACTTTGTGTATCCTATACTATTCCTGAGATTCAACGGGATTTCAAATCTAACCGGTTGTCATCGCACTTGCTCATAATGTAGGTTACTCTTATATTACATTATTTATACTTTCATGGAAACAAATAAGATTATGATACATGACAACAATAAAACATTTAAATATATATATATTATCAACACATTTAAAAGTAAGCTACAATGACACATTATTTACATATGTATTTACCTCGGTACAAAATGATGGGAACGAGCTTAATCCTCGTAAACTTTGTTCTTTCCTCGATCAAGACCCCAATGATGTTTCTCTTGATCTAAAATTCAAAATTTAGCTTATTTAATACTCAAATCATTCAATTCAACTCAAGACTCATACTTTGGTAAAATGACCGTTTTGCCCTTAAACTTTGCAAAAAATATGATTTTATCCCTAGGCTCGTAAATTGATTTTTATCTGATTTCTTTAAGTATTAAGCCTAGCCAAACCCTTCCTACTCTTATAGCAACCCAAAATTCCCATTATTTCATAACATTACTATCTATTTTACAAACTTTACAAAATGGTCCTTTTAGGTGTTTTCCATGAAAATCACTTTGCTAAAGTTGTTTATTTCACAATCATAACTCTATTCTTCCATAAAATTTTAGTTAACATCACATATGCTTTCATGGTAAAACCCTAGACTCTCAACCATTTTGCAAAATAGTCCCCTCAATAGCTAGATTAAGCTTTAGGGGTTCCAAAAACATAAAAATTATCAAGTAAGGCTATCTAAATCACTTAGTTTCTAAGATGGAGAGTGACTGAAAATTTCAAGCTTCCAAAGCCTTAATTTTTTGGTATTTTTAGTGGAGAAGAAAATAAGAAGAAGACGATATCTTTTTCTCTTTCTTTTATTTTTATTTTATTCAATTAAGTCACCAAAGACACCTAACATTGGACCTTTGTCCTTTCTTGTCCCCTATGGCCGACCACTCTCCTAAAAAGGTCTATTTGCACTTTAAAGACCTCTAATTAAGGTTCCTTAGCAATGTAGCACCTTTGTCTAGTAAAATAAAACTTTTTCCCTTTATGCGATTTAGTTCACCTAAATTTAGTTCACCAAAATTTTCATGTACTCAATTAATCATGCTATGACACTAAAATACTAATAAAAATAATTTCCAAACCTCAGATTTGTGGTCCCGAAACCACTGTTCCGACTAAGCCCAAAATCGGGCTATTACAATACATGTCTAATCTTAAGAGAAACTAAGTTTTCATGGAAAACATTATTAAGACTAAGATCATACAAGCATTCCATTCTTCATGATAACATATGTTCACTCAGATAAAATCATCATTCATACTTGCATACAAACTATCTCATTAACAAAAAAAATATCTCTAAACATTCATTTATTAAAACATACTTATGAAAGAAATGATTGAAACATACTTGAAAATTTTAAAATTTTGAGCAATATATTTGCCTTACCCTATTTAAAAAGAAGCAATGTTCTCATTACAAGAAGAAAGTAATGAATGAAAACTGAACACCAAGTGGGGTTATAAAGAAAGAGAGGTGAGCCATTAAAACTGCTTAAATACACCGTCTTTCCTAATAACCCAATCCTAGACATGTTCATTCCCATTACCACATCACTTAGTCTTTTTCTTTCTAAAGAAGTGTTGAGTTTATTCAAGCTTGTTATATTTAATTCTGTAGAAATTAAATCCTAATTATGAAAGAAATAAATTCCTAAAGACCTAAAAATAATTAAATAAATAACAAGACAAGAATCCCCCATTTTATTTTTCTGACTCATTCCCCTTGTCTTCTTCAGCTCTATTTCCGCTTGCATAGTCAGTATCTTCCGTCCAAGTCTCAAAGATAGCATCTGGGAATTTAGGAACAAAAGTATTAAAGATATTCTTAAAAGTATTTCGAATTTAGTCATCTCTAATTTTTACATATTTCCAATAAGTTTGTTGTTGATTGTGCATGAACTTGCACATATCCATCATAATTGACAACTCTGATTTCTTTAAAGTACTTGTAGAAGTCAACATTGGAGTTGTAGATTCAGGTTCAACACTTAGCTTGACTGTTTCTTCTTCTGGCTCAACCTTTGGTTCAGGGCTTGCAGATCCTTCAACTGTTTTAAGACTATTCAATTCCTTATCAGATTCTTCTTCAGTGCCTGTAATTGAATTAGCTTCAGTTCAAGTTTCATTTGTTGTATCCTCGGTATCTGGCTCAGTTGGCTCTTGTTGGTCGCCTTGATTCAACTCATTCACCTTCTCTACTAACCTTTCAAGATCATGATTTGTAATGGACCCTTAAACATATTGCCCTTTCAAATTTGCTTGTGTTTTAACATAGGCCCTTAAGCAAAGTGAAGGGATTAATGATGGGAAATAAGCACTTCCTATCTTCTTTTTAGCATAATTATGAATCTCCTTGAGAATAACTTTCACAACATTAATGGACTTTTCTATCAAAATTGCATATAACAAGAGCATCCGTTCCATCGAGATGCTAGAACTATGTGAGATAGGCATAAAACTATAGCGAATGAAATAAAACCATACCTTTGCTACTGGTTTTAGGTATTCCCTTCGGCAAGAATGGCTCCCAGACTTTCTTATAATCCATTGGGATCCCAGATTTGTCACAACATCAAGCACTTTTTGAAGAAAATCCTAATTGATATTGTTCATCATAGGGTAGTACTCATCTTCTTCAACATCAGGTAAGTTAAACAAATCATTGATGGATTTAGAAGTAAGAGGTACCATTTTCTTTCGAACGATAACTTCAGTAGCACCTTGCATAGCCAAACTAGCATAGAATTCTTGAACTAGTTCATCATCGAGAAGTGAACGAGCATTACAAATCATTTCCACTTGAGAGCATTGATTTTCTTTCTAATCGATATAGGAACAACCATCAAATCATGACTCTTCAAGTTAAAACCTTTTTCTGGCATCATAGGTTGATGCTTGAAGATTGGATCAAATCTCTCTTTCACTTCTTCATTGATCAAAATCGGGTTTTCAAGAGTAGTATTTGAAGATCTAGTTCTTTTTGCGAGACATGGTATATTTTCTTGAGAATTTGGAAAAGTTTCTGCACAAGGGGGAAAAGAGAAATTGGCAAGGTGGGTAAGGACTTGCTACAACAAAAATTTTGCGAAGGCAAGGATGGTGCGGCAACAACGACAGCGTGCTACAGCAACGGTAACAATAGTAGTGTACGGCAATGACAACAGCAATGTACGATAGCAATGTTGGTGCATCGTCAATCTTCCTACGGCGACAATAGGTGATTTCAACAAAAAGGGAATAAAAACTAGGGTTTCTTTCGGGATTTGAGGCTAGCGGCACACAAGAGAGATTTAGGGATTTTTAAGGTTAAGCAAATTACTTTGAGGTATATAAAAAATAGTAGAATGATGAGGAGTTTATATAAGGAAGAATTAGGGAAACATGTAGTGAAAATTTAGCTACATTAGGGTTACTTTGGGCGGCAAGTAATGGAAGTGGTGGCAAAGTATGGATTTTTCCCTCTTTTTTGCTGTCTTGGGCCTCAAACTCAGACTATATTTACAAACTTACTCAAGGAAAAAAAACTGATTAGTACTTGGGCCAAATTTGACCCCTTTTATTAACATAAAAATTTAAAATGTAAACAAAACAAATGAAACTTAAAATTTTAAATCTTAATTAGAAAATTTCTTCTTAACATATTGCATTAAATTAATTCCCAGAAAAGGTTGGAGGGGTCACATCGATCCCGCTTAAGTTCCAATCTCCTTAGACAGAATTAATTAAATGTAATAAGTTAAGAAAATAAGTTCTAATTATTTATTTATTTACAAAACGAGTTCATGAAAAATCAAGGGTCTGTTAATTTGAATGAGATTTCAATACGCTCAACTTCACCATCCCAGTAGTGTTTGAGACATTGACCATTAACTTTAAACATACCTCCGTAATTGTCGTATAATTCAATAACTCCATAAGGATAAACTCAGTAGATGGTATAGGGTTATTTCCATCAGAATTTAAGCTTCCCAGGAATTAACTTCAACCTTGAATTAAACAACAAAACCTTCTGACCTTCTTTAAACTTGTGAGGTTGTATATGACTATCATGCAATCTTTTTGATCTTTCTTTACACATTTTGGCATTCTCATAGGAAAACAACCTCAACTCTTCCAACTCATCAAGTTGTAACATCCTTCTCTCACCAACTTACTTAAGATCAAGGTTCAACTACTTCAAAGCCCAATGAGCTCTATTCTCCAACTCTAATGGCAAATGACATGCCTTTCCAAAGACTAACCACTAAGGATTCATTCCTAACGGTGTCTTAAATGTTGTTTGATAGGCCCATAATGCATCATCAAGCCTTTGAGACCAATCTTTTTTGCAAGTATCATAGGGCTAGATCTTTCGTCTCGCGATCCGTGCCATCTTAGGTGATCTGTTCGTCCAAACTTGCCTAAGTCAGCCTTTTCTCAAGTGAGGATTCTTTAAGAACTCCTCCAAAGCACTAATTGTAGAGCAGAAGCAAACTTGAGCTAAAAGAAGCAACAAAGAACAATAGAAAGCCACAGAAAAGATCGCACACAAGGTGTTTGAGTAAATGCTCTCAGAATTCTATTACTCTTAAGAATTCACATACAATGGAATAATTTAAAAGTGAGGGGGAGGCTCTCTATTTATAGTTGAGCTCCCCCAAAACTGACAGAAAAGATTAAGTTACATCGACAGGCGAGATCAACCTTATCCCTTAATTTTAGGGATTTACAAGATATGCCATATCAAATCTAATTTAATCTTTACAAGATATGATTCCCATCAATCTTCTAAGATTAGTTACCATAATAGCCTAAGTTGCCATTTCGTCATTATCTGGCCAACCAGGCTTCAATCTAATAGGCTTCTCAAAAAGTTTCTTAAATTGGGTCAGTTCTCATGGGCTAAATGATCCCCATATTATCGACAGACCTCTATGAGGCGTATCTTGTGCCATGGTCATGAGCTTTGCACTTTGACCTGTGACATTCTTCCACACCCATTCTCACAACGCCTTCGTTACGATTTCCGAATGGCACTAACTTGATTCACCTCGGATCCCTCTCGTTGCCTTGGCTTTTTCTTTCTATTGGAACTTTTACCTCAACTTCTATCGTTTCTTAACTTGAACCGTAGCACTTATTGGTACATCTCGTTGCCAAGAAGTCCCCGCTCTAAATTGGCCCAATTTTGACTTGTTCCCTTTTGAATTGCCTTAATTCTCACACCTTGACTTCATATTGCCCATAGTCCCTTAGCCTTTCTGCTTATGAACTTTGAAAGGGCTCTTACGACCTTGCCAAGCCAACAAATCAGAATTCAAAACACTATCAAAGTGTTCGTAATGTACCTTACTCGCAGCATTTACTCATCCTGACTATTTCTGCATCACTTCTTTTTCCTCAAAGCTCGATGCACAACCCACATTTCCCAAAGGTGTCGGCTCCACAGTCGAATATGCAGGCTTCATATCGATCTCTTGCGCTACTAACACTTTCGAAAGGGCTTTCGTAGCATCCTACTCTATCGAGTCAATGTTCCTCCCATATGAAATATCCTCACCTAGTTAGATTGATGACAACACCTTTGTCCCAACCTTCATATCTTGATACACTGGAACAATAATATTTGATAACGGGCCGGTGACAATATGAACTCCATCGCCCCATGGAAACAAAACTACTTGAATCCTATCAAGGAAGTTTAAGCCAAGCACATAATCGTAATCATCTAATTGGATTACCTGAAATTTTTCCTTACCCTTCCATGCACCGATTTGTAGTTCCACATCATGAACTACTCCCATAGTTGGGGCCTTGTCAGAATTTACTGTCTTGATATTCCTATTCAGTTTCTTAATCGAGAGACCAAGTTTCTTCGTAGCCTTCTCTAATACGAACTAGTTCAATGCTCCCGTATCAACAAGAGCCCTCCTCTTTTGACCTGTAATGTTGATGTCAACGAACATCAACCCTTCCTTACCATTCCTTTTATTTGGAATGAGAATCATCATTCCTCTTGATAGCCGAAAACAAAGATACCTTTGGGCAGTCTCTTTTCATATGTGGTCCCTTATAGAAGTAGCATCTTAACTTTCCCCTCTTCTCTTTCAGGCTACTAGGTCTCCACTTCCCATTTTTTGATTTCCTATTACCACCACCGCTGCTACTACCGCTGCCATAATAGCTATGTCCCTTTTCATCTTTTCACAATACCAACCATTACCCCTCCTATTGGGCTTGGAAGATTCAAACCTGTTTCTTCTTGGAACAAGTTCCACTAGGGACTCTGTCACCATCATGGCATCGATAAGTTCCTGAACTCCTCAATGTTGCAATTTTTTCTTCGCCCATGATTTCAACGCATCTGTAAAAGAGAAAAATGCTTCCTTCTTCCTCAAATCAGAAATTTAGAGCATAAGTTCACTGAAGTCCCGCATATACTCTCTAACCATGCCTCGTTGCATAAGCCACTGCAACTTTGCTCGAGCTTTATTCTCAGCATACTCAGGGTAAAAAATATGTTTTAAACTCCTTTTGGAACTCCTCCCAAGTTCCAATACCGGTCCCACAACGTCTCACATCAGTGGACCTACATCGCCACTATTATTAAGCAATTCAGTAAAATACATAACAACAATATTTACCTTTGTGGCATCATCCTCGATGTTTATCACACGGAAGTATTGCTCCACGGCCAAAAGAAAGTTGTCCACTTTACTTGCGGACCTTGCCCCTTTAAACACTTTCGATTTGGGCACATAAATTGCTTGTTGCTTTAGCTTCAAAGTCAACATTCCATTACTTATGCCAGCCTTAAAAATCTTGAGCTCCCCTTTAAGCTCATTGATCTCTTCCTTCAAAGTTTTCATTATAGCCTCGAGAGCATCGTCCTTCCCAGTGAACTTATTCTCCAAGGAACCGATAGTACCCCATAAATATTCCCTAAGCTGCTCATTCATCGTTTGCAACCCATCAATGAGTCTATCATTGACATCGTCGATCCTCTCCTTGACGTTCCTCATGGACTCCTCAAGAGTGATGACTCGATCCTCCAAAGCTAAAAAGAAGTCCTTGGGTCTCTATTACCTCATTCTGACCAACAACTTCTTTCGACATCCCAACAGTGCCTTCGAACCAATAGCTCTGATACCACTTGTCATGGGGCTAGATCTTTCATCTCGTGATCTGTGAGGTCTTAGGCGATCTGTTTGTCCAAACTCGCCTAATTCAACCTTTTCTCAAGTGAGGATTCCTTAAGAACTCCTCCAAGGCACCAATTGTATAGCGAAAGCAAACTTATGCTAAAAGAAGCAACAAAGAACAATAAAAAGCCACAGAAAAGATCGCACACAAGGTGTTTGAGTGACTGCTCTCAGAATTCTATTACTCTTAAGAATTCATGTGACATCCCTAAATTGACCCTAGTCGGAAAGTGGTTTCGGGACCACTAAATCGAGTCATAATAATAATTAACCATCATAATTGATGCTCATTATATGCATATATGCATGTGTGAAAATTTCATGTTTGGATTTTGTTAATTGTAAGTGAATTTTTATCAAATAGGACTTATGTGAGAAAATTTAGAAATGTGCTAGGCAAATGTAAGGTGGCCTATTAATACATGTGGGAAAGTGTTGTCCTTGCATGTCAAATTAGCCAAAATGAAGCATGATGGCCGGCCATGCTATGAGTGGAAACATGTTGCCAACATGTTTAGTTAGTGGATTATGTAGAAAGAATAAAGAAATGGAAAAAAGAAAGAAAGAGAATATGAAGAAAAACAAAGAAAAGGAAAAAAAAAGTGTTCATTCTCTCATTTTCTCCTTGCTTGGCCGAATGTACTAAGAAGAAAGGGGGGGGAAAGCTTGAGAAAATCAGCCATGGGAGTTTGCTAGACTAAGGTATGTTGATGTTATCCATGAGATTCATGCATGTTTTTAGTTGATAGTTTGAGTTCCACCTAACCCATGGTCTAAACCTTTACCATGAAATGGGGATGATATTCGGCCATGGGTGTTGTCTTCTTGGTATCATTGATGTTTGAGGTTTGATGTTGTGGTGGTGAGGCTTGAAGATGAGTTAAGTTTCGGCTAAGGTGGGTTTGTGTGGATGTCATTTGCATGCTAAGTGTCAAGCTTTGTAATGATATATGTGTATGGTGTCTTTGATGTTGTGAATGGAAGTAGAAGAAAAGTAAAAGAAATTTATGTAGAAATGTGATGTATGTGGATTCATAGGATGTTACAAATAGGTGTGAAGCTATGCTAGAAGAGAAAAGAAATTCGGCCAAGTGTTCATGGGAGGAAAACTAAGTGTTTGAAAGAATAAAAAAATGATGCCATAATTGATAGTATAGGTATTCGGCCATTTAATCAAGTGTGTAGGTGATGTTACATCAATTTTAGCACATTCGGCTATAGATAGGCATATTGATAATCTCATTTAGACAATTAGACATAAAAGGGTGGTAATGAGGTTGAAAATTGTTGAATGGCTAGTTGGGTAATGAATGAAGCATTCGCCATATGGGGTAAAAATGAGTCATATGCTCATGAGATAAAATTTTGTGAATTGATGTATTAATGATGATAGTATAGTTGATGTCATGTATATATGTATAAATATTTGGCAAGACGGTTAAACTAGTTAATTTATTGACTAAGCTCAAGAAGCTCGAGGTGGAGAAACAAGCAAAGGCAAAGGAAAGAACATCGAGTAGCCGAGTTGGAACCATTTTGCCCAACACAAGGTAAGTCATTAAGCACATATGTTTGATATTGCTTAAATGATTGTAAAATCTATGCAATTGTATTTAATGGGATGCTATATATATATATATAAATGAAATTGTATGTGTATGGAGTGATGACAATTGTTGAATGTAAAAGAAATAGTGAAATGTGTAGAAAGTTTGCTTTCGGCACTAAGTGTCTTGAACAATACGTGTGTACGGTGATGAGATTGGCACTAAGTGTGCATGCTGGAAATATATGGCACTAAGTGTGCATGCTGGAAAAATACTGACCGGGTGTGCGAGCTCGAAGGGTATGGCACTATGTGTGCGGGCTTAAATTATGTGGCACTAAGTGTGCGAAATCGAGTATTAAGCACGTGTGTGCGTACTCTATATATATGGAGGTGTGTCTCCATCGAGTTGAGTATGAACAGCGGATCGGGTAAGTACCTCGAGCTCATGACGAATAGAAAATACGTTCATGCTCGGGGTTGAATTTGGTAAGCCTTAAATCTATGTGATGATTGAAATTGTATGATTGTGGTGGAAATGAGTTAGTGTGTGAAAATGCTTCAAATATCTTGTTGTGTAGAATATGAAATGTGGATGTATGACTTGGTATGAGATTGGACCAAAAGGTCCGAGGAATTATGGTATAGATTCGATATGGATGAGTACCTAGCCTCGTTTATTGTTCATGTTGTAGTAACTTTATCAGTGGATTGATGAATGCTTATGACTTACTGAGTTATAAACTCACTCGGTGTTTTCTTGTCACCCATTTTAGGTCTCTCGGACTCGTATTGTTTTTGTGATCGGAACCGTCGTTGAAGTCATCACACCGGCTGAAATATTTTGGTATTGTCTTCGTTGTTGAAGAACATTTGGCATGTATAGGCTATTATATTTTGTTGAACTGTGGTTGTAAACTTTAAGCCATGTGAAAATGGCCTATGTGGTCGCCGAGTGGGATGCTAGAACCTATAGCCACGAGTCTTAGAAACTTTAATTTTGATAAGGTGGCCATAATTTGTGTCATGTATGATGGATGATTAAGGCCAAGGAAAGATTCATGAAATTGGCATAGTTCATCGCAGTAACTGTTGCGGACAGCAGCAGTGAGATGAGATTGAAAAATCACTAAAAATAGTAGAAGTAGAATTAAATAGTGAGTAAATTATGAAATTGAACCTTGATGAATCTATTTTTATATGGATGAAACGAAACGACCATATGAGCAGTATACTGAGAAATATTAAAGTTCTCGTGAGACAGGGCCAGAACGGTTTCTGGGTCCCCTGTCACGACTTTGAAAATTTACCATAAATTATCCAGAAACAATTAGAAGTCATGCCTTATATGAATAGATTCCCCTTTGAGTCTAGTTTCATTAGAAACAAACGGCATGAGCATTAGAGCTCTGTACGAGATGATATTCAAGTTGTAACGTACGAAGGTCAGTGTAGTCGACCCCTGTAACATGGGTGAATTTAACTAATAAACTGTACCAATTGGCCTGACCAAAAATTCTAGAAATAAATCCATGGATGGATATATGAGTCTAAATTCAGGGAAAATTTACAGAATCAGTTTCCGAGTTTTGGAACTCGAGATATGATTTTTAAAGCGACAGTGATGCAGTTTTCCAGCCTGTCTGGAAATGCCAAATTGGTTGGTACCTTGAGAGGATTTGGCCCGTTAACCCCTCGTGTCCGACACCGGCGACGGTCACGGGTTCGGGGTGTTACAATTCACATACAATGGAATAATTTACAAGTGAGGGGGAGGCTCTCTATTTATAGTTGAGCTCCCCCGAAATCGACGGACAAGATTAAGTTATATCGACTGACGAGATCGACCATATCCCTCGATTTTATAGATTTACAAGATATGCCATATCAAATCTAATCTAATCTTTACAAAATATGATTCCTATCAGTCTTCTAAGATTAGTTTCCATAATAGCCTAAGTTTCCATATCCTCATTATCGGGCCAACCAAGATTCAATTTGACAGGCTTCTCCAACAGTTCCTTGAATCGGGTCAGTTCTCGTGAGCTAAATGATCCCCATCTTATCGATAGACCTCTATAGGGCGTGTCTTGTGCCATGGTCATGGGTTTTGCACTTTGACCTGTGACACTAGGGTGTACTACCCTTTCAAGGATACCTTTGATTTCACAATTCACTCTTTCAACTTACCTATTAGACTGGGGGTGATAGGCAGTAGCAATCTTGTGCTTCACATCATATTTGTCAAGCAACCACTTAAGTCATTTGTTCACAAAGTGGGAACCTTCATCACTAATAATAGCTCTTGGTGTCCTAAATCGTGTAAACACATGCTTATGTAGGAATCACATGACTACTTTAGCATTATTTGTAGGGTATGCTTCAGCTTCAATCCAATTTTATACATAGTCCACAGCAACTAAGACGTTTTTGTTCCCATACGAAAAAGGAGTGGGCCTAAGAAGTAATGTCCCATACGTTGAATAATTTAATCTCCAAAATGTTTTTCAACGGCATCTCATTCCTCCTTGATATATTTTAGATCCTTTGGCATTTATCACATTTCTTCACATAAGCATAAGCATTTTTAAATAGTGTAAGCCAAAAGAAACTTGCTTGCAAAATTTTTGCTGCAGTACATGAACCACCAAAGTGTCCCCCACTTGGAGATTAATGGCAATGATACAAGATCTTAGCAATCTCACTTTTAGCTACACACTTTCAGATTATATTATCTGCACACAGTTTAAAAAAAATGGATCCTCCCAAAAATAATACCGATTATCATGAAGGAAATTTTTTCTTTGTTGGTATGTCATTTCTCGAGGAATTATTCCACATGCAAGATAATTGGAAAAACCAGCAAACCAAGGTGTTTCATGAATTCGACTTACCTCAAATAAGTGTTCATCTGGGAAATTCTCATTGATAGGCACACATGATCGAGTTACCTCATCTTGCTCTAACCTCTATAGATGATTAGCTATTTGATTTTCAACACCTATTCTGTCTTGGATCTCAAGGTCAAATTCTTGGAGTAAAAGTATCCAATGAATTAGCCTCGGTTTCGCATCTTTCTTCATGAGCAAGTATTTACTGGCTGCATAGTCGGTAAATACTGTAACTTTTGTACCTATAAGATATGAGTAGAATTTGTTAAAAGCAAAAACTATAGCAAAGGGATCCTTTTCAGTTACCATATAATTTAGTTGGGCTCCTGTCAAAGTTCTACTTGCATAGTAAATAGAGTGAAACACTTTGTTTCTTTTTTGACCCATCACAGCTCCAACAGCATAATCACTTGCATCACACATCAACTCAAAAGGTGAGCTCCAATCAGGTGTAACGATTATTGGGGCTGAGATTAACCATTTTTTTAGATCTTTAAAAGCTTCCAGACATGCTTTGTTGAAATCAAACACTATATCTTTCTCTAACAACAGACACAATAGTTTAGAAATTTTCAAGAAATCTTTGATAAACCTTCGGTAAAAACTGGCATGGCCTAAGAAACTTCTGACTCCTTTCATATTAATTGGGGCCTATAATCTTTCAATTACATCCACCTTTTCTTTATCTACTTCTGTGACAGCCCTAAATTGACCCTAGTCGGAAAGTGGTTTCGTGACCACAAGACCGAGTCATAAAAATAATTAACCATTATATTTGATGCTTATTATATGTATATAGGCATGTGTGAAAATTTCATGTTTGAATTTTGTTAATTGTAAGTGAATTTTGCTAAATAGGACTTGTGTGAGAAAATTTAGAAATGTGCTAGGCAAATGTTAAAGTGGCCTATTGATGCATGCTAGAAAATGTTGTCCTTGCATGTCAAAATACCCAAAACTTGGGATGGTGGCCGGCCATGCTATGGGTAAAAAGGTATTATAAACATGTTATGTTAGTGTTTCATGGGAGGAATGATAAAATAAGGAGCATGGTAATAAAATAATGAAAAGGAAAATGATGAAGAAAAAAAAAGAAAAAGTTCTCATGTTGTTCAACTTGGCCGAATAGAAGAAAGAAAAAGAAGGGAAAGAGCTTGGAGAAAATCGGCTATGGTGGTTCACTAGACTAAGGTATGTTGATGTTGTTCCATGAGATTCATGCATATTTTTAGTTGTTAGCTTGAGTTCTACCTAGCCCATGGTTTAAATCTTTTCTATGAGATGGAGATGATATTCGCCATGGGTGTTGTCTTCTTGATTGGTGTTTGATGTTGTGGTGATGAGGCATGAAGATGAGTTAAGTTTCGCTAAGGTGGACTTGTGTTGATGTCATTTGCATGCTAAGTGTGAAGCTTTGTAATGATACATGTGATGGTGATTGATGACTCTTGGATTTTCTTTTTAGCATTTTTGAGTTAGACATTAAGTTCTTTGTTTAACCCATGACCAAAATTGAAATGGTATGGTGTCTTGATGCATTCGCCATGGTAGGAAGTAGATGAGAATTGGTAGTAAGGTGAAGTGAAAATGTTAGTATTTGATTACTAGTGTATATATGTGTATTAGCCGAGTTTTGAACTTGAAACAAAATGGTATGTCGTCAATACAAGTAACCATATTTGTAGGAAGTATTAAGCATATAATCGGCCTCAACATAGACATGCATATTCGCCACATGAGGTAGATTGGTGTTGCATGTATTCGGTTAGAGGCAAGCATATTGATGCTTTTATCTTGGCTTAGATAATCGGCTAAAAGAGAGTGTGGGCTAATATGTTGAGTTGATTCATGATTTCATATATATGTGACTCTAATGTCTAATGTATATATGGGTTAAGTACCTTGAGTTTCTCTTTTGATGTTCAAATGATTAAATCAATTTATTTGTTAAATTAAGCTCAAGAGCAAAGGGAACTAAATCCGATAAAGGGAAGGAAAAAGTGATCGAATAGTCAGTCGAAATCGTTCGACAACATCCGAGGTAAGTTTTCGAGTAATGAAACTTAGTTTACGATTTGATTAAGTCATGACGATAATCATAACAAATATACGGTGATATAATGATTCTACTTGAATTATATGTTGAGTTAATTAGTCTATACGTATGATGGGTAGCCGTATGTGCATAAAGATCATGTCATAAAGCAAACCAAATCATGTTGTTTGTATGTGGCTATTGAGTAGAAAATGGGAATGCTTAATAATTGACTTGTGTTTGAATTCTAGTTATGAAAATGAAATAAAGATGTGTCATGATTTCTTGATATGTGCATGAATATTCGATGATAACCGGCTAAGTCCCAAAGGCATTTGTGCTCGTGACTAATTTCGGCTAAGTCCCAAGGCATTTGTGCGAAGTTACTAATTCCTGCTAAGTCCCAAGGCATTTGTGCGAACTACTATATCCGGCTAAGTCCCAAGGCATTTGTGTGAACTACTATATCCTGCTAAGTCCCAAGGCATTTGAGCGAGTGGCTATATCCGGTTAAAGCCCAAGGTACTTGGTTTGGGAATAAGCGATCTTGCTGTAATAATTTCAATTAATATGCTCGTAAAATCCCAATGATGAGGTATGTTTCAGATATGCATTGGATTAGTTGATTCCTTTTAAATAGTATTCGCTCAATGATTAATGAGCTTCGGCTTTTGGTTAAGTTGATCTCTTATGTATGAGTATAAGGGCTGGTAATGTGAAGTAGGTATGATTTTGAGAATGTGTGTATATGAAATTATCCGTTTAGTCATATGAATGCTATACTTCAATTGTGCCTAATTTCATTGCTCAAAACTTACTAAGCATTAAATGCTTATTCCGTTTCTTTGATTCTCTGTTTTATAGATTTTGGTTCGTCAGCTATCGGACTCGGGATTGTCAAAGTCGAAGTTGTCCACACTATCAAAGGCCTTTTGGTACTCTTTTAGTTGAACTCTGCTAATGGCATGTATAGGACCGCCCTTGTGTTATTAGTCAAGTACTTTGGCGTTGTATATATTTGGATAGCCATGCGAAAATGGCTTATATATTTTGAGCATAGCGTTATAATCATTTTGTATGTATATGGTTATTGAGAGGTGTGGATATGCTTGGCAATGATTGGCCATTGGAATGGTTAATCATGATCATATTTTGTACTATATATGCTAAAGGGCTAGTTGAATCATGGAAACTATGAAATAGGTAAAGTCTACCTTAAAGGCAGATGCTGACAGCAGCAGTGGTGTAAATTTGAAAAATCAATAAAACTAGTAGGAATGGAATTAAATAGTTAATAAATTATATAATTGAACCTTGATGAATCTACTTTCATATGGAAGAAAGATCATATGAATCGTATTTTAAGAGATATTTAAGTTTTCGTGGAACAGGGCCAGAGCGATTTCTGGATCCCCTGATCTGACTTTGGAAATTCACTATAAATTAACCAGAGATGATTAGAAGTCATGCCATATATTTATAGATTCTTTTTTGAGTCTAGTTTCGTTAGAAACAAACGGAATAAGTATTGAATCCCTGTACAGGAAGATATCTAAGTCGTAATGCATAAAGGTCAGAGTAGTCGAACCCTGTAACAGGGGAGATTTTAACTAATAAACTGTATTAATTGGCTCAACCAAAAATTCTAGAAAAAAAATTGTAGATGGAAATATGAGTCTAGTTTCAGGAAAAATTTACGGAACTGGTTTTCGTGTTTTGGAACTCGAGATATGATTTTTAAGGTGACAAGGACGCAGCTTAGCCACTTTGTCCGGAAATTTTAAATGAACTGTGTTTTACAATGAAATAAGTCCGTAAATACCTCGTGTTCGACTTCGGCAACGGTCTCGGGTACAGGGTGTTACAATTTTATTGGTATCAGAGCTACGGTTTAGTCGATTCTAAGACTACCGTAATACGTTTGGGTCTAGCTATACATGCCATTATGTGATTATTTGATAGTGTGGTGATTTCTGACAATTGAAAATGTGTTTATTTATAGTAATGGATCTCGATCCCAACCGAAGCGGTAGTGATGATCTTGAGAGTGTAGCGCTTTGCTCCGCGCAAGGGACAAATACCGGACTCTTAACCTATTGCTAGTAATCCGAACGATGAAGCTAGACAAGCTTTTTATAGCGTGATGAATGATTGGTTCAACCAATACATTCGAACTAATACGGCTATTCCACAACCTCCATTCTCGACTAATACCACCCCCGCACCTACAATACCTCCGGCAACTGACCAAATAAGGTCAAATAAGCCCCAGTTGACAGAATCCGAAAACATGGGGCTACTGAATTTAAAGCTACGGATAGCGATGATGCCGAGCAAGCTGAATTTTGGTTGGACAACACTATTCAGGTACTCGATGAGCTATCTTGCACACCCGATGAGTGCCTAAAGTGTACTATCTCCTTGCTACGTGATTCTGCCTACTATTGGTGGAATACGTTGACCTTTGTTGTGCCCAGAGAGCAAGTAACTTGGGAGTTTTTCCAAACCGAGTTTCAGAAAAAGTATATCAGTCAGAGATTCATGGATCAAAAACGGAAGGAATTTCTTGAAGTTAAACAAGGTTCCATGTCGGTTACCGACTATGAACGAAAATTTGTGAGGCTTAGCCGGTATGCACGAGAATGCATTTCTTCAGAAGCTGTGATGTGTAAACGTTTCAAAGATGGACTGAATGATGATATAAAGCTGTATGTTGGCATTTTAGAAATCTGAAAATTTGTGGTACTTGTCGAGCGAGCTTGCAAAGCCGAGGAGCTCAATAAGGAGAAAAGGAAAGCTGATATGGGAGCAAAGGAGTTTCTTAAGAGATCTTCGGGAAAGCCCTTCCAACAGTCATCGAAGAAATTTAGAGATGACTTAGGCCGGTCTAGAGACACTTCGGGTTTTTCTAGACGAGATCGCGACCGACCCCCTGTGAGTACACGAGTCACTTCAGTCGCCAGTGTTGGAAACGATCATCGAGACAGAACGGAGTGCCAGTATTGTGGTAAATGGCATTCGGGGAGTTGTAGATTCCATGACCGCTCCTGTTACAAGTGCAGATCGGCTGACCACTTTATTAAAGATTGCCCAAGATTGTCCGAATGAACGTAAATCGAGTGGGAAACCCGGTGCTACTATCGCTCGGGGTAGACCATCTAGAAATACGGCAATGCTAGTGGTGGTCGAGAGGATCTAGAGATGCTACAACTAGATCTCGAGGCTCGTGCTCTCGCTAGAGCTTATGCTATACGCCAGACGCGAGGATGCTTCCTCGCCAGATGTTATTACCGTACTTTTACTCTCTTTGATACTAATGTGATTGCTTTGATTGACCCCGGTTCTACTCATTCTTATATATGTGAAACCTTAGCATCCAAAGAAGACTCTACCGTTGAGTCTCATCGAGTTTGTAATTCGGTGTCAAATCCTTTGGGTCGTTATGCTTGTCGACAAACCGTGCAAGAAATGTCCCTAATAATCCGAGGTTCCTATTTTCCACCGATTTGATGCTTTTACCGCTTGACGAATTTGATGTTATCCTCGGTATGGATTGGTTGATCAGACATGATGCAATTGTAAATTGCAAAAGAAAACCATCGATTTAAGGTGTGTAAATAACGAGATAATCCGAGTTGAGTCTCTTCGACTTGAATAGGTTGCCACCGTAATATCATCGATGTTGGATCGTAAATATGTAAGAAAGGGTGTGAAGCATACCTTGCATATGTACTTGATGACAAAGAGTTAGAAAAGAAGCTCGAATCTGCGCTGGTTTGTGAATATCTGGATGTTTTTCCCAAGAATTACCGGTTTACCACCGATCGGAGGTAGAGTTTGGTATTGAGCTTATACCGGACTACACCGATTTCGATAGCTCCGTATCGTATGGCACTAATGTAATTAAAGGAATTGAAAGCTCAGTTGCAAGAGTTGACGGATAGAGGTTTCGCCGACCAAGTTTCTCACATTGGGGTGTACCAAGATTGTTTGTGAAAAAGAAGGACGGAACCATGAGGTTGTGCATCGACTATCGTCACCGAATAAGGTGACAATAAAGAATAAATATCCGATACCGCGCATTGACAATTTGTTTGATCAACTAAAGGAGCCTCGGTGTTTTCAAAGATAGATTTGAGATCGGGTTATTATCGATTCATGAATTCGAGATTCGGATATACCCAAAACAGACTTTCGAATCGAGATACGGTCACTATGAGTTCTTAGTTATGCCGCTTGGGCTCACTAATGCCCTCGCGGTATTTATGGATCTAATGAATCGGTCTTTAGACGATTCGGACCGGTTTGTAGTTGTGTTTATTGATGACATCTTGGTCTACTCAAGAGATAAAACCGAGCATGCCGAGCACCGAGATTAGTGTTGCGATTTTACGAGATAAGCGGTTATATGCTAAGTTCAAGAAGTGTGAGTTCGGTTAGAGAGGTGAGCTTCTTGGGTCATGTGGTATCCGTGATCGAGTATTCGAGTTGATCCGAGCAAAATTTCAGCCAGATTTAACTGGAAGCCTCAGAAATATTATCGAGGTTCGAGCTTTTGGGACTTCTTGGTTATTACCGACGGTTTGTAAAAGGTTTCTCGATGATAGCCACACCAATGACAAAACTACTTCGTAAAGATGTTAAGTTTGAATGGACGAAAAAGTGTTAGAAAAGTTTCGATCAATTGAAAACTCATTTGACTAAGCTCCAAGATTAGTGCAGCCCGAATCGTGCAAGGAGTTCGTCATTTACGTGATGCATCCTTACTCGGGTTGGGTTGTGTATTGATGCAAGAAGGTCGAGTTGTAGCTTATGCGCCGAGGCAATCAAGGCACATGAGAAAAATTATCCAACCCATGATCTCGAATCTGGCCGCCATCGTATTCGCTTTGAAAATATGGCGACATTACTTATTTGGTGAGAAGTGCCATGTATATTCGGATCACAAAAGTCTCAAATATTTGATGACTCAAAGAGACTTGAATCTGCGACAAAGACGTTGGCTTGAGTTGTTAAAAGATTATGAGCTTGTCATTGACTATCACCCGGGAAAGGCTAATGTGGTTGCGGATGCTTTGAGTCGTAAATCACTGTTTGATTTACGAACAATGAATGTACACTTGTCTGTTCTATCCGACAATGTGTTAGTAGCAGAATTAAAGGCTAGACCATTGTTGATTCATCAAATTCGTGAAGCTCAGAAAGTCGATGATGAATTGGTTGCAAACGGGCTAAATGTGTTTTGATAGGAATCGAGTTTCAAATTGATGACGATGATTGTTTGAGGTTCAGAAGTCGTTTGTGTGTTCCAAGAAATTCAGAACTTATTTCGATGATTCTGAACGAAACTCATAGTAGCCGAATGTCAATTCACCCGGGGAGCACGAAAATGTACAACGATCTGAGACGTCAGTTTTGGTGGCATGGTATGAGACGAGACATTTCTGATTTTGTTTTGAAGTGTTTAATATACCAACAAGTGAAAACAGAACATCAAGTGCCTACGGGTTTACTCCAGCCGATCATGATACCTGAATGGAAATGGGATCGAGTCACGATGGATTTTGTGTCTGGGTTGCCATTGTCGACAAGTAAGAAAGATGTGATTTGGGTTGTTGTTGATAGACTGACTAAGTCGGCTCATTTTATTCCCGTACGTACGGATTATTCACTGGATAAACTAGCTGAATTGTATGTTTCTCAGATTGTGAGATTACACGGGGTACCCATTTCTATTGTGTCGGATAGAGATCCGAGATTCACCTCGCGATTTTGGAAGAAATTGCAAGAAGCTTTGGGTACCAAGTTGCATTTTAGCACCGCTTTTCATCCCCAAACCGATGGTCAATCCGAGCGGATAATTCAGATACTCGAGGATATGTTGAGATGCTGCATCTTTGAGTTTAGTGGTTCATGGGAACGGTATCTACCTTTGATTGAGTTCGCCACAATAATAGTTTTCAACACGCATTAAGATGGCGCCTTACGAGGCTTTGTACGGTCAAAATGCCGACACCATTATTTTGGACCGAGCTCGGTGAAACTAAAATTTTCGAGTTGATTTCATTAAAGATGCCGAGCGTAAAGTAAAATAATTTTGAAAGTCCAAGGCAAGATCGATCATTAGAAGTCGTACGCGGATTTGAAATGAAAGATTTGAAACGAAAGGACATTGAGTATCAGGTGGGAGATAAAGTGTTTCTTAAAGTTTCACCTTGGAAAAAGATACTCAGATTTGGGTGTAGCCTTATGAAATATCCGAACGAGTTGGTCCAGTTGTGTATAGATTGATTTTGCCCCCTGAACTTGAAAAGATTCACGACGTCTTTCATGTTTCGATGCTTCGACGTTATAGATCTGATCCATCGCACATAATTAATCCATCAGAGGCTGAAATTCAACCCGATATGAGTTATGAAGAAGAACCGATTCGTATCCTGGCCCGTGAAGTGAAAGAGTTACGAAACAAAAAGGTTCCTTTAGTAAAAGTGTTATGGCTCAAACACGAGATGGAAGAAGCTACTTGGGAGACTGACAACTCTATGAAAGAACGATACCTAAACCTATTTACCGGTAAGATTTTTGGGGACGAAAATTTCTTAAGTGGGGGAGAGTTGTGACAACCCTAAATTGACCCTAGTCGAAAAGTGGTTTCAGGACCACAAGACCGAGTCATAAAAATAATTAACCATTATATTTGATGTTTATTATATGTATATAGGCATGTGTGAAAATTTCATGTTTGAATTTTGTTAATTGTAAGTGAATTTTGCTAAATAGGACTTGTGTGAGAAAATTTAGAAATGTGCTAGGCAAATGTTAAAGTGGCCTATTGATGCATGCTAGAAAATGTTGTCCTTGCATGTCAAAATACCCAAAACTTGGGATGGTGGCCGGCCATGCTATGGGTAAAAAGGTATTATAAACATGTTATGTTAGTGTTTCATGGGAGGAATGATAAAATAAGGAGCATGGTAATAAAATAATGAAAAGGAAAATGATGAAGAAAAAAAAAGAAGAAAAGTTCTCATGTTGTTCAACTTGGCCGAATAGAAGAAAGAAAAAGAAGGGAAAGAGCTTGGAGAAAATCGGCTATGGTGGTTCACTAGACTAAGGTATGTTGATGTTGTTCCATGAGATTCATGCATATTTTTAGTTGTTAGCTTGAGTTCTACCTAGCCCTTGGTTTAAATCTTTGCTATGAGATGGAGATGATATTCAGCCATGGGTGTTGTCTTCTTGATTGGTGTTTGATGTTATGGTGATGAGGCATGAAGATGAGTTAAGTTTCGGCTAAGGTGGACTTGTGTTGATGTCATTTGCATGCTAAGTGTGAAGCTTTGTAATGATACATGTGATGGTGATTGATGACTCTTGGATTTTCTTTTTAGCATTTTTGAGTTAGACATTAAGTTCTTTGTTTAACCCATGACAAAAATTGAAATGGTATGGTGTCTTGATGCATTCGGCCATGGTAGGAAGTAGATGAGAATTGGTAGTAAGGTGAAGTGCAAATGTTAGTATCTGGTTACTAGTGTATATATGTGTATTAGCCGAGTTTTGAACTTGAAACAAAATGGTATGTAGTCAATACAAGTAACCATATTTGTAGGAAGTATTAAGCATATAATCGGCCTCAACATAGACATGCATATTCGGCCACATGAGGTAGATTGGTGTTGCATGTATTCGGTTAGAGGCAAGCATATTGATGCTTTTATCTTGGCTTAGATAATCGGCTAAAAGAGAGTGTGGGCTAATATGTTGAGTTGATTCATGATTTCATATATATGTGACTTTAATGTCTAATGTATATATGGGTTAAGTACCTTGAGTTTCTCTTTTGATGTTCAAATGATTAAATCAATTTATTTGTTAAATTAAGCTCAAGAGCAAAGGGAACTAAATCCGATAAAGGGAAGGAAAAAGTGATCGAATAGTCAGTCGAAATCATTCGACAACATCCGAGGTAAGTTTTCGAGTAATGAAACTTAGTTTACGATTTGATTAAGTCATGACGATAATCATAACAAATATACTGGTGATATAATGATTCTACTTGAATTATATGTTGAGTTAATTAGTCTATACGTATGATGGGTAGCCGTATGTGCATAGAGATCATGTCATAAAGCAAACCAAATCATGTCTGTTTGTATGTGGCTATTGAGCCGAAAATGGGAATGCTTAATAATTGACTTGTGTTTGAATTCTAGTTATGAAAATGAAATAAAGATGTGTCATGATTTATCGATATGTGCATGAATATTCGGATGATAACCGCTAAGTCCCAAGGCATTTGTGCTCGTGACTAATTCCTGCTAAGTCCCAAGGCATTTGTGCGAAGTTACTATATCCTGCTAAGTCCCAAGGCATTTGTGCGAACTACTATATCCTGCTAAGTCCCAAGGCATTTGAGCGAGTGGCTATATCAGGTTAAAGCCCGAAGGTACTTGGTTTGGGAATGAGCGATCTTGCTGTAATAATTTCAATTAATATGCTCGTAAAATCCCAATGATGAGGTATGTTTCAGATATGCATTGGATTAGTTGATTCCTTTTAAATAGTATTCGCCAATGATTAATGAGCTTTCGCTTTTAGTTAAGTTGATCTCTTATGTATGAGTATAAGGGTTGGTAATGTGAAGTAGGTATGATTTTGAGAATGTGTGTATATGAAATTATCTGCTTAGTCATATGAATGCTATACTTCAATTGTGCCTAATTTCATTGCTCAAAACTTACTAAGCATTAAATGCTTATTCCGCTTTCTTTGATTCTCTGCTTTATAGATTTTGGTTCGTCACCATCGGACTCGGATTGTCAAAGTCAAGTCATCCACACTATCAAAGCCCTTTTGGTACTCTTTTAGTTGAACTCGCTAATGGCATGTATAGGACCGCCTTGTGTTATTAGTCAAGTACTTTGGCGTTGTATATATTTGGATAGCCATGCTAAAATGGCTTATATATTTTGAGCATAGTGTTATAATCATTTTGTATGTATATGGTTATTGAGAGGTGTGGATATGCTTGGCAATGATTGGCCATTGGAATGGTTAATCATGATCATATTTTGTACTATATATGCTAAAGGGCTAGTTGAATCATGGAAACTATGAAATAGGTAAAGTCTACCTTAAAGGCGATGCTTGACAAAGAAGAAGGGTGTAAATTTGAAAAATCACTAAAATAGTAGGAATGGAATTAAATAGTGAATAAATTATGTAATCGAACCTTGATGAATATAATTTCATATGGAAGAAACGAAACAATCATATGAGTCGTATTCTAAGAGATATTTAATTTTTCGTGGAATAGGGCTAGAGCAATTTCTGGATCCCCTGATCTGACTTTGGAAAATCAATATAAATTAACTAGAGATAATTAGAAGTCATGCCATATATTTATAGATTCCTTTTTGAGTCTAGTTTCGTTAGAAACAAACGGCATAAGTATTGAAGCCCTGTACAGGAAAATATCTAAGTCGTAATGCATAAAGGTCAGAGTAGTCGAACCCTGTAACAGGGGAGACTTTAACTAATAAAATGTACTAATTGGCCCGACCAAAAATTCTAGAAAAAAATTGTAGATGGACATATGAGTCTAGTTTCAGGAAAAATTTACGGAACTTGGTTTCGAGTTTTGGAACTCGAGATATGATTTTAAGGTGACAAGGACGCAGTTAGCCACTTTGTCCGAAATTTTAAATGAACTGTGTTTTACAATGAAATAAGTCCGTAAATACCTCGTGTTCGACTCCGGCAACGGTCTCGGGTACGGGGTGTTACAACTTCAATTCCTCTCTTTGAGATTTTATGCCCTAAGGCAATCATTTCCTTAACCATAAAATGGCAATTTTCTTAATTAAGGACAGAATTCATCTCTTCGCATCTCTTCAGTACCTTAGCCAAATTACTCAAACAAATATCATAAGTGTTACCAAAAATAGAAAAATCACCCATGAAAACCTCAACAAAATTTTCAACCATATCAGTGAATATTGCCATCTTGCATCGTTGAAATGTTGCAGGTGTATTGCATAAACCAAAAGGCATTCGCCTAAAAGTAAACGTACCGTATGGACAAGTAAAGGTTGTTTTATGTTGGTCCTCCAAAGCTATAACTATTTGGTTATATCCCGAATAGCTATCTAAAAAAAATAGAATTCATTACCTGTCAATCGATCTAACATCTGATCCATAAAAGGCAATGAAAAATGGTCCTTCCGAGTGGCTTTATTCAACTTCCTGTAATCAATACAAATTCTCCAACCAATAATAGTTCTTATTGGAATCAACCCGTTATGCTCATTTTCAACAATTGTGATTCCACCTTTCTTCGGCAAACAATGCACCGGACTTACCCACGAACTATCTGAAATAGGATAGATGATTCCTGCATCTAACCATTTGATCACTTCCTTTCTCACAACTTCTTTCATAATAGGATTGAGCCTTTTTTTTCCCATCAACTCAAGCTCTTTCACCTTCTTCTAAAATAATTTTATGCATGCAAAAGGAATAACTTATACCTTAAAAATCAGCTATGGTCCAACCAATTGCTTTCTTAAATTTCTTTACAACAGCAATTAGTTGCTCCTCTTGATCTTTCATCAATTCTACTGAAATAATCACAAGTAAAGTGGAATAGTCACCTAAATAAACATATTTCAAATAAGAAGGAAATACCTTTAGTTCGAGTTTAGGTGGCTATTCAATTGGCAACTTGGGTTGCACAAATTCTTTAACTTCTAACTCTAACGGTTCAAACTATGTGGATTGAATAAAATTTCTTGGATTGGCTTCCATCAAAGCCATGTTTTCTTCACCTTCTTCATCCTCCAAAGGTTTAATATCTAAGGTTTTCTCCAATTGATCTTCTTCAAAATTTCTTTCCATAGAAACCAAGGTTTCTATCTCTTCCATAACTGAACACTCTTTTGTTGGATCGGGAAATTTCATCGCTTTAAAAATGTTAAAGGTTAAATGATTGTCTTGAACTCGTATGGTGAGTTCACCTTTCTGCACATCAATTCACATTCTTTTTGAGGCTAAGAAAGGTCTCCCAAGGATGATCAACACTTCCTTAACTACTTTAGAATCTAAGATAATAAAATTAGAAGGAAAAATAAATTTATCAACTCTTACCAAAACATCCTCGATCTTTCCCTTGGGATATGCTAAAGATCTATCCGTTAGCTGAAGCGTCACTGTTGTAGGTCTTACTTCACCTATCCCTAGCATTTCAAAAATAGACTTAGGCATCAAAATGATACTCGCTCCTAAATCACACAAGGCTTTACCACAATAAAATTCACCAATGTTTCAGGGCATAGTAAAGCTTCCTGGGTCTTTCAATTTCAGTGGCAGTTTGTTCTGTAACAACTCACTGCATCTTTTGTGAAGGCAACAATCTCATACTCACTCAGTCATTTCTTATTGGATAGTATATCCTTTATAAACTTCACATAATTTGACATTTGTTCTAAAGCCTCCAGCAATAAAATATTGATGTCTAACTACTTTAGAACATCCAAAAACTTCTTGAATTGCACCTCTTGTTTCTGTTTGTGTTGCTGCAATCTTTGCAGATATGGAGGTGATGGAACTTTCGGTTAAATCATATAACTTTTCTGATTAGGTAAATCTGCATCTAAAGAAGATGTTAAAGTATCTGAATTCACTAAGTTAGGATTTTCCTTGTCAGTCTTTACAGATTCTGACTCTTTTGGTGTAGGAATTTCAACAGCTGGTTGATTCTTCTCAACAGGATTATCTTAGACATCAATTAATCGGTGTTCCAAAATTTTACCACTTCGTAATGCCACTACCTTGATATGTTCTTTACCCAAATTTCTTGGATTCTCAATATTGCTTGGCAAGGTTCCTTGCGGTCTATTACGAAGCTCCGTAGCTAATTGACCCATTTGGCTTTCTAAATTTTTCAATGTTGCTGCTTGGTTTTGGATCAAAGTGTCATCCTTTACCATGTACGCTTTCAGCAAGTTCTCCAAACTATTTGATGCCTCAGCTTGAAGTGGTTTTGGAGCTTGCTAATTAAACCGTTGAGATTGGTTGGGTCTATGCTGTAATAAGTTGTTGTTCGATCCATTTCCTTGGTTGCTCCTAGGAAAATTAGGATGATTACACTATGAAGGATTGTAAAAGTTGGACTGGGGTCCTTATCCACTCTTATTTGATGTTGGTTCCCTACATAGTACACTGACTCGGGATTTGATGGACAATTCTCAAAAGAATGACCTTCCCCATGATACATACAGGAAACTAGAATGACCTTCCCCACGATACACACAGGAAACTACTTTAAACGAACTTGGTGGCTGAGCTGCAAAATTATTAGCACTATTAGCAGTAAACTGTTTTAACATAGAGGAAATAGATGATACCTAAGCTAATAACGGACTGAAGGCATCGACTTCATGAACTCCAGCTACACGTCTTCCTGAAGTTGTTCGATTTATTGGCCATTGATAGTTATTACTCGCAATCCTCTTAATGATCTCATAAGCCTCATTATAAGACTTAAATAAAATTGCACCATTCGCAGAAGCATCTACCATCAATCTTGTATGTGCATTGAGACCATTATATAATGTCTCCAATTGGATACAATGAGGAATCCCATGATGAAGACACTTACGAAGTAACTCCTTGAATCGCTTCCAAGCCTCATATAAAGACTCGTCATCCAATTGTTGGAAAGTTGTGATCTTGTTCCTCAACTTCACTTTTTTGCTAGGCAGAAATACTTAACCAAAAATCTCTCTGCTAATTCTTGCCATGTGGATATGGAACTGTGGCAATGAATTGAGCCATGCTCGTGCTCGATCTCGCAACAAGTATGGAAACAACTTTAACCTCAATGCGTCTTCAGTCACACTGGCTATCTTAAATGAATCACTCACCTCCATAAACAATTGAATGTGGAGATGTGGATCTTTCATGGGCATACCACTAAATTGGCCACCATTTGGAGCATCTGAAACATCACTGATTTCAATTCAAATTGGGTTGCCTCAATAACTGACCTTCTAATTCCTGAATTTAACTCACTGAAAAGTGGCACAGCATATTGTCTGATGCATCAATCCCTATCATTGGTAATAAGTATGGGATTTCGTACACGGTCAGCTTCATTAATTTGTTCTTGATTCTGATTTCCAAGGTCCATCTCGACTTGTCTTTGAGTTTTTCGTTCACGTCTTCTTTGTCTAAAAGTTCACTCAATTTTAGGGTCTACAGGGAGTAAATCGATAATCTTATCTATGCTCATAAACATTTGAAAAGAAAATTGCAAAATTAAAAAGAATAAGTTAGTAACGTTAGACATAAACCAAATTGGAAGTAAATAATTTCACAAAAAAATGACTATGGCAACAATTAACAATCCCTGGCAATGACGCCAAAAACTTGTAACGCGTAAGTTTGTGCGAGTGTACACTGCCGTTATCAAGTAATAAGTAAGTATCGAGTTATCGTCTCCACAGGGATTGTATTTGTGTTAAATCACTTAATTGTAAAATTATATTAACAACTTGGTAGATAAAAACACAATATGATTGAGAAGTGATGATTAAAATTAAATATATTAAACTAAATGCAATTATCCCCAATGCAAATTATCCTAAATATGCAAACTATATGAATGAAACAGATTTTAGAAAAATTAAACACAATTTGCAACAATTATAACATAAATAAACTAGGATAATTACTTTAATTAAACTCATGCTTAATAACATTCAGAAAAACATTCTATGGCAACTCGATCTTTCATGAGTTTGGAAACCACATTAGGTCCTTTCGGAATCTTTACTTAGTAAATATGCATTTTACTGATCCTTATTTACTAAGGGTTTCTTAGCATTCGTGCGAGGTAACAAGGACGTGTTAGGTTTGAAACAGTTTAATCACACAAATCTAACAACTATGTAGATAATAGAGCTTGGTTAGAGTTTTTATGTAACCTGCAATTTAATCGAGTTAGGATCTAAATTGAGCATGCACATTTCAATTATGTGTCCACTAGTTGTCGTCTGGTTAGGATCGCTTAGCTAATTCATGTGCATTTCAATCACATATGAACGAAATACAGACTTGATTTTAATTGAAAACATGATTGATTGAGACACAAACATTATAAGCCTGAATCAAATAAATATTATTTAATCAAAGCAATCATCCTAGCTTAAATAAAATTAAGCTAACATTGTTGTAACAAGAAAAAAGAACACATAGCAAACATTTTCAGATTAAATCAAAGAAAAGAAAGATTAAACCTAAATCAAAGTGGCTGTCACCCAAGACTCTGACCGACGAGGCTCCTTCGCTTTGCTCCTTTATTGATGGCTCTCCTAGGTGGTTGACCAAGGGCTTCTTAAGAGGCTTAATTGCTAAAATCTCTATGAAGAGATGATGCTAAGCGTGGGGAATGAAAAATGCTAAAGAGAATTGAGAGAAAAGAGAGAATGATGAGGGATGAGGGATGATTAGGAATGGTGAAATGAAATCTTATTTATAAGTTAAGAGAGGAGAGTAGTTTGCTAAAAATAGAGAGGTTTAGTCTCTTCAAGCTTCTTCAATGAGTGGAAAGGCATGATTAGTGGATTTTGAGTTGAATTTTGCTTTATTTTTAAGTAATTTAAATGCCATAACAACTCTCGACTGAGACTCGGTAAAATGTAAAACTTAGAGAAAATCTCTAATTTCTTTAACATTGCAAGGACCTTGTGTAATTAAACCAAAAAGTGGTTTATGTGGACAACCATGCGTAGCCGAAATTGGGTTGACTTGGTCTTCAATTTGGACGGTTTTGTAATCCAACAAAACTCATCCAAAATAAATCAATAAATTAAAGGACCAAAGAATAAAATAATTAATTAATTAAAACTCAAATTATTAATGAAATATTTTAAAATGAACTATTAAATATAATTTTATATTTTATTATTTAATTTAATCATGCATGGCCTATTTTATGTCTTAAAAATATAATATGTTCAAATAAATTTAAAATAAGCCATTTTATCCATGAAAACTATATAATAAAGCATAAAATCACATTTTAATAATTTCTATCTACTAATTTCATATTTTCACATATTTTATTAATTTATTAAACAATTACTTAGTTTTAACAATGAATTTAAGTAAAAGGTGATAAATTGTATAGGAAAAATCTTATATATTTTTAGTTTACAGTTACTTCACATGAATTCTAAGAAACCCTTAGTTTGATATAATCAGTAAAATGCATGTTTTACTAAGTAAAAGATTTTGAGACGATTTAATTTGGTTTCAAAACTCATGAAAGATCGAGTTGCCATGGAATATTTTTCAAACATTGTTAAACATGAGGAAAATGAACTAAACCGAAAGATGTAATTATCCTAACCTATTCATGTTATTAATTGTTGAATTTTGTGTCTTTGTTGCTAAATTCATTTCATAGACCTCATTTCATACTTGAAATTTAGATTAAATTGCATTAAGGATCATCTTGTATTTAGATAGCTTAATCATCATCACTCAAAATATTGTGTTTTTATCACCAAATTGTAAACTTTAATCTTGCAAAATATTGATTAAAATAGTCCCTATGGAGACGATAACTCTTTTACGTACTTATTACTTGATAACGACTGTGTCACTTGCACAAATCGAGCGTTACAGAATCTCGCCCTCGTCTCCTCCAAAAGCCGCAAATCGAGAACCACCATAACCACTGCTGAAATCCTCCTTTCTAACCTCCCTAGAGAAAAAACCCTTCTCCCTCTGTGGCTGCTCCACCAACATCCAAGTACCAAAGGGCTCTTCCTCCACCTGTCATTGGATTCCGATTTTCTCTAGAACTGATCCGACCATCACAGTTTCTTCATCTGGCGACAATGTTTTAACCCCCAGTGCACAGATCCACTCTATGGCCATAGTGCTCGCATCTGAAACATACGTCCGGTAAAGACTCATACTCTACACGTTGCAGCCGCCCATTAATCCTCACATTCGACACTAAAGGCTTCCTCAAATCAACACAGACCGCAAGTCATGCAAAATGTCCCCGACGAGCATAGCCCGTGTAGATGTCTAGTTTCACCACCATTCCAACTGTTTGACCAATCTCCTTAAATAGACAGCTGAGTAAAACCCCTCTAGCAAACTCGACAGATAGATCCACACTACCTAAAAGGTGATCTCATTTTGGGTCATTGAAAAATCCGATAACCAGTACCTTATTATAGTCGTCTTTATTGTGAAAACGAACCAAGAAGAAGTCGTTCTCCAGATCCATCAACTGTATCAGACTCCTTGGTTCCACAATTGAGAAAATTTATTTAGTAAGGCATTAAAACCAATTTGCTTCCCTACCAGTTTTTCTATGATTGTTTTAGCCATCCTACGCTTAATATAGTTTTGGATGCGATCTGAAAATGTTATCACTCTTTCAATCACTTCCATAACAACTTCACCATCTGTAAATGCAAAATTTTCTTCCACAAACATAATCTACACAGGATCCAATAAGGCTCCCATTAGCGTAGACTTATACGACGCGTTAGGTAATTCAGAGCCTTGGATCTTTTGCCCATTCCCATCCACTGCTAGATCTTTTTCTGGTGACAAATTCGGCCTAGTACGAACCTTCTTAGTTGCCCGACTAACACCGCTATTCGAACCTAAAAAATTAGCACCCACCATGAACTCCACCGTAAGAAATGTTTCTGACATTTTTTCCTTCTATCTTAAAATAACTGAATCAACTCATTGCATAAAAATATATTAAATATGAAATTTAATTCCTTACATATATTTTTAAATAACAACATTATTAGGGTTATTAAAAAACAAACAACATTGTTAAGAATGAGAAGCGAAGGTGAATATTGTTAAATCTATCATCGCTTTATAGTTGGCATGTTTTGTTCTAGTACTCACTCCGCTCCACTATAGATGCATAATCTTGAAAACCACTACGATCTTTATGGATGTTGGATACATCCATCCTCGCCCCACCCTACCATATCCTACTCTGTTTCAATTTAATTTTTACTACTTATCTCTAATGTTTTCAATCTTTTCAAAATCAAATAAAAATTTAAACATAATTCTTCAAAAAATATTCAAACATAGAATATATAGATTTTTTTTATATTATGTGATTACATTTTTACCCTTTAATAATTCATATATATAAGCATAAAATGGTAATTTCATATAGTGGAGCAGGTTAGAGTGGGGCAAGCAATTACCATAATTGCTCCATACCTACTATCCAAAAAAAAAAAAATCCACCCCACTCTACCTCACATCCAATTTTCAAAAGAAAAAATCTTCTCCATTCAAAACGGATCGATTCGAAATCTATTCCAAACTTGCCATTCAGTATTGTTGAATTTGAATAAAAAATAGATATAATGACTTGTTTGGTCCTTCAACTTTATAAAGAAAAGAAGCCATTTTAATCGTCTATTTAATTTTTCATCTTTTTTAGCTATTTAATGTACGATTTTTGTCAAATTGCCTAAAAATGGATTGAAAAGTTAACGTCTGTTAACTTTGTTCATGTAGCAATATACACGTGGATGACATGTCAGCAATTAATTAATTTTTAAAATTTAAAATTTTAAAAATTCAAAAAAAATAAAACATTAAAAAATATAAAAAAATTAATATTATAATTTTAAAAATTAATTAATTACTAATGTGGCACACACGTGGATTGCCACATTAGTAAAGTTAACAAACATTATCTTTTTCATCCATTTTGGGTAGTATGACAAACAGTGTAAATTTAAGAGCTAAAGAGACGGAAAATTAAATAAAGACTAAAATAAATTTGTTATCAAGTTGAAAGATTAAATAAATCATTATACTAAAAAAATTACAATATGATTTGTCTTTAATTATAATTTGATATTTTAAAGGTTTTACGGTTAGTGTTACAATCATGAATTGAAAGTATCAAACTTTTTCCAACCCTAAAAATATAAATTTGTAATAAAATAGCATGATGTTTTTAGTTGTACCGACTTATATCGTATTTAAATGTTACTATATCGAGGAGCCTTCTAGCTTTTGGGTGTGTATGGCGATGGCAAAGCTGATTTTAATTGTGGGATTATCTTCAAATATGGCGGTTTTGGTGGGGATTGCCATTGTTGTATTCTTCTCTCATTGTATGGCAGAGTTCTATTATTTTAGACTCTTTTTCACCACTGTTCTTTTAGCTTATCATTATTCATTAATGACACATGCTTGGTTTTGCTCTCTCATTGTTTCTTTTTATATTTTATTGCGCCGAGAACTCAACCATTTGAAATGGGTCTTTTCTTTTTGATTTTTTTTTTAATTTGTTAATTTTGATTGTTGATTTTTCTCGTAAATTCCCTTTCGTTTTAGAAGCTTTAAACTTTGTGTTGTTTGTTACTGCTATTTGTGGGTATGTGAATAGTGTTTGGTTTAGGGGCATGGTGGATATGAATGAAGGCAATGAGCGGTTTAGAGATGCACGGTGAGAGTGGGTGTTGGGATGGTGCAGTCCAAAGGGGATGTCTTATTGACCAAATTGTAACATTTTCAAAGTTAAGGGTTTTGTTTTGAAATTTCCATTTTTAATTTGGATTTTTCTTTTCTTGAATTTTATCTAATTCATTTTCTTGAATTTTGTAATTAATAAAATATTGTAAAATTATAAATATTTAAAACTATACAAATCTAAGGGCCAAAGCCCAAAATTTTTATTTAGCATGAAAAATAAAAGGAATATGACCCAAATAGGAAAATGGATCCAAATTCAATCAAAGTCTTCAAATTAATTGGTCCAAATCAACATTGATTTATAATTTAATAATTGCATTTCTTTTAAACTTTTAAATTTAATATAGTAGACACAGATAAAATAACTGTTTACAATATTATGGGTGACTATTTGTATAATTAATGACGATTATGTATATGATTTAAGGACAAAATTAGTTGTCATCAACTATTAATTATAAGGTGCGGTTATGTATTAACAATATTTATGCATTTTTAAATCATATTACATGATGATATAGTATGTAATCAACAATGTCATGATATCCTTTTTGCAATTATATTTTGAATATTATATTATTATTGGTGGCAGTTCAATTAATAAATGATGAACACGTATATCATTTTCAATTAATAAATGATGAATACGTATATCATTTGGTGTCAAAACTATTGTCGTTAATGTTATTATATTATTATATTAGTGACAATATAGCACATCATTGACATGCTTACAATATTTCTTTTGTAATGTATAAGTGGAGTGCAATTTCAATATTGGTGACTATATGTATGACTAATGACAATTTTATATGATTATTTGATTCAATTAATTATAATCAAATTTTATTTTTATGATGATATCATATATTATCGTCTTAATATTATTAATAATACATGACACTCGATGATATAACATCAATATTAATTTTAGTGGCATGCCTAATGTGATGAATGGTGTGACAATGAGATTTATTTCACCAAATACTAACGGTGACAATATTATAGACATCACTAATAAATAAATTTGTTATAGTGAACTGATAAATTGGCAAAAGTATGGTGCAATTAACCTTATTGAGCTGTTGATGGTTTTTTAATGAAGATGTGATGGGTGGAAAATGCCTTTAAATTCTGTTTTCATTTTTCCTTTTATGTTGGTGTTTTGCGATGCACTATTATTGGACTGTATGGCCATTTTTTATTTATTCAATAAAGCTTTACTCTTAAAAAACAGGTATTTTAATTTGAATCAGAAATTAAAATGGTTTAGTTTTTTTTTTTCAGTTCATGGATTTATTTAAAAATTAAACCATCAAGAATGAAGAATCCAAAGGAAAATAAATAATAGTTGGCCATGAAGGAGTATTTTGAAATGGAACCCATTAACAAGTTAAGTTGAAATTATGCATGATTTATTTATAAGATAATGTTACATGGACATGCCTTAATTCATTCTATATGGACAACAAGCACATCTAAAATGGGTCATGAAGAGGTTGCTTTTGATCTAATTAAAAATGGATCAATTGATGGACAAGTCTAGTAAACAACTGGATCACCACACTGTCCAACACGAGAAGAACAAGTCCAATTTAGCATGACACTTGTGAGTAGTCTAGAAATCAGGTTTTGGGAAATTTATTAAAGATCCTTACTATTTCAAATGAATCAAAAATCAGCCCACAAGATTTTCCCTTGAAGTTGTACAACCCTTGCTTAATTCAAGCATGTTTTATGCTTGAATCAGGCAACCAACATCCATTCCTTTCCATAATATGTGGTCAGCGAAGCAAAGAAGTAAATTGGGGGATTTTTCACATTATTTTTAGTAAACGCATCCACCAACTTCACTATAAATACCCACATCCATTCACCATTTCAAAGCATCTCTACATCTCTTACTCATTTCCACACATATCATCCCATATTCATTTTCTTTTTTTTTTTTAAGCAGCAAAACCTTGGGGAGATTATCTCTTGGTCGGCCACCTTGAGTAGCCATTAGCAAATGAGCAACACAAGGATTACAGGAAACTTTTTAAATCGGAGTTTGCTAGACTGCTGATTTGAACAGAGTTTATTCTTCCTTTACTTTGTTACTTTAATTAAATCATGTTTGCAACGTGCTTTGTTATCTTGTCATCAACAATGATAGCTTAAATCTGTTTAGCTAGGATGATTACATCATTTCAATAAAGTTTGTTTAAATCATGTTTATAGTGTTTGTGCCTCAGTCGTTCATGTTTTCAATTAAACTCAAGAATGTATTTCATTCATACGTGATTAGATGCATTAGAATTAGTTGAGCGACCCGAACTAAACAACGACTAATAGACATATTAATTGAAGAGTGCATGATTAATATATATCCGACCTAGAATAAATTAAAGGTTTGTAATAACTTGACCAAGCTCTATTACCTTGCATGACTTTTAGGTTTATGTGATTAAATTGTTTCAAACCAACCCAGTCCCTATTACTTCACATGAATTCTAAGAAACCCTTAGTTTAATGTGATCAGTAAACTGCATGTTTTACTAAGTAAAAGATTCTAAAAGGACTTAATTTGGTTTCAAGTCCATTAAAGATCGAGATGCCATGGAATATTTTCCAAACACTGTTAAACATGAGAAAAATAAATCAGAATTGAATGATGTAATTATTCTAGGCTATTCATATTATTGATTATTGAAGTTTGTGCTTTTGCTGCTAAACTCATCTCATATATTTCATTTCATACTTTGCATTTAGAATAATTTGCATTAGGGATCATTTTACATTTAGTAATTTATTTTTACATCAATCACTCAAAAATTATTGTGTTTTTCTCACCAAATTGTTAACTTTAATTTTACAATTAATTGATTAACATACACAGTCCCTGTGAAAACGATAACTCTTTTACTTACTTATTACTTCCAATGATTGTGTACACTTGCACAAACCAAGCGTTATAGTAAGTCCTACCCCTATCCGCTACACACCATCTTCATCCATCCCTACACACCAATAAGTGAGAGCATGTCACTTTTTAGAAATAGCACAGTCAAGTTGCTAGATAACAATATGCGGTAAATTGCCAAAATTAGATATAGTGGCTGAGCCACCAGAATAGATATCCGTGGTATTAACCACCAAAAAAGGCAAGTAAATTACGTTGCCAATACTGTAATAGCCAAAATTCGGTGAAATCGAAACTGTGGTTTCGGGGCCACAAATCTGAGTCAAAAAATAAAATTTATTTTAATTTTATTTTATGGTTCATAATATGATAGAAATGTCATGTGAAAATTTTGATAAGAAAATTTTACTGATTATTTGTTTAATTACGGGAATGACCAAATCACATAAAATGCAAAAGTTGAATTCTAGTAGCTAGAAGGATCAAATAGCTATGGAATTCAAAAATTAAGGTCCTTATATGGTAATTAGACTATTCATGAAAAGTTAGTAGATATTTTTGGATGATTCATCCATGAAAAATTAGAAAAAGGCTAAGGACTAAATTGGAAATCAAAATTATTAAAGATGATAAATTAATTAAATAGAAATAAAAATTATTTTTATCATCTTGTTCCCCAAAATATTCCATGGAAACCCTAGGAGAGAGAGAATAAAATTTCATGGCCAAATTGGGTAATTTTTCTTGTCTCGTTTTTAGTAATTTTGATATTTTTGAAACCAGGATAGCTTAATCTATTTATTTGGGCGATCAATTTGAAGAGTTATCAAAGTATGGAAATTAGGTCATCGATGTTTATGCTAAAATTTTGAAATTTATAGTAGAAAATGAAAGGTTGTTGATAGATAAACCACTTTTACAAAGTGATTTTTCATAAAAAACATGATTTAGGGACTAAAATATAAATTTGTAAAAACTGAAGAAAAATTCTGAATTTTATAGAATATATGTACTGTAAATTTTAAGGTGAAATTTTGGCTAGGCTTGGATTAGGGAGTAAATTGCATAAATTTCATTTTCCGAGCCTAGGGATGAAATGAGAACTTATGGCAAAGTTAGGGGAAAAATTGTAATTTTGTTTAGGATATAAATTGAGTTCACTTGAAAATAAAACGTGATAAATTGATGTAAAATTTACACGTATAAATTCGGATAGACCAAATTCGGAGCTAGAACGAGGAAAAGAGGAAAATGTTGGATTAATAGATTTTATGTACACGAACATTTGTCGAGGTAAGTTCGTATAACTAATTTGTGTATGTTTATTTATTTGAATTAACTGTTGCATTGTGAATTTTATAAATATCATATATATATGTGACACTGAAATTGTATCTGACAAAGCCCGATCAACGATAATGGCCGAAAAATGATAAATGATAAAAATGTTACTTTTATGCTTGAAATGAATGTGGAATGTGTTTATTTGAATTATATGAATGTTATGGATGTATGAAATAATCACATGCCCAAAAATGCTTGAAAAATGTTTAAATCCTGGTTGAATAAAAGGAAAATCGATGGATACGTGATTTCCCGAAATGAATGAGGTCCTGCATTTGTTACTGACGGGATTTAGCTCGGACGAGTAATCCTATTGACCTCATTACAGAAAGGATTTAGCCCAGACGAATAATCTAGATCAAGTTCCTTAGAGCATATGTCATAAAAAGGATTTAGCCTGGACTGGTAATCCTATTGTATACATGTGTGGCTCCAAAGTGTACTCTTTGAAATAGTACCATATAGGTACCATTGAATATGAATTGACGGATCTAGATTTGTACACCTTGAGTGTACTACCTATGTATCCACTGATATTTCAAATAAACTCAACGGGTGACAATCCAGACATGAGAAGATATGAATAATAAAATGAGTTATTACACGTATCCGTCTGAAATACAAGAAAATGATGATACATGACAAGTGATATATGAAAGTATGAGTTGATGATATTTGTATATAGAAATTATTTTATGAGAATGTTCATCCTTGATTATAGACTTGTACACCTTGAGGATACTACTACTCGTGTGACCATATGAGTAAAGTTCTGACATGAAATAATCTGAACTCAAGATAAACCATTATGAAATTATACTTGTAATATAAAGAGATGATTTATACATGTTAAATGAATACATGTTGTAGAAAGCATATGTGCATGGAAACTTGATTGTTGTTGAACCCATATATGTTTTGATGTTATTATGGAATATATGACTAACAAGGCCAATGAGGATGCATGTAGGGCTTGAGGTCAAATTGATTGAATATGCTTTACATAGTTACCTCAAAATAGAATGAATGGTAAGTTAAGTACCATGTTATACGAACTTACTAAGCATTTTATGCTTACTTAGTTTTATTTCCTTGTTTCAGAGTAAATCAGAAGCTCGTTGGATTGGAAGCTTAGCGGGGATCACTCACACTATCCATCGGCCCATGTCGGTACAATATGGTAAAGCAATTATGGTTACAATGGCATGTATAGGTTATATTGGTCATATTGGCATGTAAATGTAAATGATTATTGTAATCTAGCCGTTGGAATGGCTAGTGATGATTATGTTTTGGTCCATGTATATATATGTATTTAAGTTTATTTTATGGAGATAACATAAGTGTTTATTATTGATTGATAGAGAAAGGTTAAAATGAGTATGCTTATAAAAGGTAAGATTAAAAGCATGAGTGCATGTAACAATATATCATATCAGATGTTATAAATTGTTTGAATTCAATGCTTGGATTAGTTGGTATTTGGATGTAAGTTTAGCGCAGGAATTTGGTACGATTTGGGTGAGAAATGAATCTAGGAATGGCTTTATTTTGTCCACACGGGTAGACATAGGGGTTGTGTCTAGACCGTGTGTGACACACGGCCTGGTACATGGGCGTGTGGTTAGGCCGTGTGTCCCCTACACCTGAAATTCAAGAAAACAAAATGCTTAGAATTGAGCACACCGGCAGAAACATGGGTGTGTGTCTCAGCCGTGTATGCTACACCGCCTAGCACACGAGCGTGTGGCATGGTTGTATGCACAAATCAGAGAGTTACACGAGGTCGAACACAGCTTGTAACAATGGCTTGTCCTTTGGACCACACAGGTGTGTGAGCCCTGCACCTAGGAAAAATTTTGAAATGTCATGAAAAAATCTTAGAGTTTTCGATTAAGTCCCGACTCGATTCTAATGCTTGTTTTAGGCCTCGAGGGTCCATTTAAGGGACATTATGAATAAATCTCGAGGAATGAATAGTAAATGTTTGAATTATCTGAAAATGTTTTAAAAGTTTTGGTAATGCTCTATAACCTTGTTCCAGCAACAGATACGAATTAGGGATGTTACAAATACTTCATCCGTCATATTATATCCCAACCCAATACACATGATCATGATCATGATCATACTAATAGATATAATACTTACAGATTATCATGCTTGCTTTCTAGATATAGTCATGCTTTCAGAACCATCGGAACATAGATCATACATTTAAAGTTCACATACCATAACTATGTCACATACAAAAACAGATTAACATATTATCACATTTCAAGTCTTATTTAAGTAGTATGGACTCCCTAGCAGGTCTAATTACAAATTACAAACTAAAACAAACCTAGGGGAAAATTTTTAGAAAATGGGCTCACTTTCCTGTGTGGCCCACATGGGCTACCTGATCCGTACATGCCCGTGTGTCCCACACAGCCTACTTGATTTGCCTGTGCAATTGCACATACCCGTGTACACCCACAAGGACTAATATATGGCCAGACACACAGCCATGTGGTGCACATGGTCTGCAACATAGCCAACCACACAGTCGTGTGACAAATTGCAGATTCAAATTTGCTTGATATTTTTTTTCAGATTTCTCATGGTGGTTTTGAGTTAGAAACACAAACTGATTACGTTTCAATGTAGACTCTAGAATGAAAACAATAGAACCTAAAATCCACAACTCCTACGAATTAATAACATAATTTTTTTTATCACACTCGAATGAACAATTCAATACAATCTTCATCAATTAATCCCAATGTCAAAAATGTAATAGCCTACAACGTTTAGAACACCAACTTAATGACGCCTAAGTCATCGGGGGAACACCAAGCACCCCTTGATATTCTCCTAGAAGCACATCGATATTATTAAAACCAAGAAATCAATTCAAGAATCACCTTCCTTGATAGAAAACTCAACAACCAAAATTACCAAAGATCGCAAAATACCCAAATAATGTATACCTAAAAATAATCTCATCAAAATAAGTGAAAAATCACACTTAACCGAAGAACAATGGAGATTCGACAACATTTTAATGAAATAGAACGATAAGCAAATAGAAACGGTAAACCAAAAATCAATATAGTAGAAAATTTCCCCAGGCAATTATATGATGAAAAGATTCAAGAGGGAAAGAAAACAAAAGAAAGAGGGAAAAAAAGAACCCAAAAAAGACCACGAAGTTGGAACAGAGGAAAAGAAACGTGAAACTATATAGGAACCATGGGGAGATTTTATTTTGGTGATTTTTGTAACACCCTTAACCCGTATCCGTCGCCGGAATGGGTTTACGAGGTATTACTAATTCTAACACAATGCAGATCATATTTTTTTTATATGCTTAAATAATTCATGCAGATCTGTACAAATTTATAACCCAAATTCATAAGCAAAGTCCACATTATCAAGGTTATATATAAAATCTATATCATTCGTAACATTGCATAATTAAAACATAGTCCAATATATATATAAAGAAATTATATATATGCGAACATATAACGAATAATTATTTCATTAATTGAATATCAAACCTATTATTATATAGCTTTTGCACATGTACAAATTAAACAACAAACGAAACAAATTACAATACTATATTTTTCATTCATTTATGCGCCATTGATATAATAGTCAATATGAAATTTACATGTTATGCATATTAATGCAAATTAAATATCTATTCGGATATATATATATATATATATATATATATATATACACTTAAGCACATTTAACTAAGCATTATGGCAAATCACATTTACAGTTTAATATACAGCCAAATATATATACAAGGCGCAAACAAATTTTACCAAGTTCAAGCACATTACATCATACCATTATTAACCATTTTCGAACAAAAATAACAATTCATTTCGTATCAAATTCACAGGCTAAGAATTATATTTAAACATTATTCTAGATTACAAATAAACAACCAATTCACTTCACATCTATTCAACTATTGAATTAATCACATAAGATCATACCACACGTAATAATACCTTGACTAATTATTCCATTTCAAAATTTTTATTCGGTCATTAATATACATACAAATAATTCACACCATTTCTATATAACTTAATAAACCAAATTTATAAATATTAAGGCCAAATTAAAATATGCCAACTACACAAGTTATACACCATGCTAAAATATCATACACAAGAATCATACCCATTTCATCTCATAAAATATGCCATAAAAACATATCATAATATTTAATAACATAACCGAATATAAATTATAACCATTATAACTTCTTTATCGAATTTTATAACAAGCATAATTCATACTATTACATATATATCATAGCCGATTCACTCTACCACATCCAAAATCATCAAACGACTTCAATGCATAAAACACATATCACAAATACCCTTCATCCATGACGCATAGCAATATAACCAAAATGAACTTAAACCATAATCAAACATAACCAAATTAAAGCATAGAAGTTAAGCCATTTTCGCATGGCTTAATTTATACAAAACCAAAATCCAACATTTCAAAACATGATCCAGCCTATACATGCCATAATTTGAGTTCGATTATTTAAATATCGAAGCTGTAGATATTGTGATAGACTTTGCTGATGATCCCCGAGCTTGTAACTTGAATCCAAAATCTATAAAATAGAAACACACATAAAAACACAGAGTAAGCTTTTGAAGCTTAGTAAGTCATAAGCAATTAAATATCCCAAAATTATTATCAACTTATTTAAACTAAACTAAATTATAGTATCATAATATATATCATATTCACATATATGAAATTCATTATAAATATATATTTTCATACTCAATTATCACCCTGACAGAATACTCATGAAGCCAAATTATCATTATTATCATTTATTATCATTTATACTCCACAACCAACTAGTCACTATAACTTACTTCACATACCCATTAACATATAAACTCATATGTAATCGCATAGTTTCATATGCATATATTAACCATGAAGCCGAATACATATAATTATGCATGCCTAATACTAAGTTTCATTTCATTAATAATTTCAAGGCCAGTTACACTTGATTACATAAGCCCCTGTATCAAAATAATTCATCATATTCATATATATTAAATATATAATCGAAATTACCTAATCATATATGCACATGTTTAAAGATTATTCAAGATAAACAAGTTACTAACTCACAAAGTCAAATACACATATCACATTCGCATATAGTCTTCATTTGTACCCTTTCAAGATTTGCAACAATTAATCAAGGAACTTACTTACTTTACCTCAAATAGGTAACGAGTTAAATCATACCTGGCATATAGCTCATTTTACACATTCGAACTCAATTTACCTTTGCCCGATGAACCATTCGAAATTGGATAGGACACTCGGATAATCACACAAATCATACAATGCCAACGTCTCAGACGTGGTCTTACATGTAGTCACATATTGATGCCACTATCCCAGACAGGGTCTTACTCGTAAACACATATCGAAATCACATATCGATGCCATGGTCTTACTTGCACACATATATCAGAATCCTATGTCATGACATATGTATCCTAACTATTCCTAAGGTTCATACGGGCTTTGGACGTCAGAATCTCAATCGGAACAAATTCGAAAATATAGTAGCCAAGCTTATTCACATTTGGCTATAGCATATATAAATTTACATATTTCATTTCAGCATATATATTTAGCATTTAATTAAAACTAAGTACGTCTATTTGCTTATAAACTTACCTCGAACAATGAAAAACCAAAACGGAACGGCTAATCGACAACTTTAGTTTTCCCCCGATCCAAATCTGACTTTCTCTTTTCTTGATCTAAATTAATATAAATTAAACTTATTTAATCAAATATTCAATCAAATTCACCCAAAAACACATATATGGACAAATTACCATTTTACCCTTAATATTTACACTTTTTACAATTTAGTCTAAATTGCACAAAACACAAAATATGTAAAATTTGCACACACCATGCTTAGGACGAATATTCCTAGTGTTCATACAAGTCCACACATTTTATTTATTTCACATTTTAGTCCCTCAATTTATTATTTTTGCAATTTAGCCCTAATTACTTAAAATCATCAAAAATTCCAATACAAAACATGTTAATCTAAAACATATCTTTCATATTTCATCAACTATCATCATAAAGCTCAAATACTCATCAATGGTATAACTCAAAATATTCATGAAAATAAAAAATTCAAGCATTGGCTTTGTAGATAACATAGCAACGATCTCAAAAACGTAAAAATTATCAAAAACCGAGCTAATTACATACCTTGATTGAGATTTACTAATGGTCAAACCCTAAACTTGTTTCTTTGTTCTTCTTTTTTTATGTTTCGCTCAAAAAGAAGATAAACCACTACGGCTTTTATTTTATGTTATATTATAACATATATTAATATATTATTTAATTTACATATTTAACTTATTATAAAATATGTAGTCATTATGAATCATGGCCATCATCGTCCATGACTAATACATATAGTCAAATTGCAACATAAATACCTCAATTTAAAAAGACAACAACAATTTGGCCCTTTTACAATTAACCTGTAACGCCCCAATTTTCGGGAATTCTGTGTATGTTGACAAATTTAAAATTTCTGTGTTCTGTCTGCTTGGCGTAGGTTTAATTATGTTAGTGGGCCTCTAGAAGGCCTAAGCTTAAGTTAAAACTTGGCTTTTAAGTATTAATTGGGTAAAATAAAACACAATGAAGCAGGTGGCAGAGTGGCATGTGACGCCACTGGGAAGGCTATAAAAGTGGCGTGTAGATGCTAGGGAGAACCAAGGTTCAAGTCACAATGGGAGCATATTAAGGGAATTATTTTTATGTTTAGAAAGAGTAAGTAATGGAACTCAAGTAAAAGACTGTTAGGAGGAGTTTGAGTTGCTCAGAAGATTGAGTAAGGAGGGGATAAGAGAGAGGATTTAGAAGCTGCTTAGGGAGAGCAGTGTTGGCCGAATGATGGACTCTTGAGGAGTAAGAGTTGGCCGGCCAAGAGTTTCTTTAGGGGGAAAATTTCGGCTAGGTTAAATGCCAAGTATAAATTCAACATTTAGGGTAAGTTGTGCCGTTTTTCTGACCATCCTTCCTCCTCCTCCTTTCTTTTCTTTTTCTCTCAATCTACCTTCTCCTCTTCTTTTCTCCATAGCCGAATCCTTCTACCACTCTACTCTACACCACTTTCTTACTATTATTTTTAAGCCTTACAGCTGAATATCACAAAAGCCGAAATCCCGAAAGTTCATATTGTCTGTGCTGAATTCTCCTAGCAAAAACCTACTAATTTTTCTTCATCCTTTTTGATCAATTCTTTCTTTTTCTGAACCCTAAACTCTATCGACAAAGCCACTACAAAACCCTCATCTTTTCTTCATTGTTACAAAAAGCCAAAAACGCATAGTCATAGGGGCATAGCCGAATTTTAAGATCACTAAAGGCTCAACTTTTGTTATCAATTGAGGGGTTAGATCTGCATCAGAATCGAGTAGAAGTTAATTGGAATCATTGACCAAAGGAATCGGTGGTAAGTTTTTGAGCCTAATCTTTATTTCAGGTTTTAGAAAAAAAGTCGAAACCCCTAAAGGTTAGGGAGGCTGTCGATTTGGGTTTGTAGCTCTAAGGGTTGTGATAACTATTTTATTTTTGATGCTAGTGTGATCTAGAGGCTGCTGATCAAAGGCTTGGACAAGTGGAACAACTGGATCTAGACATAATCGCTAATTTCGGCTAAGGTAGGATAACTAGTGCCTAATGTGCTTTTGGCCGAATATGGTAAGGGGTTAATACGTAGTTCGTTTTCTATAGTTAGATTAACGTGTTAGTAATCCAATTGTAGGCAGTTCGTGTGTGGATCTCGTCAGCATACTGTCGCAAATAGGTGTGTAACTGACATCCTCTTATTGACTAGATCGGCAAAAGCCGAAAAGCCAAAATGCCGAAAAGCCGGTATTTTGAGAACATACGAGTGTGCGAAGGCTCGCAAGATTAATAGTTTGATGTATATGGTAAATTAAAGTGATAAGACTGTAGAGTGCACGATTTTTTGCATTTCGATGTTTTTAGGCTTAATGGGCCAAGTTGGCCCCAATTCGGTAAGAAAACGCAGTAAGTGTCTCTGGTCGTATGTAAATGGCTATGTTATGCATGAAAACTTTAAGAATAGTTAAATTACTTGAATACCCCTATGTATGGAAAATTACTATTACACCCCTGGGAGCAAAATTACCATTATACCCCTAGGGTTATTTTTGACTGAAAAGCATGATGATCTGATTTTGTATGATGTATGCCATGATTGTATATCTGTTGCATAGGACATGGGTTATATTATGAAGGAAGCGTCCTGGTGGCTATGCCACAATTATCTGATCTGGTGGCTCTGCCACATATATCTGTTCTGGTGGCTCTGCCACGATTATCTGTTCTGGTGACTCTATTACATTATCTGTTCTGGCAGCCATGTTGCATATTTCTGTAGCGTGTAGCGGTTGGGTGGGTCGAGTAGTCTCCCCACATGGTGAAAGGTTGGTATGGGGGCGCATATGGTTGAATATGGGATGGGTTTTGCATAAACATATAATATCTGTTTTGATCTATTATGGGCCTATGGGCTTTATTCTGAATTCTGTTCTGGGCTAAGGCCAACTTATTCTGTTTTCTATGGTTTGAACCGATATAGGCTATGGTTGGATTAATTTACACACTGAGTTTCCCCAAACTCACCCCTTTATTTTCATCCACGCAGGTAATCCCCAACCATAGTGGGTTTGGAGCTGTGAGGGATTCAGAGTGGCCACACGTTCTGCAAATTCGATTTTTCTTCTGGTGAACTGGACATCCTTTAATTTACGCTTAAGGTTTTAGGTTTTTTTTTAAAATGTAATAAGGCCGCTTAATTATTTTTTTTGATGGTTTTAATATGTTTTATTAAGATAGGTATTACTTATATTTAACTATTAAAATTGAATAGCTTTAGGGCGCATTTTCAAAAACAATACTTGATTTCAAAATAACACTACAACAAGCAAAGCTTCCGCAATGAAAATATTTTCCAAAATTAATCACTTTTCCTAAAAAGAACTTAATCAAATTGGTTTCCTGGAAATATACATGACGTTAAGGTGTGGCAATGGCGGTGTGCATGTCTAGGATTGGATCCAAAGGGAGCTTGGTACTTAAGCAGTCTGATGGACTCACCTCCTCTTTCTCGGTTTCCTACCTGGTGCACAGCTTCCATTTACTTTAACCTATAATGAAATTATATTTTAAAATAATAAGTAAGTTTCTCTAGATCAATAATATAAAATGTTTTGAACGCTTCGATGTGGCATGTCGGATCCGGCCATAACATCTAGGCCAGGTTTGAGGTGTTACATTTAATGGTATCAGAGCCATGTTGCAACAACTCGGCTGTGGAATGGGTTTACAAAAACAAAGATTTTTGAAAACAAAAATTTTATAAGGATTAAAAAGAACTCAGTTTTCAAAATTTAGATCTTTAGAAGGTGGCATTTTGAATCTCCGGCCCAAGCTTGTAAGTATTACTCTAAACTTTTTTGAATATTTTCTTGAATTATCTGTCTGTACTGAAAGCCTACTAGGATACTCTAGATAGGATGATACTGAAACCATAGGAAAATTTGATAAGAGACTGAAACTATAGCTAGATTTCGATTCTGTGAAAACAAACTTTGAATTACTGTCAGATTCATAAAACATTTGTAACAAACACTGGAATATTGAATTAATGCATAAAAATCTGTAATCAGATAATACGATATGAGTACAAGAGCCGCTCATAGAAGAGGCCGTGGACGGGGTCGAGGAAGTGCTCGAGCGAGATCTTTGTCTTCGGGACATATACCGGCGGAGAATGCACCGGTACCACTGGCAAAAGAGATGGAGTCTCATGACCGAGGTGCCGTGGATGATGCCCTGTCACAGGCAATGCTTCGTGTTCTGGAAAGGGTTTCTGGGGCAAGTACGGGCAACGAAATTCGGGGATCTATTTCTGAACGACTTCAGGCTAACGGAGCGAAGATCTTTAAGGGCGTGTCTGGTGTAGCCTCGAATGTGGCAGAATATTGGTTGGAGGCCACAGAACAGATTATGGATGACTTGGACTGCTCGGTGGAGCAAAGCTGAAGGGAGCCGTATCGTTGCTGCCGGACGAGGCCTATCAGTGGTGGCTCACTGTGAGAGAAGGGACCCCAGCTGATAGGGTAACTTGTGAACTGTTTAAGACAGGCTTTAAAGGGAAGTATGTTGGGGCGAGTTATGTGGACGCCCGCAGAAAAGAATTCTTGAATCTGGTGCAAGGAGGTAAAACAGTTACTGAGTACGAGGCCGAGTTTCTGAGGCTAAGTCGGTATGCCGTGGGCATAGTCACTACGGAATATGAGCGAAGTGTGAGCTTCGAGGATGGTCTTAGGGATGACCTTAGGGTGTTGATTGCCCCACAAAGGGAGCGGGACTTTGTGGTCTTGGTAGAGAAGGCAAAGATAGCTGAGGAGGTTAAGCGGGCTGAAAAGCAGAATCTGGAGAAGGATCGAAACCGTTTTCGGAGGGATTCAGGACTCTCGGGTGGTGCTAATAGGAATGTTAAGAGAGAAAAAGTGGAGGAACCAGTTCGAGCAGTACTGATGAATGTTGTTAGACCACCAATCTGTAGAGACTGTGGTGAGGTACATTTGGGCAAGTGTAGGAAACGTTCCGGTGCTTGTTTCCAATGCGGATCTATGGAACATAGAGTTAAGGACTGTCCTCAGAGAGCTGATCAAGCTCAAGTTGCTGTGCAGAGGGTTTGTAACACCCCTAACTCGTGACCGACGCCGGTGTCGGACACGAGGGGTTAACGGCCAAACCCTCTCAAGATACCAACCAATTTGACATTACCAGTCAGGCTGGAAAACTGTGTCACCGTCGCCTTAAAAATCATATCTCGAGTTTCAAAACTCAGAAACTGGTTTCGTAAATTTTCCCTGAATTTAGACTCATATACCCATCCATGGATTTATTTTTAGAATTTTTGGTTGGGCCAATTGGTACAGTTTATTAGTTAAAGTCACCCATGTTACAGGGACCGACTGCTCTGACCTTCTCGCGTTACAACTTGAATATCTCCCTATACAGGGCTTTAATACTGGTGCCGTTTGTTTCTAATGAAACTAGACTCAAAATGGAATCTTTAAATATAAGGCATGACTCCTAATTCTTTCTGGATAATTTATGGTAAATTTTCAAAGTCACGAAAGGGGACCCAGAAACCGTTCTGGCCCTGTCTCACGAGAACCTTAATATTTCTCAGTATACCGCTCATATGGTCGTTTCGTTTCGTCCATATAAAAATAGATTCATCAAGGTTCAGTTACATAATTTACTCACTATTTAATTCTACTTCTACTATTTTTAGTGATTTTCAATCTCATCTCACTGCTGCTGTCCGCAACAGTTACTGCAGTAGACTATGCCAATTTCATGAATTTTTCCTTGGCCTTAATCATCCATCATACATGACACAAATTATGGCCACCTTATCAAGATTTGAGTTTCTAAGACTCGTGGCTATAGGTTCTAGCATCCCACTCGACGACCACATAGGCCATTTTCACATGGCTTAAAGTTTACAACCCACAATTCGACAAAATATAATAGCCTATACATGCCAAATGTTCTTCAACAACAAAAACAATACCACAAGATTTCAGCCGGTGTGATGACTTCAACGACGGTCCCGATCACGCAAACAATACGAGTCCGAGAGACCTAAAATGGGTGACAAGAAAACACCGAGTGAGTTTACAACTCAAGAAGTCATAAGCATTCATCAATCCATCGATAAAGTTACTACAACATGAAACAATAAACGAGGCTAGGTACTCATCCATATCGAATCTATACCATAATTCCTCGGACCTTTCGGTCCAATCTCATACCAAGCCATACATCCACATTTCATATTCTACACAACAAGATATTTGAGGCATTTTCACACACTAACTCATTTCCACCACAATCATACAATTTCAATCATCACATAGATTTAAGGCTTACCAAATTCAACCCCGAGCATGAACATATTTTCTATTCGTCAAGAGCTCGAGGTACTTACCCGATCCGCTGTCCGGGATTAGCTCGATAATGTCGCACACTCAGTGCCAATTGTAATGCAAGAACATATAGTGAATCCGCACACTTAGTGCTATATGTATTCAACTCGCACACTTAGTGCTATATAATCAAACTCGCACACTTAGTGCTGTACAATTTTAAACCCGCACACCAATCTTGTCACCGTGTCCATTTATACCCGCACACTTAGTGCCGAGACCAATACCTTATGTATTTTGCTGCCTTTATACATTCAACAATGGCATCATTCCATACACATACATTTCCTGTGACAGCCCAAAATTGACCCTAGTCGGGAAGTGGTTTCGGGACCACTAAACCGAGTCACCGAAATGTTTGAACGTAATATTTATTGTCTAGAATATGTATTTACGAATGTGTAAAAATTTCAAGCTTCGGTTTAGTCGATTGCATGTGAATTCAGTTAGTAGGACTTGTATGTCACTTTTGAAAATGATAGGCTAATCTATAAGGACCTAATAGTACATGTAGTCAAGAGGAGGACTTGCATGTCAAAATTCCCCCAAGTGCTAGTGGCGGCCATGACAAGGAAGCATGGGCAAGACATGTCATGAAACATGTTGGGTGAGTGGTTTATGTTGAAATAAATAAAATAAGGTGCATGAGTAAAAAAAAAAAAGTGTGTGTGAAGGCTTTCCCTCCCTCCCCATTGCCGTGCAAGTGAGAAAAAAACAAAAAAAAAGCTTTGTTCATCTTTTTTTCCATCCTTTTGGCCGAAAATCTCAAGGGAGAAGAAAGGGGTCCTTGCTCATGGTTGGTTTGGAATAGGTTGGCCATCCTTGTAGCTAGATTAAGGTATGTTTAATATGGTGCCATGAGATTCATGCATGTTCTTAGTTGCTAGTTTTAGTTCTAATTAGTCCATGATTCAAAACCTTGCTATGTCATGGGGATGATAGTATGAAATGAAAATTTGAGATAAGTAAGGTTAAATTTGATTTGGTAAAATCGGCCACATAGGTGTATATGTTTGTAAAAATATATTTTCTTTGTTAACTCCTTACAATCGGTTGTAGGAGTAATATTGGCTTATAAGGTTGAGTTGATTCATGATGTTGTATGTTAGGATTAAAATACTTGAGACTAGATTAGCTTAATGGTGACCATGCATTCGGCCTTGAAGCATTAAACAAAGGTTGGTTGAGATTTTGATATTTTGAACAAAGATAGTTGTGAAATGGGGTGAAAACCATTAAGTTATACACATAAAAATCCAGCAAGAAGATTAAACTACTAAATGTATTCATTTTAGATCAAGACATCAAAGAGGAGAACCAAGCAAAGGCAAAGCGAAGATAATCGAGTAGTAGATTGGGAATCATTTCATCCGATATAAGGTAAGTCATTAAGCACTTATTTGTACTAATTTAAAGGGTCGTAATGTCTAAGTAATGTTGCTGAATGGAATGGTAGAATATATATATAAACATGTATGTATGTGGTGATAAAAATATTGAATTGAAAGAAAAGAGGTGAGATGTATTGAATGATCGGTTCGGCACTAAGTGTGCGGGTGTAAACATTTATAATCACAAATTGGCACTAAGTGTGCGGGTTCAAATTATACAGCACTAAGTGTGCAAGTTTGATTATATAGCACTAAGTGTGCGAGTTCGACTATTAAGCACTAAGTGTGCGGGCTTATGGCACATCCTCTAATAAACGTACACGTTCTACGTGCGCTGCCTTACCGAAGTCAATCATGGACAGCGATGCGAGTAAACACCTTGAGCTTATGAGGAATGGATATTTTATTTATATTTGGAATTTTGGTTTGGTAAGTCTTGATCTATGTGGTGATATTGCTCGAAAATAAATGCATGCAATGTCATATGACGTAATGTATGAAATATCAAGTACGGCTTGGTATGTGACCAAACCGAAATGCCTAAAGAATTATAGTACCGTTTGGGGTGTGGATGGAGGATTTTAATCCCGCCTTAATTATTTTCTTTTATGGTATATTATTACTGAACGGCAATATAATGCTTATGGCTTACTGAGTTATATACTCACCGGTGTTTGCTTGTCGCCATTTTAGGTTTCTCGGACTCGTCCTTTTTGCGTGCTCGTGATCGTCATTGAGTCATCACACCGGCTATCAACTTTTGGTATCTTTTTTGTGTAGTCGGTTTAGGAGAACATTTTGGCATGTATAGGCTAATATGCTTTGTTGAACTTTGGTATGTAAACTTTTAGCCATGCGAAAATGGCATAAATGCTCGGTTGGATTTAGTTCTCCAATGTTAAGTCACAAGTCTTGGTAATTCGATTTCCATGTCTTATGCCATGGTTGATTATTTTGGTATTAAAATGCATGTTATGGCAATAGTGTAGTAGGGAGATGTTGGATAATGATTAGCCTCTGGTATGGCTAGTCATGATCATGATTTGTGACATGTATGATGAATCACTAGTTAGATCAAAGGGAAATCATGAAATAGGCATAGTTGCTTTAGTGACAGGTGCTGGCAGCAGCAGTAACGTGAGATTGAAAAATCACTAAAAATAGTAGGAATGGTATTAAATAGCAAATAAATTATGTAAATGTACCTTGATGAATCTACTTTTATATAGAAGAAACGAAATGGTCATATGAGTTATAAGTTAACAGATATTAAAGTTCTTGTGAAACAGGGCCAGAACGGTTTCTGGATCCCCTGTCCCGACTTTGGAAAATCATTGTAAATTAACCAGAGATAATTAGGAGTCATGCCATATATGTAGATTCCTCTCTGAGTCTAGTTTCTATAGAAACAAACAGTATCAGTATTGAAGCCCTGTACAGGGAGATATCCAATTCGTAATGCTCAAAGGTCAGTGTAGTCGATCCCTGCAACAGGGAGACTTTAACTAATAAACTGTACCAATTGGCTCGACCAAAATTCTAGAAAAAATATGTAGATGGAAATATGAGTCTAGTTTCATGGAAAATTTGCGAAACTGATTTTCGAGTTGTAAAACTCAAGTTATGAATTTTGGAGCGACTAGTACACAGATTGGCAGCTTATCTGGAAACTCTCAATAAGTGGGTTGAAGTCTGTTAACACCTCGTGTTCGACTCCGGCGACGGTCTCGGGTTCGGGGTGTTACATTTCCATTTACACACCAACTCATTTAAACACATTTGCATATATATATTGATCATTTAAATCAACACCAAATATACGCTTAATGACTTACCTTGTGTTGGGTAAAACAGTCCAAGTCGGCTACTCGATGACCTTCGTCTTTCCCTTGCTTGATTCTCCTTCTTTAACTCCTTGAGCTTAATCAATAAATCAACTAGTTTAACCCTCTTGCTAAACATTCATAATTCAATTACACATGCATATGTATGTTTGTATATTCGGCAACCATCCTCACTTATTACCCATTTGGTCAACAATCTAAGCCAAGATAAGGCTTCAATATGGTTGCCTCTAACCGAATACATGCACACCAATCTACTTCCTTTGGCGAATATGCATGTCTATGTGGAGGCTAATTTTACACTTAATACTACACAAAAAACAGCATACATTTTCCTAATTAACGCATTACATATTGTAGTTCTATACACATCTCTCATTTATTTCATAACCAAACAACATCACAAGCAAATAGACACCTTAAAATAGTATACATGTCATACCAATTCATCATGTGCAAACATATATTCATGTAGGTGCAATGGCGAATTCTCAAGTGGCTTATATCCAAATATACACACATATCCAAAGCTTAAATCTTACTTACCATGCAACATGCATGAATCATACTTATGGATACAACATGGCCGAATACCACAACACCATACCGTTTCAATTTGGTCATGGTTAAACAAAGAACTTAGTATCTCATTCAAAAATGCTAAAAGAAAATCTAAGAATCCTCAATCCACCATCACATGAATCATTATCAAGCTTGATATTTAGCATGCAATGGCATTAACACCATATTCACTTTGGCCGAATTTCATTCCCATGACATAACAAAGATTTGAACCATGGGCTAACAAGAACATCAAGCTAGCAACTAAAATATACATGAATCTCATGGCAAAACATCAAACTTACCTTAATCTAGGTACAAGTATGGCCAAACCTCCTCCTAAACCTCTTCCAAACCAACATGAAACAAGAATTCCTTCCTTCTTCCTTAGAATTTTCATCCCAAAGGAAATGAAAAATGATGAACAAAATTCTTCTTTCTTTCTCCACACTCACGGCAATGGGCATGCATGAGACCATTTTTTCTCTTTTTTTGTTCCTTTCATTATTAAATTCCCATGCTCACTATTTTATTTTTTCTTACATACACCATTGTCCCAACATGTTTTATGACATGTTTTTACCCATAATCTCTTGTCATGGCCGGCCACTAACTATTAGGGGGAAATTTGACATGCAAGTCCTCCCTTTGACTACATGCACTATTAGGTCCTTATAGATTAGCCTATCACTTTTCAAAAGTGTCACACAAGTCCTACTAACTGAATTCACATGCTATCGGCTAAATCGAAGCTTGAAATTTTCACACATTCATAATTACATATTCTAGACAATAAATATTACGTTCAAACATTTCGGTGACTCGGTTTAGCGGTCCCGAAACCACTTCCCGACTAGGGTCAATTTTGGGCTGTCACAGGGTTGCTCGACCCATGAGAGGTGGACCACAACCACCGAGAGGACGTGGACAAGGTAGGGGAGGAAATAGAAATGTTCGAGGTCGAGGGGCACCTGGCAGGGGTGCCGGAAATGCTGAAGCTCGACAACCAGTGTTGGTGTATACAGCTTGTCGTCGAGAGGAGAGCGACACACCTGACGTCATAACTGGTACGTTTTTGGTTTCTAGCATGCCGTATACTGCTTTGGTGGATATTGGATCTACTCATTCCTATGTTGCATGTGCCATATCTAGGTCGTTGGGTGTGCACTCTGAAAAGATTGTGAGTGGGGTATCTGTGCTAAGTCCTTTGGGTCACTCGGTTAGGGTAGACAATCTGTATAGGGATGTACCCTTAGAAACTCAAGGTAGGACTTTCCCTGGAGATCTGATGGAGTTACCGTTCGGAAAATTTGACCTCATTCTAGGAATGGACTGGCTTGTTAAGCATAAGGTGACTTTGGATTGTGATGCTAAATGAATGGTGTTAAGGAGCACAAAAGATGAGGAGGTTATGGTGATAGGTGAACGAAGGGATTATTTGTCCAATGTAGTGTCGGCATTAAGAGCCGAAAAGTGGATTCGAAAGGGTTGTGAGGCCTATTTGGCATTTGTAAGTCAATCGGAAGAGGAGGGACTAACAGTGGATAAGGTTAGGACCGTAAAGGAGTTCCAAGATGTTTTTTCGGAGGAGCTTCCAGGATTGCCTCCGAACCGAGAAGTTGAGTTTGGAATCGACTTGTTGCCTGGAACGGCGTTCGTGTCCATCGCACCGTATAGGATGGCACCGAAGGAGTTAGTGGAGTTAAAGGCACAAATTCAGGAGTTGTTGGATAGGGGCTTCATTAGGCCAAGTGTGTCTCCATAGGGAGCACCGGTGCTATTCGTGAAAAAGAAGAATGGTACGATGCGGATGTGCATTGATTATCGCCAGTTGAATAAACTGACGATTAAGAATAAATATCCACTGCCAAGGATTGACGATTTGTTCGACCAGCTTAGAGGAGCTTCTGTATTTTCCAAGATCGACCTTTGATTTGGATATCATCAGTTAAGGGTCAAGGAGGCAGATATCCATAAGACGGCATTCAGGACTCGGTATGGTCATTACGAGTTTCTGGTTATGACATTTGATGATTTAACGCTCTGCGGCGTTTATGGATCGATGAATCGTGTGTTCCAACCATTTTTGTATCAGTTCGTAGTCGTCTTTATTGACGATATCCTAGTATATTCTGAAACGGAAGCGAAGCATGATGAGCATCTCCGTATAGTGCTGCAAGTGTTAAGGGAGAAGGAACTTTATGCGAAGTTTAGCAAGTGTGAATTTTGGTTGAGGGAAGTAACCTTCTTAGGACATATGGTCTCTGCTGAGGGGATTAAGGTGGACCCTCAGAAAATTGAAGCGATTTTGGAGTGGAAGCCGCCTAGGTCAGTGTCAGAAATACGAAGTTTTCTAGGATTGGTAGGATACTACAGAAGGTTTGTGGAAGGTTTTTCTGTGATGGCAGCACCTCTGACAAAACTCATAAGGAAAGGAGTACTGTTTGTATGGACTGAGAAGTAGCAAGAAGCTTTTGAGAAGTTGAAGAAAGTTCTGACTGAAGCACCTGTGTTAATTCAGCCGGAGTCTGGGAAGGATTTTACTGTGTACAGTGACGCATCACATGTAGGTTTGGGCTGCATGTTAATGCAAGAGGGTAAGGTGGTTGCATATGCATCACGACAGCTTAAGCCTCACGAAGGGAACTATCCTACTCATGATTTGGAGTTGGCGGCAGTGATATTTGTAGTTAAAATTTGGAGACATTACTTGTACGGAGAAAGGTGTATTATATACACAGACCACAAGAGTCTTAAGTATTTGTTGACTCAGAAGGATCTGAACCTTAGGCAAAGGAGATGGATTGAGTTGCTTAAGGATTATGACTGTTCGATCGAGTATCACCCAGGCAAGGCTAATGTGGTAGCCGACGCTCTAAGTCGTAGAACTGTATCCGATCTGAGAGCAATGTTTGCTCGTCTGAGTCTGTATGATGATAGAAGTCTATTGGCTGAGTTGCAAGTGAGGCCAACCTGGGTGGACCAGATTAAGGAAAAGCAGTTGAACGATGAGTCTTTGGTTGCTCGTTTTCAACAAGTTAAGGAAGGGGAAATTTCTGAGTTTGGGTTAAATGACGATGGAGTTCTGTGCTTCTGAGGAAGAATTTGTGTTCCGAAGGACTCTGACTTGAGGCAGACAATATTGAAGGAAGCTCATGGGGGACTTTGTGCCATGCATCTTGGAGGGAATAAGTTGTATAACGACTTGCGAGAATTGTATTGGTGGCCTGGGCTTAAACGAGAAGTAATGGAGTTTGTAGGGAAATGTCTGACATGCCAGCAAGTGAAAGCTGAGCATCAATTACCTTCTGGACTGTTGCAGCCAGTGACAATACCACTTTGGAAGTGGAAGAGGGTAACCATGGACTTTGTGAGTGGGTTGCCTTTGACACCATCGAAGAAAGATTCGGTGTGGGTGATTGTGGATAGGTTGACCAAATCAGCCCATTTCATACCTGTGCATACTGGCTTCTCACTTCAAGAGTTAGCCAAGCTGTATGTGGCGGAGATTGTGCGACTTCGTGGAGTCCCAGTTTTGATTATCTCTGACCGAGATCCCAAATTCATATCTCAGTATTGGCAAAAGTTGTATGAGGCGTTGGGGACGCGATTGAACTTTAGTACAGCTTTCCATCCCCAAACTGATGGTCAGTCGGAAAGGGTTATTCAGATTCTGGCGGATATGTTGAGGGGATGCGTGATGGACTTTCGAGGTAGTTGGGAGGATTACTTGCCGTTGGCAGAATTTACGCATACAATACTGCTTACGGCGAGTATTCAATGGCACCGTATGAAACATCAGTATGGACGAAGGTGTCGTACACCTAGTTGTTGGACTGAACTAGGAGAGCGACAAGTTCTTGGACCAGAGTTGGTAGTTGATACTGAGGATAAGGTCAGAATAATTAGGGATCGGTTAAAAGAAGCATCTGATAGGCAAAAGTCGTATGCAGATTTGAAGCGTAAGGAGATTGAGTACTTAGTAGGTGATATGGCCTTCTTAAAGGTTTCTCCTTGAAAGAAGATATTACGGTTTGGTTAGAAGGGTAAGTTGAGTCCGCGGTTCATTGGGCCTTATCAGATTTTGAAGCGAGTAGGCCCAGTGGCTTATCAATTCAAATTGCCTCCAGAGTTAGGCAGGATTCACGATGTTTTTCACGTCTCCATGTTAAGGCGTTATCGTTCTGACCCTGTCCACGTCGTGCCGGTTGCAGATATTGAAGTGCAAACTGATTTGACCTTTGAAGAGGAGCCTGTGCAAATATTGGCTCGAGATGTTAAGGTTCTAAGAAGGAAATCTGTCCTATTAGTGAAAGTGCTTTGGGGTAATCATGGCAGAGAGGAAGCTACTTGGGAGCCAGAAGAGGCGATGCAACAGCAATACCCTCATCTGTTTGGATCAGATAAATTTCAAGGACGAAATTTCTTTAAGGAGGGTAGAGTTGTAACACCCCAATTTTCGAGAATTCTGTGTATGTTGGCAAATTTAAAATTTTTGTGTTCTGTCTACTTGGCGTAGGTTTAATTATGTTAGTGGGCCTCTAGAAGGCCCAAGCTTAAGTTAAAACTCGGTAACTTTAGTTAATTTTAGTTCCATAAGAAAAAGGGGTTCTGTTAACTGGGCTTTTAAGTATTAATTGGGTAAAATAAAACACAAGGAAGCAGGTGGCAGAGTGGCATGTGACGCCACTGGGAAGGCTATAAAAGTGGCATGTAGATGCTAGGGAGAACCAAGGTTCAAGTCACAATGGGAGCATATTAAGGGAATTATTTTTATGTTTAGAAAGAGTAAGTAATGGAACTCAAGTAAAAGACTATCAGGAGGAGTTTGAGTTGTTCAGGAGATTGAATAAGGAGGGGATAAGGGAGAGGATTTAGGAGCTGATTAGGGAGAGCAGTATTGGTCGAATGATGGACTCTTGAGGAGCAAGAGTTGGTCGGCCAAAAGTTTCTTTAGGGGGCAAATTTTGGCTAGGTTAAATGCCAAGTATAAATTCGACATTTGGGGTAAGTTGTGCCGTTTTTCTGACCATCCTTCCTCCTCCTCCTTTCTTTTCTTTTTCTCTCCACCTACCTTCTCCTCTTCTTTTCTCCATAGCTGAATCCTTCTACCACTCTACTCTACACCACTTTCTTACTATTATTTTTAAGCCTTACAGCCGAATATCACAAAAGCTGAAATCCCGAAAGTTCATATTGTCTGTGCTGAATTCTCTTAGCAAGAACCTACTGATTTTTCTTCATCCTTTTTGATCAATTCTTTCTTTTTCTGAACCCTAAACCTCTGTCGACAAAGCCACTACAAAACACTCATCTTTTCTTCACTGTTACAAAAAGCTTAAAACGCATAGCCATAGGGTATAGCAGAATTTTAAGATCACTAAAGGCTTGACTTTTGTTATCAATTGAGGGGTTAGATCTGCATCAAAATTGAGTAGGAGTTAATTGGAATCATTGACCAAAGGAACCGGTGGTAAGTTTTTTAGCCTAATCTTTATTTCAGGATTTAGAAAAAAAGTCGAAACCCCTAAAGGTTAAGGAGGCTGTCGATTTGGGTTTGTAGCTCTAAGGGTTGTGATAACTATTTTATTTTTGATGCTAGTGTGATCTAGAGGCTGCTGATCAAAGGCTTGGACAAGTGGAACGACTGGATCTAGACATAATCGCTAATTTCGACAAAGGTAGGATCGCTAGTGCCTAAGGTGCTTTTGGCCGAATATGGTAAGGGGTTAATACATAGTTCTTTTTCTATAGTTAGTTTAACGTGTTAGTAATACAATTGTAGGCAGTTCGTGTGTGGATCTCGTCAGCATACCGTCGCAAATAGGTATGTAACTGACACCCTCTTACAGACTAGATCGGCAAAAGCCGAAAAGCCAAAATGCCGAAAAGCCGGTATTTTGAGAACATGCGAGTGTGCGAAGGCTCGTGAGATTAATAGTTTGATGTATATGGTAAATTAAAGTGATAAGACTGTAGAGTGCATGATTTTGTGCATTTCGATTTTTTTGGGCTTAATGGGCCAAAATCGGGATAGTGGGCCAACGGGCCCAATTCGGTAAGAAAACACGGTAAGTGTCTCTAGTTGAACGTAAATGGCTATGTTATGCATGAAAAATTTAAGAATAGTTAAATTACTTGAATACCCCAATGTATGGAAAATTACTGTTACACCCCTAGGTGCAAAATTACCATTATACCCCTAGGGTTACTTTTGACTGAAAAGCATGATGATCTGATTCTGTATGATGTATGCCATGATTGTATATCTGTTGCATGGGGACATGGGTTATATTATGGAGGAAGCGTCCTGGTGGCTATGCTACAATTATCTGATCTGGTGGCTCTGCCACATATATCTGTTCTGGTGGCTCTGCCACGATTATCTATTCGGTGACTCTATCACATTATACATTACTCGCGACCATCTTTGCAGATTTACGTGGCGATGTAGCGGTTGGGTGGGTCGAGTAGTCTCCCCACATGGTGAAAGGTTGGTATGGGGGCGCATATGGTTGAATATGGGATGGGTTTTGCATAAACATATAATATTTGTTTTGATCATTATGGGCCTATGGGCTTTATTCAATTACATTGCGGCTAAGGCCAACTTATTACATTTTACGTGGTTTGAACCGATATAGGCTATGGTTGGATTAATTTACACACCGAGTTTCCCAAACTCACCCTTTATTTTCATCCACACGGTAATCCCCAACCATAGTGGGCCTGGAGCTGTGAGGTATTCGGAGTGGCCACACATTTTGCAAATTCGATTTTTCTTCTGGTGAACTGGACATCCTTTAATTTACGCTTAAGGTTTTGGATTTTTTTTTTAAAATGTAATAAGGCCGCTTAATTATTATTTTTTGATGGTTTTAATATGTTTTATTAAGATAGGTATTACTTATATTTAACTATTGAAATTAAATAGCTTTAGGGCGCGTTTTCAAAAATAGTACTTGATTTCAAAATAACACGACAACAAGCAAAGCTTCCGCAATGAAAATATTTTCCAAAATTAATCACTTTTCCTAAAAAGAACTTAATCAAATTGGTTTCCTGGAAATATACATGATGTTAAGGTGTGGCAATGGCGGTGTGCATGTCTAGGATTGGATCCGAAGGGAGCTTGGTACTTAAGTAGTCCGATGGACTCACCTCCTCTTTCCTGGTTTCCTACCTGGTGCACAGCTTCCATTCACTTTAACCTACAATGAAAGTATTTTTTAAAACACTAAGTAAGTTTCTCTAGATCAACAATATAAAATGTTTTGAACGCTTCGATGTGGCATGTCGGATTCGGCCATAACGTCTGGGTCGGGTTTGGGGTGTTACATAACCAGAAAAATTTCATTTTACGCGATTAAGTCATTTTATTTAATCGGACACTCAAACGATAAAATTAAATAACGAAAATTTCACACATATAAATTCACACATAATAAACACAAAATATAATTTTAAAATATTTTTTTTTACTCGGATTCGTGGTCCCAAAATCGCCGTTCTGATTAGGGTCTAAATCGGGTTGTTACAACTCTCCCCCCTTAAGGATTTTCGTCCCCGAGAATCTTACCAGTGAATAGGTTCAGATAACGTTCTCTCATTTTATCTTCTGGCTCCCATGTTGCTTCCTCAACTCCATGCTTATGCCATAATACTTTAACTAACGAAATCTTTTTATTCCGTAACTCTTTAGTTTCACGAGTCAAAATACGAATCAGTTTTTCTTCGTAGGTCATATCAGGCTGAATTTCAATCTCAGACGGGCTGATCACATGGGAAGGGTCAGATCGATATCTTCGAAGCATCGAAACATGGAATATGTTGTGAATCTTTTCTAACTCAGGTGGCAACAATAGTCTGTAAGCAGCTGGCCTGATACGCTCTATAACTTCATACGGCCCAATAAACCTCGGACTCAATTTGCCTTTACGACCGAACTGGGTATTTTCTTCCACGGTGAGACTTTCAAAAAGACTTTATCCCTGATTTGAAACTCTATTTCTTTACGTTTCAGGTCCGTATAAGATTTCTGAAGATTCGATGCTACTCTCAAATTTTCACCGGTCACTTCCACTTTCTGTTCAGTTTCTCTGATCAAGTCAACTTCGTGTATCTTATTTTCACTGAGCTCAGTCTAGTACAATGGCGTACGACATTTACGACCATACAAAGCTTCATAAGGTGCCATTTTGATACTCAATTGATAGATGTTATTATACGCGAATTCAATCAGAGGTAGATATCATTCCCACGTACCTTCGAACTCGAGAATGCAACATCTAAACATATCCTCAACTATTTGAATGATTCACTCAGACTGGCCATCTGTTTGCCGATGGAAAGCAGTACTGAAATGTAATTTCATACCTAGTGCATCTTGCGGTTTCTTCCAAAACCGTGATGTACACCTCGGATCCCGATTCAAAGCAATGGATATAGGCATACCATGTGCTCTCACAATCTGATAAACATACAATTCAGCTAGCTTATCAAGTGAGTAATCCATACGTATCGGAACAAAATGAGCTGATTTAGTCAATCTATCAACAACAACCCAGATTGCATCTTTCTTGCTCGGTGTCAATGGTAAACCAGATACAAAATCCATCGTAACTCTATCCCACTTCCACTCAGGTATCATGATAGGCTGAAGCAATCCTGAAGGCACCTGATGTTCAGCTTTTACTTGTTGACAGAGTAAACATCTTGCAACAAAGTTAGAAATGTCTCGTTTCATACCATGCCACCAATAAAGCTGTTTCAGATCATTATACATCTTTGTACTACCTGGGTGAACAGATAACTGACTGCTATGAGCTTCATTCAAAATCATCTGAATCAACTCTGAATTCCTTAGAACGCATATTTGGTTTCTGAATCTTAGACAGTCATTAGCATCAACTCTAAATTTTGAATCAGCATCCGTCTCACACTGAACTTGTTTTGCTTTCAATACATTATCAACATTCTGGGCATGACATATTTGTTGAACAAATAACGGTCTAGCTTTCAATTTAGCCACTATCGAACCATCATCAGACATGGTCATATGCGTATTCATTACACGCAAAGAAAATAGTGACTTTCGGCTTAAGGCATCAGCAGCAATGTTAGCCTTTCCCGAGTGATAGTCAATCACAAGCTCGTAGTCTTTTAGTAGTTCTAGCCATCAGCGTTGTCTCAAATTCAGATCTTTCTGAGTCATCAACTATTTCAAGCTTTTATGATCAGAATAAACATGACATTTCTCACTGAACAGATAGTGACACCAAATTTTCAATGCAAGCATAATGGCTGCCAATTCTAGGTTGTGTGTCGAATAGTTCTTTTCATGTAGCTTTAACTATCTCGAGGCATAAGCTATAAGTTTGCCTTCCTGCATCAAAACACAACCCAAACCATTCAAAGATGCATTACTGTAAATAACAAATTCTTTACCCGATTCTAGCTGAACTAGTACTGAAGCTTTGGTCAAAAAGGCTTTCAACTGATCAAAACTTTTCTGAAACTTCTCTGACTACTCGAATTTAACATCTTTTTGGAATAGCTTTGTTATCAGGGCTGCAATCATAGAAAAACCTTTCACAAACCGTCTATAATAACTAGCAAGTCCCAAAAAGCTTCGAACTTTAGAAACATTCTTCAGAGGTTTCCAATCCAGTATAGCTAAAATTTAGATTGAATCCACCCGAATACCTAATGCTGATACTACGTGACCCAAAAAACTGACTTCACTTTTAGATTGAATCCACCCGAATACCTAATGCTGATACTACGTGACCCAGAAAACTGACTTCACTTAACCAGAACTCACATTTACTGAATTTCGCATACAACTGCTTATCTCACAATGTCTTCAACACAAGTCTCAAATGTTCGGCATGTTCAGCTTCATCAAGAGAGTAGATCAAAATGTTATCAATAAACACAACCACAAACCGATCCAGATACGGTCGAAAGATCTGATTCATAAAATCCATAAATATAGCAGGTGCATTCGTAAGTCCGAATGACATAACCAAAAACTCATAGTGTCCGTACCTCATTCTGAAATCAGTCTTTGGCACATCAGAATCTCTAACTCGCAACTGATAGAAGCCTGATCTCAAATCTATCTTTGAAAATACTGTAGCCCCTTTCAGTTGGTCAAACAGATCATCAATCTGTGGCAACGGATGCTTATTTTTTATAGTTACCTTATTAAGTTGTCTGTAATCAATGCACATTCTCATAGTTCCATCTTTCTTTTTCACAAACAACACAGGTACACCCCACGGAGAGAAACTAGGTTGCACGAAACCTCTATTTGTCAATTCTTGCAACTGAGCTTTCAATTCTTTCAATTCTGTAGGTGCCATTCTGTACGGAGCTATGGATATTGGAGTCGTCCTGGGCATTAACTCAATACCAAACTCTACCTCCCGAATAGGTGGTAAACCTGGTAATTCTTCAAGAAACACATCTGGATACTCACATACAACAGGTACTGATTCAATGTTCCTTTCGGCCACTTTACTATCGAGCATGTTGGCAAAATAAAATTCACACCTTTTTCTCACATATTTCTGAGCTAGCATCGAAGAAATCACTGCTGGTAAACCATACAAATCTCTAGATTCAATCCGAACAATCTCATCATTTTGACTCCGTAGATCAATGGTCTTTCTTTTACAGTTCACAACAGCATCATGTAATGTTAACCAGTCCATACCCAGAATTATGTCGAACTCATCAAATGATAACAACATCAAATTAGCCAGAAAAGTCTAATCTCGAACCATCAAGGGACAATTGTTACACACTTTATCAACCATAACACACCGGCCCAAGGGGTTTGACACTCTAATCACAAACTCAGTAGACTCAATCGGTAGAGTCTTGATGAATACTAATGTCTCACATACATAAGAATGAGTAGAACCAGGATCAATCAATGCAATTACAATAGTATCATAAGGATTGAATGTACCAGTAACGACATCTGGAGATAAAGCCTCCTCTCGTGCGCGTATAGCATAGGCTCTGGCAAGTGCACGAGTCTCAGATCCGACTGTTGTATTTTTATTTCCTTTCTAACTTCCACTCGCATTACTCACATTTCTCGGTGGTCTACCCCCAGCCGCAGTATTACCCGATCCCGAGTTCTACACTGGATTTTCTTCAGTTAACCTTGGGCAATCATGAATGTAGTGCTCTGTTGACCTACATTTAAAACAGGCCTGATCATGTAATCTGCAACTGCCAGGATGTCATTCACAACAATGCTCACACTCAGGTTGATTAGATCTGACATTACCCACATTGGTTACCGAGGTAGCTCTCGAACTCACAGGTGGTCTATTCTGATCTCGTCGAGAATAACCCGAAGTGGATTTTAAACGACTAAAATCATCTCAGGACTTCTTTCATACCGACTAGAATGACTTACCGGGTGTTCTTTTGCATGCATCTCTAGCTTCAAAGTCAGCTTTTCTTTTCTCTTTCCCGAGCTCTTCAGCTTTGCAGGCTCGCTCAACAAGTACCACAAACTCTTTTATCTCAAGTATGCCAACTAACAGTTTGATATCTTCATTCAACCCATCTTCAAATCTTTTACACAATATGGCTTCAGTAGAAACACACTCTTGGGCATACTGACTGAGTCTCACAAATTTTCGCTTATACTCCGTCACTGTCATCCGACCCTGTTTCAGCTCTAGAAATTCTTTACGCTTCTGATCTATAAATCTCTGACTAATATATTTCTTACGGAACTCGATCGAAAGAATTCCTGTGTCACCGCTCTCTGGAACTCATCGATACTAGGGTATTCCACGGTGATATCTTGTGTCTCAAGTAAAGATATGGCACATTTCAAACACTCATCTGGGGTACAGGATAACTCATCAAACACACGGATGGTATTATCTAGCCAGAACTCAGCCCGTTCAGCATCATTATCATCAGTGGCTTTAAACTCTTTAGCTCCATGTTTTCTGATTTTATCAATAGGTGGTCTATTCAATCGCAACAGATCACTTACTTGAGGTACAGCAGCCATGGAAGATGGATTAATCGGGGGTGGAGGTTGTTGTATAGCTGGGTTAGTTCGGATATATTGAGTGAACCAGTCATTCATCATTTGATAAAAGGCTTGTTTAGCCTCACTTTCTGGATTACTTAAAGTCGGTCGAGAATTAGCCTGCACTATCCCTTGCGAGGGAACAGGTGCTACATTCTCGACATCATCAGTTACAGCTCTGTTAGGATCCATTTACTATATGAAAACACATTTCAAATGTCAGAAGTCATCACACTATCACAATATATTATTATGGCATGTATAGCTAAACTCACACACGCTACGTTCGTCCTAGAATCGACTAAATCGTAGCTCTGATACCAATAAAATGTAACACCCTTAACCCGTATTCGTCTCCGAAATGAGGTTACGAGGTATTACTAATTCTAACACAATTTAGATCAGATTTTTTTTATATACTTAAATAATTAATGTCAGATCCGTACAAATTTATAACCCAAATTCATAAGCAAAGTCCACATTATCAAGGTTATATATAAAATCTATATCATTCGTAACATTGCATAATTAAAACATAATCCAATATATATATAAACAAATTATATATATACGAACATATAACTAAATAATTATTTCATTAATTGGATATCAAACCTATTATTATATAGATTTTGCACATGTACAAATTAAACAACAAACGAAACAAATTACAATACTATATTTTTAATCATTTATACGGCATTGATATAATAGTCAATATGAAATTTACATGTTATGCATATTAATGCAAATTAAAACATCTATTTGGATATATATGTATATATATATACTTAAGCACATTTAACTAAGCATTATGGCAAATCACATTTACAGTTTAATATACAGCCAAATATATATAAAAGGCGCAAACAAATTTTACCAAGTTCAAGCACATTACATCATACCATTATTAACCATTTTCGAGCAAAAATAACAATTCATTTTGTATCAAATTCACAGGCTAAGAATTATATTTAAACATTATTCTAGATTACAAATAAACAACCAATTCACTTCACATCTATTCAACTATTGAATTAATCACATAAGATCATACCACACGTAATAATACATTGACTAATTATTCCATCTCGTAATTTTTATTCGGTCATTAATATACATACAAATAATTCACACCATTTCTATATAACTTAATAAACCAAATTTATAAATATTAAGGCCAAATCAGAATATGCCAACTACACAAGTTATACCCCATGCTAAAATATCATACACAAGAATCATACCCATTTCATCTCATAAAATATGCCATAAAAACATATCATAATATTTAATAACATAACCGAATATAAATTATAACCATTATAACTTCTTTATCGAATTTTAAAACAAACATAATTCATACTATTACATATATATCATAGCTGATTCACTCTACCACATCCAAAATCATCAAACAACTTCAATGCATAAAACACATATCACAAATACCCTTCATCCATGACACATAACAATATAATCAAAATGAACTTAAACCATAATCAAGCATAACCGAATTAAAGCATGGAAGTTAAGTCATTTTCGCATGGCTTAATTTATACAAAACTAAAATCCAACATTTCAAAACATGATCTAGCCTATACATGCCATAATTTGAGTTCGATTATTTAAATATCGAAGCTGTAGATAGTGTGGTAGACTTTGCTGATGATCCCCGAGCTTGTAACTTGAATCCAAAATCTATAAAATAGAAACACACATAAAAACACAGAGTAAGCTTTTGAAGCTTAGTAAGTCATAAGCAATTAAACATCCCAAAATTATGATCAACTTATTTAAACTAAACTAAATTATAGTATCATAATATATATCATATTCACATATATGAAATTCATTATAAATATATATTTTCATACTCAATTATCACCCTGGCAAAAGCCAAATTATCATTATTATCATTTATACTCCACAACCAACTAGTCATTGTAACTTACTTCACATACCCATTAACATATAAACTCATATGTGATCGCATAGTTTCATGTGCATATATTAACCATGAAGCCGAATACATATATATTTAGTATTTAATTAAAACTAAGTACGTCTATTTGCTTATAAACTTACCTCGGACGATGAAAAACTGAAACGGAACGGCTAATCGATAACTTTAGTTTCCCCCGATCCAAATCCGATTTTCTCTTTTCTTGATCTAAATTAATATAAATTAAACTTATTTAATCAAATTCACCCAAAAACACATATATGGGAAAATTACCATTTTACCCCTAATATTTACACTTTTTACAATTTAGTCTAAATTGCACAAAACACAAAATATGTAAAATTTGCACACACCACGCGTAGGCCGAATACTCCTAGTGTTCATACAAGTCCACAAATTTCATTTATTTCACATTTTAGTCCCTCAATTTATTATTTTTTTAATTTAGCCCTAATTACTTAAAATCATAAAAAATTCCAATACGATACATGTTAATCTAAAACATATTTTTCATATTTCATCAACTATCATCATAAAGCTCAAATATTCATCAATGGCATAACTCAAAATATTCATGAAAATAAAAATTCAAGCATGGGCTTTGTAGATAACATAACAATGATCTCAAAAACGTAAAAATTATCAAAAACCGAGCTAATTACATACCTTGATTGAGCTTTAGTAATGGCCGAACCCTAAAATTTTTTCTTTCTTCTTTTTTTATGTTTCGGTCAAAAAGAACATAAACCACTACGGCTTTTATTTTATGTTATATTATAACATATATTAATATATTATTTAATTTACATATTTAACTTATTATAAAATATGCAATCATTATGAATCATGGCCATCACCGTCCATGACTAATACATATGGTCAAATTGCAACATAAATACCTCAATTTAAAAAGACAACAACAATTTGGCCCTTTTACAATTAACCATCGAAATTTCATTTTACGCGATTAAGTCATTTTATTTAATCGGACACTCAAACGATAAAATTAAATCACGAAAATTTCACACATATAAATTCACACATAATAAACACAAAATATAATTTTAAAATATTTTTCTAACTCAGATTTGCGATCCCAAAATCGCCGTTCTGATTAGGGTCTAAATCGGGCTGTTACAATTTTGCTTGAAAATAATTCAAAAGTAGGACCACTTATCCCCACTACTAACTACTTATATGATTAAAACTCTAATTCAACTCCAAGTCCTCATATGGACGACACAAGCAATAAGTTGCAAAAATATTTCCACTTTGCTCACACAAGGATTCGAACACAAACCAAAGGTATAACACCCCAAACGCGACTGAGATGGACTGGCCCGAATTCGAAGTGTTACATTAGCCACCTAAGTGACTCTAAGGCTAATGATCATTCAAGACACACCCCGACCTTATAATACCTCAATTGTAACACCCCATACCCGTCTCTGATGCCGGGACAAGATACGAGACATTACTGGACTTAATCATAAGCAATGTACAAAACCAGGCCATAAATTTTCGTTCAAATTAAATTCATTCATACATATGCAAATTGTCCCTTATATGGCCTACGAAGCCCAAAACATACATCGGGTGTAGTTCGAGACTAAATCAAGAACTTTAGAAAACTTTGGGAAAACTTAGAAAATTTTCATGAAATAGGGTCACACGCCCGTGTGGGTAGGCTATGTGGTCACACACGCCCGTCTGTCTTGGGACACCCCCATGTCCTCAGCCTATGTAACTCTCTATTTATGACTTTATCAACACAATTAGGGTCAAATAGCCAAGTCACACGCCTATGTACCTAGGTCGTGTGACAAATTAAATTCAAAACATTAAGTGCAGACTTCACACGGCCTGGGCACACGCCCAGGTCCTGAGGCCGTATCCTTCAAACGGCTGAGACACATTGCCATGTCTCTGCCTGTGTGTTTACTACTAGGCATTCTGTTTTGCCAAATTAGGGTGCAGGGGACATACAGCCAAATCACACGCCCATAGGGTAGACAGTATGTCACATACGGCCTAGACACATGCCCGTGTGTCTACCCGTGTGGACAAATTCTAGGCTAAATTCCAAGCCATTTGCCACCCTTAAATTCTCACCTACTTATACATTTTTGATGGCATGCAACATAACACTTTTAGTCACTCAAATACTTACAATCATGATTAATTCATGACTTTGAAATGTCAACATATCACATGCTTAAACCATCATACTTTCATATGGCATTCCATACCAATTTCATATTTTTCATCCTTATAAGCCTACTTTCAACCGACTCAATTATACCATGAACATGGTCATACCTATTAGTCCCAATTCATTCATTAAGCATATGTGCCATTTATCATATCCATTTCCAACAAGCAACCACCAACAACGTCACAAAGCATAAACACATTGCGTGCATGCATAAATAATTATGGTTACAACCCGAGAAGCAAATATAAGAAAAATGTCATGGCCTTATACAAAATGAATCATAATACCATCATGAGCCAACGCATTTGGCCAATCAATAGGACACATAACAAAATGACCAAGTCCCCTATACATGCTATAACAACCCAATTTAGGGCCTAGTGGAACAGTGGTCTCAAGACCACAAATTCGAAGTTAGAAAATTATTTTTATTATTTTTATGAGGTTATGGTATGATTATATAAGTGCATGTAAATTTTGGTAAGTTAATTTTAGCGATTTCTAGTCCAATTTCGAAAAATGACTAAATCGCATAAAAGGCAAAAGTTACATTTTAGTGCCCAATTGTGTTAAATAGCTAGAGAATCAAAATTGAGGGCTTTTAAAGGGAAATTACACCCTTTTTAATAGTGTTAGCTGGCCATGGAGTGATGGGAGACAAAATTTTCAAAGTTAGGTGAAGCTTAGGTCACCAATTTTGACTAGTTTCATTTTTAATAAAAGAAAAAAGAAAAAGAAGGAAAGAGCTATCGTCATTTCTCCCTTCTTAGCCGAAAATATCAGAAAATATTTGGGGTTTAAGAGCTTGAAATTTTAGCAACTTGAAGCACTCATAAGTAAGTGATTTTGATAGTTTCTCTTAATGATTTTTGCATTTTTGAGACACTTGAAGCATGAGCTTTCAAATGAGGGTGATATCTTAGAAAATAGTCAAGAGTTTAGGATTTTGCCATGGATGTATTTGTGATATATGCTAAGTTTTCTTATAGAAGAATATGAGTCCTAGTTGTGTTATAAACAACTTTTTTCAAAAATGTTAGCATGAAATCACAAAGGACTATTTTGCATAAGATGCAAAATAGGTGGTTAGCGTGTGAAATAGTGATAATTTGGGATTTCCCTAGTAGCAAAAAGAGTTTAGCTAGGCTTGAAATACGAATAAATTTGATAAAAATTAATTTTCGGGCATAGGGGTAAAATGGTCATTTTGCCAAGGCCTAAGGGCAAAATGGTCATTTTACCAAAGTTGTGAATTTATGAATGCCTAATTGTGTTTAATGACTAAATGGATGCATATTGTTATTATAGATCAAGATTTTTCAAAATCGAGCCTAGATCGGGGCAAAGCCAAGAAATCCGATTAAGCCGTCTAGTCAAGAACTTTTTATAAACCGAGGTAAGCTGTATGTAAATAATACAACTACACTGTTAATTCTTGTATTCATATTGTCATTGAACTGATAATGTACGAGTTGTTAAGTTATAAATTGAGAATGCCTTGTAATATTTGAGATGGTAGAAATATATCGTTGAAACCTTAAGATATGAACTGGATATTCGTGACAAGACATTGGGTGATTTGTGCGGCAATGCAAGACATGTCTGGGACATGCTTCGGCCACATTATGAGAGCCAGAGTAAGACCATGTCTGGGACATGGCATCGGCACAGAGATGAGTGCTAGAGTAAGACATGTTTGGGACATGCATCGGCCTCGACAGAGATAGCCAGTGTAAAACGTGTCTGGGACACGCATCGGCTAAGAGTTGTGCTAGTGTAAGACATGTCTAGGACATGCATCAGCACGCATATATGAGAGCCAGTGTAAGACCATGTCTCGGACATGGCATCGACAATTTATCCCTTGTTGAAGGTTCATAGAATATCCAGTAGTATTCCAAACAGTTCAATGGTGAAAGTTATAGTTCAATTTTGATAAAGAAAGGATGATCATGTTGTGAGTGTTACAGGTACCTATATGATAAGCATGAGTAACGAGCTTAATTTAGAAAATGAGACTCGAGTAGATGATAATGAATAAGTTAAGTTATGTTTACCTTTGAGCTATAAGCATGATGGCAAATGATGAGATTGTTGTTGTATATTTATTTATATGCAACTCACTAAGCTTTATGCTTACTCTTTTTCCTTTCCCTTTTCTTTCAGTATCGGCAGGCTAGCTTAAGGATCCCATAAAGTCAGAGATATTGATCACACTATCAGCCGCAACACTCGATATAGTTTGATTTATATTTTTGAAGGTGGCATGTATAGGTCTAGACTAGGATGTTATATTAAGATAATTATTCATGTATTTTTGGCTTAAGTCAAAGACCCTTCACTTTCTCTCAAGCCTGGAATAATGGCTATTATTCATTTGATGAATGCATATAATGTTATTTCTATGGATGAATTGGTGTCTATTGTGATGAAATTTGTATACTGACATGATCTTGTGTAGGTTGTGCAAAATGGGTGACAAAATGGCTTGGGAAATAGCCTAGATTGTCCACACGGGTAAGACACACAAGCGTGTGTCTAGACCGTGTGTGACACACGGCTCACACCCATGGGTATGTGTTTTTGTTGTGCGTCCCCTGCATTTAAAACTTTAAAGTCATTTTAGTACAAGGGCAGGCCACACGGGCATGTGCCCAGGCCGTGTCATAAAGTCAATATGCATGCTAGTGGTGCACGGACAAGAGACACGGCCATGTGTCTTAATGGTGGGAAGGACACAGTTATAGGACAAAGGCGTGTTCTTGGGCTGTGTGTTTTTGACAGAATGCCTAGGTTTTCAGACACGGGTTTGGGACATGGGCGTGCCCCTAGCACACGATCGTGTGTTCTATACCCACACGGACGTGTGGAGCCTTGATGCATGAAATTTTCTATGTTTTTCATGAGTTCTTAGTTGGGTTCTGAACCACCCTAGATGTATGTTTTAGGCCTCATAAGCCCGTATATGAGATAGATTACTTGTGAAAAGAGAAGTTTTTAAATTGTTTGAGATTTCACGGCCCAGTTTTATACAGTTGGTTGAGTTTAAGTTAGGTAGCACCACAAGCCCTATCCTAGCGTCGGATACAGGTGAGGGGTGTTACATTTGGTGGTATCAGAGTATGGTTTAGTCGATTCTAGGACTAAATTAGCCAGAGTGCGAGTCTAGCTATACATGCCACGTATATGCATATTGATAGTGTGATGATTCTTAACGATTATAAATTGTGTTTTTCTTACATAGTAAATGGATCCTGATAGAACCACGACAGATGATGTGAAAAGCAATGCGCCGGCTCCCGCAGAAGGGACCTCGCCGATAGAGAGTGAGCCCATAAGTATGGGCCAAGGTGGAGGGGCTAGGGAAGCCTACCTCTGAATGATGGATGCTTGGTATATGGAGTTCATTCGTGCGAACCCGAACACTCCACCTCCCCCCTCCCCCGATTCCTCAGTATACCCCGATGGCTCCGCAAGGTGCAAAAGTGTTCAGACGAGAGAAGCCACCGGTAGATAAGATTCAGAAGCAAGGGGCCTAGAAATTTCGGGCTAGTGTAGATGATGACCCAGAGAGAGCAGAGTTTTGGCTAGAAAATACCATGAGGGTATTCGATGAACTGTCATGCATGCCAGAAGAGTGCGTAAAGTGTGCCGTGTCACTTCTACGAGACTCAGCTTATCAGTGGTGGAATACTCTCGTGTTTGTGGTACCAAGAGAAACAGTAACTTGGGAATTCTTCCAAGGAGAGTTCCGAAAGAATTACATTAGCCATAGGTTCATGGACCAGAAAAAGAAGGAATTTCTAGAGTTGAAGCAAGGTAATAAGACTGTGATAGAATATGAGTGTGAGTTTGTGAAGATCAGCAAATATGCACGAGAATGCATATCTACTGAAGCTAATATGTGTTAGAGGTTTGATGATGGCCTCAATGAAGACATTTGAGTGTTTGTGGGCATCCTAGAGTTAAGAGAATTTGTGGTGCTCGTTGAGAGAGCATGTAAAGCAGATGAGCTGGTGAAGGAGAGGAGGAAGGCAACCATCGAGTCACGAGATTTAAAGAGAAGAAAGATGGGGAAGACGCATCAGTTCTCCTCCAAGAGGTCTAAAGAAATTAATACCCGATCGAAAACTTCAGTAGGATTTTCACGAAGGAATAAGAATCAACAGAACATGGCATTTAAAGCCCAAACTACTTCAGTTGCAAGTGTCGGTAGTGCTCGGCCAAATAGGCCAGAGTGTTCGTAATGTGGAAGACGTCACTTAGGTGAATGCCGAGCAAACAAGAGGGCCTGTTTCAAGTGTGGGTCACTTGACCACTTTATCTGCGAATGTCCTTAGATGGATAAGAGAGGGAGAAAACAAGATATGAAAGCAAGCAGTGCTCCCTTGAGGGGTAGGCCTTAAAGGAACTCCAGGAATGGGACTAGTAGTAGAGGTACACCGAGAGATGCCGCGATGGGGTCTGAAGGCAAAGTGCCAGCGAGGACCTATGCTATACGAGCCCGAGAAGAGGTAGAGTTTCCAGACGTGATCACGGGTACCTTTTCTATTCACGATATAACTGTTGTCGCTTTAATTGACCTAGGATTTACCCACTCTTACATATGTATGGAATTAATGCCTTATATAAACATGCTAGTAGAGTCCACTAAGTTTGAAATAAAAGTGTCTAACCCGTTAGGCAAGCATCTATTAGTGAACCAAGTATGTAGAAATTATCCTTTGATGATTAGAGGCCACTGTTTTCCGGCCAACTTGATGTTATTGTCATTTAATGAATTCGATGAAATTCTTGGGATGGATTGGTTGACCTCCCATGGCGTTGTAGTAGACTGTGGGAGAAAAGTAATTTAGTTAAGATGTGATAATGGAAATTTTCTTCGAGTTGGGCTAGATAAGTCAGATAACTTATCCGTAGTTATATCGTCTTTGCAGCCGAAAGATATTTAAGAAAAGGTTATGAAGATTATCTAGCTTTTGTGTTGAACACTCAAGTGTCTGAGTCGAAGATTGAGTCAGTACCAGTGGTTTGTGAGTTTATAGATGTCTTTCTGGAGGAGTTACTAGGGTTACCCCCAGAGAGAGAGGTTGAGTTTGGTATCAAGTTGGCTCCTGGTACGACACCAATCTCGATTGCACCATATAGAATGGCCCCTACTGAGTTAAAGGAGTTGAAGGTACAGTTGCAAGAATTAACAGATAAAGGTTTTGCTAGACCATGTTACTTACCATGGGGTGCTCCAGTGCTTTTTGTGAAAAAGAAGGACGGGTCGATGAGGTTATGTATCGACTATAGACAACTTAACAAAGTAACGGTAAATAACAAGTATCCCTTGCCAAGGATTGATTATCTCTTCAATCAACTGAGAGGAGCCACTGTATTTTCTAAAATAGATTTGAGGTCGGATTACTACCAGTTAAGAGTCAAGGAACAAGATGTTCCGAAGACTACTTTTCAGACGAGATATGGGCATTACGGTTTCTTGTTATTCCTTTTGGATTGACAAATGGCCCAGCGGTATTTATGGACTTGATGAACCGCATCTTCTGATCGTATTTGGATAGGTTCGTCGTCTTTTTTATTGATGACATCTTGGTTTATTCACGTAATGAGAATGAGCATGCGAAGCATTTGAGAACTGTGTTGCAGATCTTAAGGGATAAACAACTTTATGCCAAGTTTAGTAAGAGCGAGTTTTGGCTCAAAGAGGTCAGGTTTCTAGGACATATAGTGTCGGGTGATGGAATCCGAGTTGATCCAAATAAGATCTCCGCCATTGTAGAGTGGAAACCACCGAGGAATGTGACAGAGGTTCGCAGTTTTCTGGGGCTAGCAGGATACTATAGACATTTTGTAAATGGGTTCTCCATGATAGCTACACCGATAACAAGGCTACTGTAGAAAGATGTCAAGTTTGAATGGACAGAAGAGTGCCAACCGAGAGAAATTAAAGGCTTTGTTAACCGAAGCCCCAATTTTGGTGTAACCTGAGTCGGGCAAAGAATTTGTAGTTTTTAGTAACGCCTCTCTAAACGGTTTAGGGTGTGTGTTAATGCAAGAAGGAAAGGTTATAGCCTATGCCTCGAAACAGCTAAAACCTCATGAGAAGAATTATCCGACCCATGATTTAGAGCTAGCAGCTGTAGTGTTCGCATTGAAGATTTAGCGACACCATTTGTATGGTGAGAGATGCCGAGTATTTACTGATTACAAGAGTCTAAAGTATTTAATGACTCAGAAAGAGTTGAATTTGAGGCAACGATGATGGTTAGAGATAATAAAAGATTATGAGTTGATAATTGACTTCCATCCAGGAAAGGCGAACGTAGTCGCTGACTCTTTGAGTAAAAAGTCATTGTTTGCTTTAAGAGCTTTGAATGCTCAGTTGACCGTATCTAATGATGGTTCGATCCTAGCAGAGCTGAGAGTTAGGCTGACTTTTCTTATAAGATTCGAGAAGCTTAGAAAAGTGATGAGAAGTTGCAAGCTTAGAAAAGTCAGTGTGAGTTAGGTGTTGAATCAGATTTTTAGACTGGTACCGACGGATGTTTAATGTCAAAGGTAGAGTTTGAGTATCTAAAAATAGTGAGCTCATTCAGAAGATTTTACGAGAGGCACATAATGGTAATTTGTCCGTCAATCCAGGCAGTGTAAAAATGTATAACGACCTGAAGAAAATGTATTGGTGGTCGAGAATGAAAAGTGATATTTCGAAGTTTGTTTCCAAGTGTTTAGTGTGTCAGCAAGTAAAGGCTGAACACCAAGTACCTTCTGGGCTACTTCAACCTATTATGGTTCCAGAGTGGAAATGGAATCGTATCACCATGGATTTCGTGACCAGTTTTCCTCTAACCCCGAAAAAGAGAGAGGTAGTATGGGTTATTGTCGATAGACTCACTAAGTCAGCCCAATTCATACCAGTGCATACCGACTACTCCCTTGAGAAATTAGCTAACTTGTATGTTTCTGAAGTTGTGAGACTACATGGTGTACCATTGTCGATTGTTTTAGATAGAGACCTAAGATTCACCTTGAGATTTTGGAAGAGGTTGCAAGAGGCTTTAGGAACCAAGTTGAGTTTCAACATGGCTTTTCATCCACAGAGTGATGGACAGTCAGAAAGAGTAATACAGATCTTAAAGGACATGTTGAGATGTTGTGTTCTTGAATTCCAAGGAAGTTGGGAAAAATACTTACCATTGGTTGAATTCGCCTATAACAACAGCTATCAGTCTAGTCTGAAAATGGCGTCGTATGAGGCTTTGTATGGGAAAAAGTACCGAACGCCCTTATTCTGGTCTGAGTTGAGAGAGAGTCAGATTCACGGGGTTGATTTGATCAAATAGGCTGAAGAAAAAGTTAAGGTGATTCGTGACTGTTTGAAAGCCACCTCGGATAGATGAAAACCCTACGCGAATTTGAAACGAAGGGAGATTAAATTTGAAGTCGGGGATAAAGTATTTTTGAAAGTTTCTCCGTTGAGGAAAGTCCTCTGATTTGGCAGAAAAGGCAAGTTGAGTCCTCGTTTTATAGGACCTTACGAGGTTACCGAGAGAGTAGGGCATGTTGCCTACCGTTTGGGTTTGTTGCTAGAGTTAGAAAAGACTCATGACATATTTCACGTGTCCATGCTACATCAATACAGATTAGACCCTTTACATGTAATTACACCAACTGAAGTTGAGATTCTTCTAGATATGACTTATGGTGAATAACCAGTCAAGATCTTAGCTCGAGAGGTCAAATAGTTAAGGAATAAGAATATACCACTTGTGGAGGTTTTGTGGCATAGACATGGAATCAAGGAAGCCACATGGGAACCCGAGGAGTCTCTGAGAGAGCAGTATCCGAACTTATTCACCAGTAAGATTTTCGAGGACGAAAATCCCTAAGGGGGAGAAATGTAACAACCCGATTTAGGGCCTAGTCAAAACAGTGGGCTTGGGACCAAAAATCCGAAGTTATAAAATTTTTTTTATTATTTTTATGAGGTTATGGTATGATTATATAAGTACATGTAAATTTTGGTAAGTTAATTTTAGCGATTTCTAGTCCAATTTCGAAAAATGACTAAATCGCATAAAAGGCAAAAGTTACATTTTAGTGCCCAAATGTGTTAAATAGCTAGAGAATCAAAATTGAGGGCTTTTAAAGGGAAATTACACCCTTTTTAATAGTGTTAGCCGGCCATGGAGTGAGGGGAGACAAAATTGTCAAAGTTAGGTGAAGCTTAGGTCACCAATTTTAACTAGTTTCATTTTTAATAAAAGAAAAAGAAAGAGAAGGAAAGAGCTATCATCATTTCTCCCTTCTTAGCTGAAAATATCAGTAAATATTTGGGGTTTAAGAGCTTGAAATTTCAGCAACTTGAAGCACTCATAAGTAAGTGATTTTGATAGTTTTTCTTAATGAGTTTTGCATTTTTTAGACACTTGAAGCATGAGCTTTCAAATGAGGGTGATATCTTACAAAATAGTCAAGAGTTTAGGATTTTGCCATTGATGTATTTGTGATATATGATGAGTTCTTTTATGGAAGAATATTAGTCCTAGTTGTGTTATAAACAACTTTTGTGAAAAATGTTAGCATGAAATCACCTAAAGGGACTATTTTGCATAAGTTGCAAAATAGGTGGTTAGTGTGTGAAATAATGAGAATTTGGGATTTCCCTACTAGTAAAAAGAGTTTAGCTAGGCTTAAAATATGAAGAAATTCGATAAAAATCAATTTTCGAGCATAGGGGTGAAATGGTCATTTTGCCAAGGCCTAAAGGCAAAATGGTCATTTTACCAAAGTTTTGAATTTATGGATGCCTAATTGTGTTTAGTGACTAAATGGATGCATATTGTTATTATAGATCAAGATTTTTCAAAACTGAGCCTAGATTGGGGCAAAGCCAAGCAATCCGATTAAGCCGTCTAGTCAAGAACTTTTTGTAAACGGAGGTAAGTTGTATGTAAATGATACAACTACACTATTAATACTTGTATTCATATTGTCCTTGAACTGATAATGCACAAGTTGTTAAGTTATAATTGATAATGCCTTGTAATATTTGAGATAGTAGAAATATCTCGTTGAAACCTTAGGATATGAACTGGATATTCGTGCCAAGACATTGGGTGATTTGTGCGCTAGTGTAAGACATGTCTGGGACATGCTTCGGCCACATTATGAGAGCCAGAGTAAGACCATGTCTGGGAAATGGCATCGGCACAGAGATGAGTGCCAGATAAGATATGTTTGGGACATGCATCGGCCTCGACAGAGATAGCCAGTGTAAGACGTGTCTAGGACATGCATCGGCTAAGAGTTGTGCTAGTGTAAGGCATGTCTGGGACATGCATCAGCATGCATATAGAGAGCCAGTGTAAGACCATGTCTCGGACATGGCATCGACAATTTATCCCTTGTTGAAGGTTCATAGAATATCCAGTAGTATTCCAAACAGTTCAATGGTGAAAGTTATAGTTCAATTTTGATAAAGAAAGGATGATCATGTTGTGAGTGTTACAGGTACCTATATGATAAGCATGAGTAACGAGCTTAATTTAGAAAATGAGACTCGAGTAGATGATAATGAATAAGTTAAGTTATGTTTACCTTTGAGCTATAAGCATGATGGCAAATGGTGAGATTGTTGTTGTATATTTATTTATATGCAACTCATTAAGCTTTATGCTTACTCTTTTTCCTTTCCCTCTTCTTTCAGTATCGGCAGGCTAGCTTAAGGATCCCATAAAGTTAGAGATATCGATCACACTATCAGCCACAACACTCGGTATAGTTTGATTTATATTTTTGAAGGTGGCATGTATAGGTCTAGACTAGGATGTTGTATTAAGAGAATTATTCATGTATTTTTGGCTTAAGTCAAAGACCCTTCACTTTGTATCAAGCTTGGAATAATGGCTATTATTCATTTTGATGAATGCATATAATGTTCTTTCTATGGATGAATTGGTGTCCATTGTGATGAAATTTGTATACTGACATGATTTTGTGTAGGTTGTGCAAAATGGGTGACAAAATGGCTTGGGAAATAGCCTAGTTTGTCCACACGGGTAAACACATGGGTGTGTGTCTAGGCCATGTGTGACACACGGCTCACGCCCATGGGTGTGTGTTATGGTCGTGCATCCCCTGCACTTAAAACTTTAAAGTCATTTTAGTACACGGGCAGGCCACAGGGGAGTGTGCCCAGGCCATGTCATAAAGTCAGTATGCATGCTAGTAGTGCATGGACAAAGGACACGGCCTTGTGTCTTGACCGTGGGAAGGACACGGTTATAGGACACAAGTGTGTTCTTGGGCTGTGTGGTTTTGACAGAATGCCTAGGTTTTCAGACATGGGTTTGGGACATGGGCGTGTCCCTAGCATACGGCCGTGTGTTCTATACCCACACGGGCGTGTGAAGCCTTGATGCATGAAATTTTCTATGTTTTTCATGAGTTCTTCGTTGGGTTTCGAACCACCCCGGATGTATGTTTTAGGCCTTGTAAGCCCGTATATGAGACAGATTACTTGTGAAAAGAGAAGTTTTTAAATTGTTTGAGATTTCACGGCCTAGTTTTATACAGGTGGTTGAGTTTAAGTCAGGTAGCACCATGAACCCTATCCTAGCATCAGATACAGGCGAGGGGTGTTACACATGCCATACCCAAAATGTTGAAACTAACTATACTGAAATGTCCAATTCATAGTGTGATTGAACCACTGACATCCTTCGATCCCGGAGCTAGCTTGGCGACACTATAAAAGATGAAAAGGAAGGGGGGTAAGCATTAAAACTTAGTAAGTCTATATGCAAATAACATGCTATCTAAACAAGTAATTAACATAGATTTAACATAATGAACATAATTTATAATTCATCAAATCATTTAAACTTACTCATCACATAAACAAATTTGTCATAAGTTCATCACATACCAAGGCATTACTCATGAGTTTGGTATACATACCTGTATCAACTCATAACATAACTTCTTACTCATTCTTCTCATTGACTTACCCCTTGGGTCTTTTGTCAAGTTACTCGATATCTTATCCGTTAACACTCGGAATACTATTGGATACTTGGAATGCTCGCACATTAGTGCCACATATGTAGCTAAAGCTACCTCGTATCTCATAACACATAAAAGCTCATTCTCAAGCTACTCACGGGTCTACTCACACAAGCTGTCGGTCAAGACGTAGCTCCACGGGCTGCTAACACAAGCTGTCAGGTATCCACAACACATGCCGGACAACCTATGTGACAGCCCAAAATAGACCCTAGCCGGAATGTGGTTTCGGGACCACTAAACCGAGTCATAAAAATAATTAATTGTTATATTCTATGCTTACTATGTGTGTGCATGCATATGTCGAAATTTCATTCTCTAATTTTACCCATTTGTATGAGAAAGTATTAAATAGGGATCAAAGTGAAACATGGTGAAATATGATAGGCTAATTTTAAATGGCGTGTTAGTACATGTTAACAAAAAGGTGGAGTTGCATGTCAAATAATCCCCTTCCTAAGGAGGAGTGGCCGGCCATGACAAGGTTATGGGCAAGGGAACATGTTTCCAACATGTTTTGCTAGTGGTGTATGTAGGAAGTCATAAAATAAAGACTAGCATTAAAGAAAAAAAAATTGTTCATCCATTCTAAACACTTTGGCGAATGTCCTAAAGAAAGAAAAGAAAAATTTGTTCATCCTTTCTCATCTTCTTGGCCGAAAATACTAAGGGAAAAGGGGGAGGATTTTTGCTTCATGCTTGGGTTGGAAGAGACCTAGAAGGAGATTTGGCTAAGTTTGCATCAAGATTAAGGTATGTATGAGGTTGTGTTGGGAGTTTCATGCATGGTTTGGTTGCTAATTTGATGTGCATGTTAGCCATGGGTCAAATCCTTGTTATGCCATGGAAATGGTATTTGGCCAAAGTTGTTATGGTGATAAAGCCATTGCATGCTAAGTGTGAAGCTTGATGATGATGCATGCAATGATGAATTGTCTACTCTTGAGTAAGATTTTGAGTTTTCTTTTTGTGTTTAACCATGATTGAAGTTGAATGGAGCATGATTGTCATATTCGGCCATGATGCATTCATGAGCATGGTTCATGCTTCTTGCATGTTAGTTAAAATTTGTATTTTGGATGGCTATGGACACCTTGAAATTCGCCATGCTCATATTGTATATATATGTTTGCACATGATGTTTTGGCTATGAAGTAAGTGATGAATATATTGGTTTAAAGAAGAAGATGTGGAAGAATGCTTGTGAAATTGCAAGCACAATTCGCCTAGCACACATATAAGTGCTTGATGCTATATTATAAGTTTTGGGCCACAATGTGCAAAGCATTAACTAGTAAAATGCATGCTGTTTTGTGAGGTATTAAGTGCAAAATTGACCTCAACATGTACATGAATATTCGGCCTTGGGTAGCCTATTGAAGGCCTTAGCTTTTCCTTGATGCTCAAATAAATTGTATTGAATTGCTAGATGTAGTATAAAATGTGCATGACCATTGTGTATTCAAGCTAAAGAGTGGCCATATGACCATTTAAACTCCTTGTCATATTCGCCATAAGCAAGCACAATGAGGTTTTAATAAATTGAATTTGTTTGAATTAGCTCAAGAGCTAAGAGGGCCACAATTTGACAAGGGAAGGAAAAGGTGATCGAATAGCCAAAAAAGCCGTTCGACAACATCTCGAGGTAAGTCCTCAAGAAGTGACCTTACTTGAATTATGTGAGATGAAGTATGGATGTGTATGATTATTGATTTATGTGTGTATGAGAAATTGAATGATACCCGGGCTAAGTCCCGAAGGCGAATATGCTTGTGAATATATGTGCGTTTGAGCCTTAGTAACGAAAATGAAATATGTATGTCCAATGATTATTGATGTATGTGTACATGAGAAATTGAATGATATCCGGGCTAAGCCCCGAAGACAATTATGCTGGAAATTATATCCGGGTTAAGACCCGAAGGCAATTGTGCTAGTGGCTATATCCGGGCTAAGACCCGAAGGCATTCGTGCGAGTTATTCTATCCGGGCTAAGACCCGAAGGCATTTGTGCACGTGATTATATCCGGTTATATTCCGAAGAATCTTGGGCTGGAGGTGAGTGTTGGTTGCTGTAATGAATTCAATTAGTACACTCGAAAAGCCCAAAGGATAAGGTACGTTATATGTGCATTGGAAAGTCGACATGTTTGAGCAACATTCGCTCAATCGACTAATGAATTTCAGTTATTGAATTGATTGATACTTTGTGAAAGTATATAATGATGAAGTGTGAAGTAAGAATGTGTATTAATGAAATGATGCATTTGGCTATGTGAATGTATTGCTGTAATTAGAGTTGATTATATTCCTTGAGACTTACTAAGCAAAAAAAAATGCTTACCCCGTTACTTTGGCTCTCTGTTTTATAGATTTCGCTCGATAGCAATCGGATTCGGGATCAATAAAGTCGAAGTCATCCACACTATCCACGCCTCTATTTTGGTATAAATTTTGGTTGAACTTTGAAATGGCATGTATAGGACTACCCTTGTTGGTTGAATATGTTGTGATGTATATATATACGGCCATGTGAAAATGGCTCGTAAAAGTGAAATATCGACTTAGACTAATTGTGGTTTGTATGTATATATTTGGTGTCATGATGTGGCTATGGCTTGGAAATGGGAATGTTGGTCATATGATCAGCCATTGGCATGGTTAAAATGATCATATATGAACCTATGTATGGCAAGACTAGTTGGTTCATGGAGACTACCAAATAGGTAAGACCTACCTTAAAAACAGATGCTGCCAGCTGCAGTGACGTGAATGTGAAAAATCACAAAAATTCGTAGGAATGGATTTAAATAGTGAATAAGCTATGTAAATGAACCTTGATGAGTCTATTTTCATATGGAAGAAACGAAATGGTCATAGGAGTTACATGTTAAGAGATATTAAAGCTATTGTGAGACAGGGCCAGAACGGTTTCTGGGTTCCCTGTCGCAACTTTAAAAATTTACTATAAATTATCCAAAAATAATTAGGAGACATACCTTATATGTACAGATTCCATTTTGAGTCTAGTTTCATTAGAAACAAACGACACCAGCATTAAATCCCTGTACAGAGAGATATTCAAGTTATACCGCGCGAAGGTCAGAGCAGTCGATCCCTGTAACATGGGTGACTTTAACTAATAAACTGTACCAATTGGCCCGACCAAAAATTCTAGAAATAAATCCATGGATGGATATATGAGTCTAAATTCAGGGAAAATTTACGAAACCAGTTTCCGAGTTTTGAAACTCGAGATATGATTTTTAAGGCGACAGTGACGCAGTTTTCCAGCCTGACTGGAAATGTCAAATGGATGGGCAAAACAAGTGAACTTGGCTTGTTAACCCCTCGTGTCCGACACCGGCGATGGTCTCGGGTTCGGGGTGTTACAACCTAGCCACCTGTAGGACATATAAGACCAGCACTCGGAACCACATAAACATGTATCACATATCTCATGAGCTCATAAATCAGATAGTTCCTAGTGACATGTCACTTGTATCCTAAACTATTCCTATGGTTCAAACGAGATTTTTCAATATCACATCTCTGTCAAGCTTGCTCGTAATGTCGATCTCAATATCCATAATACCAAATCACTTACTTATGGAGCAATCAAAGCATAACTCATAATAGCATTAAAGAATTTGAATTCATATAATATTCAAGCATCGAAAATATAACATAACATCACGTTATTTGTATATGAACTTACCTCGGTACAAAATGATGAAAACAAGCCTACTCTTCGTAAACCTTGTTTTTCCCCTGATCAAGACCTGGATCCCGTTTTTCTTTAACTATAATGCCAAATTTAACTTTTTTAATACACACATTGTTCGAATCGACCCATAACACATACTTTGCTAAAATTACCTTTTTACCCCTAACTTTTCACTTATTTACAAATTGGTCCTTAGGCTCGTAAAATGTAATGCATGCGTTTTGTTTATTACCCAAGCCTAGCCGATTCATATTCCTACTCCTAGCAGCCCACATTTTTCTTTATTTCACATATTTACTACCCGTTTTACCATTTTTATAAATAGGTCATTTTCATGCATTTCCATCAAAAATCACTTAGTAAAAGATGTTAGACACACATCAAACTTTCATATTCCTCTATTAAACACCAAAATACATGCATGCCACACATGGGTAAGTTTTTGAACATGAACCCTAGCTCAAAATAATGGTAGAAATAGCTAGGTTGGTTGATGACACTTTAAAAATGTAAAGAACATTAAAAAGGGGCTAGGATGCACTTACTATTGAGCTTGAAAATTGTAGAAACCCTAACTATGGTGAGCATGGAAATTTCTGCCCTATCTTGAAGAAGATGAGCAAATTTTGCTTCATTTTTCCCTTTTTAATCTTTTATTTACTAAATGACTAAAATGTCATTAAGGCTTTTCTTTCAAATTTTTCCTATTCATGCCCATTTTTGTCCAAAATTTTAGAACTTGGTCAAATTACTATTTAAGGACCTCTAATTAATAATCCATAGCAATTTCATGCTTAAAGCTTCTAGAACTCAAGTTTTGCAACTTATTCATTTTAGTCCCTAACTTCAAATTGGACACTTTAAGCATAAAATTTCTTCATGAAAATTTCACATAAACATGCTTTCATATCATGGATCATCAAATAATCATAAAATAATTATTTCTACTTCAAATTTGGGGTCTCAAAACCATTATTCTGACTAAACCCTAATTCAGGATGTTACAACTCTCCTCCTTTAGGGATTTTTGTCCCCGAAAATCTTACCGGTGAAAAGGTTTGGGTATTGGTTTCTCATGGCCTTCTCAGGCTCCCATGTAGCCTCTTCAACCCCATGTCTTTTCCATTACACTTTCACAAGGGCAATACTTTTGTTTCTCAATTGTTTGACTTCACGAGCCGAAATCTTAACCGGTTCTTCACCATAAGTCATATCCGATCAAATCTCAACCTCTGTCGGTGAAATCACATGAGAAGGATCAGATCGATAACGGCGCAACATAGACACATGGAAAACATCATGAATCTTTTCCAATTCAGATGGTAAGGCTAACCGATAGGCAATTGGCCCTACTCTCTCGGTGATCTCATACGGTCCAATAAAACGCGGACTCAACTTGCCCTTTCTACCAAATCTCAAAACCTTTTTCCATGGAGACACTTTCAAAAAACCTTATCACCGACCTGAAACTCAATATCTTTCCGTTTCAAATCCTTGTAGGATTTCTGTCTATCTGAAACAGCCTTCAAACAATCACAAATTATCTTCACTTTCTCTTCAGTTTCTTTGACAAAGTCAATCCCGTGAATTCGATTTTCTCTGAGTCCAATCTAATATAAAGGTGTTCGGCACTTATGACCATATAATCCCTCATAAGGTGCCATTTTCAAACTCGACTGATAACTGTTGTTGTAGGCAAACTCTACCAACGGTAAGTACTTTTCCCAACTACCTTGGAATTCCAATACACAACATCAGGGCATGGCTTCAAGTATTTGAATTCCTCTTTCCGAGTGACTGTCGGTTTACGGATGGAAAGCAGTACTAAAGTTTAACTTCATACCCAAAGCCTCCTGTAAGTTTTTCCAAAACCGTGAAGTGAATCTTGGATCTCTATCTGAAATAATCGATATACGTACTCTATGAAGTCTGACAATTTCACCAATGTACAAATCAACTAACTTATCAAGAGAGTAATCAGTACGTACTAGTATAAAATGAGCCTTTTTAGTTAATCTATCAACAATATGACATCTCTCTTTCTCAGAGTTAAAGGAAACCCTATTACAAAATCCATAGTAATCCGATCCCATTTCCACTCAAGAACCATCATGGGCTGAATCAAACCCGAAGGTACTTGGTGTTCAGCTTTTACTTACTGACAAATTAAACACTTCGATACAAACTCTGAGATATCTCTTTTCATACCATTCCACCAATACATTTTCTTCAAGTCATTATACATTTTTTTACTGCTCGGGTGAGCTATCAAACAACCACTATGTGCCTCATTTAAAATATTCCGAATCAAGTCAGTATGCTTTGGAACACAAATTCTACTACGAAATATCAAACAATCATCGGAGTCACTCAAAAAATCCGGTTCACTATTGGACTCACACTGAACTCTTTTAGCTTGTAATTTTTTATCAACTTTCTGAGCATCACAAATCTGTTGAAGAAAAGTTGGTCCAGCTCTCAACTTGACTAGAATTGAACCATCACTGGACAAATTCAGCCGTGTATCCACAACCCTCAAGGCAAACAACGACTTCCTAATCAAAGCATCGGTGACCACATTCGCCTTACCTAGATGGTAATCAATCACAAGCTCATAATCCTTTAACAGTTTTAACCATCTCCGTTGCTGTAAGTTCAAGTCATTTTAAGTCATTAAGTACCTAAGACTTTTGTGATCGGTATAGACATGGCATTTCTCACCAAATAAATAATGTCGCCAAATCTTTAAAGAAAACACTATGGCAGCCAACTTTAAGTCATGTGTCGGATAGTGATTCTCGTGAGGCTTCAACTGCCTCAAAGCGTAAGCTACAACTTTATCCTCTTGCATAAGTACACATCCCAAACCATTTAAGGAAGCATCACTATAAATCACAAATTCTTTACCCGACTCGGGTTGTACCAAAATCGGTGCTTCGGTCAATAACATCTTCAATTTCTTGAAGCTTTGCTGACTCTTTTCCACCACTCACACTTAACATCCTTTTGAAGCAATCTAGTCATAGGAGTGGCAATCATAGAAAATCCTTTCGCAAACTGTCGGTAGTAACTGACTAAGCCCAAAAAGCTTCTAACCTCGGATACATTCCTTGGTAGTTTCCATTCGACAATAGTAGAAATCTTGCTAGGATCTACTTAGATACCATCACCTGAAACAATATCGCCCAGGAATACAACTTCTCGAAGCCAAAACTCACTTTTACTAAACTTAACATACAACTATTTGTCTTTTAAAGTCTATAAAATAGTTCTCAAGTGCTCGGCATGCTCTGTCTCATCTATCGAATAAATTAAAATATCATCAATAAACACAACAACAAACTTGTCCAAATATGGCTGAAATATTTTGTTCATTAAATCCATAAACACATCAGGAGCATTCGTTAGCCCAAATGGCATAACAAGAAATTCATAGTGGGCATACCTCGTTGTAAAAGTAGTTTTAGGCACATCCGACTCTTTAACTCGCAACTGATAGTAGCCGGACCTCAAGTCTATTTTAAAAAACCATGACACTCTCTTTAATTGGTCAAACAAGTCATCAATCCTCGGCAAAGGATACTTGTTTTTTATTGTTATCTTATTGAGCTATCAGTAGTCTATATACAATCTCATAGAACCGTATATCTTTTTCACGAATAATACCGGAGCACCCCATGGTGAAAAGCTTGGTCTCAAAAACCCTTGTCGATCAATTCTTGCAACTGTGACTTCAGTTCTTTCAACTCAGTCGGGGCCATCCTATAAGAGCAATCGAAATAGGTGCTGTCCCTGGCATTACATCAATACCAAACTCCACTTCTCTAATTGGAGGTAAACCTAGCAATTCTTCTGGAAACTCATCCAAATATTCACATACAACATGCACTAATTCAATTCTCAATTCAAAATCTTTGGTAATCAAAACATAAGGCAAATAAGCCTTACACCCTTTTCTCATATGTTTCTAAGCAGACATCAAAGAAATCATGATTAGCAACCTATCTGACTCATCTGATTCAACCCAGAGAATTTCACCATTTTCACATTTCAATTTAATAACTTTTTGTCTACAATTTACTATAGCATCGTGAAGTGTCAACCAATCCATACCCAATATAACATCAAATTCATCAAACGGCAGCAACATCAAGTCAGCCATAAAACAATGACCTCTAATCATCAAGGGACATTTCTTGCATACCTTATCAACTAAAACATGTTTACCTAACGAGTTTGACACTTTAATCATAAATTCTATAGACTCGATAGGCATATTCATGCTAAATACCAATTTCATGCACACATAATCAAAGGAATAACAGTAGTATCATAAAGAGAAAAAGTACTTGTGATCACATCGGGAGAAGATGCGTCCTCACGCGCACGTATGGCATAGGCCATAGCCGAAGCTCTAGCTTCAGATCTCACTATTGTATTGTTCACTACATTTTTGCTACGAGCCCCATTACCGGCATTTCTTGATGGTCTCTCTTTTGTAGCTGTACTACTCAGTCTTGTACTCTAAAAGTTTTTTTCTCGATCATCTTGGGGCAATCCTTGATATAGTGGTCTTGAGAGCCTCTGAAACAAGATCCGTTGTTCATCCTACACACACCAGGATGATGCCTACCACAATGTTGGCACTCGAGTTTAAAAGGTTTAGTATTACCCACACTAGCCACAAATGTAGCTTGAGATTTAAAACCCGAATTTTGCTTCCTACGATTTTCGTACGAATGCTTGGCTGAAACATGAGAGTTAGAATACATATCTCTGGATTTCTTAGTTTGAGAGGGGAATCACTTGCTCATCGGCCTCTTTCTTATATCTTTAGCCTCAACCTTAGCTTTTTTCTTTTCCTTGGTCAGTTCCTCCGCTTTACAAGCCCAACCAATGAGCACAATAAATTCCTTCAGCTCAAGAATACCCACTAACACTCTAATATCCTCATTAAGCCAGTCTTCAAACCTTCTGCACATTTTAGCCTCGGAGGATACACACTCCCGAGCATATTTGCTGAGCCGGACAAACTCTCTTTCTTACTCGGTCATTGACATGTAGCCTTGTTTCAATTTTAAAAATTCCTTGCGCTTCTGGTCAATGAATCATTCACTAATGTACTTCTTTCGGAATTCTTCTTGGACGAATTCCCATGTGACCTTCTCTTGAGGTACCACAGATACTAGTGTCTTCCACCAGTGATATGATGAGTCTCTCAACAAAGAAATAACACACTTCAAACATTCTTCGGGTGTGCATGATAGTTCATCAAATACCCTTATCAAATTCTCCAACCAAAATTCTGTTCTCTCAGCATCATCCTCGACATTTGCTCTGAACTCTTCTGCCCCTTGTTTCCGACTCTTATTAAAAAAGGTTCTATGAAATCCCATAAAGTCCATACCTTGTGGCATTAGGGGTACAGGTTGAGGATCTTGAGGGTTGGAGGGGGTTTAGCTTTCGGGTTCGTTCAAACGAACTCCGTATACTAGGCATTCATCATGTGGAGAAAGGCTTCCCTAGTCTCTTCCCCTCCTCCCTGACTCATGGTCACAGGTCTACTTTGAACTGGCGCTACCCCTTGAGTGGGAGCTAGAGCATTACTTTCTACGTCATTAGCTTCAGCTCGATTGGGATCCATTACAATACGAAAACATAATTTAAAAGGTTAAGAGTTGTCATACTATCATAAGTTATGTATGGAATGTATAGCTAGACTCAAACACATGCTACGTAGCCCGTGAATCGACTAAACCATAGCTCTAATACTGCTAAATGTAACACCCCTTACCCGTGTTCGACGTCGAGATAGGATACGAGGCATTACCATATTTAATCATAAGTAACATACAAAACTGGGTACAACCTAGGCACACGCTTAGGTCTTAAGGCCGTGTCCTTCACACGGTTGAGACACACGGCCATGTCTCTGCCAGTGTGTTTACTACTGGGCATTCTATTTTGCCTAATTAGGGTGCAGGGGGCACACGGCCGGATCACGCGCCCATGGGGCAGACTGTGTGTCACACACGGTCTAGACACATGCCCTTGTGTCTACCCGTGTGGACAAATTCTAGGCTAAATTCCAATCCATTTGCCACCCTTAAATGCTCACTCACTTAAACATTTTTTATGGCATGCAACATAACACTTTTAGTCACTCAAATACTCACAATCATGATTAATTCATGACTTTGAAATGTCAACATATCACATGCTTAAACCATCATACTTTCATATGGCATTCCACTCCAATTTCATATTTATTAATCCTTATAAGCCTACTTTCAACCTACTCAATTATACCATGAACATGGCCATACCTATTAGTCTCAATTCATTCATTAAGCATATATGCCATTTATCATATCCATTTCCAAAAGGCAACCACCAACCACATCACAAAGCATAAACACATTGCATACATGCATAAATAATTAGGGTTACAACCCAAGAAGCAAATATAAGCCATATCTCATGGCCTTATACAAAATGAATCATAATACCATTATGAGCCAACTCATTTGGCTAATCAATATGACACATAACAAAATTATCGGGTCCCTTATACATGCCATACTCAAAATTATATCCAAATGTCCAATTGATAGTGTGATCGAGTCTCCGACATCCTTCGATCCCCTAGCTAGCTTGGTGACACTATAAAAGATGGAAAGGAAGGGGGTAAGCATTAAAGCTTAGTAAGTCCATATGCAAATAACATTATCTAAACAAGTAATTAACATAGATTTAACATAATGAACATAATTTATAATTCATCAAATCATTTAAACTTACTCATCACATAAACAACTTTGTTATAAGTTCATCACATACCAAGGCGTTACTCATGAGTTCAATATACATACCTGTATCAACTCATAACATAACCTCTTACTCATTCTGCTCATTGACTTACCCATTTGGTCTTTTGTCAAGTTACTCGATAATTTACCCGTTGAACACTCAGAATACTATTGGATACACGGAATGCTCGCACATAAGTGCCACACACGTAGCAAAAGCTACCTCTTATCTCATAACACATAAAAGCTCATTCTCGAGCTACTCACGAATCTGCTCACACAAGCTGTCGGTCAGGACGTAACTACACAGGCTACTTACACAAGCTGTCAGGTATCCACAACACATGCCGGACTACTCAGCCACCGGTAGGACGTATAAGACCAGCACCCGGAACCACATAAACATATATCACATATCTCATGAGCTCATAATGTAACACCCCGTACCCGAGTCCGTTACCGGAGTCGAACACAAGGTGCGTACAGACTTAACTTAATTATTTTCACAGTCCAAAAAAAAATTTTCAGACAGGCTGGCAAACTGCATCACTGTCGTATTAAAAATCATATCTCGAGTTCCAAAACTCGAAAACTGATTCCATAAATTTTCCCTGAAATTAGACTCATATATCCATCTGTGGATTTATTTCTAGAATTTTTGGTCGGGCCAATTGGTACAGTTTATTAGTTAAAGTCTCCCATGATTCTGGGTTTGACTACTCTGACCTTCATGTATTACGACTAGGATATCTCCCTGTACAGAGCTTCAATACTCATGCCGTTTGTTTCTAATGAAACTAGACTCAAAGGGAAATCTATACATATAAGGCATAACTTCTAATTGTCTCTGGATAATTTATAATAAATTTTCAAAGTCGAAACAGGGGATCCAGAAACCGTTCTGGCCCTGTTTCACGAGAACTTTAATATCTCTTAATATACTGTTCATATGTTCCTTTCATTACTTTCATATGAAAATAGATTCATCAAGGTTCGATTACATAATTTATTCACTATTTAATTCCATTCCTACAAATTTTAATGATTTTTCAAATCCACACTACTGCTGCTGTCAGCATCTGTTTTCAAGGTAAACTTTACCTATTTCGTGGTTTCCATGGACCAACTAGAGTTTTGTCATACATAGGTCCACATATAATCATATTTAGCCATTCCAATGGCTGATCATTTGCCCAACACTTCCATTCCAGTCCATAGTCACATCATGAAACCATACATATATACATAAACACAAATGGTCTAATGCCATACTCCACTTCTACGAGCCATTTTCGCATGGTCAGTACACACATACATCACAAACGTGCTTGAAAAACAACAAAGGGTAGTCCTATACATGCCATATCCAGAGTTCAACTAAAAGAGTACCAAAAGGGCTTTGATAGTGTGGATGACTTTGACTTGATGATCCCGAATCCGATAGCTAACGAACAAAATCTAGAAAACAAAGAGCCAAAGCAAGCGGGGTAAGCATTTTAATGCTTAGTAAGTTTCAAGTAATGAAATCGGCCCGACTAAAGTATTACGTTCACATAGCTAAATGAATCACTTTATTTATACACATTCTCATAATCATACTTACTTCACACTTCATCAACATACACACACAAGGTATCACCTATCTAAGAGCCGAAAGTTCGTTAGTCGATTGAGCGAATACTATTTCAAACGAATCGACTTTTCCGATGCACATGCAAACATACCTTATCGTTTGGGTTTTTCGAGCGTTAATTGAATTTATTGCAGCACAAAATGCTCACCTTCAAACCAAGTTTCTTGAATTTAGCGGATATAACTACAAGCACAATTGCCTTGGTCTTAACCGGGTATAGCAACTTCGCACAAATGCCTTGGTCTTAGCCGGATATAACAACTTCGCACAAATGCCTTGGTCTTAGCCGGATATAACAACTTCGCACAAATGCCTTGGTCTTAACCGGATATAGCAACTTCGGACAAATGCCTTGGTCTTAGCCCGGATATAATCACTAGCATAAATGCCTTTGGGGCTTAGCCCGGTATCATTCAAATGCTCATGCACACATATATCAATAATCACGACACATCCATATTTCATTTTCGTTACTAAGGCTCAAACACAAAACATTTATCAAACCTTTCCAATTTCGGCTCAATAGCCACACACAAAAGCATGATTTCAATTGACTTTACAACGTAGTCCCTACGCACATTCGGCTATCCGCCATAATATGACAAATCATTTCAATATAATTCAAGTAGCGTCATTACTCAAGACTTACCTCGGATGTGGTCGGCGATTTAATGACTATTCGATCACTTTTCCTTCCCTTATCCAACTGTGGTCCTCTAAGCTCTTGAGCTAATTCACACAAATTTAACTTATTAAAGTCTCATTATGCTAGCTTATGGCGAATATGACAAGGAGTTTAAAAGGTCATATGGCCACCCTTTAGCTCAAATACACAATGGTCATGCACATTTTAATCACATCAAGCAATTCAATACAATTCATTCGAACATCAAAGGGAAGCTCAAGGTACTTAGCCCATATATACATTAGACATTAGAGTCACATGGGTACGAAATCACGAATCGAATTCAACATACTAGTTAATATTTCCCCTTAGCCGAATTTTCTAAGTCAAGATAAAGCCTTCAACATGCTTACCTATGGCCAAACAACACATCAACCTATGTACTCATTCATGTGGCCGATTATGCATGTCTATGTTGAGGCCAATTATATACTCAATACGCATCCATCATGTACTCCATAACCGAAACACCATCATATGTAAGTATATACCTTGAGATATCGTATATGTCATACCAATACGTCATGTGCAAACATATATATATATGTATATATGTTCAAGAGCCGAATCTCAAAGTTGATTATAACTAAACATGAACATAAATCCAAAACACAAATCTTACCTACCATGCAATAAGCATAAATCATACTTATGGGTATACCATGGCCGAATACGTCACAACACCATACCATTTCAATTTTGGTCATGGTTAAACAAAGAACTTAATGTCTCACTCAAAAATGCTAAAAAGAAAATTCAAGAGTCCTCAATCCACCATCACATGCATCATTATCAAGCTTCATATTTAGCATGCAATGGCATTAACACAAAATCCACCTTGGCCGAATATCATCCCTATGACATAGCAAAGATTTGAACCATGGGCTAATTAGAACTCAAGAAAGCAACTAAAATCATGCATGAATCTCATGGCACAACCTCAAACATACCTTAATCTAGACACAAGTATGGCCAAACCTCCTCCTAATCCTCTTCCAAACCAAGCATGAAGCAAGAACTCCTTCCTTCTTCCTTAGAATTTTAGGCTCAAAGAAATGAAAAAGGATGAACAACAATTTTTTTTTTTTTCTTCAACTCACGGCAAAATGGGGGAGAATGGATGAGACCATTTTTTTTTCATCACTCCTCCCTTTCATTATTTTATTTTTCCTTACATACACCATTGTCACAACATGTTTTATGACATGTTTTGCCCATCACTCTTTGTCATGGCTGGCCACTAGCAATTAAGGGGAAATTTGACATGCAAGTCCTCCTTTTGATTACATGCACTATTAGGTCCTTATAGATTAGCCTATCACATTTCAAAAGTGTCACACAAGTCCTACTAACTGAATTCACATGCAATCGACTAAATCGAAGCTTGAAATTTTCACACATTCATAATTACATATTCTAGACAATAAATATTACTTTCAAACATTTCGGTGACTCGGTTTAGCGGTCTCGAAACCACTTCCCAACTAGGGTCAATTTTGGGCTGTCACAACTTTCCCCCACTTAAGAAATTTTCGTCCCCGAAAATCTTACCGGTAAATAGGTTTGGGTAACGCTCTTTTATAGAGTTCTCGGGTTCCCAAGTAGCTTATCCATCCCGTGTTTGAGCCATAACACTTTTACTAACGGAACCCTTTTGTTCCGCAACTCCTTCACTTCACGAGCTAGGATACGAATTGGTTCTTCTTCATAACTCATATCGGCTTGAATTTCGACCTCTGATGGACTAATTATGTGCGATGGATCAGATCTATAACGTCGAAGCATCGAAACATGAAAGACGTCGTGAATCTTTTCAAGTTCAGGAGGCAAAATCAATCGATATGCAACTGGACCGACTCGTTTGGATACTTCATATGGCCCGATGAACCTCGGACTCAATTTGCCTTCGACCAAATCGAGTATCTTTTTCCAAGGCGAAACTTTAAGAAACACTTTATCTCCCACGATACTCAATGTCTTTTCGTTTCAGATCCGCGTCGACGACTTCGACGATCGGAGGCTATCTTGATTTTCACGGATTACTTTTACTTTACATTCAAAGATCTTTAATCAAATCCACTCGAAAATTTTGCTTTCACCGAGCTCGGTCCAAAACAATGGTGTACGGCATTTACGCCTCGTACAAAGCCTCGTAAGGTGCCATCTTAATACTTGATTGAAAACTATTGTTGTAAGCGAATTCAATCAAAGGTAAATATCGTTCCCATGAACCATTAAACTCAAGGACGCAACATCTCAACATATCCTCAAGTATCTGAATTACCCGCTCAGATTGACCATCGGTTTGTGGATGAAAAGCGGTGCTAAAATGCAGCTTGGTACCCAAAGCTTCTTGCAATTTCTTCCAAAATCGCGAGGTGAATCTTAGATCTCTATCCGACACAACAGAAATCGGTACCCGTGTAATCTCACAATCGAAACGTACAATTCAGCTAGTTTATCCAATGAAAATCCGACGCGACGGGGATAAAGTGAGCCGACTTAGTCGGTCTATCAACAACAACCCAAATCGCATCCTTCTTACTTGCTGACAATGGCAGTCCGGACACAAAGTCCATTGTCACTCGATCCTATTTCCACTCGGGTATCGTGATCGGCTGAAGTAATCCTGAAGGCACTTGATGTTCCGCTTTCACTTGTTGACATATTAAACATCTCGAAACAAAGTCGGAGATGTCTCGTTTCATACCATGCCACCAAAACCGACGTTTCAAATCGTTGTACATCTTCGTACTCCCCGGGTGAATTGACATTCGGCTACAATGGGCTTCGTTCAGAATCATCGAAATGAGTTTCGAATTCCTTAGAACACACAAACGACTTATGAACCTCAAACAATCATCATCATCAATTTGATACTCTGATTCCTTGTTCGGAACACACTCAGCCCGTTTTGCAACCAGTTCATCATCGACTTTCTGAGCTTCACGAATTTGATGAATCAATAATGGTTTGGCTTTTAATTCACTACTAACACATTGTCGGGTAGAATGCACAAGTGTACATTCATCGCTTCATAAAGCAAGCGGTGATTCCCGACTTAAGGCGTCCGCAACCACATTAGCCTTTCCCGGTGATAATCAATGACCAGCTCATAATCTTTCAACAACTCAAGCCAACGCCTTTGTCGTAGATTCAAGTCTCTTTGAGTCATCAAATATTTGAGACTTTTGTGATCCGAAAATACATGGCACTTTTCACCAAATAAGTAATGTCGCCATATTTTCAAAGCGAATCGATGGCGACTAATTCGAGATCATGGGTCGTATAATTCTTCTCATGTGGCTTTAATTGTCTCGACGCATAGGCCACAACTCGACCTTCTTGCATCAATACGCAACCTAACCCAAGTAGGAGGCGTCACTATAGATGACAAACTCTCTGCTGATTCGGGCGCACTAAAATTGAGCTTCCGTCAAATAAGTTTTCGGTTGATCAAAACTTTTCGACATTTTTCCGTCCATTCGAACTTAACATCTTTTGAAGTAGCTTCGTCATGGGTGTGGCTATCATCGAGAAACCTTTACAAACCGTCGGTAGTAAGCAAGCCCCAAAAAGCTCGAACCTCGAGAATATTTCTGAGGCTTCCGCTAAGTATGGCTGAAATTTTGCTCGGTCGACTCGAATACCCGTCTGAGATACCACATGACCCAAGAAGCTAACCTCTCTTAACCGAACTCACACTTGCTGAACTTAGCATATAACCGCTTATCCGTAAAATTTGCAACACTAATCTCGGTGTTCAAGATGTTCGGTCTCATCTCTTGAATAGACCAAGATGTCATCAATGAACACAACTACGAACCAGTCCAAATACTTTCAAGATCCGATTCATCAAATCCATAAATACCGCGAGGGCATTAGTGAGCCCGAACGGCATCACTAAGAACTCGTAGTGACCGTACCTCATTCGAAAGCGGTTTTAGGTACATCCGAATCTCGAATCCATAGAATCGATAATAACCCGATCTCAAATCTATCTTGAAAACACCGAGGCTCCTTTAGTTGATCAAACAAATCATCAATACGTGATACGGATATTTATTCTTTATCGTCACTTTATTCACCGACGATAGTCAATGCACAACCTCATGGTTCCGTCCTTTTATTTCACAAACAATCTTTGGTGCACCCTAAGGTGAGAAACTTGGTCGAGCGAAACCTCTATCCGTCAATTCTTGCAATGAGCTTTCAACTCTTTTAACTCGGTTGGTGCCATACGATCACGGAGCTATCGAAATTGGTGTAGTCCCAAGTACAAGCTCAATACCAAACTCTATCTCCGAGCAGTGGCAAAACCGGTAATTCTTGGAAAACATCCGGTATTCACAAACCACCGCGCAGATTCGGGTTTTATTTCTAACTCCTTATCATCAAGTACATACGCAAGGTATGCTTCGCACCCTTTCTTACATATTTCGGGCCAACATTGATGATATTACAATGGCAACCCTTTAAGTCCGTAGACTCAACTCGGATCATCTCGTTATTTGCACCTCAAATCCATAGTCTTGCTTTTGCAATTCACAACCGCATCATGCACGGTCAACCAATCCAAACCAAGAATAACATCAAATTCATCAAACGGCAAAAGCATCAAGTCTGCCGGAAAACAGGAACCTCGAATTACTAGGGGACATTTCTTACACACTTTGTCGACAAGCACGTAACGACCCAAGGGATTTGACACCCGAATTACGAACTCAGTAGACTCAATAGGTAAAGTCTTACTGGATGCTAAGGTTTCACATATATAAGAATGAGTAGAAACGGGTCAATCAAAGCAATTACATTAGTCTCAAAGAGAGTAAAAGTACCAAATAACATCGGTGAAGAAGCATCCTCATGGCACGTATAGCATAAGCTCTAGCAGCGCACGAGCCTCGAGATCTGGTTGTAGCATCTCTAGATCCTCTCGACCGCCACTAGCATTGCCCGTGTTTCTAGACAGTCTACCCGAGCAAGCGTAGCACCCGATTTCCCACTCGACTTACATTTTGTTCAGCAACCTCGGGCAATCCTTGATAAAGTGGTCACTGATCCACACTTATAGCGAGGCGGTCATGGAACCTATAGCTCCCCGAATGCCATTTACCACAATGTCGACACTCCGATTACGTCTCGACGTTCATTCCCAACACTGGTGACCGAAGTGCCTCGTGTACCCACAGGGGGTCGATCATGATCTCGTCTAAAAAGGCCCGAAGTGCCTCTAGACCGGCCTACATCATCTCGAAATTTCTTCGATGCCTGTTGAAGAGACTTTCCGAGGATCTTTTACTGAAACTCCCGTTCCCACTTCAACTTTTTTTTCTTTTCTAAGCTCTTGACTTTACAAGCTCGCTCGACAAGTACTACGAACTCTCGTATTTCAAGAATGCCAACGAACATTTTATATCTTCATTCAGCCCATCCTCGGCGTTTACACATGATAGCCTCGGACGAAACACATTCCCGGCGTATCTACTAAGTCTAACAAATTTTCGCTCGTAATCGATGAATCGACATAGAACCTTGCTTAAGCTCAAGAAATTCCTTCCGTTTTTGATCAACAAATCTCGATGATATACTTTTTCCAAACTCGGTTTGGAAAAACTCCCAAGTTACTTGCTCTCGGGGCAATGAAGTCGAGTACTCCACCAATAGTATGCGAATCACGTAGCAAGGAGATAGTACACTTTAGGCATTCATCGGGTGTACAAGATAGCTCATCGAGTGCGGATAGTGTTGTCCAACCAAAATTCAGCTTGCTCGGCATCGTCGCTATCCGTAGCTTTAAATTTAGTAGCCCCATGTTTTCGGATTCATCAACTGGGGCTTATTTGACCTTATTTGGTCGATTCTCGGAGGTATTGTAGGTCTTGAGGGTTGTATTAGTCGGGAATGGAGGTTGTGGAACAGTAGTATTAGTTCGAATGTATTGGTTGAACCAATCATTCATCACGCTATAAAAAGCTTGCCTAGCCTCATCATTCGGATTGCTAGCAATAGGTTGAGAGTCCGCCGCCTGTCCCTTGTCGGGAGCAGCGCCACACTCTCCACATCATCACTATCACTCGGTTGGGATCGGGATCCATTACTATAAATAAACACAAATTCAGATGTCAGAAATCACCACACTATCAATTAATCACATAATGGCATGTATAGCTAGACCCAAACGTATTACGGTAGTCCTAGGATCGACTAAAACGTAGCTTTGATACCAATAAAATTGTAACACCCCGTACCTGAGTCCGTTACCGGAGTCGAACACAAGGTGCGTACAGACTTAACTTAATTATTTTCATAGTCCAAAAAAAAATTTTCAGACAGGCTGGCTAACTGCATCATTGTTGTCTTAAAAATCATATCTCGAGTTCCAAAACTCGAAAACTGATTCAGTAAATTTTCCCTGAAATTAGACTCATATATCCATCTGTGGATTTATTTCTAGAATTTTTGGTCGGGCCAATTGGTACAGTTTATTAGTTAAAGTCTCCCCTGATTCTGGGTTCGACTACTCTGACCTTCATGTATTACGACTTGGATATCTCCCTGTACAGAGCTTCAATACTCATTCCGTTTGTTTCTAATGAAACTAGACTCAAAGGGGAATCTATACATATAAGGCACGACTTCTAATTGTCTCTGGATAATTTATAATAAATTTTCAAAGTCGAAACAGGGGATCCAGAAACCGTTCTGGCCCTGTTTCATGAGAACTTTAATGTCTCCTAATATACTGTTCATATGTTCCTTTCCTTACTTTCATATGAAAATAGATTCATCAAGGTTCGATTACATAATTTATTCACTATTTAATTCCATTCCTACAAATTTTAATGATTTTTCAAATCCACACCACTGCTGCTGTCAGCATCTGTTTTCAAGGTAAACTTTACCTATTTCGTGGTTTCCATGGACCAACTAGAGTTTTGTCATACATAGGTCCACATATAATCATATTTAGCCATTCCAATGGCTGATCATTTGCCCAACACTTCCATTCCAGTCCATAGTCACATCATGAAACCATACATATATACATAAACACAAATGGTCTAATGCCATACTCCACTTCTACGAGCCATTTTCGCATGGTCATGTACACACATACATCACAAACGCATTTTGAAAAACAACAAAGGGTAGTCCTATACATGCCATATCCAGAGTTCAACTAAAAGAGTACCAAAAGGGCTTTGATAGTGTGGATGACTTTGACTTCGATGATCCCGAATCCGATAGCTAACGAACAAAATCTAGAAAACAAAGAGCCAAAGCAAACGGGGTAAGCATTTTAATGCTTAGTAAGTTTCAAGTAATGAAATCGGCTTCGACTAAAGTATTACGTTCACATAGCTAAATGAATCACTTTATTTATACACATTCTCATAATCATACTTACTTCACACTTCATCAACATACACACACAAGGTATCAGCCTATCTAAGAGCCGAAAGTTCGTTAGTCGATTGAACGAATACTATTTCAAACGAATCGACTTTTCCGATGCACATGCAAACATACCTTATCGTTTGGGTTTTTCGAGCGTATTAATTGAATTTATTGCAGCACAAAACGCTCACCTTCAAACCAAGTTTCTTCGGAATTTAGCCGGATATAACTACAAGCACAATTGCCTTCGGGTCTTAACCCGGGTATAGCAACTCGCACAAATGCCTTCGGGTCTTAGCCCGGATATAACAACTCGCACAAATGCCTTCGGGTCTTAGCCCGGATATAACAACTCGCACAAATGCCTTCGGGTCTTAACCCGGATATAGCAACTCGGACAAATGCCTTCGGGTCTTAGCCCGGATATAATCACTAGCATAAATGCCTTCGGGGCTTAGCCCGGGTATCATTCAAATGCTCATGCACACATATATCAATAATCACGACACATCCATATTTCATTTTTGTTACTAAGGCTCAAACACAAAACATTTATCAAACCTTTCCAATTTCGGCTCAATAGCCACACACAAAGAGCATGATTTCAATTGACTTTACAACGTAGTCCCTATGCACATTCGGCTATCCGCCATAATATGAAAAATCATTTCAATATAATTCAAGTAGCGTCATTACTCGAAGACTTACCTCGGATGTGGTTGAGCGATTTCGACGGCTATTTGATCACTTTTTCCTTCCCCTTATCCAACTGTGGTCCTCTAAGCTCTTGAGCTAATTCACACAAATTTAACTTATTAAAGTCTCATTATGCTAGCTTATGGCCGAATATGACAAGGAGTTTAAAAGGTCATATGGCCACCCTTTAGCTCAAATACACAATGGTCATGCACATTTTTAATCACATCAAGCAATTCAATACAATTCATTCGAACATCAAAGGGAAGCTCAAGGTACTTAGCCCATATATACATTAGACATTAGAGTCACATGGGTACGAAATCACGAATCGAATTCAACATACTAGTTAATATTTCCCCTTAGCCGAATTTTCTAAGTCAAGATAAAGCCTTCAACATGCTTACCTATGGCCGAACAACACATCAACCTATGTACTCATTCATGTGGCCGATTATGCATGTCTATGTTGAGGCCAATTATATACTCAATACGCATCCATCATGTACTCCATAACCGAAACACCATCATATGTAAGTATATACCTTGAGATATCGTATATGTCATACCAATACGTCATGTGCAAACATATATATATATGTATATATGTTCAAGAGCCGAATCTCAAAGTTGATTATAACTAAACGTGAACATAAATCCAAAACACAAATCTTACCTACCATGCAATAAGCATAAATCATACTTATTGGTATACCATGGCCGAATACGTCACAACACCATACCATTTCAATTTTGGTCATGGTTAAACAAAGAACTTAATGTCTCACTCAAAAATGCTAAAAAGAAAATCCAAGAGTCCTCAATCCACCATCACATATATCATTATCAAGCTTCATATTTAGCATGCAATGGCATTAACACAAAATCAACCTTGGCCGAATATCATCCCCATGACATAGCAAAGATTTGAACCATGGGCTAATTAGAACTCAAGCTAGCAACTAAAATCATGCATAAATCTCATGGCACAACCTCAAACATACCTTAATCTAGACACAAGTATGGCCAAACCTCCTCCTAATCCTCTTCCAAACCAAGCATGAAGCAAGAACTCCTTCCTTCTTCCTTAGAATTTTCGGCTCAAAGAAATGAAAAAGGATGAACAACAATTTTTTTTTTCTTTTTTCTTCAACTCACGGCAAAATGGGGGGGGGAGAATGGATGAGACCATTTTTTTTTCATCACTCCTCCCTTTCATTATTTTATTTTTCCTTACATACACCATTGTCACAACATGTTTTATGACATGTTTTGCCCATCACTCTTTGTCATGGCCGGCCACTAGCAATTAAGGGGGGGGAAATTTGACATGCAAGTCCTCCCTTTTGATTACATGCACTATTAGGTCCTTATAGATTAGCCTATCACATTTCAAAAGTGTCACACAAGTCCTACTAACTGAATTCACATGCATTCGACTAAATCGAAGCTTGAAATTTTCACACATTCATAATTACATATTCTAGACAATAAATATTACTTTCAAACATTTCGGTGACTCAGTTTAGCGGTCCCGAAACTACTTCCCGACTAGGGTCAATTTTGGGCTGTCACACATAAATCATATAGTTCCTAGTGACATGTCACTGTATCCTAAACTATTACTATGGTTCAAACGAGATTTTTCGATATCACACCTCTGTCAAGCTTGCTCGTAATGTCGATCTCAATGTCCATAATACCAAATCACTTACTCATGGAGCAATCAAAGCATAACTCATAATAGCATTAAAGAATTTGAATTCATATAATATTCAAGCATCGAAAATATAACATAACATCACGTTATTTGTATATGAACTTACCTCGGTACAAAATAATGAAAACGAGCCTATTCTTTGTAAACCTTATTTTTCCCCCGATCAAGACCTGAATCCCATTTTTCTTTATCTATAATGCCAAATTTTTAACTTATTTAATACACACATTGTTCGAATCGACCCATAACACATACTTTACTAAAATTACCATTTTACCCCTAACTTTTCACTTATTTACAAATTAGTCCTTAGGCTCGTAAAATGAAATGCATACATTTTCTTTATTACCCAAGCCTAGCCGATTCATATTCCTACTCCTTATAGCCCACATTTTTCTTTATTTTGCATATTTACTACCCATTTTACCATTTTTACAAATAGGTCATTTTCATGCATTTCCATCAAAAGTTACTTAGTAAAAGATGTTAAACACACATCAAACTTTCATATTCCTCTATTAAACACCAAAATACATGCATGTCACACATGAGTAAGTTTTTGAACATGAACCCTAGCTCAAAATAATGGTAGAAATAGTTAGATCGGTTGATGACAACTTCAAAAATGTAAAAAAACATTGAAAACTGGGCTAGGATGCACTTACTATTGAGCTTGAAAGTTGAAGAAAACCTAGCTATGGTGAGCATGGAAATTTTTTCCCTATCTTGAAGAAGATGAGCAAATTTTGCTTCATTTTTCCTTTTTATTCTTTTAATTACTAAATGACTAAAATGCCCTTAAGGCTTTTCTTTTAATTTTTTCCTATTTATGCTTATTTTTGTCCAAAATTTTAGAACTTGGCCAAATTACTATTTAAGGACCTCTAATTAATAATCCATAGCAATTTCATGCTTAAAACTTCTAGAACTCAAGTTTTGCAACTTATTCAATTTAGCCCCTAACTTCAAATTTGACACTTTAGGCATAAAATTTCTTCATGAAAATTTCACAAAAATATGCATTCATATCATGGATCATCTAATAATAATAAAATAATTACTTTTACTTTAGATTTGTGGTCTCGAAACCACTATTCTGACTAGACTCTAATTCAGGATGTTACATCAATCTTATCTGGATATTAATTATTTATTAACAGGGACACAAATTATAAGTCAATTTTAAAATTTTTCTAGGTAATTTAAACTAAGGGTATTTTTATAATTTTACCACCTCTGGTAAATCTGACCCAATTTTAGATCTAAATGTTTACTAACATTCTTTTAGTTAAAATTATACAAGCCTAAAAATTTTAGCTTAAATTGAGTTTGTTTGCTATCACTAATTCAATTTTTACTATTAGAGACTAAATTGTAATAAATACAAACTATCAAAACCTATTCCAAATTACAAAATTAAGTGCGTTTCTATCAAAATTTAACCATGACGAGACTAATCCTAAAATTTTAAGAAGTTTCCTTTTAATTTAGGGCTCTAATTAGACTAATCAATTTTCAGGGCTAAATCATAACTTAAACAAATTAGAATACCAATTTGAAAAGACAAAAATTTAAACCCCAAAAACCCACAAGGCCGTGTCCCCCAGACCGTGTGTCATTAAATGGCCATGTTCGTGTCATGAATTTTTTTTTGCAGATCGTACACACCCGTGTGTGGTAGCTCTCATTTCCACACGCCTGTGTACAACCCCTCACACGCCCGTGTGAAAATCACTGCACCTATTTTTGCGAAAAACTCAATTTAAAACCTGATTTTGCACATCTAAATGGTCAATTAAACCTGATTTAACTACGATTAATTAACATATATATACATACACCCTCAATTGAATTTTGGATATCAATTAAGCTTTAATTAAATAGAATTAGACAATCAATTTCATGCATAACAAACACTGAATAAACCAAACAAGTAGTGTACCTTAGTCGCTAGTAAACCACTCCATGGAAGCTTCATTTAAACAATTGTTAGAATAAAGTTCATGCTTCACACACCATGTTATCAAGCAACAATACACCGTAAACCATTCAATAATTAAACTCAAAGCTATTATAAAACCATCCAAAATAAATGCCCAATGTGCAAAGTCCAATTACAACCAAAATCAAACTAATTCCCAGGAGTTCCACAATGCCCGATTACAGTTTCTAAAATATGTAATAAAGTTTCTACCAAGCCTAAATATCTTGGAACTCTCTTGGTCGGCTCCTTAGCTCCTCAAACCCAACAATTATTTACACAAATGTCAGGGTGTGAACTTTAAAAAGCTCAGTGAATGTTAATAAAAATGACAAGTAAACTAACATCCAAATCATGCTTAATTCACAACCAATCAATCACCAATTATCAGCCAAAATAATGAAACATGTCAACTAAATTTTCATAAGCATTTTCAATACCAAAAATCAATTATTAATGGCTTTTAATCATCAATTGATATAGCAACAATCACACATAAATATATTGGCATTCATTTATCATGGCTTAATTGGGTGATCATACATCGGATAAACGGATCTCTGAACTCTCGTAAATATCAAATACAGTCTACTGAGTTGAGCGGGCCAAACTCGCTCTCCCTTATAGCGCCTCAAATAACCCATTGAGTGGAGACTCATGCTCAACACTCCCTTATCTACTCCAAACAAATCAATCCACCTAGAGCCATATGCTCACAATGTCACAAAAAAAGGTAAGTACCCACAAATCCTATGGCATGCCAACTATATCCAATGGATCTACCATGCATGTTGCCAATATATTCAGTCAAACATAGCATATAAATCAGTCATTATTGTGCTCAATTTAATGTGACAAAATAATTATGTATAACTTATAACATAGCCATTTAGCATCGAATTAAATCAAATATTTCATTTATCAATTTCCTATATTCAATTGCCAATTGTAACACCAATATATCATGATCCAAAATTTCAGTATACAAGCTTAAAATCATCCTTAAAATTAATCTAATTAAATAGCACAACACCACCCAAAAATTCATTTACCATTTTTTCAATACAAATTCATTTTTTGCACATTTAATATCAATTTTGAAAAATAAACCATTCATCTATAATTAATTAATTTTAATCATTAATTAAGATACTAAGTAAACATAATTGAGGGTCAATTTACCAAATTGCCCTTAGACACACTCACCACACAATTTTATTCTATCACAATAAGTGATCAATAAGCAATTCCAAGCTTCAATTCTGATTGTCTTGGCCCACTTCAAGATTTGGAGCTTCAATAGAGATAAATTAGGCATTACCACCTTTTCAAAGCTATATTAAACATGAATTTTAATTAACTATGCTAATCGAAATCATTTCATAAAGATACCTTACTAGATTTGTAACACCAAGTCGAAAACTTGATTCCTCACAAAATCAATCTCTCCAACCCTTCTAATCACTTCCAAACATAAATAATAAACAAAATACACATAAACTATGCATCAATTTCACATTTCAATCAATTTCATAAAAATTCAAAAAATTAATTCATGAAGATGATGAAATTCAAATTTCTTCAAATTACCTCACAAATAATGTTTAATCTTGATAAATAAGACCAAAAACCCTTTAATAGATCCATTTTAAGTTGAAACATCCATTGATTTGTGGAATTCCTCTCAAAATTCAAGATCCACCATTAAAGCACCTTAAGCTTTTGAAGAAGATGACATTGATAAAAAAAAGTCATTTAATTGACTCTCAGATCGTGTAAAAATGTTACTAATCTTCATAAAAACAAGTTTAGGATTGAAGATCACCTTTGATTCACTCTAAATTCATTGATTGAAAATCTTGATTTAAGAAGCTTAAGAAATTTTAAAATATTTTTGGCTACTTTTGAGAAGAAAATTGGTTGGATCTATTCTATGATGATAAATCTTTAAAACCATGCAAAGAAAATGAAATTTATAACTCTCTTATCTGATGTAAATGGTGTGAAAAGTAGGCTAGATGTATTGTGTTTAAAATTGAAACAACCCATTAGAATTTTTTGGGGCGTTACATTGAAATTAGAATAGGAAGATCCGCAAGATTGGCAGGTGCAAAGGAAGATTCAGGTATGGTAGGGTCAATTGGAAGAGAAACTTGTCTCTGAGGATCCGTTGCTCCCTACATATGTCTGCGAGGTATTAGCCTACCCCCACTACTATTTTTAGCATTTTGGGACCCTTCTTCCACCCTTAGCCTCTTGCGACCATTACTGTTGGCCCTTACTCCTAGGGTAGCCACTTCTTCATCCTCCCGTATACTATCCACCAAAGCTTCCATGTCCATATTACATTGAGAACTAGAAGAACTAAAAGAATTTGAAGAGCCTGCTGTTGGAAAAATCCTATTTGAAAATAGTTTTGTAACGCCCCGTACCCGAGACCGTCACTGGAGTCGAACACGAGGTGTTAACAGACTTAATTCATTACTTAAACAGCTCAAACAATTTATTTTTAAAATTTTCAGTCAAGCTAACAATCTGCGTCATAGTCGCTTACAAATTCATATCTTGCGTTACGAAACTCGAAATCCAATTCTATAAATTTTCCATGAAACTATACTCATATATCTATTTACTAATTTTTTTCTAGAATTTTTGGTCAATCCAATTAGTACAGTTTATTAGTTAAAGTCTCCCCTGTTTTAGGGTTTGACTGCTCTGACCTCTGTGTATTACGAATTAGATATCTCCCTGTACAGAGTTTCAATGACTATGCTGTTTGTTTCTAATAAAACTAGACTCAATAAGGAATCTGTAAATATAAATCATGACTTATAATTATCTTTGAAAAATTTATGGTGAATTTCCAAAGTCAGAACAGGGGATCCAGAAATCGCTCTGGACCTATTTCAAAAAAATTTAAACATCTCATAAAATATAACTCATATACCTGTTTTGTTCCATCCATATGAAAATAGACTCATAATTCTTCAATTCTATATTTTATTCAACATCTAATTTAATCTCTACTATTTTTAATGATTTTTCAAACTCACGTCACTGCTGCTGTCTGAATCTATTTTATGGTAAATTTTACCTATTTCATGTTTTCCATGGATTAGCTAGTAATTTAGTATACATAACACCAAATATGATCATGATTAGCCATTCCAATGGCTAATCATTTCCAGGCATTTCCATACCACTCAATAACAATATCATAAGACCATATATACAAAATGATTATAATGCTATACATGCCATACTCAAAATATGCAAGCCATTATGCCAAGATGGTATACGGATATAGTGTGAGCATGCCTCCGACTGTTCCCGATTTTCGAGCTGGCTTGTCAATACTGTTCAAAGTATTCATTTCACAACGCTTACCAATACATCCCTTTCATCTCAAGTATTCCTCCATTTGAGTAGAATTTTACCCGTTGAACACATCGGAATATAATTCGGATACATGGAAAGTTTGCACATAAGTGCCACATATGTAGCCAAGCTACCATGTAACCCGCCCATAAGTGAACTCGGACTCAACTCAACGAGCTCGGGCTTTCACATCCATAAGTGAACTCGGACTCAACTCAACTAGCTCGGATGCCTAGTTACATCTCTCGAACTCGGACTCAACTCAACGAGTTCGAACATTCGCATCCATAAGTGAACTCGGACTCAACTCAACGAGTTCGGATGCCCAAACATCCTAGTGACATGTCACTTGTATCCTAATCTATTCCTAAGGTTCAAACGGGCTTTTTTCCTCGATCTCACATCTTTGCCGTCTTCCACGGAATATCGGAACCGATACTCGGTGATAGTTCATACTCATCAAGTAATTCACATAATTACATATTATTCAACAATAACCACAAAACATAACGTTTCATGATAATAATAAGCATCATATCATATAAACAACATTAAATTCCTTAAAACAACAATTATGTTACTACATTTACACATGAACTTACCTCGTATGCGAAAATGGCTACTTTTACCATTTCGTCCACAACTTGGTATTTTCCCCATTTTAGCCCGAATTTTAGTTTTGCTTGCTCTATCATTTAAAATATAGTCTAATTAGGACTCACATTATTCAAATTGACCCAAAACATATTTTGGAAAAATTATAGTTTTGCCCCTAAACTTTTGCATATTTACACTTTTCCCCAAAGCTCGTAAATTAAACTTCAGCCTATTTTCTTATGTTTTATGACATTCTGATCATTTTTCCCTTCTATTTCAACATCAAATTCTCACTCTAACATGTACTTATGACTATTAGGTATTTTTACCGATTAAGCCCTTTTTCTAGTTTTCGCTTAAAACCGAGTAGCACAAGTTGTCTAACATAATTTAAAACCTCATATTCTATCATAAAACACCAAAATACACAAATTTCACCTATGGGTATTTTTCCAAATATAAACCCTAGGTTAAATTATTGCTAGCATAAGCTAAATTGAGCTATCGGGACTCCAAAAACGTAAAAATCATTAAAAACGAGGCTAGAACGGACTTACAATCGAGCTTGGAAGCTTGAAAACCCTATCCATGGTTTCTCCTTGCTATATTCGGCCATGGGGTTGAAGATGAGCAAAATTGGCTTTAATTTTGTATTTTAATTCATTTTACCCTAAATGACCAAAATGCCCTTACTACTAAACTTTCCAAAATTCCATCCATGTCCAATTTTTGTCCATAGACTTAGAAATTGGTAAAATTGCTATTTAAGACCTCCTAATTAATATTTCAAAACAATCTCATACTAGAAACTTCTAGAATGCAAGTTTTACAAATTATTCGATTTAGTCCCTAATTTCAATTTAAGCACTTTATGCATAAAATTTCTTCACGAAATTTTCACACAATCATGCAATCATATCATAGACCTAAAAATAATCATAAAATAATTATTTCTATCTCGAATTTTGTGGTCACGAAACCACTATTCCGACTAGGCCCAAAATCAGGATATTACAAGTTTTCTTACACAAAGGAAAATTAAATTTTTGATAATCAACCTGGTTTATGATATTTATAGAAATAAACCTTAGACCGAAATCATACATGTGTTTTTGAATAAATAATACTTGATGTTTTCTAGCTTTCAACCAAACGATCTTCTTTGTTAATCTTGTATCAAGGAACTACTTCAAGTTTGGGCTCAAACTAATTGAACTAAGACACAAAACTAGAAAAAGTTTTCTCTTCTTTTGGGGTGAAAACAAAATTCTCTTTTCTATAATAGAAATCGATAAAATTATTATTCTGAAAAATATATTTATAAGTTGAGAATAAATTTTCTTTATTTTTTGGCAAAATAACAGCATCTCAAAGTTGTCTCAATAACTCTACCGGTGCCATCTATTTATAGGAAGAGAAGGTAGAACCCTTGTAGAGTTGTAGAATTTTATTTCCACTAGAAAAACAATAACCTAGTTTATCTAGGATATAAGGGTGGAAACCCTAGTTAATGATACTAGGTTTTTCCGTCCCACCTCCTTACATAGAGGGTTTTGGGCCTCTCTCACATTGGGTCCAATTACGAGTACTTCTTGTGCCTTTTTGACCCAACACTCTGTAATATGATCTAACCCAATTTAGTTTTTCTATTTCCCAAAATAAACTTTAATATCTACATATTTCTCACCCTAAATTTACCTCAGCAAAATTATAACAACTCGTTTTCAGTGGTGTCGAAAACAGTGGTTTCGAGACCACAATTTCGATGAGTGAGTTATTATTTTAATATTTATTTAATGTCTACAGGATTATATTAAAGATGTACTAAAGTTTTGTTAATAAATTTTGATTTTTAAATGTTTAATTAGGTAAACGGGACTAAATCATAAAAGGTGTAAAAGTTTAATTCTATTAGTCAAAAGGGTTAAATGGCTATGGAAAGGAAAGCTAATGGACTTATATGGTAATTATATCATTTTGTATGTTAGTGGATGTTTATGGATAAGGTTTAATGAAATTTTAATGGATTTTAAATGTTAGTATGGTAATTTGATAATTAGGTTAAAAGATTAAGTAAATTAAAGGTAAAACAAGTTATTATCTTCTTTATTCTCTTATGTTTGAACCGAATATTGCCGTTGAAGTGGGGAAGAGCTTCGACTTTGATTTCTTCATGCATGGTAGGTTTTCAAGCCCCATTTTTAGTGATTTTTATGTTTTTGAGTTCGTTTTAGCTTAATCTAGCTAGCCCGGGGGTTAATTTGAAAACTTGTTAAAGGTTGAGGGACTTGCCATGGTTGTTTTTGAATAATTTTAGAAGTTATTTGATAAATTTTTAAACTTGATTGTAAAATAAACATGTTTTATTAAGTGATTTTTTTGATAAATTTAGAAATAGGGATTAAATTGTTTAAAAGTGTAAATCCATGGATTTTATTGTGAATTTTTGGTAACTATGGGTTGTTTCAAGGTCCCTTGTAGCATTGGTTAAATTGGATTTAGGTTAAAATAAGTTTTATTCAAGTTATGAGCTTAAGGACTAAATTGTAAAAAGTAAAAATGTTAGTGATAATTTTGTAATTTTACATAAATATGAATTATGGGTTAAATTGAATACTTGAAGTACTTAATTGAATGAAATTATCTATTTAGATCAAGGTAAACAGGGATAAAGCTTCGGATTAGTTTCAAGTTCTACTTCTACGACCTTAGTTATTGAGGTAAGTTCGTATGAACTATGATTGTATTAATGTTTGTTAAATTGATTACTTGTTATGTTGTGTTAATATAAATGACTTGAAGTTGTAAATGTATTGACGTATGAATAGTTGATGGATAACAAATCCCATTTGAACCTTAAGAATCCTTAAGATATGGAACTGAAAGAGTTGAAAGCACAGTTACAAGAATTGACAAACAAAGGTTTTGTTCAACCTATTTTTTCTCCCTGGGGTGCTCCTGTATTGTTTGTTAAGAAAAAGGACAGGTCAATGCGGTTATGTATCGACTATAGACAATTTAACAAAGTCATGATAAAAAACAAGTATCCTTTGCCACGTATTGATGATTGTTTGATCAATTGAAAGGTGAAATAATATTTTCAAAGATTGATCTTTGTTCTGGATATTACCAGTTACAAATTAAAGATTCAAATGCGCCGAAGACTACTTTTAGAACCAGGTAGAGACATTATGAAATTTTAGATATGCCTTTTAGTTTGACCAATGCACCTACTGTGCTTATGGATTTGATGAATAGAATATTTAGGCTATATCTAGACAGATTTGTAGTTGTATTCATTGATGATATTCTGATCTATTCCCGATATGAAATAGAACATGCACAATATTTTAGAATAATTTTGCAGACCTTGCGCAAAAAATAGTTATTTGCTAAATTTAGCAAGTGTGAGTTCTAGCTTCGACAAGTTGGATTTTTGGTACATGTTGTATTGGTAGACAATATTAGGGTGGATTCGAGTAAAATATCAGCTATAATGGACTGGAAGTCTCTGAGAAATGTTTTAGAAATCAATTTTTTTCTGGGTTTAGCCGGGTATTATCAGAGATTTGTTAAAGGGTTTTCGATGATTGCTACACTGTTGACAAAGCTACTTCAGAAAGATGTTAAGTTTGAATAGCCCGAAAAGTTTCAATAATATTTTGATTAGTTGAAAGTTTTTTGGACCGAAGCCCTTGTGTTAGTTCAGCCAGAGTTCGGTAAAGAATTTGTGATTTATAATGATGCTTCACTGAATGCTTTAGGTTGCACTTTGATGCAAGAAGGCAAAATAGTAGCTTATGCTTATCGTCAGTTGAAAACGCACGGGAAAAATTACCCGACTTATGATTTAGAGCTTGCAGCTATTGTATTTGCTTTAAATATCTGAAGTGGTATGTAGAAAAATATCATATCTTCACGAATCATAAAAGCCTGAAATATTTGATTATAAAAAGAATTGAATTTGAGACAACATAGATGGTTAGAGCTGTTAAAAGATTACGAATTGATCATCGATTATCACCCAGGAAAAGCTAATGTTGTCGCTGATGCTTTAAGTAGAAAGTCCTTATTTGCTTTGAGATCTTTGAACACTCAGTTGACATTAATTGATGATGGTTCTTTTGTAGCAGAATATAAAGCTAAATCGACGTTTCTACAACAGATTTGTGAAGCTCAGAAAAGTGACTCCGAGTTGATTGCTAAACAGAAGCAGATTGATTCGATGCCTAATTCAAAATTTCATGTTAGTTCTGATAGTAGTTTTTATTTTTGAAATAGAATATGTGTTTCGAGGAATTCTGATGTCATTCAGAAGATTTTACAGGAAGCTCACTACAGTAATTTTTTGATACACCCTGGTAGTAAAAAAGTACGGTGATTTGAAACAGATGTACTGTGACAGCCCTAAAGTGACCCTAGTCGAAAAACGGTTTCGGGACCGCTAAACCGAGTCACCAAATTATTTGAATATGATAATTATTGTCTAAAATATGTGAATATGAATGTGTGAAAGTTTTAAGCTTCGATTTAGTTAATTGCATGTGAATTTAGTTAATAGGACTTATGTGTGACACTTTTGAAATGTGATAGGTTAATCTATAAGGATCTATTAGTGCATGTAATCAAAAGGGTGGACTTGCATGTCAATTTCCCCACTTAATTGGTAGTGGCCGCCATGACAATGAGGGTGGACAAAATGTGATGGGTAAAACATGTCATAAACATGTTATGTTAGTGTTTTATGGGAGGAATGATAAAATAAGGAGCATGGGTAATAAAATAATAGTGGTTAGTAGAAGGAGAAAGAGAAAAGGAAAAAAAAATGAGCTAGGCTACTCCTCCATTGCCGTGACTTGAGGAAGGAAGAAGAAGAGGATTTTCTTGCTTCATGTTCGGTTGGTTGGTGTTTAGGAGGAGGTATGTTTGATGTTGTTCCATGAGATTCATGCATGTTTTTAGTTGTTAGCTTGAGTTCTACCTAGCCCATGGTTTAAATCTTTGCTATGTGATGGAGATGATATTCGGCCATGGGTGTTGTCTTCTTGGTTGGTGTTTGATGTTGTGATGATGAGGTATAAAGATGAGTTAAGTTTCGGCTAAGGTGGATTTGTGTTGATGTCATTTGCATGCTAAATGTGAAGCTTTGTAATGATACATGTGATGGTGGATTGATGACTCTTGGATTTTCTTTTTAGCATTTTTGAGTTAGACATTAAGTTCTTTGTTTAACCCATGACCAAAATTGAAATGGTATGGTGTCTTGATGCATTCGGCCATGGTAGGAAGTAGAAGAGAAATATGGTTGTTGTTCATGTTATTTGGATGAAAAATGGTAGTAAGGTGAAGTGCAAATGTTAGTATTTGATTACTAGTGTATATATGTGTATTAGTCGAGTTTTGAACTTGAAACAAATGGTATGTAGTCAATACAAGTAACCATATTTGTAGGAAGTATTAAGCATATAGTTGGCCTCAACATAGACATGCATATTCGGCCACATGAGATAGATTGGTGTTGCATGTATTCGGTTATAGGCGAGCATAATGATGAATCTATCTTGACTTAGATAATCGGCTCAAGGAGAATTTGTTAAAGTGCTTAGTTAATTGATATTAGGTTAATGATGTGTGTATTCGGTCATAAAGGTGCACATGAGGAAATGTTAGATTAATTGTATTAAATTGCTCAATGTGATTAAAAATGCGTATGACCATTTTGTATTTGAGCTAAAGGTGGCCATATGACCTATCAAACTCCTTGTCATATTCGGCCATAAGCTAGCATAATGAGACTTTAATAAGTTAAATTTGTTTGAATTAGCTGAAGAGCTTAGAGGACCAAAGTTGGATAAGGGAAAGGAAAAAGTGATCGAATAGCCGCTGAAATCGTTCGACAACATCCGAGGTAAGTTTTTGAGTAATGGATTTTAGATTATGATTCGATTAGATCATGTTTTAAGTAAAGCAAAATTATGCTCTTTGTATGTAATTATTGAGCCGAAAATGATAATGCTTGATAAGTGACTTGTGTTTGAATTCTAGTTATGAAAATGAAATATAGATGTGTCATGATTTATTGATATGTGCATGGATATTCGGATGATAACCGGCTGAGTCCCCAAGGCATTTGTGCTAGTGACTAATTCGGCTAAGCCCAAGGCATTTGTGCGAAGTTACTATATCCTGCTAAGTCCCAAGGCATCTGTATGAAGTTACTATAACCGGCTAAGTCCCGAAGGCATTTGTGTGAGTTACTATAACCGGGCTAAGTCCCGAAGGCATTTGAGCAAGTAGCTATATCCGACTAAATTCCGAAGGTACTTGGTTTGGGAATGAGCGATCTTGCTGTAATAATTTCAATTAATATGCTCGTAAAATCCCAACGATGAGGTACGCTTTTGTATATGCATTGGAGTAGTTGATTCCTTTTAAATATTATTCGCTCACCAATTAATGAGCTTCCCTTTGGTTAAGTTGATCCCTTATGTGTGAATATAAGGGTTGGAAATGTAAGTAGGACTGATTTTTGAGAATATGTGTATATGAAATTATCCGCTTAGTTATATGAATGCTATACTTGATTGTGCCTAATTTCATTGCTCAAAACTTACTAAGCATTAAATGCTTACTCCGTTCTTTGAATCTCTTTTTATAGATTTTGGTTCGTCACCATCGACTCGGGATTGTCAAGTCAAGTAGTCCACACTATCAAAGTCCTTTTGGTACACTTTTGGTTGAACTCTGAAAATGGCATGTATAGGACTACCCTTTTTGTTGTTGGTCATGTACCCTTTGGTTTTGTATAAATTTGGATAGCCATGCTAAAATGGCTTATATATATACTTGAGCATAGCATTATAATCATTTTGTATGTTGTTCATTGAGAGGTATGGAAATGTTTGGTAACGATTAGCCATTGGAATGGTTAATCATGATCATTTTGGTGCTTTGTATGACAAATTCTAGTTGATTCATGGAAAACCATGAAATAGGTAAAGTTTACCTTAAAAACAGATCTTGACAACAGCGGTGGTGTGGATTTGAAAATCACTAAAAATAGTAGGAATGGAATTTAATAGTGAATAAATTATGTAATCTAACCTTGATGAATCTATTTTCATATGAAAGGACGAAACGATCATATGAGTCGTATTTTATGAGATGCTTAAGTTTTCGTGAAACAGGACCAGAGCGATTTCTGGATCCCCTGTTCCGAATTTGGAAATTCACTATAAATTAACCAGAGATAATTAGAAGTCATGCCCTAGATGTACAGATTCCTTTTCGAGTCTAGTTTCTTTAGAAACAAACGGCATAAGTATTGAATCCCTGTACAAGGAGATATCTAAGTCGTAATGCATGAAGGTTAGAGTAGTCAAACCCTGAAACAGGGGAGACTTTAAATAATAAACTGCACTAATTGGCTAGACCAAAAATTCTAGAAAAAAATTTCTAGATGGATATATGAGTCTAATTTCAGGTAAAATTTACAAAACTGGTTTTCGAGTTTTGGAACTCAAGATATGATTTTTAAGGTGACAGTGACGCAGTTAGCCATCTTGTCTGGAAATTTTTAAAATGGACTGTGAAAATAAATGAATTAAGTCTGTTAGCACCTCGTGTTCGACTCCCAAGAACGGTCTCGCACGGGTGTTACAATTTTATTGGTATCAGAGCTACGGTTTAGTCGATTCTAGGACTACCGTAATACTTTTGGGTCTACCTATACATGCCATTATGTGATTATTTGATAGTGTGGTGATTTCTGACAATTGAAAATGTGTTTATTTATAGTAATGGATCCCGATCCCAACCGAAGCGGTGGTGATGATCTTGAGAGTGTAGCGCTGCTCCCGACAAGGGACAGCCGACGGACTCTCAACCTATTGCTAGTAATCCGAATGATGAAGCTAGACAAGCTTTTTATAGCGTGATGAATGATTGGTTCAACCAATACATTCGAACTAATACTACTGTTCCACAACCTCCATTCCCGACTAATACCACCCAAGACCTACAATACCTCCCAACATCGACCAAATAAGGTCAAATAAGCCCCAGCTGATGAATCAAAACACGGCTATCAATTTAAAGCTACGGACAATGATGATGCCGAGCAAGCTGAATTTTGGTTGGACAACACTATTCGGTACTCGATGAGCTATCTTGCACACCCGATGAGTGCCTAAAGTGTACTATCTCCTTGCTACGTGATTACGCCTACTATTGGTGGAATACGTTGACTTCACAGTGCCCAGAGAGCAAGTAACTTGGGAGTTTTTCCAAATCGAGTTTGGAAAAAGTATATCATCGAGATTCATGGATCAAAAACGGAAGGAATTTCTTGAACTTAAACAAGGTTCCATGTCGGTTCTGATTATGAATGAAAGTTTGTAAGGCTTAGCCAGACGCCGAGAATGCATTTCTTCGAAGCCGTGATGTGTAAACGTTTCGAGGATGGACTGAATGATGATATAAAGCTGTATGTTGGCATTTTGGAAATCCGAGAATTTGTGGTACTTGTCGAGCGAGCTTGCAAAGCCGAGGAGCTTAGTATGGAGAAAAGAAAAGCTGATATGGGAGCAAAGAAGTTTCGTAAGAGGTCTTCGGGGAGGCCCTTTCAACAGTCATCGAAGAAATTTAGAGATGATTTAGGCCGATCTAGAGACACTTTGGGTTTTTCTAGACGAGATCGTGATCGACCCCCTGTGAGTGCACGAGTCACTTCGGTCGCCAGTGTTGGAAATGATCATCGAGACAGAACGGAGTGTCAGTATTGTGGTAAATGGCATTCGGGGAGTTGTAGATTCCATAACCGCTCCTATTACAAGTGCGGATCACCGACCACTTTATTAAAGATTGCCCGAGATTGTCCGAATGAACGTAAATCGAGTGGGAAACCGGTGCTACTACTTGCTTGGGGTAGACCATCTAGAAATACGGCAATGCTAGTGGCGGTCGAGAGGATCTAGAGATGCTACAACCAGATCTCGAGGCTCGTGCTCTGCTAGAGCTTACGCTTATCTGCGCACGCGAGGATGCTTCCTCGCCGGATGTTATTACCGTACTTTTACTCTCTTTGATACTAATGTGATTGCTTTGAATGACCCCGGTTCTACTCATTCTTATATATGTGAAACCTTAGCATCTAGTAAGACTCTACCGTTGAGTCTCATCGAGTTTGTAATTCGGTGTCAAATCCTTTGGGTCGTTACGTGCTTGTCGACAAAGTGTGCAAGAAATGTCCCCTAGTAACTCGAGGTTCCTGTTTCGCCGATTTGATGCTTTTACCGCTTGACTAATTTGATGTTATCCTCGGTATGGATTGGTTGATCAGTACATGATGCAATTGTAAATTGCAAAAGAAAAACCATCGATTTAAGGTGTGTAAATAACGAGATAATCCGAGTTGAGTCTACTGACTTGAATAGGTTGCCAGCTGTAATATCATCGATGTTGGCTCAGAAATATGTAAGAAAGGGGTGTGAAGCATACCTTGCGTATGTGCTTGATGACAAAGAGTTAGAAAAGAAGCCTGAATCGGTGCCAGTGGTTTGTGAATACCCGGATGTTTTTCCCGAAGAATTACCGGGTTTACCACCTGTTCGGGAGGTAGAGTTTGGTATTGAGCTTGTACCTGGGACTACACCGATTTCGATAGCTCCATATCGCATGGCACCAACCAAGTTAAAAGAGTTGAAAGCTCGGTTGCAAGAGTTGACGGATAGGGTTTCGCCGACCAAGTTTCTCACCTTGGGTGCACTGTATTGTTTGTGAAAAGAAGGACGGAACCATGAGGTTGTGCATCGACTATCGTCAGCTGAATAAAGTGACAATAAAGAATAAATATCCGTTACCGAATATTGATGATTTGTTTGACCAACTAAAGGGAGCCTCGGTGTTTTCAAAGATAGATTTGAGATCGGGTTATTATCAGTTGCAAATTTGAGATTCGGATATACCCAAAACTGCTTTCAGAACGAGATACGGTCACTACGAATTCTTAGTGATGCCGTTTGGGCTCACTAATGCCCCTGCGGTATTTATGGATTTGATGAATCGGATCTTCAGACTGTATTTGGATCGGTTTGTAGTTGTGTTTATCAATGATATTTTGGTCTATTCGAGAAATGAAACCGATCATGCTGAACACCTGGGATTAGTGTTGCAAATTTTACGGGACAAGCAGTTATATGCTAAGTTCAGTAAGTGTGAGTTTTGGTTAAAAGAGGTTAGCTTCTTGGGTCATGTGGTATCTGCATCAGGTATTCAAGTTGATCCGAACAAAATTTCGTCCATACTTAACTGGAAGCTTCCGAGAAATATTACTGAAGTTCGGAGCTTTTTGGGACTTGCCAGTTAGTACAGACGCTTTGTAAAGGGTTTCTCGATGATAGCCACACCAATGAAGAAACTACTTCAGAAAGATGTTAAGTTTGAATGGACAGAAAAGTGTCAGAAAAGTTTCGATCAACTGAAAACTTGTTTGACTGAAGCTCCAGTACTAGTGCAGCCCGAATCAGGCAAAGAGTTTGTCATTTATAGTGATGCATCCCTACTTGGGTTGGGCTGCGTATTGATGCAAGAGGGTCGAGTTGTAGCTTATGCATCGAGACAACTGAAGCCACATGAGAAAAATTATCCGACCCATGATCTTGAACTAGCTGCCATCGTGTTTGCTTTGAAAATATGGCGACATTACTTATTTGGTGAGAAGTGCCATGTATATTCGGATCACAAAAGTCTCAAATATTTGATGACTCAAAGAGACTTGAATCTACGACAAAGACGTTGGCTCGAGTTGTTGAAAGATTATGAGCTTGTCATTGACTATCACCCGGGAAAGGCTAATGTGGTTGCGGATGCCTTAAGTCGTAAATCACTGTTTACTTTACGAGCAATGAATGTACACTTGTCTGTTCTAACCGACAATGTGTTAGTGGCAGAATTAAAGGCCAAACCATTGTTGATTCATCAAATTTGTGAAGCTCAGAAAGTCGATGATGAATTGGTTGCAAAACGGGCTGAATGTGTTTCGAATATGGAATCAGAGTTTCAAATTGATGATGACGATTGTTTGAGGTTCAGAAGTCGTTTGTGTGTTCCAAGAAATTTAAAACTTATTTCAATGATTCTGAACGAAGCTCATTGTAGCCGAATGTCAATTCACCCGGGGAGTACGAAAATGTACAACGATCTGAGACGCCGGTTTGGTGGCATGGTATGAAACGAGACATTTCGATTTTGTTTCAAGTGCTTAGTATGTCGCAAGTGAAGGCGAACATCAAGTGCCTACGGGTTTACTTCACCGATCATGATACCGAATGGAAATGGGATCGAGTCACGATGGATTTTGTATCCGGGTTGCCGTTTCGGCAAGTAAGAAAGATGCGATTTGGGTTGTTGTTGATAGACTGACTAAGTCGGCTCACTTTATCCCCGTACGCACGGATTTTTCATTGGATAAACTAGCTGAATTGTATGTTTCTCAGATTCTGAGATTACACGGGGTACCTATTTCAATTGTGTCGGATAGAGATCCGAGAGTCACCTCACAATTTTGGAAGAAATTGCAAGAAGATTTGGGTACCAAGTTGCATTTTAGCACCGCTTGTCACCCCAAACCGATGGTCAATCCGAGCGGATAATTCAGATACTTGAGGATATGTTGAGATGTTGCATCCTCGAGTTTAGTGGTTCATAGGAGCGGTATTTACCTTTGATTGAATTCGCTTACAACAATAGTTTTCAATCAAGTATTAAGATGGCACCTTACGAGGCTTTGTACGGTCGTAAATGCCGTACACCATTGTTTTGGACCGAGCTCGGTGAAAGTAAAATTTTCGAGTTGATTTGATTAAAGATGCTGAATGAAAGTAAAAGTAATCCGTGAAAGTCTCAAGGCGCCACGGATCGTCAAAAGTCGTACGTGGATTTGAAACGAAAAGACATTAAGTATCAGGTCGGAGACAAAGTGTTTCTTAAAGTTTCACCTTGGAAAAAGATACTCAGATTTGGCCGTAAGGGCAAATTGAGTCCGAGATTCATTGGGCCGTATGAAATCTCCGAACGAGTTGGTCCAGTTGCATATAGGTCGCTTTTACCCCCTGAACTTGAAAGGATCCACAACGTTTTTCATGTTTCGATGCTTCGACGTTACAGATCTGATCCTTCGCACATAATAAGTACCTCCGAGGTTGAAATTCAAGCCGATATGAGTTATGAAGAAGAACCAATTCGTGTCCTAGCTCGTGAGGTGAAAGAGTTGCAAAACAAAAAGGTTCCTTTAGTAAAAGTGTTATGGCTCAAACACGGGATGGAAGAAGCTACTTGGGAACCCGAGAACTCTATGAAAGAACGATACCCAAACCTATTTACCGGTAAGATTTTTGGGGACGAAAATTTCTTAAGTGGGGGAGAGTTGTGACAGCCCTAAAGTGACCCTAGTCGGAAAACGGTTTCGGGACCGCTAAACTGAGTCACCAAATTATTGAATATGATAATTATTGTCTAAAATATGTGAATATGAATGTGTGAAAGTTTTAAGCTTCGATTTAGTTAATTGCATGTGAATTTAGTTAATAGGACTTATGTGTGACACTTTTGAAATGTGATAGGTTAATCTATAAGGATCTATTAGTGCATGTAATCAAAAGGGTGGACTTGTATGTCAATTTCCCCACTTAATTGGTAGTGGCCGGCCATGACAATGAGGGTGGACAAAATGTGATGGGTAAAACATGTCATAAACATGTTATGTTAGTGTTTTATGGGAGGAATGATAAAATAAGGAGCATGGGTAATAAAATAATAGTGGTTAGTAGGAGGAGAAAGAGAAAAAGAAAAAAAAAATGAGCTAGGCTACTCCTCCATTACCGTGACTTGAGGAAGGAAGAAGAAGAGGATTTTCTTGCTTCATGTTCGGTTGGTTGGTGTTTAGGAGGAGGTATGTTTGATGTTGTTCCATGAGATTCATGCATGTTTTTAGTTGTTAGCTTGAGTTCTACCTAGCCCATGGTTTAAATCTTTGCTATGTGATGGAGATGATATTCGGCTATGGGTGTTGTCTTCTTGGTTGGTGTTTGATGTTATGATGATGAGGCATGAAGATGAGTTAAGTTTTGGCTAAGGTGGATTTGTGTTGATGTCATTTGCATGCTAAATGTGAAGCTTTGTAATGATACATGTGATGGTGGATTGATGACTCTTGGATTTTCTTTTTAGCATTTTTGAGTTAGACATTAAGTTCTTTGTTTAACCCATGACCAAAATTGAAATGGTATGGTGTCTTGATGCATTCGGCCATGGTAGGAAGTAGAAGAGAAATATGGTTGTTGTTCATGTTATTTGGATGAAAAATGGTAGTAAGGTGAAGTGCAAATGTTAGTATTTGATTACTAGTGTATATATGTGTATTAGCCGAGTTTTGAACTTGAAACAAATGGTATGTAGTCAATACAAGTAACCATATTTGTAGGAAGTATGAAGCATATAATTGGCCTCAACATAGACATGCATATTCGGCCACATGAGATAGATTGGTGTTGCATGTATTCGGTTATAGGCGAGCATAATGATGAATCTATCTTGACTTAGATAATCGGCTCAAGGAGAACTTGTTAAAGTGCTTAGTTAATTGATATTAGGTTAATGATGTGTGTATTCGGTCATAAAGGTGCACATGAGGAAATGTTAGATTAATTGTATTAAATTGCTCAATGTGATTAAAAATGCGTATGACCATTTTGTATTTGAGCTAAAGGTGGCCATATGACCTATCAAACTCCTTGTCATATTCAGCCATAAGCTAGCATAATGAGACTTTAATAAGTTAAATTTGTTTGAATTAGCTCAAGAGCTTAGAGGACCAAAGTTGGATAAGGGAAAGGAAAAAGTGATCGAATAGCCACCAAATCGCTTCGACAACATCCGAGGTAAGTTTTTGAGTAATGGATCTTAGATTATGATTCGATTAGATCATGTTTTAAGTAAAGCAAAATCATGCTCTTTGTATGTAATTATTGAGCCGAAAATGATAATGCTTGATAAGTGACTTGTGTTTGAATTCTAGTTATGAAAATGAAATATAGATGTGTCATGATTTATTGATATGTGCATGGGTATTCGGATGATAATCGGGCTAAGTCCCCAAGGCATTTGTGCTAGTGACTAATTCCGGGCTAAGCCCGAAGGCATTTGTACGAGTTACTATATCCGAGCTAAGTCCCGAAGGCATTTGTGCGAGTTACTATAACCGAGCTCCCGAAGGCATTTGTGCGAGTTACTATAACCGGGCTAAGTCCTGAAGGCATTTGAGCAAGTAGCTATATCCGGCTAAATTCCGAAGGTACTTGGTTTGGGAATGAGCGATCTTGCTGTAATAATTTCAATTAATACGCTCGTAAAATCCCAACGATGAGGTACGTTTCGTATATGCATTGGAGTAGTTGATTCCTTTTAAATATTATTCGCTCAGTCAATTAATGAGCTTCCGGCCTTTGGTTAAGTTGATCCCTTATGTGTGAATATAAGGGTTGGAAATGTGAAGTAGGACTGATTTTTGAGAATATGTGTATATGAAATTATCCGTTTAGTTATATGAATGCTATACTTCAGTTGTGCCTAATTTCATTGCTCAAAACTTACTAAGCATTAAATGCTTACTCAGTTCTTTGAATCTCTGTTTTATAGATTTTGGTTCATCAGCTATCGGACTCGGGATTGTCGAAGTCGAAGTCGTCCACACTATCAAAGCCCTTTTGGTACACTTTTGGTTGAACTCTGAAAATGGCATGTATAGGACTACCCTTTTTGTTGTTGGTCATGTACCCTTTGGTTTTGTATAAATTTGGATAGCCATACGAAAATGGCTTATATATATACTTGAGCATAGCATTATAATCGTTTTGTATGTTGTTCATTGAGAGGTATGGAAATGTTTGGTAACAATTAGCCATTGGAATGGTTAATCATGATCATTTTGGTGCTTTGTATGACAAATTCTAGTTGATTCATGGAAAACCATGAAATAGGTAAAGTTTACCTTAAAAGCAGATCTTGACAAAGAAGATGGTGTGGATTTGAAAAATTACTAAAAATATTAGGAATGTAATTAAATAGTGAATAAATTATTTAATCGAACCTTGATGAATCTATTTTCATATGAAAGTAACAAAACGATCATATGAGTCGTATTTTATGAGATGCTTAAGTTTTCGTGAAATAGGGCCAGAGCGATTTCTGGATCCCCTGTTCTGATTTTGGAAATTCACTATAAATTAACTAGAGATAATTAGAAGCCATGCCCTATATGTACAGATTCCTTTTCGAGTATAGTTTCATTAGAAACAAACGGCATAAGTATTGAAGCCCTGTACAAGGAGATATCTAAGTCATAATGCATGAAGGTCAGAGTAGTCGAACCCTAAAACATGGGAGACTTTAACTAATAAACTGTACTAATTGGCTAGACCAAAAATTCTAGAAAAACATTTCTAGATGTATATATGAGTCTAATTTCAGGTAAAATTTAGGAAACTGGTTTTCGAGTTTTGGAACTCAAGATATGATTTTTAAGGTGACAGTGACGCAGTTAGCCAGCTCGTCTGGAAATTTTTAAAATGGACTGTGAAAATAAATGAATTAAGTCTGTTAGCACCTCGTGTTCGACTCCGGCAATGGTCTCGGGTACGGGGTGTTACATGTACTGTTGGCCAGGTATGCAATGATAGATTTCAGAGTTTGTATCAAAATGTTTAATCTATCAGCAAGTCAAAGTCAAACATCAGGTGCCTTCTGGTTTATTATAGCCTGTGATAATTTTAGAGTGGAAACAATAACAAGTTACGATGGATTTTGTATCGAGATTGCCTTTGTCTCCGTGGAAGAAAAATGCATCTGGGTTATTATGGGTCTTTTGACTAAATCTGTAGATTTCATTCTGGTACATACAGATTACCCACTTGAGAAGTTGGCAGCATTGTACATTTTTTTAATTGTTAGGTTGCATGGTGTGTCGATGTCTATTATCTCTGATAGAGATCTACGGTTCACTTTTCAATTTTGGAGCAAATTGCATGAAGCTCTGGGCACTCGACTATATTTTAGTAGAACATTTCATCCACAGACCGATGGTCAATCTGAGTGAGTGATTTAGGTACTTTAAGATATGCTCTATTGTTGTATTTTAATGTTTGAAGGTAGCTGGGAGAAATTTTTTCCATTGGTTGATTTTTTGTATAATAACAGTTATCAGGCGAGTATTAAAATGGCCCTATATGAAGCTTTGTATCGTCAAAAATGTCGAACTCCATTATACTGGACTTAACTGAGTGAGAAAAAGCTATTCGGTGTTGATTTGATCTGAGAAATAGAAGAGAAGGTCAGAGTAATATGTGATAGTTTAAAAGTTACTTCTGATCGTCAGAAATCATATGTGGATTTGAAAAGAAAAAAAAACGTTGAATTTCAAATTGGCGATAGAGTGTTTTTAAAAGTATCACCTTGGAGAAAAGTTCTCCGTTTTGGCCGAAAAGGGAAGCCTAGTCCACGATTCATCGGGCCATATGAGATTATTGAGAGGATTGGACCAGTGGCTTCTCATTTGGATTTATCATTTGAATTAGAGAAAATACATAATTTATTTCATGTGTCGATGTTACGGAAGTATCGATCAGATCCTTCAAACGTGATTTCACCTGTTGATGTTTAGATTTAGCCAAGTATGTCATACAGTGAAGAACTGATCAGAATTTTAGCTCAGTAAGTCAAAGAGTTAAAGAATAAACGTATAACTTTAGTTAAGGTTCTTTGGCAATGTCATGGAGTCAAGGAAGCTACCTTGGAACTAGAAGAAGCTATGAAAGTGCAATACCCGAACCTATTTTTCGGTAAGATTTTCGGGGACGAAAATTCCTTTAGGGGAGAGTTATAACAACCCATTTTTAGTGGTTTCGAGACCACAATTCCAATGTTTGAGTTATTATTTTAATATTTATTCAATGTCTACGGGATTATATTAAGGATGTATTAAAGTCTTGTTAAGAAATTTTTATGTTTAAATAGTTAATTATATAAAAACGACTAGATCGTAAAATGTGTAAAAGTTGAATTCTATTACGGGAAAGCTAATGGACTTATATTGTAATTATATCATGTTATATGTTTGTGGATGTTTATGGATAGATTTTAATGAAATTTCAATGGATTTTAAAGGTTAGTAGGGTAATTTGATAATTAGGTTAAAAGATTAAGTACATTAATGGTAAAACAAGCTATCATCTTCTTTTTTTCTTATATTTGAACTGAAAATTTCCATTGAAGGGGGGAAGAGCTTTAGTTTTGATTTTTTCATCCATAGTAGGTTTTCAAGTCTCGTTTTTAGTTATTTTTATATTTTTGAGTTCATTTTAGCTTAATCTAGCTAGCCCGAGGGTTAATTTGCAAAACTATTATAGGTTGAGGGACTTTCCAAGGTTTTTTTTAATATGTGTAGAAATTATTTGATAGATTATTAAACTTGGTTGTAAAATAAACATGTTTTATTAAGTGATTTTTTTTGATGAATTTTGAAATAGGGATTAAATTGTTTAAAAGTGTAAATCCATGGGTTTTATTGTAAATTTTTGGTAATTATGGGTTGTTTCAAGGTCCCTTGTAGCATTGGTTAAATTGGATTTAGTTGAAAATGAGTTATATTCAAGTTATGAGCTTAAGGGCTAAAGTGTGAAATGTTAAAATGTTAGGGGTAATTTTGTAATTTTACATAAATATGAATTATGGACTAAATTGAATACTTGAAGTACATAATTGAATGAAATTATCTATTTAAATCAAGGTAAACAACAACTGGACTTAAATCGAGGAAAGGCTAAAGCTTCGGATTAGTTTCTTATTCTAGTTCTATGACCCTAGTTATCAAGGTAGGTTCGTATGAACTATGACCATATTAATGTTTGTTCAATTGACTACTTGCTATGTGTGTTAATATAAATGGACTTGAAATTGTAAATGTGTCGATGTATGAATAATTGACAGATAATGAATCCCGTTTGAACCTTAAGAATTCTTAGGATACAAATGACACGTCATTACGGTTTTCATGTTTCGTGTACTGGTCTTGGATGTCTTACTGGTGGTTTAGGTCCTACATTTTTTGCAGATTCTCCACAGCTCATGTAAGCAGTATCGTATAGCTAACATTCTGACCCACAGCTCATGTGAGCAAGCCCATTTCATAGCTCGTGTGAACATTATTGAAAAGAAAATGTTATGGTTATATAGAAAAGCACACCATGTGTCTGAGTATTCCTGAGTATCTGATGCAATACTCGATGATTCAATTGGTAAGAAAAGGAAATGAAATGGTTAATATACAAATGAAATGGTTCATGATCATATGAAAAAGTTGATGAATTAAATGATGTGTATGTGAAACTTACCTAGTATATGATTGAATACATTTGTATCATGGATAAGCATCCTAACTTGTGAGTTTGATGGTGCTTGTATGGGATTATGCTAAGCTTATGGTCTTGGTTACGATATTGTACTTATTGTATAAATTGTGCTAATAAAATGGTAAGTTTTATTTGAGTTTGTACAAGCTTACTAAGCACTAGTTGCTTACGTAGTTATTTTTCCTTTGTTTTACAGATTATCAGAAACTCAATTGGTCGGAAACTTGTCGGAGACCTATAACACTATCCAACAACCATTTCGATAGTTTTTATGTATTTTGGCCAAGGTTATAAATGGAATGTATATGATCTTTTGTAATGGTAGTTCATGAATGTGTAAATGGTTGATTTAGTATGATTATGCTTTTGACGTTTAGGTTGGTTTGATGAAATTTTAATGCTTTGTCAAGTTAGGTCATTTTGACCACTTTTAGGTCATTGTAATGTAAAGTCTTTTGGTATGTTTGTCATGCCTTGGAAATGGTCGTTTTTTATATGATTTGGTAGATAATTGAACTAGGTTATATGCTTCAAAAGTAGCTATGTTGCTTTGGTTTGATCCGTGATGTTTTGTTACAATTATATTGCCTTTGAATGACATATTGGTTAGATGAATTAGGATGCTTGAAATGGTATGTTTAGGTGTGTTCGAATGATGTTTAAATCCCTTGAATGTATGCTCAAATGGAAAGGTTGGTTAGATATAGTTTGGCTTTGAAATGACTTGAATTTAGGGTCAATTTTTGGATCATACGGCCTGCCGACACGATCGTGTGTCATTTGTAAAATCCTAATTTTTTAAGTCAGTGAGTTACACAACCTTGCACACAACCTGCAACATGACCGTGTGACCCTACTCAGTGAGTTACACAGGTGAAGACAAGGGCTGGGACACAACCGTGTGTCCCTTTGTTCAATTACTACTTGGCCTGGGCTATGTCACACGGCCTGACCACATGACCATGTGACCCTTGTTTTCACATTTTTGCAATTTTTTCTTAAAACTTCTATTTTGTTTCAAATTAGTCCCGAATTTCTTCTAGGCTATTTTTAGGGCTTGAAGGCTCGATTTAGGGACCAAATGCATATGTTTGATATGATTTTGATTGAGAATAATTTATTAAATATTATGGTTATAAATATTTTTCAATTGATATGTAATGTTCTGTAACCCTAATCTGACGACTGAGATGAGTTAGGGGTGTTACAAAAATTTTGACAATTTTACCCTTGATAAAATTTTGACGATTTTACCCTCAGTAAAATTTTGAGAAAAATTTTTTAATATGTCAATCTTACCCCCGAATGATTTATTTTCATTTTCAGGCTTCAAAATAGTCCAAAAACATAAACTCATTCTTTCATCATTTTTTAAGTAATCATATATAGGATTGCAAGTTTCGATTTCCATTTCCATTTCCATTTCCATTTCTATTTTTTGAAACCTACATTCATTTCCAAGATATTTCATTTTTCCATGTTGAAGAAAACCATAATCATTCTTAAATATTTCCAATTTCTCTTTTCTTCTATTCATTTCATTCATTTCTATTCAACCATGCAATTCATTTCTGGTTTCAACGAGCTAGTGGAGGGACCGATTAGACATATGTAGTTGAAGCTCAAATGATTTATAATTAAGGTCTAGTATTTTTCCTATTAATTATAAATTCATTTATTCACAAAGTCATTCCATTATAGTATCGTGACTAAGCTCTCTCCAACTATATACCATTACAAAAGCAACTACTCAGTGCTCGTCCAATGACCTTGTCATATGTGTGTTACCCTTATAGAATATCCTTGATCTCTTTCTGATAATATCTTTCACCCAATATGATCCTATTTTATCTCATGGTAACCATTACATCTTCCTTCATGAAAAGTCAATCACTATCAAATAGTGATCAAGTCATCCATCACAAAGATGGACGACCCGTGGCCACGTTTTGTGACATCCCTAAAGTGACCCTAGTCGAAAAGCGGTTTCGGGACCACTAAACCGAGTCATAAAAATAATTAATTGTTATATTCTATGCTTACTATGTGTGTGCATGCATATGTGGAAGTTTCATTCTCTAATTTTACCAATTTTATGAGAAATTATTAAATAGGGATCAATGTGAAACATGGTGAAATATGATAGGCTAATTTTAAATGGCTTATTAGTGCATGTTAACACAAAGGTGGAGTTGCATGTCAAATAACCCATTTCCTAAGGTTAGTGGCCGGCCATGACATGATGATGGGCAAAGAAAACATGTCCTAGACATGTTGGCCTAGTGCATTATGGAAGGAAAATAAAGAAATGAAAAAAAAAAAGAAAATGATGATAGCAAAAAAAGTGTGTGGATGTCTCCCCCCATTTTTGCCGTGAAGTGAACATAGAAAAACAAAAAAAAAAGTGTTCATCTTTGAACATGCTTGGCCAAATTGAAGAAGAAAGCAAGAGAAGGTTTGGTCACCCTTGAGCTTGAATTAAGGTAAGTGAGTTCATGTTGGTTCTTGAAAGGTTAGCATACTTTAAACTAGCTACTAAAATTTCCTACTTAGCCATGTCAAAATCTTGGTTGTGTGGTAATATTGGGTAATCGACCATGGAAGAAATTGAGGAAAATGATTGTTGTCTTTGTGTTGTAATGAGTATTTGTGGATGGGTGAAGTTTGAGTTAGTTAAGTGTTCATGTAGATGGTTTGGGTGATAGGGAAAAATCGGCTTGTGTGTGTATGGATAGTTGCCGAATGTGTGTATAGTCAAAGAAGAAATTCTTAAAGTGTCTAGTTAATTGATGTTGGGTAAATGATGTGTAAATTATTTAAAATAAAATAATTGTATGAGTATTAAGGATGGTACATGAATTCGGCCTTAGAAGAAATTTTAGTATAATATGCTTGGATGTTGATAGGTTATTGCTTTAATGACCGAGTGTGTCAAGGGATAATGCATGGACTAATTGATTAATATGTGTTAAGGGAAAGTGAATAAATGTCTATTTGATAAGCTATATATATATTCGGCTATGAAGGCTGAAGGTTAAGTCATAGAGATTTTGGTGATATTCATATTCGGTCATAAGGGTTATATGTGTAACTTGGCTATGTGGGTTACGAGTTAAGGTAAATTGCTTATTTGATATGGGTATTCAGCCATAAGCTAGCATGATGGGACTTTAATAAGATAAATTTGTTTGAGTTGCCCAAGAGCTTAGAGGATCGAAGTTGGACAAGGGAAAGAAAAAGTAATTGAATAGTTTGTTGAAGACATTCGACAACATCCGAGGTAAGTCATTAAGCATATATTTGGTATTGATTTAAATGATCATAATATCTATGCAATTGTGTTTAATAAGATGATATGTAAATGAAAATGTATGTGTATGGAATGATGACATTGTTGAATGTATAAAGGTAGTAAAATGCGTAGAGCGTTTGGTCTCGGCACTAAGTGTGCGGGCAATAAATGGGCATGGTGACAAGATTGGCACTAAGTGTGCAAGCTTGAAAAGTATGGCACTAAGTGTGCAAGCTTGAAAAGTATGGCACTAAGTGTGCGAATTTAAATTATACGGCACTATGTGTGCGAGCTTAAATCACATGGCACTAAGGGTGCGTGATCGATTATTAAGCACTACGTGTGCGAATTTAATATATATATATGTTCGATCGGTTACTCATATGGAGGGTGTGACCTTATCGAGTTGATCATGGACAGTGGAAAGGGTAAGTACCTTGAGCTCACGGCGAATAGGCGCTATGTTCATGCTCGGGGTTGAGTTGGTAAGTTTTAAATCTATGTGATGATTTAAATTGCATTCCCGTAAATAAGGTATCGTGGAATAGATGAAAGTTCATTTGATTGCATGATTGTTGCGAAAATGAGATGATGTATGGAAATGCCTCAATTATCCTATTAAATAGAATATGAAATGTGAATGTATGACTTGGTATGAGATCGAACTGATAGGCCTAAGGAATCCATGGTATAGCGGTATGGATGGAGTACTTAGCCTCGTTTTCATTGTTTCGTTTAGTGATAATTTGGTTAAAGGATGGTTGTGAAATGCTTATGACTTCTTGAGTTATATACTCACTCGGTGTTTTCTTGTCACCCATTTTAGGTCTCTTGGACTCATCTCTTTTGTGTGCTCGGAACCGTCGTCAAGTCATCACACCGCAAGCAACCTTTGGTATTGTCTTCTTAGTCGATCTAGGAGAACATTTGGCATGTATAGGCTATTTTGTTTTGTTGAAATTTGGGTTGTAAACTTTAGCCATGCGAAAATGGCCCATATGGTTGGTTGGATTTGGTTCCAAAACACTTATTCATGAGTCTTAAAAATCTTAATTTTGATAAGGTGGTCATAATTTGTGATATGAATGATGGATGATTAGTTGGGTCATGGAGGAATTATGAAATAGGCATTGTTTGCCTTAGTAACAGATGCTGACAGCAGCAGTGATGTGAGATTAAAAAATCACTAAAAATAGTAGAAGTAGAATTAAATAGTGAATAAATTATGAAATTGAACCCTGATGAATCTACTTTCATATGGAAGAAACAAAACGGTCATATGAGTCGGATTTTAAGATATATTCAGGTTTTTGCAAAACAGGGCCAGAACGGTTTCTGGATCCTCTGTTCCGACTTTGAAAATTCACTATAAATTAACCAGAGAGAATTAGCATTCATGCTCTATATATACAGATTTCTTTGTGAGTCTAGTTTCTTTAGAAACAAACGGCATAAGGGTTGGAGCCCTGTACAGAAAGATATCCAAGACATAATGCGCAAAGGTCAGTGTAGTCGAACCCTGAAACAGGGGTGACTTTAACTAATAAACTGTACTAATTGGCTTGACCAAAAATTCTAGAAATAAATCCATGGATGGATATATGAGTCTAAATTCGGGGAAAATTTGCGGAACTGGTTTTCGAGTTCTGGAACTCGAGATATGATTTTTAAGGTAACAGTGATGCAGTCAGCCAGCTTGTCTGGAAACGTTAAAATGGTCTGTGTGACAAGTGAATTTAGTCTGTGAACCCCTCGTGTCCGACTCCGGCGACGATATCGGGTACGGGGTGTTACATTTTATTGGTATCAGAGCTATGGTTTAGTCGGTTCTAGGACTACCATAGCGCGTGTGATTTTAGCTATACATGCCAAATTGTTAGTGCTTAATAATGTGATGACTTCGGACGGTTGAAATTTTGTTTTGGTTAGCAAATGGAACCCGGGGTAGAGAGACCCTTAGCGGATGATGTTGAAAGTGTAGCGGCTGCTCCTGCGCAAGGGACACCGCCTGTTGAGCCTCAGTCATCTGCGGATAATCAAGGTGAAGGGCGAAACAAGCCTTCTTCACCATGATGAATGAGTGGGTCGCGCAATATGCCCGAACCAATCCGGCTGTCCAACCATTCCCGAATTTAAATACCCCACCCCAAGAGCCCGTAATGCCATCGATTCATCGATCCCGTGAGGCTGAGTAAACCACCGTGGACTTGATTAGGAAGCGGGGGCCGAGGAGTTCAAGGCCATAGTTCTTGACGATGCCGAAAGGCCGAGTTCGCTTGATAATACCATTCGGTGTTTGATGAACTATCATGCACACCAAGAATGTCTTAAGTGTGCTATATCCTTGTTGCGAGACTCACCTATTATTGGTGGAGGACCTTGATTTCCATAGTCCCAAAGGAACAAGTTACTTGGGATTTCTTTCAATCGAGTTTGAAAGAAATATATTAGTCAACGGTTCATCGATCAAAAGCGCAAGGAATTCTTAGAACTCAAGCAAGGCCGTATGATAGTATCTCAATCTGAACATGAGTTCGTAAGACTTAGTCGGTATGCTCGAGAGTGTGTGGTGATGAGGTTGCTATGTGCAAAAGATTTGAAGAAGGATTGAATGAAGATTTAAAGCTGCTGGTGGGTATTTTGGAGATAAAGGAATTTGTAACACTAGTTGAACGAGCCTGTAAGGTGGAAGAACTTGGAAAGGAGAAGAAGAAGGCTGAATTTGAAGCTAAAGACCGTCGTAAGAGATCGACGGTAAAGCTCCATTTTCGGCAGTAAAGAAGTTCGTGGAGGACACAAATAAGTCAAGGACGATCGGGAGTTTCCATTAGAGCACGACCATCGATGGACTCACGAGCTACTTGGTTGCTAGTGTGGGCAATAATCGTCAAGAAAAGCCGAATGCCCCCAATGTGGAAGACGACACATGGGTGAATGTTAGGGTAAGTCTGCTAATGTGCTTATTACGGATGTGGTTCAAGGACTACTTCATTAGAGATTGCACGAGCCGATGAGAAAAATAAGATGCAAGGTGAAAGACCTAGTGGAACGACGGCTAGAGGTAGACCCCGAGAATTTCGGGAGGTAGGGGTGGTAATCGAGAGGGCCTCGATACGGTGGTTCCATCCGAGACTCGTGCTCTGCTAGAGCATATGCCATCCGCGCGAGAGGAGGCATCCTCCCCGACGTTATCACTTGGTACTTTCACTCTCTTTGATACTAGTGTGATTGCATTGATTGACCTGGCTCTACTCATTCATACGTATGTGAAACCTTAGCATCCAAGAAGACTCTACTGTTGAGTCTCTCGAGTTCGTAATTCAGTGTCAAACCCTTTGGGTCGATCGTACTCATTGATAAAGTGTGCAAGAGATGCCCCTAATAATTCGAGAATCTGTTTTCGGTGATCGATGCTTCTACCATTTGACGAATTTGATGTCATTCTTGGTATGGATTGGCTGACCGTACATGAGGCAGTGGTGAACTGCAAAAAGAAAACCATTGATTTGAGGAGTGCAAATAATGAGATAGTCCGAGTCGAGTCTACCTATTTAAAGGGAGCGTCAGCGATAATATCTTCAATGACCGCTCAGAAACATGTGAAAAAGGGGTGTGAAACATACCTTGCGTATGTGCTTGATAGCAAAGAGATGGAAAGGAAACTTGAATCGGTACCAGTGGTCTGTGAGTATTCGGATGTTTTTCCCGAGGAGTTACCGGATTGCCACCGGTTCGAGAAGTGGAATTTGGCATCGGTTGTACCGGTACTACGCCGATCTCAATAGCCCCGTATCGTATGGCATTAACGGAATTAAAGGAATTGAAGGTTCAATTGCAAGAAATTGACGGATAGAGGTTTCGCACGACCGAGTTTTTCTCCATGGGGCGCACCAGTATTGTTTGTGAAGAAGAAGGATGGAACTATGAGATTGTGCATCGACTATCGTCAGTTGAATAAAGTGACGATAAAGAACAAATATCCGTTGCCACGAATTGACGATTTGTTTGATCAATTAAAGGGAGCCTCAGTGTTTTCAAAGATAGATTTGAGGTCGGGGTACTATCAGTTGAGGGTCCGAGAATCGGACATACCCAAAACTGCTTTTAGAACGAGGTACGGTCACTACGAATTCTTAGTGATGCCGTTTGGGCTCACTAATGCCCCTGCGGTATTTATGGATGTAATGAATAGAATTTTCAGGCCATACTTGGATCGGTTCGTAGTTGTATTTATCGATGACATTTTGGTCTATTCGAGATGAAACCGAACATCTTGAACACCTGAGGCTAGTGTTGCAAATCTTATGAGATAAGCAGTTATACGTAAAGTTCAGTAAATGTGAATTTTGGTTGAGAGAGGTTAGCTTTTTGGGGCACGTGGTATCCGCATCGGGTGTCAGAGTGGACCCGAACAAAATTTCAGCCATAGTTGATTGGAAACCACCAAGGAATATTACCGAAGTTAGGAGCTTTTTGGGGCTTGCCGGATACTATCGACGGTTTGTAAAGAGCTTTTCGATGATAGCTGCACCGATGACGAAACTACTCTAAAAAGATGTTAAGTTCGAGTGGTCGAAATGCTGTCAAGAAAGTTTCGATCGACTAAAACCTGCTTAACCGAGGCCCCAATATTAGTACAAATGAGTCCGTAAAGAGTTTGTCATATCTGATGACGCATCCTTGCTTGGGTTAGGTTGTGTGTTGATGCAAGAAGGTCGAGTTGTGGCTTACGTGTCGAGACAACTAAAGCCACATAAGAGAAACTATCTGACCCATGACCTTGAACTAGCAGCCATAGTGTTCGCCTTGAAAATATGGCGACATTACTTGTTTGGAGAAAGGTGTCATATTTATTCGGACCACAAAAGTCTTAAATATTTGATGACTCGAAGAGATCTAAATCTGCGACAAAGACGTTGGCTTGAGTTGTTGAAAGATTATGAACTTGTCATTGATTATCACCAGGGAAAGGCCAACGTGGTGGTTGATGCTTTAAGTCATAAAGCACTGTTTGCTTTGAGAGCGATGGATGCTCACCTATCCGTTTCACCCGATGAGGTGCTAGTAGTTGAATTAGAGGCCAAACCATCATTGATTCATCAAATATTTGAATATCAGAAGGTCGACGCTGAATTGGTCGCTAAACGAGATGAATGTGTTTCGAATGAGGAATCAGAATTTCAGATTGATGACAATGATTGCTTGACATTCAAGGGTCGATTATGTATTCCAAGGAATTGAACTTGTTTCGATGATTTTGAACGAGGCTCACATGAGTCGAATGTCGATCCACCGGGTAGTACTAAAATGTACAATGACACAAACGTCAATTTTGGTGGCCCGTTATGAAACGGGACATTTCAGAATTTGTTTCAAAGTGTTTGATATGTCAACAAGTGAAAGCGGAACATCAAGTGCCATCGGGATTACTTCAGCCAATCATGATACCCGAATGAAAATGGGATCGAGTAACAATGGACTTTGTGTCCGGGTTACCATTGACTCGAAATAAGAAAGACTCGGTTTGGGTCATTGTTGATAGACTGACCAAGTCTGCTCATTTTATCCCTGTCCGCACGGATTTTTCGCTCGATAAATTGGCAGAATTATACATCTCCCAAATTGTTCGATTGCATGGGGTGCCTATTTCTATCGTGTCGGATAGAGACCCAAGATTTACATCGCGATTTTGGAAGAAATTGCAAGAGGCTTTGGGTACCAAGCTGCATTTTAGCACTGCTTTTCACCCCCAAACCAATGGTCAATCCGAACGGATAATTCAAATACTCGAGGATATGTTGAGATGTTGCATCCTTGAGTTTAGTGGTTCATGGGAACGGTATTTACCTTTGGTTGAATTTGCTTACAACAATAGCTTTCAATCAAGTATTAAGATGGCGCCTTACGAGGCTTTATACGATCGTAAATGCCGTACCCCATTATTCGGATGAACTTAGTGAAAGTAAAATCTTGAGGTTGATTTGATTAAGGATGCCGAGCGAAAGTTCGAGTAATTCGTGAAAGTTTGAAAGTCGCCGGATCGCCAAAAGCCGTATGCAGATTTGAAAAGAAAAGACATTGAATATCAGGTTGGGGACAATGTATTTCTCAAAGTTTCACCCTGGAAGAAGGTGCTTAGATTTGGTCGTAAGGGCAAATTGGGTCCAAGGTTCATCGGGCCGTATGAAGTATCCGAACGAGTCGGACCAGTCGCATACCGATTAATCCTGCCCCCTGAGCTCGAAAAGATTCACAACGTTTTCCATGTCTCGATGCTTCGATGATATAGATCCGACCCGTCGCACGTAATCACTCCATCTGAGATTGAGATTCAGCCTAATTTGAGTTATGAAGAAGAGCCGGTTCGAATTCTGATGCGTGAAGTAAAAGAGTTGCGAAATAAGAAAATCCCATTAGTGAAGGTGTTGTGGCATAAACACAGAATTGAAGAAGCCACTTGGGAACCCGAGAACTCTATGAAAGAGCGATACCCAAACCTATTTATCGGTAAGATTTTCGGGGACGAAAATTTCTTAAGTGGGGGAGAGTTGTGACATCCCTAAAGTGACCCTAGTCGGAAAGCGGTTTCGGGACCACTAAACCGAGTCATAAAAATAATTAATTGTTATATTCTATGCTTACTATGTGTGTGCATGCATATGTGGAAGTTTCATTCTCTAATTTTACCAATTTTATGAGAAATTATTAAATAGGGATCAATGTGAAACATGGTGAAATATGATAGGCTAATTTTAAATGGCTTATTAGTGCATGTTAACACAAAGGTGGAGTTGCATGTCAAATAACCCATTTCCTAAGGTTAGTGGCCGGCCATGACATGATGATGGGCAAAGAAAACATGTCCTAGACATGTTGGCCTAGTGCATTATGGAAGGAAAATAAAGAAATGAAAAAAAAAAAAAATGATGATAGCAAAAAAAGTGTGTGGATGTCTCCCCCATTTTTGCCGTGAAGTGAACATAGAAAAACAAAAAAAGTGTTCATCTTTGAACATGCTTGGCCAAATTGAAGAAGAAAGCAAGAGAAGGTTTGGTCACCCTTGAGCTTGAATTAAGGTAAGTGAGTTCATGTTGGTTCTTGAAAGGTTAGCATACTTTAAGCTAGCTACTAAAATTTCCTACTTAGCCATGTCAAAATCTTGGTTGTGTGGTAATATTGGGTAATCGGCCATGGAAGAAATTGAGGAAAATGATTGTTGTCTTTGTGTTGTAATGAGTATTTGTGGATGGGTGAAGTTTGAGTTAGTTAAGTGTTCATGTAGATGGTTTGGGTGATAGGGAAAAATCGGCTTGTGTGTGTATGGATAGTTGCTTAGAATGTGTGTATAGTCAAAGAAGAAATTCTTAAAGTGTCTAGTTAATTGATGTTGGGTAAATGATGTGTGTAAATTATTTAAAATAAAATAATTGTATGAGTATTAAGGATGGTACATGAATTGACCTTAGAAGAAATTTTAGTATAATATGCTTGGATGTTGATAGGTTATTGCTTTAATGACCGAGTGTGTCAAGGGATAATGCATGGACTAATTGATTAATATGTGTTAAGGGAAAGTGAATAAATGTCTATTTGATAAGCTATATATATATTCGGCTATGAAGGCTGAAGGTTAAGTCATAGAGATTTTGGTGATATTCATATTCGGTCATAAGGGTTATATGTGTAACTTGGCTATGTGGGTTACGAGTTAAGGTAAATTGCTTATTTGATATGGGTATTCAGCCATAAGCTAGCATGATGGGACTTTAATAAGATAAATTTGTTTGAGTTGCCCAAGAGCTTATAGGATCGAAGTTGGACAAGGGGAAAGAAAAAGTAATTGAATAGCCGTTGAAGACATTCGACAACATCCGAGGTAAGTCATTAAGCATATATTTGGTATTGATTTAAATGATCATAATATCTATGCAATTGTGTTTAATGAGATGATATGTAAATGAAAATGTATGTGTATGGAATGATGACATTGTTGAATGTATAAAGGTAGTAAAATGCGTAGAGCGTTTGGTCTCGGCACTAAGTGTGCGGGCAATAAATGGGCATGGTGACAAGATTGGCACTAAGTGTGCAAGCTTGAAAAGTATGGCACTAAGTGTGCAAGCTTGAAAAGTATGGCACTAAGTGTGCAAGCTTGAAAAGTATGGCACTAAGTGTGCGAATTTAAATTATACGGCACTATGTGTGCGAGCTTAAATCACATGGCACTAAGTGTGCGTGATCGATTATTAAGCACTACGTGTGCGAATTTAATATATATATATGTTCGATCGGTTACTCATATGGAGGGTGTGACCTTATCGAGTTGATCATGGACAGTGGAAAGGGTAAGTACCTTGAGCTCACGGTGAATAGGCGCTATGTTCATGCTCGGGGTTGAGTTGGTAAGTTTTAAATCTATGTGATGATTTAAATTGCATTCCCGTAAATAAGGTATCGTGGAATAGATGAAAGTTCATTTGATTGCATGATTGTTGCGGAAATGAGATGATGTATGGAAATGCCTCAATTATCCTATTAAATAGAATATGAAATGTGAATGTATGACTTGGTATGAGATCGAACCGATAGGCCTAAGGAATCCATGGTATAGCGGTATGGATGGAGTACTTAGCCTCGTTTTCATTGTTTAGTTTAGTGATAATTTGGTTAAAGGATGGTTGTGAAATGCTTATGACTTCTTGAGTTATATACTCACTCGGTGTTTTCTTGTCACCCATTTTAGGTCTCTTGGACTCATCTCTTTTTGTGTGCTCGGAACCGTCGTCAAGTCATCACACCGCAAGCAATCTTTGGTATTGTCTTCTTAGTCGATCTAGGAGAACATTTGGCATGTATAGGCTATTTTGTTTTGTTGAAATTTGGGTTGTAAACTTTAGCCATGCGAAAATGGCCCATATGGTTGGTTGGATTTGGTTCCAAAACACTTATTCATGAGTCTTAAAAATCTTAATTTTGATAAGGTGGTCATAATTTGTGATATGAATGATGGATGATTAGTTGGGTCATGGAGGAATTATGAAATAGGCATTGTTTGCCTTAGTAACAGATGCTGACAGCAGCAGTGATGTGAGATTGAAAAATCACTAAAAATAGTAGAAGTAGAATTAAATAGTGAATAAATTATGAAATTGAACCCTGATGAATCTACTTTCATATGGAAGAAACAAAACGGTCATATGAGTCGGATTTTAAGATATATTCAGGTTTTTGCGAAACAGGGCCAGAACGGTTTCTGGATCCCCTGTTCCGACTTTGAAAATTCACTATAAATTAACCAGAGAGAATTAGAATTCATGATCTATATATACAGATTTCTTTGTGAGTCTAGTTTCTTTAGAAACAAACGGCATAAGGGTTGGAGCCCTGTACAGAAAGATATCCAAGACATAATGCGCAAAGGTCAGTGTAGTCGAACCCTGAAACAGGGGTGACTTTAACTAATAAACTGTACTAATTGGCTTGACCAAAAATTCTAGAAATAAATACATGGATGGATATATGAGTCTAAATTCGGGGAAAATTTGCAGAACTGGTTTTCGAGTTCTGGAACTCGAGATATGATTTTTAAGGTAACAGTGACGCAGTCAGCCAGCTTGTTTGGAAACGTTAAAATGGTCTGTGTGACAAGTGAATTTAGTCTGTGAACCCCTCGTGTCCGACTCCGGCGACGATATCGGGTACGGGGTGTTACACGTTTTCTTTTAATCAACCATGTAATACTAATGAGAGGATATCATTTACCCATGTTTTGGGCTATGAATTCCACTGTTGTAAATGACACTACATACTACAGAAGTCATACACCTAATGTACTAGCTTTCAGTTCTTTATCTATTTAAACTCAAGCTTTTACTTACATCAAAGTGTACAAGTCACGCATACATAGTCTTCCATCCACTCATTATTTAGGTATGTCACACTATGAACATCACAAGTGAATAAATCCATAAACAGGTTCAAGATCTATTTTGATTGGGTCGTGTTCTATGTACTGCAAGTCCAATCAGTCACATTTATGTCTCTATATTTTGGGATTCATCTGCTCTGATGCCCAAGACAATATATCTTCCCAATTGGACTTGATAGATGACATATTAGTCTTTCAATAGATTTGCTCATTTCCAATTAGACTAAGGACATGTTTAGGTTCGTCTTCTAATACAAGTTGTCTTTCTGTACTACGATCTAACCACATAATACTGCTTAGTATTAGTTAAACATTTAGACAGCCAATGAGTAACATTTGTTTCTATTTTGCTTTGCCTGCAAAAACAATGTGAGGACAATAATACAAAGTATATTAATTTAATTCATGAATAATTTTATTAATCAATTTTTTCAGAAAAATTAAAAGTTTATAAACAAATATTCTACACTCAAGGTACCAGATCCAACACCCGCAGTAGCAGTAATAACAGTGTCAGCCCTATTAGGAACAAAAGCTCTACTCGAAGACTAACCTCTATCACCCGCTGGTGAGAAAGACCAATGGCAGGGATGCATGTTACAAATAGTGCAAAAGAATTTGATGGGTTCCCTCCTCCTCCCTACCAATGCCAAAGCTAAGTCATTATTAGCCTCATAAGGTCATGCTTTTTTGGTGGATTGTACTCTTTGGGAACCTACACATAACATCAAGACAACTACCCAAAATCCATTAGGGTTTTTCCAATTTAAACAATATCAAAATTATATTTCTAAATGTTAGAAGCTTCTCTAGTTTTAGTGTACGACCCAATTTCTACCGCCTATATTGCTTCATGGCAATTTCAAAATCAAATACTTGTTACTAGAGACAGGTTTTTTCTCAAGGGATGGACCACTTGGTGGGGAAGCCAAAACCACCTTCAAGTTTTCTCCTTACTCGAATGTATTTGTGGCAATTTAGGTGGAGATTTGAAGCCTAGTTCTTGATAATGGGCTCGTTGACCATGTGGGCACTAAAATGAACCATTCCAATCGAGGCCCCTTGGGTGATGACCTTCAGCTAATATATGTTACAGAAAACACCAATAAATGGTGGTCCCTTCAAATGCTACAATCAATGAAGTAGGCCACTAGTGTCCACCACGAGAGGTCCGTAAGTTGCCTCAGTGCAATTCCACAATCGTTCAACACCGTACGAAAGAAGAGATGTAGAGGAAGATGAAAACCTACCTCCAAAAGATAAAAAGAGAGAATGAACCATTGTCAGAATTGCTCAATCAATGTTCCCCTGTAAGGATTTTGAAATCATAGGCAAAGTTGGGTAGATTGATTCCGCTATCTGTCAAATGCCTAACCTTCTCCTCTTCAGTGGTCGTGTATTGTAAACTAGAACTTTTACCGGTGTATTGGCTTCGCAATTAAGTGGCTCATCGCCACCTCTAATAGAAGAACCACCCCTACAGCCTCTTTGATTTCGACCACCATGGCCTCTAACCCTACCCCTTAGATTTACATTAATTCTAGCCATTTGAAGTAGAAGGAAAAGCAAAGGGCAATGGGAAAGGAAGGATTACCTTAAAAATTGATTGTGTACTGAAAGAGAAGGAAGTAATGGTCTAGTGATGGGAAACGAAAGAACAAAAAAAGAATTCAAATCGATACAAAAGAGATTAGGGCTTAGAAAGAACTCAAAAGATGAGAAAAATAGGGGAAAACAAATTGAGAAAGCAATGATTTCCACTTCTCTACGATTGGTTATATAAGCCAATCATCCACTGCAAGTTTCAAGTTTAAAAAGAATTATAGTAAACTATTCAAATCCTTCAATCCGTACTTGATAGTTGTTAGTGTCTTATAAAGGTTTCCTTAACCTTTGGTATTTAGAAAAGCAAGAATGTCCACCAATATAGTTCATGTAATAAGTATCTGCCAATTTTGATTCGTCCATTATGTATTTGCCAAACTGATTACTGTAAGGCAACCATCCATTTGGGTTATATACTTTGATACTTAGCAAGATTACATCTTATGGCTCTTCGATAAGACTATCCGTAAAAGTAATTATCTACGAAGTCTATTTTTAGTGAGTCTGTTCACTTGTCGGTTCGAAAAAATATTCTGTACAAAACTACATAGCGCTAGCTGCATTATGTTATGTATGGATTAATCTTCTAGATATTTGGGTACGAAGATTATTTGAAGTATCTCGTGTGAGATTATTCATTAGTATACATTGCCCTAGTGAGGTTTATCTAGTTCTTGTTTATCATCATCCATGTGAATTGATATACAGGAAAATTGATACAAGTGGAAATTACGCTAAGTGTCTAGTTTAAGTAAAGATAAGATAAGGTATATTTTGAAGTTTAAAAATGGGGCTATTGGGAAAGAAGAATTTTACAAAGATCCCACCTCTTTCTTCATTGTAAGTGGGAAATTTTTGGGACGAAATTTTTTTTAATGGTGGGAGAGTTATCATACGTAGAAAAGTTAAAGCTTGAGTTGCAACAGTAACTTTGGGTATTAAATTGAAAATTTTTCTATTTGAGTGGCCTCTAATGTAAATAAGAGCAATTTGTGAACTAGTTGATAATGGATTTCAGCATTTAGTCCGGTTACTTTTGAACTATATATCTTCTTACTAGGAGACATGATGATTTAGGATATCTACAAAATACTGTTGAATTGATTTTGATGAAGGAAGTGCAGAAGGATTATATAACGAAGAGACATTATTCTTCGGTGCTATTCTTTCATTTTTCTGTTCTTTCTTCATCTTTTCTCCAGTATGTTCTAGAAGAGAGAAAGGTTAAGGAGGGTTATGCAGAGGGAAAAGACTAAATTTGAGTCTAAGAAACTGGAAAATTTTGTAACTAGTAAGTTTTTTAACGTCTCTATATTAGTGGATTTAAGAAAAGGTTGAAAAGTTAAGGATTTCATATAATCTATCGATTTTGCTCTATAATGGATAAAGTTGCAATTAATCATTAAATTTCTTCTCCATGCAAACAAATTATGGTTCTTATGATTGTGAATGGTTTTCGTTAGATTTCTAAAATGGATATTATGTTTAGTGGCCTAAGAAAGCTCGAGAAATAAGGAGAAAACTAAGTAGATAGATTTCGTGTCAACTTCCAAGTGAGTTCCAAAACTCGGGTCTTAAATGGTTGTTTACTTTTTAGTATCCTGTACTGGGTATGTTTATCTTAGTGTTTTGTAAATAATGAGTTATTTTATGGCTGAATGTTGTGCAAATGATGAGTTCTTTTACGACTGAATGTTGTTGTATCATGATGCACATTCTGTGTTGATATGCAAATGCATGAATTGTTGTAAGTTTAATCGTGTGTTATAGCTGAAATGTTTTGCATAATGTGTATCATGTATTAATAGTGGTATTGGTTGAGTGCTTGTATATAAATGATATGTGGAATAATGAAGATCTGTCAAAGTGTGTTTGTGATCGGTATAACATCCCGAATTAGGGTCTAGTTATAACAGTCATTTTGAGACCACAAATCTGAAGTAGAAATAATTATTTTATGATTATTATGAGGTCTATGATATGACTACATGCTTGTGTGAAAATTTCATGAAGAAATTTTATTGATAAAGTGTCCAATTTGACATTTAGGATTAAATTTCAAAAGTTGCAAAATGTGAGTTCTAGAAGCTTTAAGCATGAAATTGCCATGGATTATTAATTAGAGGTCCTTAAATAGCAATTTGCCCAATTTCTATTTTTATGGACAAAAATTGACATCAGAAAATTTGAAAGAAAGGCATTAAAGGGCATTTTGGTCATTTGGTTAATAAAAGAATAAAAAGGGAAAAATGAAGCAAACTTTGCTCATCTTCTTCTTGTGTGTGCCGAAAATTAGAAGGGCCATAGCTAGGGTTTTTTTTCAACTTTCAAGCTCGATTGGAAGTACACCCTAGGCCCGTTTTTAATGTTCTTTATGTTTTTGAGATCCTTGAAGCATGATCCAACTATTTCTACCATTATTTTGAGCTAGGGTTCATGTTCAAAAACTTACCCATGTGTGACATGCATGTATTTTGAAGTTTAATGGAGGAATATGAAAGTTTGTTGTGTGATAAACATCTTTTACTAAGTGATTTTTCATGAAAACACCTAAAAAGGACCTCTTTATAAAAGTTGTAAAATAGGTCGTAGAAATCTAATTTGAAAGAAAATGTGGGCTTCTATGAGCATGTTATAAGTTCGGCTAGGCTTGGGTAACAAAGAAAATAAGTACATTTCATTTTACGGGCATAAGGACTAATTTGTAAATATGTGAAAGTTTAAGGGTAAAAAGGTAATTTTTTCAAAGTATGAGTTATGGACTGAATTGAATAATGTGTGTATTAAATTAGCTAAATTTGGTATTACAGAGCAAGAAAAACAAGGAACGGACCTTGATCGGGGGAAAAACAAGGTGTACGACGATTAGATCCGTTTTTACTATTTCTGTATCGAGGTAAGTTCATGTGTAAATAATGCAATATTGTATCATGTTTTAATACTTTATTAATGTATGAATTTCTACATTTAATTGCTAAAATAAGTGTATTAGCGATATTATGGTCAATTAGAATGACATTGTGAACGAGTTCAACGAAGATGTGACACCGAGAAAATCCCGTTGGAACCTTAGTAATAGATTAGGATACGAGTGCCATGTCATTAGGAACTATGTGATTATGAGCTCATAAGATTATGTGATGTATGTAATGTGATCCGGGTGTTGGTCCTGTACATCTACCGATGGCTGGGTAGCCCGGCATGTGTTGCAGGTGTAGTTACGTCCTGACTGTCAGCTTGTGTAAGCAGGCCCGTGATTAGCTCGAGAGTGAGCAATGTGTGATATGTGATATGAAGTAACATGTGGCTACATATGAAGCACTATGTGCAAGCTTTCCGTGTATCCGATAGTACTCCAAGTGTTCAATGGGTAAATCAGTGGGTTATTCGACAAGTAAGTCAATGATGAGGAATTATGAGAATGTGTTCGAGTTCGTACAGGTATGTACGATAAACTCATATGAATGAGCTCGGTATGTGATGAACTTTTGGTAAGATTGAAAATGAGTAATTTATGCTTATGAAACTATGATGACATATATGTAAATTATGTTATGTTAATTGTATACTATCCATGATTATGTTGCTATTTATTTGCATGTGAACTTACTAAGCTTTTTACTTACTCTCCTCTCTTTTCCATTTCTTGTAGTATCGCCAAGCTAGCTCGAGGATCAAAGGACGTCGGAGACTCGATCACATTATCAATTAGACATTTGGGTATAGTTAGTCTCAACATTTTGAGTATGGCATGTATAGGGACTTGGTATTTTTGTTATATGTCATATTGGTTTAGCCAAATGTGTTGGCTTATGATGATATTTCATTCATTTTGTATAAGGCCATGAGATGTTGCTCATATTGATTATTGGGTTGTAAATCTATTCATATATGCATGCATGTGCCTATGCAATTGTGATGCGATTGGTTGTTGTGTGAAAGTGATGAGATGTGTTGTGGCTATGGATATTTGATGATGGAATTGTGAGTGAATGGCATGGTTACAACTAAGACATGAGTATGTTAAATAGAAGTAATCTACCACTCTTAGTGCATGCAAATTTATAAATTTGGCTTGACCAAATATGAAGTCTTATGCCTGTATAAGTAAAGATGAATTGATCATGATCATGTCTTGTTTGTGTATGTTTAAGTGCTTTTGAATTCATGTATGTGTTTGTGCAAATAAGGGTGGCAATTGGCTTGGAAAATAGCCTCAAAGCTGTCCACACGGGTGGACACATGGGCATGTGTCTAAGTCGTATGTGACACACGGTATATGGCCGTGTGTCCCCTGCACCCTAATTAGGTAAAACAGAATGCCCAGTAGTAAACACATGGGAAGAGACACGGCCGTGTGTCTCAGCTGTGTGAAGGACACGGCTTCAGGACATGGGCGCGTGCCATGGCTGTGTTAAATTAGCACCTGATTTTTGGAATTAAGTTCGCCATCACAGGCGTGTGTGACCACACGACCTACCCACATGGGCATGTAACCCTCCAAAATAAGAATTTTTTTATGTATTGTATAAGTTTTGAAAGTTCTCAGTTTAGTCCCGAACCACACCCAATGTATGTTTTGGGCCTCGTAGGCCCATATAAGGGATGATATGTATGTTAATGAATGGTTTTAATTTGGGCAAACTTTTATGGCCCGGTTTTGTATGAATGTTTATGTTTGAGTCTGGTAACACCTTGGACCCTAGCCCGATGTTGAATACAGGTAAAGAGTGTTACATTTAGTGGTATCAAAGCTACAATTTAGTCAATTCTCAGACTAACGTAGCATGTGTACGAGTCTAACTATACATGCAATACGTATATTATGATAGTGTGACGACTCCTGATGATTTTAAAATGTGTTTTCATATAGTAAATGGAACCCGACAGAGCAGTGGCAGATGATGTTGAAAGTAACGCGCCTGCTCCCGTTGAAGGGGCAACGCCGCCTGATAGTAGACCTCCTACAGTTAGTCGAAAAGAAGGAGGCATGGAAGCTTTTCTCCATCTAATGGATGCATGGTATACGGAGTTCAATCGAACAAACCCGAATGCTCAACCCCCTCCACCTCCACCTATTCCTCAGCCTATTCTCGTAGCACCCTAAGGTGTGGACTTCATGAGACTAAATAGACCTCCAGTTGGTAAGATACGGAAATATAAAGCTGAAGAGTTTCGAGTGGATATAGATGATGATCCCGAGATGGTGAAATTCTGGCTCGAGAATATCGTCAGGGTATTTGATAAGTTATTATGTACACCTCAGAAATGTATGAAATGTGTTGTGTCCCTTGTTAGAGACTCGGCTTATCAGTGGTGGAACACCCTTGTGTCAGTGGTACCAAGGGAGAGAGTTAATTAGGAATTTTTCCAAGAGTTTCGTAAGAAGTACATTAGCTAGAGGTTTATTGATCAGAAAAGGAAGGAATTCCTCGAGTTAAAACATGGCCGAATGATGATAACAGAATATGAGCGTGATTTTGTAAGACTGAGCAAATATGGTCGAGAATGTGTATCGACTGACGCCATCATGTGTAAAACATTTGAAGATGGGTTAAATAAAGACATCTGATTGTTGGTTGGTGTCCTTGAACTAAAAGAATTTGTTGTACTAGTAGAGAGATCTTGTAAGGCTGAGGAATTGGCTAAAGAGAAAAGGAAAGCTGAGTTAGAGTCTCGAGATTTGAAGAAGAGGTAGATGGGTAAGTCATTTCAGTCTTCATCTAAGAAACTGAGAGAGTTTAATACTCAATCAAGTGCTTCAGTTGGGTTTTCGAACAGAAACCATGGGAAACAGTATTTGGGTCATAAGGCTCAGACTACTTTGATAACGAGTGTGGGTAATGCTCGACCTAATAAACCTAAATGTCAACATTGTGGCAGATGTCACCCCGATGAGTGCTGGATGAATACTGGGCATGTTTTAAGTGTGGATCACATGATCATTTTATCAAGGATTGTCCTGAGATGGTTGAGAAAAATAAATTTCAAAGTGCAAGATAGGACGATACTACGCATAGAGGGAGGCCATAGAGAAACCTGAAAAATGGAACAAATAGCAAGACTGCACCTAGAGATCCGGCTATGAGGTCTGAGGGTAAAGCACCTGCGAGGACTTATTCCATTCGTGCTCGCAAAGAGGCTTCATCTCCTGATGTGATTGCGGGTGCTTTTTCTCTCCATGATACTTCTATTGTTTTCTTGATTGATCTGGGATCTACCCATTCGTATGTTTGTGTGGAATTGGTGTCTAGCATGAATATGTCTATTGAGTCTACAGAATTTGTGATAAAAGTATCAAACCCTTTAGGCAAGTATTTGTTAGTTGACAAAGTATGTAAGAATTGCCCTTTGATTATTAGAGGTCACTATTTTTCAGCTGATCTTATGCTTTTGCCGTTTGATGAATTTAATATAATACTTGGTATGGATTAGTTGACCATGCATGATGTAGTAGTAAATTGTGGAAGGAAAATCATTGAATTGAAATGTGAAAGTGGTGATATTCTTCAGGTTGAATCAAATGAATTGGACAACTTGCTTGTAATGATTTCTTCTATGACTGCTCAAAAATGTATGAGAAAGGGTTGTGAAGCTTATCTTGCCTTTATGTCGAATACAAAAGAGTCTGAGTTGAAAATTGAGTTAGTGCTGGTAGTATATAAGTATCCAGACGTGTTTCCGAAAGAATTGCCCGAATTGCCTCCAATTAAGGAAGTGGATTTTGGTATTGTTAATTCCTGGTACCGTACCTATTTCAATTGCTCTATGTAGGATAGCTCCGACGGAATTAAAAGAGTTGAAAGTTCAGTTGCAAGAATTAACGGATAAAGGTTCTGCGAGACCTAGTCGTTCTCCATAGGGCGCACCAGTATTATTTGTGGAAAAGAAAGATGGTTCAATGTATAGACTACCGACAGCTCAATAAGGTAACCATAAAGAACAAGTATCCCTTGCCAAGGATCGATGATTTGTTTAATCAATTAAAGGGAGCCACAGTGTTTTCAAAGATGGACTTGAGGTCCGGTTACTACTAGTTGTGAGTTAAGGAGTCTGATGTGCCTAAAACTGCATTTCAGATGAGGTATGGTCACTATGAATTTTTGGGTATGCCTTTTGGTTTAACAAATGCTCCTGCTGTATTTATGGATTTGATGAACTATATTTACCAACAGTATTTGGATAAATTTGTTGTTATTTTTATTGACAATATACTGATATATTCTCATAATAAGATCGAGCATGTCGAGCACTTGAGAACGGTTTTGTAAATTTTGAGAGACAAGTAGTTTTATATTAAGTTTAGTAAAAGTGAATTTTGGCTTAGTGAAGTTTGATTTTTGGGCCACATTGTTTCGGGTGATGGTATTAGAGTTGACCCGAGTAAGATTTCGACTATTGTTGAATGGAAACCGTCGAGGAATGTGTCAAAGGTTAGAAGCTTTCTAGGCTTAGCCGGTTATTACAGATGGTTTGTTAAGGATTTTCCATGACTGCAACTCCGATGACGAGGTTGTTACAGAAAGATGTTAAGTTCGAATGGACCGAAAAGTGCCAACAGAGTTTTGAGAAAATAAAGGCATTGTTGACTAAAGCTTCAATTTTAGTACAACCTTAATTGGGAAAAAATTTTGTGGATTATAGTGATGCATCCTTGAATGGATTGGGTTGTGTACTTATCCAAGAAGGCAAGTTGATAGTTGTAACGCTCAAATTTGTGCAAGTGTACAAATTCGTTATCAAGTAATAAGTAAGTATCGAGTTATCGTCTTCATAGGGATTGTATTTGTGCTAAGTCACTTAATTTGTAAAAATGTATTAACAATTTGATAAATAAAAATAATATAATTGAGAAGTGATGAAAAATTAAGTATATGAAACTAAATGCAATGATCCCTAATGCAATTTATCCTATGCAAACTATATGAATGGGAAAGATTTTAGCAGAATTAACACAATAAGCAACAATTTTAACATAAATAAGCTAGGACAATTACTTTAATTAAACTCAAATTATTATCAACATACTTACCAATATTCGAAAAAAATTCCATGGCAACTCGATCTTTCATGAGTTTGGAAACCACGTTAGGTCATTTCGGAATCTTTTACTTAGTAAATATGCATTTTACTGATCCTTATTTACTAAGGGTTTCTTAGTATTCGTGCAAGGTAACAGGGACGTGTTAGGTTTGAAACAATTTAATCACACAAATCTAAAAACTATGCAAATAACAGAGCTTGGTTAGGGATGTTATGCAACCTGCAATTTAATCGGGTCAGGATCTAAATTGAGCATGCACATTTCAATTTTGCATCCATTAACCGTTGTCTGGTTAGGATCGCTCAGCTAATTCAGGTGCATTTCAATCACGTATGAGCGAAATACAGGCTTGATTTTATTTGAAAACATGATCAATTGAGGCACAAATATTATAAGCATGAATCAAATAATTATTATTAAATCAAAGCAATCATCCTAGCTTAAATAAAATTAAGCTATCATTGTTGTAAACAAGAACAAAGAACACAAAGCAAACATTCTTAAATTAAATTAAAGTAAGAAAGATTAAACCCAATTTAGAGTGGCTATCACCCAAGACTCTGACTGATAAGGGCTCCTTCGTTCCTTCGCTTTGCTCCTTTGTTGATGGCTCTCTGAGGTGGCCGACCAAGGGTTGTTTAAGAGGCTAATTTACTCAAAATCTTTATGCAAAGATGATGATAGGTGTGAGGGCTAAGAAAGATAAGAGAATTGAGAGATGAGAGAATGGTGAATGAGTGAGGGATGAATTAGGGATGAGGGATTGTTGAAAAAGTGAGAAAGGGGCTCTTATTTATAGGTGGGGCATGGGAGCTAGCTTGCTAAAAATAGGAGTGTCCATCTTTCAAAACTCCTTCCAAGGGTGGCCGGCCATGAATTGAGGGAATGTGGCTGATTTTGCTTGATTCTTGGTCAATTTGAGTGCCACAACAACTCAGGACTAAGACTCAGTCACCAGCAAATCTTCGAGCAAATCTCTGATTTCTTCAACTCTTCAAGGACCTTATGTAATTAAACCAAAAGATGGTTTATGAACCTCCATATTCAGCTGAATTTTGGGTTGACTTGGCCCTCCATTTGGACGGTTTTGTAATCAAATTAAAGCTCTCAGACCTGTCCAAAAATAAATCAATAAGTTAAAGGACCAAAGAATTAAATTTTACCAACTTAATTAAATTAATTAAAACCCAAATTATTAATGAAATATTTTAAAATGAATTATTAAATATAATTTTATATTTTATTATTTAACTTAATCATGCATGGCCCACTTTATGTCATAAAAATATGATATGCTCAATTTAATATAAATAAGCCATTTTATGCATGAAAACTAAATAATAAAGCATAAAATCACATTTTAATAATTTTATGTCCTGTTTTCATATTTTCACATATTTCATTAATTTATTAAACAATTACTTGGTTTTAACAACAAATTTAGGTAAAAATGTGATAATTTATATGGGAAAAATCCTATATATTTTTTGGTTTGCACACCCCCAAACTTAAATCATTGCTCGTCCTGAGTAATGTTCATACACAGCACAAGGTCTCGTTAAAGCGAAATTGCTAAAAGTGTAAGCAGCATCAATCATTTCCCCATAATCATGTATTAATAAATTCATGCTCATTGATCTTCTTTATTAAGAAGTAATTCATATGCAACCATTTTTGAAAATTTTATACTAAGTTTTAAGGTATGCCAACATAAATCATAGTATGTATATACGTCACAGCCACAGATAATATTCTTTCATTCAACATAATTTCTTATCAATCAAGCAAAACAATCATAAGGCTTATTTATAATCTTCATATGTTGAACTTAGGACTTCCTCTCCACTAATGTAGGTGACATAATCATCAAATCAATAGGTCTTTTATAAGGTTGTAATGGGGCTCGGTCAAAGGTAGGGATTTTAAGAGACGAGATATTTTGGCTTCAAGATCTTAACCTTTAACTTTGTCTTGGTTTTCTCATAATACCACCTTTTTTTTACGTGAACCTTTGGAACACCCCCAAACTTATTTTGAACTTAAGCTCATACATTTTTTTTCCTTTTTGAAGACTGAGCAAACTTTTCTTCGCCCTTTTTTTTTATAAGCATGAGCACATACATCTTTATGAAAATTTCCTCAAATGTTGATTACCAAGATAACTTAAGTTAAAATAGGTGCACAAAATTAGGATAACTTACAAAGATGGTACCGTGGCTTGTAATGTAGCTCAAAATTATAGTTTCAAGGGTCTAATATCATAAGGTGGGCTTGAAAAGGCTCAAACGATCCAAAAAAATGGTTCCTATATCATTTTAGATTTTTATGTCTCCTAGGATTTCGCCTCAAGAAAGTTACTAAGTCAATTCTAAAAATATAAACCTTCATGCATGTCTAATCTCAAAATAAACTAAGTTTTCACGGCAAACATTATCGAAGACTAAGATCATACAATCATTTCATTCTTCATGATAACATACAGTCATTTAGATAAAATCATCATTCATGCTTGCATACAAGCTATCTTATTAACAAAGAATTTCTCTAAATATTCATTTATTAAAACATACTCATGAAAGAAATAATTGAAACATACTTGAAAATTTGAGCAGCAATTATTTGCCTTACCCCACTTTAAAAAGAGGCAATGTCCTTATTGTAAAAACAAAGTAATGAATGAAAACTGAACACAAGGTAGGGTTAAAAAGAAAGAGAGGTGAGTCATTAAGACTGCTTAAATACCAAGTCTTTCCTCATAATCCAATCCTAGACATGTTCATTCCCATTACCACATCACTTAGTCTTTTTCTTTCTAAAGGAACTATTTATTCATGCTTGCTATGTTTTATTTTGCAGAAATTAAATCCTAGTTACTAAAAAAACAAATTCCAAAAGACCTAAAATAAATAAATAAAAAGACAAGAATCCCTATTTTATTCTTTTGACTCATTTTTCTTGTCTTCTTTAGCTCCTTCTCCACTTGTATAATCAGTATCATCCATCCATGTCTCAAAGATAGCATCTAGGAACTCAGGAACAAAAGTGTTAGAGATATTCTTAAAAGTATTTCGAATCGAATCATCTCTAATTTTTGCATATTTCCAGTAAGTTTGTTGTTGATTGTGCATGAACTTGCACATATCCATCAACATTGACAACTCTGATTTCCTTGAAGTACTTACAGAAGTTGGAAAGGGAGTTGTATATTCAGGTTCAACACTTAGCTTGACTGGTTCTTCTTCTGGCTCAACCCTTGGTTCAGGGTCTTAAACTGGTTCCTTTTCAGATTCTTCTTCTTCAGTGCTTGAAATTGATTCAGTTTTAGTTTCGTTCGTTGACTCCTCAGTACCTAACTCAGTTGGTTCTTCTTGCTCACCTTGACTCAACTCATGCACCTTCTCTATTAACCTTTCTAGATTATGACTTGTAATGCACCCTTAGACATATTGCCCCTTCAAATTCGCTTTTGTTTTAACACGAGCCCTTAAGCAAAGTGAAGTGATTTCACTTCCTGTCTTCTTTTTAGCACAATCATAAATCTCCTTGAGAATAATTTTCCCAACATTAATGGACTCTTCTGTCAAGATTGCATATAACAAGAGCATTCGTTCCATCGAGATGGTAGAACTATGTGAGATAGGCATAAAACTGTAGCGAACAAAATAAAACCATACCTCTGCTACTGGTTTTAGGTATTCCCTTCGGCAAGAATAGCTCCCATTCTTTCTTATTATCCATTGGGATCCTAGATTTGTTACAACATCAAGAACCTGTTGAAGAAAATCCCAATTGATTTTGTTCATAAAAGGGTAGTACTCATCTTCTTCAACATCAGGTAAGTTAAACAAATCATTGATGGACTTAGAGGTAAGAGGTACCTTTTTCTTCTGAATGATGACCTCAGTGGCATCTTGTGTGGTCAATTTGCATAGAACTCTCGAACTAGTTCATCATTGGGAAGTGAATGAGCAACACAAAATCGTTCCCACTTGAGAGCATTGATTGTCTTTCTAATTGGCACAGGGACAACCATCAAATCATTACTCTTCAAGTTAAAACCTTTTCCAGCATCATAGGTTGATGCTTCAAAATTGAATCAAATCTCTCTTTCACTTCTTCATCAATCACAATCGGGTTTTCAGGAGTAGCCTTTGACGATATAGTTCTTTTGCGAGACATGGTATTTTCCCGAAAATTTGGAAAAGTTCTGCTTACAAGGAAGAAAAGAAATCGACAAGTGGGTAGGACTTGCTCGGAAAACCTTGTGAGGATGAAGAGGTTGCGGCAGCGAAGGTAACGTGTGGCAGCAATGGTGGTGTGCGCTGGCGATAACAGCTACGTGCAACAGGGACGTTAATGTCCTAGGGATTTCTTTATAGCAATAATAGGAGATTTCAGTAAAGGGGAAAACAACTAGGGTTTATTTCAGGATTTGAGGTTGACGACACAAGAGAAAAGTTTAGGGATTTTTTGGGTTTAAGCAAATTGCTTTGAGGGATATGAAAAATAGTAGAATAAAGAGGGGTTTATATAAGGAAAATTTAGGGCAACAGAAGTAAAAACTTAGCTACATTAGGGTTACTTGGGCGGCAATAGGTGTGGAATTTTCCTCTTTTTGCTATCTTGGGCCTCAAATTCAGACTGTATCTTACTAAAGAAACTGATTAGTACTTGGGCCAAATTTGACCCCCTTTATTAACATAAAAATTTAAAATTTAAACAAAACAAATGAAACTAAAAGAAATTTTAAATCTTAATTAGAAAAATTCTTCTCAATAAATTACATTAAATTAATTCCCAGGAAAAGTTGGAGGGGTCACAATAGTCCTACTTAAGTTCCAATCTCCTTAGACAGAATTAATTAAATGTACTAAATTAAGAAAATAAACCCTAATTATTTATTTATTTACAAAAACAAGTTTGTGAAAAATCAAGGGTCTGTTACTTTGAACGAGGATTCAACTCGCTCAACTTCACCATCCCAATAATGGTTGAGATGTTGACCATTAACTTTAAACATACCTCCGTGATTGTCGTATAATTCAACAGCTCCATAAGGATAAACTCGATAGACAGTATAAGGTCCTTTCCATCGAGATTTCAGCTTCCCAAGAAATAACTTTAGCCTTGAATTGAACAATAAAACCTTCTGACCTTCTTTAAACTTGTGAGGCCGTATATGACTATCATGTCATCTTTTTTATCTTTCTTTACACATTTTGGCATTCTCATAGGAAAACAACCTCAACTCTTCCAACTCATCCAGTTGTAACATTCTTCTCTCACCGGATTGCTTAAGATCAAAGTTCAATTTCTTTAAAGCCCAGTGAACTCTCTTCTCCAACTCTAATGGCGAATAACATGCCTTCCCAAAAACCAACCGATAAGGAGTCATTCCTAACGGTGTCTTAAATGTTGTTCGATAGGCCCATAATGCATCATCGAGCCTTCAAGACCAATCTTTTCTGCTAGGGCATAATACCTTTTCAAGGATAGCTTTGATCTCATGGTTCACTCTTTCAACTTGCCCATTAGACTGAGGGTGATAAGCAATAGCAATCTTGTGTTTCACATCATATTTTTCAAGCAACCACTTAAGCCATTTGTTCACAAAGTGAGAACCTTCATCACTAATAATAGCTCTTGGCGTCCCAAATCGTGTAAACACATGCTTATGTAGGAATTGCATTACTACCTTAGCATCATTTTTAGGGCATGCTTCAGCTTCAACCCACTTGGACACATAATCCACAGCAACTAAGATGTATTTGTTCCTATATGAAGAAGGAAACGGTCCTAAGAAGTCAATGCCCCATACGTCGAATAATTCAGTCTCCAAAATGTTTGTTAAGGGCATCTCATTCCTCCATGATATGTTTCCACTCCTTTGGCATCTATCACAGTTCTTCACATAAGCATAAGCATCTTTAAATAGTGTAGGCCAAAAGAAACCTGCTTGCAAAATCTTTGCTGCAATACGTGCACCACCAAAGTGTCCCCCACTTGGAAATGAATGGCAATGATGTAAGATCTCGGCAATCTCACTTTCAGCTACACACTTTCGGATTATATTATTTGCACACTATTTAAACAAGAACGGGTCCTCCCAGAAATAATATCGATTATCATGAAGGAATTTCTTCCTTTGTTGGTATGTAAATTCTCGAGGAATTATTCCACATGCAAGATAATTAGCAAAATCAGCAAACCAAGGTGCTTCATGAATTCAACTCACCTAAATAAGTGCTCATCTGGGAAATTCTCATTGATAGGCACATGTGATAGTTACCTCATCTTGCTCGAACCTCGACAGATGATCAGCTACTTGATTTTCAACACCTTTTCTGTCTTGGATCTCAAGATCAAATTCTTGGAGTAAAAGTATCCAACGAATTAGCCTCGGTTTCCCATCTTTCTTCGTGAGTAAGTATTTAATGACTGCATGGTCAGTAAATACTATAACTTTGGTACCTATAAGATATGAGCGGAATTTTTCGAAAGCAAAAATTATAGCAAATAGTTCCTTTTCAGTTACTGTATAATTGAGTTGGGCTTCCGTCAAGGTTCTATTTGCATAGTAAATGGGGTGGAACACTTTATTCCTTCTTTGACCCATCACAGCTCCAACAGCATAATCACTTGTATCGCACATCAACTCAAAAGGCGTGCTCCAATCGGGTGTAATGATTATTGGGGATGAGATTAATCGTTTTTCAGAAAGCTTCTAAACATGCTTTGTTGAAATCGAACACTGAACAAACACAGTGGTTTAGAAATTGTTGAAAAATCTTTGATAAACCTTCGGTAAACACCGGCATGGCCTAAGAAACTTCTAACTTCTTTCACATTCATTGGGGCCAGTAATCTTTCAATTACGTCCACCTTTGCTTTGTCAACTTCAATTCTTTCTTTGAAATTCTATGCCATAAGACAATCCCTTCCTTAACCATAAAATGGCATTTCTCTCAGTTAAGGACTAGATTCGTCTCTTCGCATCTCTTCAGTACCTTAGCTAAATTACTCAAACAAATATCATAAGTGTTACCAAAAATAGAAAAATAATCCATGAAAACCTCAACAAAATTTTCAACCATATCAGTGAATGTTGCCATCATACATCATTGGAATGTTACAGGTGCATTGCATAAACCAAAAGGCATTCGCCTAAAAGCAAATGTACTGTACGGAAAAGTAAAGGTTGTTTTATGTTGGTATTCCGGAGCAGAAACTATTTGGTTATATCCCAAATAACTATCTAAAAAACAATAGAATTCATTACCAGCCAGTCAATCTAATATCTAATCCATAAAAGGCAACAGAAAATGGTCCTTCCGAGCGGCTTTATTCAACTTTCTGTAGTCAACACAAATTCTCCAACCAGTAACAGTTCTTGTTGGGATCAATTTATTACGTTCATTCTCAATAATCGAAATTCCACCTTTCTTCAGCACACACTGTACCAGACTTACCCATGAACTATCTGAAATAGGATAGATGATTCCTGCATCTAGCCATTTGATCACTTCCTTTCTCACAACTTCCTTTATAATAAGATTAAGCCTCATTTGCCCATCAATTCGAGCCTTTTCACCTTCCTCTGGAATAATTTTGTGCATGTAACATGAAGGGCATATACCTCGAATATCAGCTATAGTCCAACCAATTACTTTCTTAAATTTCTTTAAAACAAAAACTAATTGCTCCTCTTGATCTTTTGTCAGTTCGGCTAAAATAATCACAGGCAAAGTAGAACAATTACCTAAATAAACGTATTTCAAATGGGAAGGAAGTACCTTTAATTCGATTGTAGGTGGTTCTTCGATTAACAATTTGGGTTGCATAAATTCTTTGACTTCCAACTCTAATGGTTCAAACCGTGTGGATTGAATAAAATTCCTCTGGTTGGCTTCTATCACAGCCATGTTTTCTTCACCTTCTCTATCTTCCAAAGGGTCAAACCCTAAGGCTTTCTCCAATGGATCTTCTTCAAGATGGCTTTCTATAGAAATCAAGGTTTCTATTTCTTCCATAACTGAGCACTCTTCTGTCGGATCGAGAAATTTCATCGCTTTAAGAATGTTAAAAGTTACCTAATCGTCTTGAACTCGCATGGTGAGTTCGCCTTTCTGCACATCAATTAACATTCTTCCCATGGCTAGGAAAGGCCTCCCAAGGATAATTGACACTTCCTTATCTACTTCAAAATCTAGAATAATAAAATCAGTAGGAAAAATAAATTTATCGATTCTTACCAAAACATCATCGATCTTTCCTTCGGGGTATGCTAAAGATCCGCTAGCTGGAGTGTCACAGTTGTAGGTCTTACTTCACCTATCCCTAGCATCTTGAAAATAGACTTAGGCATCAAGTTGATACTTGCTCCTAAGTCACACAAAGCTTTACCACAATAAGATTCACCATTACAGGGTATCGTAAAGCTTCCTGGATCCTTCAATTTCGGTGGTAGCTTGTTCTACAGGAATGCACTACACTCTTTTGTCAGAGCGACAGTCTCATACTCACTCAGTCATTTCTTCTTGGATAGTACATCCTTCATAAACTTCACATAATTCGGCATTTTTCCTAAAGCCTCCACCAATGGAATATTGATGTGTAATTGCATCAAAACATTCAAAAACTTCTTGAATTGCACCTCATGTTTCTTCTTGTGTTGCTGCAATCTTTGTGGATATGGAGGTGATGGAACTTTCGATTGGACCAGACAACTCTTCTGAGTAGGTAAATCTGCATCCAAAGAAGATGTTAAAGTATCTGAATTCACTAAGTTAGGATTTACCTTTTCAATCTTTGCAGATTCTGACTCTTTTGGTGTAGGGACTTCAACAGCTGGTTGACTTTCCCTCTTTTCAACAGGCTCGTCCTTAACATCAATCAATCGGGGCTCCAGAATTTTACCACTTCGCAATGCCACTGCCTTGATATGTTCTTTACCTAAATTTCTTGGATTCTCAGTATTGCTTGGCACGGTTCCTTATGGTCTATTACGAAGCTCTGTAGCTAACTGACCCATTTGGTTTTCCAAATTTTTCAGTGTTGCTACTTGACTCTAGATCAAAGCGTCATTCTTCACCATGTATGCTAACAAGTTCTCCAAACTATTTGATGATTCAGCTTGAGGTGGTTTTGGAGCTTGCTGATTAAACCCCTGAGATTGGTTGGGTATATGCTGCATAAAGTTGTTGTTTGGTCCATTTCCTTGGTTGCTCCAAGAAAAGTTGAGGTGATTACGCCATGAAGGATTATAGAAGTTGAACTGGGGTCTTTGTCCACTCCTATTTTGATGTTGGTTCCCCAAATAGTATACTGACTCGAGATTCAATGGGCAATTCTCGAAAGAATGACCTTCCCCACAGTACATACAGGAAACAACTTCAAACGGACTTGGTGGCTGATTTGCAAAATTATTAGCACCATTAGCGGTAAACTGCTTTATCATAGAGGAAATAGACGATACCTGAGCTGATAACGAAGTGAGAGCATTAACTTCATGAACTCCGGCTACACGTCTTCCTGAAGTAGTTCGATTTGTTGGCCATTGATAATTGTTTCTCGAGATCTTCTCGATGATCTCATAAGCCTCATTGTAAGACTTAGACAAAATTGCACCATTCGCAGAAGCATCTACCATCAATCTTGTATGTGCATTGAGACCATTATAGAATGTCTCTAACTGGATACAATGAGGAATTCCACGATGAGGACACTTACGAAGTAACTCCTTGAATTGCTCCCAAGCCTCATACAAAGACTCGTCATCCAATTGTTGGAAAGTTGTGATCTCATTCCTAAACTTAGCAATTTTGCTAGGCGGGAAATACTTAACCAAAAATCTCTCTGCTAATTCTTGCCATGTAGATATAGAACTTGGTGGCAAATGAATTGAGCCATGCTCGTGCTCGATCTTGCAATGAGTACGGAAACAACTTCAACCTCAATGCGTCTTCAGTCACACTGGCTATCTTGAATGAGTCACTCACCTCCATAAACAATCAAAGGTGGAGATGTGGATCTTCCGTGGGCATACCACTAAATTGGCCCATCGTTTGTAGTATTTGAAACATCACTGGTTTCAATTCGATTTGGGTTGCCTCAATATCTGGCCTTCTAATTCCTAGATTTAACTCATTGAAAAGCAGCACAGCATATTGTCTGATGCATTGATCCCTATAATCGGCAATGAGGATAGGATTGCCTTAGTCTTGATTTTGATTTCCAAGGTCCATCTTATTTTGTCTCTGAGCTATTCGTTTACATCTTCTTTGTCTAAAAGTTCGCTCAATTTCAAGGTCTACTGGGAGTAAATCGATAATCCGACCTATGCTCATAAACACCTAGAAAGAAAATTACAAATTTAAAAAGAATAAGTTAGTACTGTTAAAAATAACCAAATTGAAAAATAAATAATTTCACAAAAATGACTATGGCAACAGTTGACAATCCCCAGCAACGGCGCCAAAAACTTGTAACGCTCGGGCTTGTGCAAGTGTACACAGTCGTTATCAAGTAATAAGTAAGTATCGAGATATCGTCTCTACAGGGATTGTATTTGTGCTAAGTCACTTAATTTGTAAAAATGTATTAACAATTTGATAAATAAAAACAATATAACTGAGAAGTGATGAAAACTAAAGTATATGAAACTAAATGCAATGATCCTTAATACAATTTATCCCAAGTATGCAAACTATACGAATGAGATACATTTTAGCAGAATTAACACAATAATTAAAAATTTTAACATAAATAAGCTAGGACAATTACTTTAATTAAACTCAAATTATTATCAACATGCTTATCAATATTCGGAAAAACATTCCATGGCAACTCAATCTTTCATGAGCTTGGAAACCATGTTAGGTCCTTTTGGAATCTTTTACTTAGTAAATACGTATTTTACTGATCCTTATTTACTGAGGGTTTCTTAGTATTCGTGCTAGGTAACAAGGACATGTTAGGTTTGAAACAATTTAATCACACAAATCTAAAAACTATGCAGATAACAGAGCCTGGTTAGGGATGTTATGCAACCTACAATTTAATCGGGTTAGGATCTAAATTGAGCATGCACATTTCAATTATGCGTCTATTATCCGTTGTCTGGTTAGGATTGCTCAGCTAATTCAGGTGCATTTCAATCACGTATGAAAAAAATACAGACTTGATTTTAATTGAAAACATGGTCGATTGAGGCACAAATATTATAAGCATGAATCAAATAATTATTATTAAATAAAAGCAATCAACCTAGCTTAAATAAAATTAAGCTATCATTGCTGTAAACAAGAACAAAGAACATATAGCAAACATTCTTGAATTAAATTAAAGTAAGAAAGATTAAACCCAATTCAGAGTGGCTGTCACCCAAGACTCTGACTGATGAGGGCTCCTTCGTTCCTTCGCTTTGCTCCTTTGCTGATGGCTCTCTGAGGTGGCCGACCAAGGGTTGTTTAAGAGGCTAATTTGCTCAAAATATTTATGCAAAGATGATGATAGGCGTGAGAGCTAAGAAAGCTAAGAGAATTGAGAGAGGAGAAAATGATGAATGAGTGAAGGATGAATGAGGAATGAGGGATGATTGAAAAAGTGAGAAAGAGGCTCTTATTTATAGGTGAGGCATGGGAGCTAGTTTGCTAAAAATAAGAGTGTCCATCTTTCAAAAATCCTTTCAAGGGTGGCCGGCCATGAATTGAGGGAATGTGGTTGATTTTGCTTGATTCTTAGTCAATTTGAGTGCCACAACAATTCAGGACTAAGACTCGATCACCAGCAAATCTTCGGGCAAATCTCTGATTTCTTCAACTCTTCAAGGACCTTGTGTAATTAAACCAAAAGATGGTTTATGAACCTCCATATTCAGCCGAATTTTGGGTTGACTTGGCCCTCCATTTGGACGGTTTTGTAATAAATTAAATCTCTCAAACCTGTCCAAAAATAAATCAATAAGTTAAAGGACTAAAGAATTAAATTTTGCCAACTTAATTAAATTAATTAAAACTGAAATCATTAATGAAATATTTAATCATGGATGGCCCATTTTATGTCAGAAAAATATAATATGCTCAATTTAACAAAAAATAAGCCATTTTATGCATGAAAACTATATAATAAAGCATAAAATCAAACTTTAATAATTTCTATGTCCTATTTTCATATTTTCACATATTTCATTAATTTATTAAACAATCACTTGGTTTTAACAACAAATTTCAGTAAAAAGGTGATAATTTATATAGGAAAAGTCCTATATTTTTTCAATTTACAATAGCTTATGCCTCGAGGCAGCTAAAACCACATAAGAAAAATTATTTGACACATGATTTAAAGCTAGCCACCATTGTGTTTGCAATGAAGATTTGGAGACATCATTTGTATGGCTAGAAATGTCGAGTATTCACTAATCATAAAAGTCTAAAGTATTTGATGACTCAAAAGGATTTGAACCTACGGTAAAGGAGATGGTTAGAGTTGTTAAAAGATTACGAGTTAGTGATTGACTACCACCCGAGAAAGGCGAATGTGGTCTCCGATGCTTTGAGTAGGAAGTCGTTGTTTGCATTGAGGGCTATGAACACTCAGTTGGCTTTATCAGTTGACGATTCGATTCTAGCTGAGTTGAGAGCTAGGCTGATATTCCTCCAAAAGATTTATGAAGCTCAGAAAAGTAACAGTGATTTGCAAGACAAGAGAGTTCAGTATGAGTTGGCTATTGAATCAAATTTTTGAATTGGTTTTGATGGATGCTTAATGTTCCTAGATAGGATTTGTATTTCTAAAAATAGCAAGTTGATTCAGCAGATTTTGTATGAGGCACAAAGTGGTTGTTTGCCTATTCATCCGGGTAGTACGAAAATGTATAACGACTTGAAGAAAATGTATTGGTGGTCAGGAATGAAAAGAGACATTTCAAAGTTTGCTTCTAAATGTTTGATTTGTTAGCAAGTAAAAACTGAACACCAAGTACCTTCCGGTTTACTGCAACCTGTGATGGTTCCCGAGTGGAAGTGGGACTGGATTACTATGGACTTTGTGATGAGTTTACCTTTGACACCAAGAAAGAAAGATGCTGTATGGGTTGTTGTAGATCAATTGACCAGTCGGTTCATCTTATCCCGTTGTGCACTAACTATTCACTTGATAAGTTAGTCGAGTTGTCTATTTACAAAATAGTGAGATTGCACAGAGTACCTTTGTTGATTATATCAGATAGAGATCCAAGGTTCACTTCGCAGTTTTGAAAAATGTTGCAAGAGGTTTTAGGTACAAAGATGAATTTTAGTACTGCTTTCCATTCGCAAACTGACGTTTAATCCGAAAGTGTAATTCAGATCCTTGAAGATATGTTACGATGTTTTGTTCTTGAGTTCTAAGGTAGTTGGCAAGTATTTACCATTGGTAGAATTTGCCTACAACAACAGTTTTCAATCGAGTTTGAAAATGGTGCCTTACGAGGCATTGTATGGACGTAAGTGCCAAATACCTTTGTATTGGACCGAACTCAGAGAAAATCAGATTCACGGAGTTGATTTGGTTAAAGAAACAGAAGAAAAGGTAAAGGTAATTCGTGATTGTTTGAAAACTGCTTCGGATTGACAGAAATCCTATGCAGATTTGAAACAGAAAGAGATTGATTTTTAGGTCAATGATAAAGTATTCCTAAAAATATCTCCATGGAAGAAAGTTCTCAGATTTGGCCGGAAGCGCAAGTTGAGTCCTCGTTTTATTAGACTGTATGAGATTACTAAAAGGATAGGGCTGGTAACATATCAGTTGGCTTTGCCATCTGAGTTGAAAAGAATTCATGATGTGTTCCATGTGTCTATGTTGCGGCGATATTAATTTGATCCTTCGCATGTGATTTTACCAACAGAGGTTGAGATTCGACCGGATATGACTTATGGCGAAGAACCGGTTAAGATTTTGGCTCATGAAGTCAAACAACTGAGAAACAAAAACATTTCCCGTGTGAAAGTATTATGGAAAAGATAGGAGGTTGAAGAGGCTACATGGGAGACTAAGGAAAACATGAGAAACTAAAACCCAAACTTTTTTATCGATAAGATTTTCGGGGACGAAAATCCCTAAGGAGGGAGAGTTGTAACATCCAGAATTAGGGTCTAGTCAAAACAGTGGCTACGAGACCATAAATCTAAAGTAGAAATAATTATTTCATGATTATTATAAGGTCTATGATATGATTGCATGCTTGTATGAAAATTTCATGAAGAAATTTTATTGATAAAGTGTCCAATTTGACATTTAGGACTAAATTGCAAAAGTTTCAAAATGTGAGTTCTAGAAGCTTTAAGCATGAAATTGCCATAGACTAATAATTAGAGATCCTTAAATAGAATTTACCCAATTTCTATTTTTATGGACAAAAATTGACATAGTTAGGAAATTTTAAAAGAAAGGCATTAAAGGGCATTTTGGTCATTTAGTTAATAAAAGAATAAAAAGGGAAAAATGAAGCAAAATTTGCTCATCTTCTTCTTGTGTGTGCCGAAAATTAGAAGGGCCATAGCTAGGGTTTTTCTTCAACTTTCAAGCTCGATTGTAAGTATACCCTAGCCCCGTTTTTAATGTTATTTATGTTTTTGAGATCCTTAAAGCATGATCTAGCTATTTCTACCATTATTTTGAGCTAGGGTTCATGTTTAAAAACTTACTCATGTGTGACATGCATGTATTTTGATGTTTAATTGAGGAATATGAAAGTTTGATGGGTGATAAACATCTTTTACTAAGTGGTTTTTCATGAAAACACTTAAAAAGGACCTTTTTTGTAAAAGTTGTAAAATAGGTGGTAAAAATCTTATTTGAAAGAAAATGTGGGCTGCTATGGGCATGTTATAAGTTCAGCTAAGCTTGGGTAACAAAGAAAATAAGTACATTTCATTTTACGGGCCTAAGGACTAATTTGTAAATATGTAAAAGTTTAGGGGTAAAAACCTAATTTTGTAAAAGTATGAGTTATGGACTGAATTGAATAATGTGTGTATTAAATAAGCTAATTTGGTATTATAAAGCAAGAAAAATAAGGAACAGACCTTGATCAGTGGAAAATAAGGTGTACAACGATTAGATCCGTTTTTACTATTTTTGTACCGAGGTAAGTTCATGTGTAAATAATTGAATGTTGTATCATGTTTTAATACTTTATTATTGTATGAATTTCTATGTTTAATTGCTATAATGAGCATATGAATGATATTATGGTCAATGAGAATGACATTGTGAACAAGTTCGACGAAGATATGACATCGAGAAAATCCTGTTTCAACCTTAGGAATAGATTAGGATACGAGTGGCATATCACTAGGAACTATGTGATTATGAGCACTATGTGATTATGAGCTCATGAGATTATGTGATGTATGTAATGTGATGTATGTAATGTGATACAGGTACTGGTCTTATACGTCTACCGCTGGCTGGGTAGCCCAGCATGTGTTGCGGGTACCTTTCAACTTGTGTGAGCAATCCATGTAGTTACGTTCTGACTATAAGCTTCTGTGAGCAGGCCCGTGATTATCTCAAGAGTGAGCAATGTGTGATATATGATATGAGGTAGCATGTGGCTACGTATGAAGCACTATGTGCAAGCTTTCCGTGTATCCAATAGTATTCCAAGTGTTTAACGGGTAAATCAGTGGGTTATTCGACAAGTAAGTCAATGATGAGGAATTATGAGAATGTGTTACGAGTTGGTACAGGCATATACGAAAAACTCATATGAATGAGTAATTTATGCCAATGAAACTATGATGACATATATGTAAATTATTTTATGTTAATTGTATACTATTCATAATTATGTTGATATTTATTTGCATGTAAACTTACTAAACTTTATGCTTACCCCCCTCTCTTTTCCATTTCTTATAGTATCGCCAAGCTAGCTCAGGGATCAAAAGATGTCGGAAACTCGATCACACCATCAATTGGACATTTGGGTATAGTTAGTCTTAACATTTTGAGTATGGCATGTATAGGGACTTGGTCTTTTTGTTATATGTCATAATGGTTTAGCCAAATGTGTTGGCTTATGATGATATTTCATTCATTTTGTATAAGGCCATGAGATATGGCTCACATTGATTATTGGGTTGTAAACATATTCATATATGCATGTATATGCCTATGTAACTGTGATATGGTTGGTTGTTGTGTGAATGTGATGAGATGTGTTGTGGCTATGGATGTTTGATGATGGAATTGAGAGTGATGGTTACAACTAAGACATGAGTATGTTAAATAGAAGTAATCTACCACTCTTAGTGCATGCAAATTTATAAATTTGGCTTGACCAAATATGAAGTGTTATGCATGTATAAGTAAAGATGAATTGATCATGATCATGTCTTGTTTGTGTATGTTTAAGTGCCTTTGAAGTCATGTATGTGTTTGTGCAAATAAGGGTCGCAATTGGCTTGGAAAATAGCCTCAAAGTTGTCTACACGGGTAGACACACGGGCATGTGTCTAGGCCATGTGTGACACACAGTCTGCCCCATGGGCGTGTGATCCGGTCGTGTGTCCCTTGCACCCTAATTAGGTAAAACAGAATGCCCAGTAGTAAACACACGAGAAGAGACACGGCTGTATGTCTTAGCCGTGTAAAGGACACGGCCTCAGGACATGGGCGTGTGCCATGGTCGTGTGAAGTCTGCACCTGATTTTTGGAATTAAATTCGCCACACGGCCTAAGCACATGGGCGTGTGACTTGGCCGTATGACCCCATTTTGTTGATGATGTCATAAACAAAGAGTTACACGGGCTAAGGACACGGGCGTGTGTGACCACACAGCCTACCCACATGGGCGTGTAACCCTCTAAAATAAAAAAAATTTCTAAGTGTTGTATAAGTTCTGAAAGTTCTCAGTTTAGTCTCGAACCACACCCAATGTATGTTTTGGACCTCCTGGGCCCATATAAGGGACGATATGTATGTTAATGAATGTTTTAATTTTGGCAAAATTTTATGGCCCGATTTTGTATGAATGTTTATGTTGGCGTCTGATAATGCCTTGGACCCTGACTCAGTATCAGAGATGGGTAAGGGACGTTACAATCGGAGGAGTAATAGAGAAAATGATATGTTATAAGTTTTACCTCCGATAGGGCATGTGAATGCAAACTGATATTGGCAAATAACTTTAGTCTTACGGGGGAACACATATGTGTTCAAATTAACTTGGAGAATTTGTGGAGGTTTGGGCAAACTATACAGAAAATGAGAATTAATAGCATTTGATTTTACAGAGGCTTAATTGGTTTGTATGGATAATATGTGCACATAGATATGAAAGCCCTTTACGGGTAGTAGGAGACTCTGCAGAGTTTAAGGCTTTAAGCCAAATGAATGAAAGCAAGTACATGGCTATGGCATAATCCAAGGAGGTTCGCCAGATTGCCTACATGGCATAATCTAGGGAGGTTCGTCAAACTTTCTTACATGGCATAATCAAGGAAGGTCCGTTAAACTTGCCTACATGGCATAATCTAGGAAGGTCCACCAAACTTTCATACATGGCATGATCCAAGGAGGTCTGCTAGATTTGCCTAGGTGACATAACCCAGTAAGTCCACGAGATAGATCACATATGTAAATCTATTTCTATGAGGAATTCTTTTAAGGAATTTACATCTTATGAGTCTGCATATGTAAGAAATAAAAGTCCTCCAGATTCACTTATATGATAGTTATATGTAAGATTCCGCCTTGTGAAAGTCTGTGAAATAGTCCTTATATATGAACCCATTTCTATATAAGAAATTATTTTCTTTATTAATCTATAATGGGCGAGTTGCTTTTTAAAAATGTATCAAAGACTTTGTGCGAAAGGCATATGTATCTGCAATATGGCTAATCATCTATAAACCCACATTTAGATGGGAATCTTCTTTATGAATCCGCCTATATGTTTGGCATTAATAGATCCGCATACTTGAGTCTAAATATGGTCTATAAAGATTATTCTACAAACTTGATTCCATTGGACAAGTTACGAATAACAATTCGCAGTAGAAACTATTCGCCAAGACTCACCTCACTTGGCTATCTACATTTTTTTGATGCGAGTTAGGTGCCATGGGAAATAACTATGGGTCTTCTTCAATAAGCATGCAAGTAAGAATCCACAATGGTTCTCTCAAGGAAGAAATTGTATAGGAGTCCGCGAAGGCAACTATTTAAGGAAGAATCCATAGGTAAAATCCGCAACCGGGTCAAACGTCTATAAATCTATGTTTCTAATTGTATATCTATGAAATCACATTAGTGTAAGTTTTATATGTACAAGGCTTTATATAGTTGAATATGAAATATTCTATTTTCAAGGCTTCAGCAATAGATTTGATGCAGTCAAGCAAACTAAATTGATTTCCAATATGTGTAAGTAAATAAGCGAGGGTGTCATTAAAGATAATGTACAAACTACAAGTCAAGCCAATTTGTACGATGTCAAGACATGCTAATAAGATTGGAAAATTGTCCTAGTACAGACAAAGTAAACATGAAATCTTAATCATGGAATTCAAGCTTGCTAGCGTTGTGCTAATACAAGGTATGGACAACTCATTAACTTCATTTGAACTTACCTATGTGTTATTATGTATTGTAGGGAAAAAGGGAAATTCAAGGATTTGAGTAAGGGCCAGGCCAGAATCTGTCTGCTCAGGCAAACATACTTCTCAGGTTAATATGCATATAGTGGGGCAACCATGAGGCAGAGCCTCAGGGTCAAAGTCAAATTTGTAATTAAGTATGGTCAAAATATTATTTTTAAGATTAGGTAAATGTTTAAATATGGCAAAGTTACTTTTGTAAAATTGTTGTATCTTAAATTAAAGGTATATATTTGAAATAAATTCTTAAATTGGTGAAGTCAATTAGCTAACCATGTTAAATAATATTTGTATTAAGTGGTTATGAATTGTGGATTGTACTAAGGAATGTGTTAATTAAATTTGAATATGGAGTGTAGCACCTTGTAGTCCGGGTTCGGCAATTGGGTTAGGTATGCAATGTTATAGCCAGAAACTTTTCCATAACTTGATCCGAAGTAGTTATTGACTTATTTGGCAAGTCAACTTACTTGTCTACAGCTTGTTCGGTTAAAGAAAATATGAACAACCTTAATTTTGTAGCTTCTACTAAAACACCATTAAATCTGAAAGTACTGCATAATTTAATGAACTTTCGTAGATGTTGGTTGAGATCTTCAAGAGAGCAACCAAAGAACTAATTAACTTCAACCATCTGAACGATTATCGATTTACTATAACTGATTAGCTTCGACCATCTAAATGATTGTCGGTTTACTATCAAAATTGTTCTCTTCCATTATCGGAACGTGGATACTAGTACAAAGCCCTTCAACATGCGATATGACATAGTCTTTGATAGACCGAGGTGCAAAAGGGATGGTAAGAGGAACTTGTGAATTATTCTGCTCATTAACATTGTTATTCCCGTTAGGATCAGCCATTATTGACTCTTTGTGTTCAACCTCAGAATTGATGTTTAATTGTTTGAGTCTTCATGTGTAACAACCCGTTTTTCAGTTATGTTGAAAACAGTGGTTTTGGTAGCACAATTCTAATGAGTAAATTATTATTTTATTATTTATTTAATGTTTACGAGAATATATTAAGGTCATATTAAAATTTCGTTAAGAAATTTTGATGTTTAAGTAGTTAATTAAGTAAAAAGGAATAAATCGTAAAATATGTGATTAAGTAAAAAGGACTCAATCGTAAAAAGTGTGATTAAGTAAAAATGACTAAATCGTAAAAAGTGTGAAAGTTGAGTTCTATTGGTTAAGAGGGTCAAATGGCTTTAGAAATGAAAGGTAATGGACTTGAATGGTAATTATACCATATATGTTGATAGTGGATGTACATGGATAGGTTTTAATGTAATTATGATAATTTTTAAAAGTTAATTAAGTAATTTGATAATTAAGTTAAATGTTAATTACGTAAAAGATGAAAAACCTATCATCTTTTTTATTTTCTTCCGAAATCACCATTAAAGGGAGGAAGAGGCTTTGGTTTTGATTTTCTTCATGCATAGTATGTAGTTTGTTCCGTTTTTAATTATTTTTATATTTTTAAGATCATTGCAACTAGGTCCAGCTAGCCCGTATCTTTGTTTTTGAATCTGTTAAAAATTTTGGAAGTTACTATTGATGAATATGGGTTGTTTATGATGATAATTATATATTTGAAGCTTTGATTGTGATATTTGGTTGTTTTGTAAAATGATTTTTATTAGATTTTAATTTAAGGATTAAATTGTTAAAATGTCAAAATTTCAAGGTTTGATGGTGAATTTGATGTGTAATAGGGACTGTTAAAGGTCCTAGAATAATCGGCTATAATTTGAATGCTAAAAAATGGTCAATTTGATAATTTTCAGGTTAGAAGACTAAATTACAAAAGTTATAAAAGTTTAGAGAAATGAGTAATTAATAAAAAGTTAAAGGTTATATACATTGAATGGAATGTGAAATGTGTATGAGATTAATATATTGTATTTAATTATTAAATAGATTAAAACTTGGATAAAAAAGACAATAACCGAGGAAAAGAGAAAATAGCAGATTAGTCCCTACGTGTTGATCGGCATTAAATAGTAGGTAAGTTCATGGTATTTCAATACGTAAATGAATTTCTATTTGTGTTCCTATATTATGGTTCTTTAGTTAATATGTTTATAGAAAATTATTTTATGATTGCACATAAGTGCCTTTGTTTGTACTTCGGTACCCCTAATTGTACATACATGCCCCTGTTTGTACTTTGGCAACCCTGATTGCACGTACGTGCCCCTATTTGTACTTTAGTACCCCAGATTGCACATATGTACCCCTAATTGTACTTCGGTGCCTTGAATGCACTTTAGTGCTCCTATTTATACTCCGGTAACCTTTAATCAAATAGTATATGAACTACATTTATTTGTATTTAAGGTTACACTATCTATTTACTAAACTTTGAAAGCTTATCGGATCTTATGGATTGTTTTGTAGATAAATGTTGTTGACAGTTTGGAAGGATCATTCAATCGGCTCACACTATCCATCTAAGTTGGTAGTTTTTGTATTCAATCGGCTCACACTATCCATCTAAGTTGGTAGTTTTTGTATCTCCTAGGGTAGTGGTATGTATATATATAGGTAGATATGTTTGTTTGGAAAATTATGTCACTCGGTTACTTTAAAATACTTGAAAATAAGGCTCTTATGGTATATGTTAAATGCTTTGTAAATGGTTAAATATGGTATGTTTTAGAACCTAAATGGACTAGGTTTGTATGCATGAAATGAGGCATGTGAGCATGTTTAGTAAGTGATGTTTGGATGCTAATTGTGGTGCTTTTGAATGGCATATTAATTAGTTGAATTAAGGTCTTGTAAATGGCAAATATATGTGTGCTTAGATGATGTTTTAGGTTCTTTTAAGGTGTGCACAAATGGATTGAATGTTTATGCATGAAATGGTTTTGAAATTGATTAATTTTAGGTAAATTTTAGGTTCATATGGCCTAGAACATGGGCATATGACTCAGCCATGTGAGGCACACGGCTTGGCGACACGACTGTATGTCATCTAATGTTTTTTTTAGGGTGCAAGTCAATAAGTTACACAGCCTAACACACGGCCTAGTACACGGGGCGTGTGGGGCAACTCAAAGAGTTACATAGACGTGTGACCCTACTCAATTATATGGATGAGGACACAGGTTGGGACATGGTCGTATGTCCCTACTTCAAAACTTACACGGCCTAAAGCTATGTTACACAATCTGGCCACACAGTCGTGTGACCCCTATTTTGCAAATTTTACATCTTTTTCCTAAACTTCCCAAATTGTTTCAAATTGGTCCTGAATTGCTTCTAAGCTATTTTTAGGGCCTCGAGAGCCTGATTTAGGGACAGTATGCATATGTATCAATGGTTGTTGATGTGATTTAAATAAATGAATGATATAATGTTTAAATGTTTCCAATTGTACAGTAATGCTTCGTAACCCTAACCTGACGACGAAGACGGGCTAGGGTTGTTACATCATAAAGTTCGCTCAATTTCCAAATCAAGTGGTAGAAAATCTAGATTTTGGCATCTACCCATACAAAATCCAAAGGTACTTGAAAATAAAGAAAACAACAAAAAAGAAAAGAAATTTGAGCTAGGCGAAAAGTAATTAAATTGAAATTAACCAAATTAGCAATTGGCTCCCTGAAAATGACACCAAAAACTTATTGATCAAAAATTGCACACGCAAGTATACATATCATTCCAAGTAGCATAAAATATTGATCCCGTAAAGAGCTATTACTAATCCAAATGCAAATCACCAAACATTACTTTAGAACCTCTCCAAATTAATCAATAATAAAATTTTCTAACTAATTTAAAAGTAAATGAAAATAAGCAATGCAAATTAAATTAAAAAAAAAGTAAATAATAAAACCCTAGGATTATAATTTCATCCCATACGTTAGCTAATTGATCCATCTCCACCCAATTTATCCTAATAGAATTGATTATGTAAAAACCCAAAAGTTGGCAGTGTTAAGAAATGTACTTCCGAAACCTCATTTTCGTAAACCAAAATTATAAAAATTTTAACACCCTAATTTTAGTAGAGTCAATAATAGTGGCTCGGGACCCTAATTTCAATAGGCAAGTCAGTATTTATTTATTAAATAAATATAGCATTTGATGAGAGTCGTATTAAAAAAAGGTTAAGAAATTTTGACGTTAGAAGGTTAATTTAATAAAAATGATTAAATTGTAAAAGCTTGAAAGGTTAGTTCCAATAATTTAAGAGTATTAAGTGGTTAGTAGATAATAAATTGATGGACTATGTGGTAATTAAACCATATAAAACATTAATGGATAAGTTAGTACTAACTTAGTTGATTGTTAAACTATGAGGCAAGGGTAATTAAGTAATTAGTTGACCAAGAAATTCACATTGATGATTATTCTATTACGGAATTCGATGAATCAGAATCAGTAACACCAAGTGTTCATTCTAATAGTGTTCGACGATCAAATTCCAATAGAGGCCCTGATGAAGGACAAGGCGATACTGAGATGTTAAGAGTTATTGCAGAAGCCCTACAAAGGGTAGCAGGAGCCACTCCTTCGATAATACTCGCACCCTCAATCAAACGAGCTTCTATTAAAAAACCAAGGAGATACGGTGCTACCAAATTTTTTAGACTAAAAGAAATTGATCCGTCATTGGTCGAAACATGGTTGGAATCCACAACTCGGGTTCTTCAACAATTAGAGTGCACACCTCGGGAGAGTGTTATTTGTGTAGTATCATTATTACAATGAGAGGCCTACATAGGGTGGCAAATCATCACAAGACACGTTCCGACAGAAGCGATAGATTGGAAATTCTTCCAAGTAGAGTTTCAAAAGAAATATGTCAGAGATTTATATCTCGAGGATAGAAAATATTAATTTCATTTATTAAAGCAAGAAGGTTTATCTGTGGTAGACTACGAACGGGAATATATGCGACTCAGTAAATACGCAATAGAACTTATTCCTACCGAAGAAGCAAATTGCAAACATTTTCTTCGTGGAATACAGGATAAAATTAGAACTTAGTTAGTTGTGCTGAGAATTTTTTAAAAGAGTTTGCGGATTTATCTGAACGGGAAAAAATGGTAGAACAATCTCTAGGATTAAGCAAGAAATCAAAACCTTCTCGTGTTACGCGAAAACATTTTGGGATTCCTAGTTCTCATTCAGTACCAAAACGGAGGAAAGAGTCTCAAGATTTCGAAAAGGCAACTACAAGATCAATAGCATCAAACAGAATGCGAGACCATCAACCGACAGTTTTTGTGGGGAGTGTAAAAAGGCAGAATAAAAGTTTTTTAATGTTGACCAATGAGCATTATGGTAAGAAGCATTGGGGAAAATGCTGGAAATTGACAAAAGGTTGTTTCCGTTGTGGATCATTAAAGCATTTCGCTAGAGAGTGTCCGAAGAACAAAAATGATACACCTGGCGATTCACAGAAAGCTATCTCTACAGTTAGGGGTCGATGGATAAGTAAAGGTGGATCGATTTCAAGGGGTGGATCAAGAAAAAGGAATGAAATAACTACTAATTAGCCTGAGGCTAGAGCACCGGCTCGTGCTTATATGGTACAGACACATGATGAGGGAGATGTTACTGATGTTGTAGCAGGTATTTTTCTATTGTTATCCACACCTGTATATACCTTAATTGACCCTAGTTCTTCTTATCCGTATGTAAATACTAATCTAGTCGAATATGGGAAAATGAAATCTGAGACGTCTAAAGTAGCTATGTTTGTATCTAGTTCGTTGGTTAAAACAGTATTAGTTGATCAAGTCTGTAAATGTTGTCCACTAAAATTTCAAAATTTGACATTTCCAGTGGATTTACGAATAATGCCTTTTAGTGATTTTGATGTAATTCTAGGTATGGATTGGTTAACCAAGCACAGGGTAGTTCTTGACTGTCGAAAAAAAGTTTTTAGTCCAAGATTCTGATAATGAGGCTATTGAAGTTAGTGGTATTAAAATAGGTGGTTCAACTCAAATTGTTTCGTCAATTTAAGCTAATAAGTTATTAAAATAATGTTGTGAAGCTTTTCTAGCTTATTTTGTCAATTCGGAGCTCAGGGATAGTGAAATCAGTAATATCAGAACTGTTTGTGAATTCTTTAATGTGTTTCTCGAGGAATTGTTAGGATTACCACCTGAACAAGAAGTTGAGTTTGCAATCGAAGTATTCCTGGGTACAGCTCCAATGCCAATACCCCCTTATCATATGGCACAAACTAAATTGAAAGAATTGAAAATTCAATTGCAAGATCTACTGGACTGCGACTTTATACATCCTAGTATATCACTTTGGAGAGCTCCAGTTCTATTCGTTAAAAAGAAAGACGACTCGTTGCCACTTTGTATTGACTATCGACAATTGAATAAGTTAACAATTAAGAATTGATACCTTCTCCCTCGTATCGATGACTTGTTTGATCAATTGAAAGGAGCTTCAGTCTTTTCTAAGATTGATTTAAGATCAGGCTACTATCAATTGAAAGTAAAAGTTAGTGACATACCGAAAGTTACCTTTCGTACGCGTTATGGCCATTATGAATTTTTGGTGATGCCTTTTGGATTGACGAACGCTCCTAAAACATCATAGATCTCATGAATTGTATCTTTCAACCCTATCTGGATCAATTCGTGGTAATTTTTATTGATGATATTTTGATCTAATCAAAGTCAAAAGTTGATCATGAACATTTACACATTATTCTTCAAGTTTTACGAGAGAAACAACTCTACAGGAAGCTCAATAAATGTTAATTTTGGCTATCTGAAGTAGTGTTTCTAGGGCATTTCATTTCTACGAATGGGATTTGTGTCGATTAGAAAAATATTAAAGTCATAATTCAGTGGAAAGCACCGAGAAATGTGTCAAAAATCTATAACTTTCTAGGGCTAGTGGGGTACTACCAAAGATTCGTTAGCGAATTTTCAAAGATAGCTTTACCAATGACAAAGTTGTAGCAAAAGAACATACAGTTAGTTTGGAGCGAGTAGCGTTAAAAAAGTTTTGAGAAATTGAAACGGATGTTGACTGAAGCACCATTTTTGACTTTGTCAGAATTGGGAAAGGATTTTGTGGTTTATAGTGATGCCTCGTTGAGTGGATTAGGTTGTGTTTTGATGCAAGAAGGTAAAGTAACTGTGTATGCATCCCGATAGTTGAAAACACATGAACGTAATTACCTAACTCACGATTTAGAGTTAGCTGCCGTAATTTTTGCTTTAAAAATTTGGAGATACTATTTGTATGGTGAGAATATCTTCACAGATCATAAAAGTATTAAATACCTTCTAACTCAAAAGGAGTTGAATCTAAAACAGTGACGTTGGGTTGAACTTTTGAAAGATTATGACTGCCTTACAGATTACTACCCTGGTAAAGCTGACGTCATAGTAGATGCGTTGAGTAGGAAACTACAGTTGAGCTATGTACAATGTTCGCTCAGCTTAGCATTATCAGTGACGGCAGTTTGCTGGCTGAGTTGAAAGTAAAGCTAATGTTAAATGATTAGATTAGAGAAGCTCAATTCTTGGATGGCATGTTATCGGAGAAAAGAATAATGATTCAAAATGGTACAATTGAAAATTTCAGCGTTGACAATCATAATTGTTTAAGATTTTGTGGTCAAATATGTGTTCCAAATGTTGTTGAATTAAAAGAATTGATATTACGTGAAGCTCATGATGGTCCTTTTGCTTTGCACCCTGGTGGAACAAAAATGTATCATAACCTGCGAGAGTCGTATTGGTGGCCTGGCATGAAAAGGGAAATAGTTGAATTCTTGGCTAGATGTCTAACCTGTCAACAGGATAAGGTGGAACATCAAGTCCCCACCTGATTGCTTCAGCCTATTTCTATTCCTCACTGGAAATAGGAACGTATAACGATGGATTTCGTAATCCGATTACCATTATCCCCAAGTAAGAAAAATATTGTTTGGGTATAGTCAATCGTTTCACAAAGTCAGCCCATTTTATTGCAATCAGAATGGATTGGTCACTACAAAAGCTAGCTGAAGTCTATATTCGAGAAATACTTAGATTACACGACGTACCTATGTCAATTATCTCTTATCGAGATCCCCAATTCACTTCGAGGTTTTGGAAACAATTGCATGAGTTGCTTAGTACGAGGTTAAATTTTAGCACGGCTTTTCACCCTCAGACGGACAGACAATCTGAACGCGTTATTCAGATTCTAGAAGATATGCTTCGAGCATGTGTGATTGATTTTGAATTAGGTTGGGAACATTATTTACCTTTGGCTAAGTTCGTGTACAATAATAGTTTCCAACCAAGCATTCAAATGGCTTCATACGAAGCTTTATACGATTGGAGATGTAGAACACCCATTTGTTGGTTTGAATTCAGTGAGAAGAAAGTGGTTGGGGTAGAATTGATTCAAGAAATTGAAAATATTGTTAAAGTGATTCGAGACAGATTGAAAGCAGCTTCTGATAGACAGAAATTCTATGTAGATGTGAAACATCGGAACATCGAGTTTGCAATAGGTGTGGTAAATTATTTTTAAAGGTTTTACCATGGAAGAAAATTCTGCAATTCGGTCAAAAAGGGAAGTTGAGTCCTTGTTTTATAAGGATCGTATGAAGTTACCAAAAGAGTAGGACTGGTTGCTTATCGGTTGGCATTACCTACAGAGTTAAAGAAAATGCACGACTTGTTTCACGTATCGATGCTTAGAAAGTATAGATCAGATCCATCTCATATCATTTCTATAGAAGAAGTTAAAATTCAGTTTGATTTTTCATACCAGGAAAAATGGATTAAAATCTTAGCTCGTGAAGTTAAAGAGTTGCATAACAAATGAGTTCCACTAGTAAAACTTCTTTGGCATAGTCATAACGTCAAAGAAGCGACGTGGGAATTGAAGGAAATGATGAGGTCCCAATACCCTTACTTCTTTTCAGGTAAATTTCAGGGATGAAAAGTTTTTTAGGGGGAGCTTTGTAACGACCTGAAAGTTAGCGAATCAGATAAATAAAAATTTTAACACCCTGATTTTAGTAAAGCCGATAATAGTGGTTCGAGACCTTAATTCTGATAGGCAAATCAGTATTTATTTGTTTATTAAATAAATATAGAGTTTGATGAGTGTCGTACTAAAAAACGGTTAAGAAATTTTTGCATTAGAAGGTTAATTTAATAAAATTGATTCAATTGTAAAAGCTTGAAAGGTTAGTTTCAATAATTTAAAAGTATTAAATGGTTAGTAGATAATAAATTGATGGATTATGTGGTAATTAAACCATATAAAACATTAATGGACAAGTTAGTACTAATTTAGTTGATTGTTAAACTAATTGATTATTAAACTATGAGCCAAAGCAATTAAGTAATTAGTTAATTGAATAATAGAAAACATAAAAGGAAGAAACAAATAAAAATTTGGTCATCTTCTTTGTAGATGTCGAAAATAAAAAGGAAAAGAAAGGAAAAATAGCCATTGCTGAAGCTTAGGAGCTTTGGTTCTTTAAGTCCATGCATGTAAGTGCAATTCTACTCTCTTTTTTTTCATCCTTTTCATGTTTTTAAGCTTAAAATAGCTTAATCTAGTTAATCTATGAGTTAAGTTGTGAAATTATTAATTGTGAATTGAGGTTACTAGGTGTAAGTGTGATTCTTTGAAGGAATGAGTTTGCTTAATGTTTGAACCCTTCTTTGAATGCATGTTAGGTACTAACTTTTGTTCAACGACCCACCATCCACGTCAAATCCCAAACTCAACATTGGTGACGTATTTCTTTTTGTATGTCTTGGCATGTACCTAGGATAATGATATTTTGAGTAATAGTCTTTTGGTTTATGGTTGAACCTAGTATAAGTTATTTATATTGAATGTCATATAAAATTTTGAGATTATGTTTTGTCTTGAAACAAATGTTTGTATATAAATGTTGGAGTTGATTTTGTAAATGCTTCCACATAGTCTTTTGTTTTAATGAATTGGCCATTTTGGTATTATACTATTGAGGTGTTTGATTTAATAATAGAAGAAAGTTTATGCATTGAGCCATTTGAGTGATGTTGTTTAGGAGTGTTAGTGTAATGTATCTACTTATCTCATATATTTTTTTTTAAATGATTGGACTTTGTTTGAGGTGCCTATGAATGGCATATTGACTAGGTAATGGGTGAATTAAATGTGGTGTCAATGAAGGCACATTGGTTAGGCACTTAAGATGGTTGTTTTGGTATGTTTTAAGCAAGTTTAATTTTGTTTTGAATATGTTAAATGATTGATGAATTAGTTGCTTAGTGTCCAAGAAACCATAAATTGGTAAACTTGAGTTTTAAAGTACATTTAGGTGCACACGGCCTGAGACACGGTCTGTCACACAGCCATGTGTCACACACGAGTGTGTGCCCTAAACATGTAGTATAATAGTATTAGTGTACTTTCCACACGGCCTGCGACACAGCCATGTGACCCTAGTCAATGAGTTACACGGGTAGAGACACGGGCTGGGACACGACTGTGTGTCTCAGGTCAATGAGTTACATGGGTAGAGACATGAGTTGGGACACGGTCGTGTGTCCCAATTTTGAAATTCACACAGTTTTGGGCTTTTCAGACGGCCTGGCCACACTGCCGTGTGTCCCCTATTTCTAGAATTTTCAATTTTTCCCAACATTTTCCATTTTGTTTCAAATTGACCCTAGAACATTTCCCACTTATTTTTAAGGTCTCGTAAACTTGTTTTAAGGTTTATTTATGTACGACTAGTTATGATTGATATGTGATTTGTTTTATTGTCATTATATTGAACATTTCATTTTAAAGTAATGTTAATTGTTAACCTGGGGTTAGGGGTGTTACAGATTATTAACCTGGGGAACTAAAATTCCCTTAATTCTCTTCTAAGCAATTTAAGAATAATTTAATCTAACTATTGAGCTATATTTCTATGCCAATAATGTAAACCAAATTGATTAAAAATAACCCTAATTATGGCTACCCAAGGTAATCAAGTATATTCCTATCCTAATTACAAATCATGGATTGGCCCATATAATTAAGACCAATAGTTACTCATTCTAGACCTAAAACAAAAAGTTCTTTTATGATTTCTTTAGGTTTTGTCTAACTAATAGTTGGCCAAACTATTATCAAAGAAGAACAAGAATGAATAAATAATCAAAACCCTAACAACAACAAAAGAAATGAAAATAGATACCATTCAATTAACTAAGCATGAAATTCATTGTAACCCTAGAAAAAAGATCTAGTTCATAGAGAATTTGAGAAACATCTTAAAATTAAAATAATAACCATACATAACAAAAGGAAACAGGAAGGAAAAACGATGGAGAAACTCTAACTTCTCATTGGAATTCGTCAAATCTTGATGCTTGAAAGCTTAGGCAACTCCTCTATTTTTTTTCTCTCTTTTCTCCCCCTCTTTGGTTTCTTTTTTTCCCTTATATAACCCCTAAAAATTGTAACTTTAAAAAAAAAAAACTACCAAATATATGCACCGCTCCAATGGGAAATTTTTCCATTAGAGCAAAAAGTCGTTTGTTTATATTTGCTTAGGCAAAAACATTTTCTATTGGAACAGAAATTTGCTTATGTCAAGCTATTCTTTCTTATGCTTTGTCAAACCTATGTTGGATAAGAACACATAAAAAATTAGTCCAATTTAACTCTATAAATATATAATTAAATTAAAACATCGAAGAAATAAAATTCCTAAAATCTAACAAAATTAAATTATAAAATAAACTAAAATCCTAAAATCCTACAAAAGGAACAAATAACTCTAAGACATTAGAGTTAATTGTTTTATCATTACGTCTATTATTATGTAAAAATTTAAAAGTTGTTAAGTTGTTTGGACATAAAATTTTAATAAATGGAAAATATATAAAATTATTAATTTTTAATTAAATATAATATAAATATTTATTTAAAATTTAAAAAATATTAATCGGCTTAAAATTTTGCTTGAGTTAGCCTTTTAAAAATATGGTGAGCTTGATCAAAATTTTAGGCTCATATTTTAGACCAAGTTAAACTTGGGCAAATATAAAATATATTAATATCATATTTAAGCTCGACCTGACTTGACCCATGAATACTTTTAAAATTTAAGGATTAAATTTACAACTTATGCATAGTACAAAGTCTAAAAACATAATTTGACCTTTTATTTATATATTTGACCTTTCACATATATAACTATGCAAGTGAATTTTTTTATTTTAAAGATGTCTTGAAATTTAAATTTAAATGAATTTTTTAATAATATTATCAATTAAATTTTAATGAATAAATCAAAATAATAAAAGAGAAAATTTCTTGAGATTAAAAATAAAATAAAATAATTTCGAATAGTATTGGATTTAGAACCTAAAATGTGGATATTCATAAGCCTAATAACTTATGAAAAGGAAACAAAATCCCAGATGACCTGTAAAGGGCTTTTTAGGCTTTAATTATGAGTAAGTAATGAGGAATTGAATAATTGGTAAATTATTAAGGGGAGGACCCTAGACATAATAATGATGAAAGTGGAAGCAGACAAAAAGAAAATGTAGAAAATCATTTGCTTGAGTAATGTCCAAAACCAAAAAGGGGTTGCTGTTGGCTTGGCCTTGTCAATAAGTTCATGTTTGTCAATTTTGAATGACCCGTGACCAAACCCTTTGTTGTTAATTTTTAAAAGCTATTTCATTTTTCAACCCTAAATATCTTATAGGCTTTTAATCTAAAGTAATGTTTTTCTCCTTTTCTTATTTCTTTTATTTTGAAATCTTTTAAAGTTTGAATTTAGATAATTTAGTTTTTTATATTCATTTTACAATATATATTAAAATTTGTGGCTTCTACTTAAATTATCTTTAATAGACTAAAAGAAGTTGTGAAATAAATACTACATACATTTATAAGTCTAGTGATAAATAATTTATAAATTAAAGTCCTATGGATGTTGAAAATATCATTTGACTTTAAATTTAACAAAGAACTAATGTATTGTTGAATATCACGAAATCTCAAACTTAAAAAAAATTGTAATTGCATGAAACATTTTAAACATATATAAATATTCTAGAAATTCTATGACAGTGTGTGTGGAAATTACATATTCAAAACATATAAGGATGTTTAAAAATAAAATTTAAGAACTAACTAAACATAATGTTTAAAACTAATAATAATACAGATGTAATCTCTATGAAATTAAAATAAAAATTAGTTTAAATTATAGTAAAAAGAAACTTAAATAAGTAAATACATCGATTAATAATATTAAATGCACTTGATTGTTTATTATGGTATTATCATTTTATAAATTAGTATTAAGTTGACTTATGACACCAATTAAATTAAGGTTAATATCATTATATACAAACAAAATGGATGAAACATTTTATGTAATAACATTAAAACTTATCCAAATAAAATTTTGGTTAAAGTGGTAAAGAAAATTTTACAAATGCTAGTGGTACATGTTTACATCGTGTCACAAACTTAATTACACACTTCAATAATATTATAGATATATTTTTAACAACGTATGAACTTAATACATTAGACAAATCCAAATAAATACGAGTCGTTTATGAATAGGGTTGTGTTAAAAAATATTTGAAATAATTTATATTTTTGATAATTTAATTTTAAAGAAGGAACTTTGTTAATTAAATGGTAATTTAGATAGGATTATGATAAAATTAAGATGATAATTGAATTGTTGATTGAATCATTTATGAAGTTATAAAGGATTTATATTCAAGTTTTCTATAAGAAAGAAAAATGAAATGTAATTCTTGAATGGTTTATTTGGTTCATTGTGTATCTTTAAACGGCTCATAGTTAACTTGCTAGTATAGAATTTGTTAATTGTATGCTTCGTTAAGTAAGAAAACTGTAGCTTAGGGTTAAATACTAAGTTGAAAATATAGCCTTTTTATTAGATTATATTTATTCTTGGTTAGGTAAGTTTGAAAAAGACTAATAAATGACATGCAATGCTTTAGAGCAAAGCAAATGAAGATTTTGCAAAATGATTTGATTATATGAATATGGCGTCAAAATATCATCCCAAAATTTGTGCTCCTTGAGTAAAAAGATCATGAAAAGAAAGTTTGGATTAATGTAATTATCCGTTCATTATCAATATACATATTTAATTTTTAATATATTCATTGAAGCGAGTTTAACTATTAATACTTTGGATTTTGTAAGTTTATTAAGGGTTAAATACTAATCACGAGATTTAAAATTGTTCCATATACGAGAATAAAAATGAATTCTCAACCACTAATTAAAGTAGGAAAAACTTTTATAATATTTTATTTTATTTTATACAAGAGACATATATATAAAACTATAATTAACAAGATCAACCATGATTTTTAAATTTCACTTATGAAAAAATCAGTTTTATTTGATTCATTTAGTGATAGCATAAATCTATATAATATATAGTTTATCCACATGAGATGACATAAAAAGGGAGTAGTTAAATTTCTAATTCGATGGGTTTGTTGTTTTAAGTTGAAGGGAAATATAAGTTCAAGTTTCATGCAACCGGCTTAATATTCTTAAACTTCAAATTCATCAAATTAGATAAAGATATGTTGCGTGTTTAACGTTCAACAACCCTCATTGGTATTGGATAATACATAACAAGGCCAAATTATTGCATGACACTTTAGTCATACTAAAGTTGCCTATGTCCAAGTAATTTAAAAAATTACTTAGCCCCGTCTAATTCCATCTTTACTATTAAATATTCAAATTAATCTAAATTTATTAATATAACAAAAGCAAGCTTGACACTTGAAATTTATGTAAAAAATTTTGATAAAATATAAAACAAAAGTAGAATTATGTTATAAAATAAAGAGAGACGGAAGAATAAAAACAAAGAAAATATTAAAGCAATAAAGAATGTACTTTATTGATCAAATGAATGATTATAATGTTTTATCAAAGTCTCTATTTATAGGCATAAGAAGTATAAAAGAAGTAGAGATCTAATTCTAACAACTATTAGAACTTAAAGTACATTAAAATTTTATCTTGATCATGATGGACATCCACTTAATAAGATACTCATAACACTCCCCCTTGGATGTCCATTGATAGATAATGTGCCTCGATAAAACCTTATTAGGAAAAACCCTGTGGGATAAAAACCTAATGAAGAAAAAAAATACACAATCTATAATACGCATAATATGCTGCCTCATTAAAAACCTTACCAGGAAAACTCAATGGGACAAAACCTCGATTAAGGAAAAAAGAGTGCAACGCGTATTTACTCCCCCTCATGAAAACATCACATATTTTCTCATATTCTATGTATTCAAACTTGAATACTAGTTTTTCAAATAACTATTTGAATGTATTTGATAAACATTTATATTACCATTCTTTTAAAAGTCACAAGTGAGGGAAATTTGGAGAAATATATTTTGATCTCTTCAGGAGATCCAATAATAATCATAACAAACTTTAATCATGATTCTTTTAAGAAAACAAAAATAGGTATTTTGGATCATTTTATAATCCTCATTCAACTATTATTCACTAAGTCAAATTTACCACATATATTCAAATTATTTCAATTCATATAAATGAATAATTTCTCGAGAATTTTAATATGCTTCTAGCATCTTAAATCCTTCAAAGATTTTAATATAAACTTTACTATATAGTGATTCATAAAAGGTTGTAACAATAACCATTAAACGCAAGTTAAATCTTTTATAAATTGTCAATATAATAATATATCTAAAGGTTATTGCATCCACCACAAAAGAATGTTATATATTTTCATAATCAATGCCACGACTTAGCAGAAAACTTCATATTTTTATTCCACTTTTGCAAAACTACTTCAATTGCACCTTTACTGGCTTTATACCTAGCAAACTTTGAGAGTGGATCTTATTTTCCATGTGTATAACAGGTACATAACCAATGACTTTTCATACATAAGTTTTCTCTCTTGCAAGTTCTCATTAGTAATATTTTACCACATAATTTTAATTGAGAACTTATTCTGAATACTGTAGAGTTATACTCATAGTTTTTAAAAAATACTTACAACTTTAGATGCATCCAACCATAATAAGCTTTGGATAGAATTATCATATTCTATTGCTCATGAGTAGATCTTTCACATTCAAATATTTTGCTTTCAACCCTTTAATAAGGATGATGACAAAAGAATATCATAAAGATTCTCAATCCTCTTTATTTATTCATATGAAATATAATATTTTCCTCATTCACAATCTCATATGAGATTCATTACAAATAACTTTTAAAAGTAATGCATTAACCATCACAAATTTTGTGCTTTTTAGATAGTGATATATTAGCTCTTCTAGAGCTTTCAACTAATTTTGTATCATCAAATATTGGAATAATATTTGTTTGTTTCAATACCAAACAAGATAAATATTTTCTATCTGCAATGATAGAATTTATTACTACATTCTCATATCATTTTTCAAAAAATATTAACAGAAACAAAATATTTGGGTATACGTCACATATGTGACCAATAATCTTTCATATCACATTGATAACATAAGTTATCTTTACCTTTTGAAAAGTTATCTTGAGAACTCTCATTGTTCTCTTATTTATTACTATGTTCCCACTTTTAGTGGTCCATTAGTATATATTATATTTTCTTTATGTTTAAATTCACTTAAGGGAATGCAACAAATCTAGTAAGACGGACTTTTCAACATCCCAATAGATTCTTTATTTCATAATCACCATCGTAAACATGCATGGACTTTAAATTAAAATCTATCTATTCATGTTGTCATGATTAGTCTCCAATTATAATAAATAAATCATAGTAAAATATACCTGGAGATCTTTAACATCATCGTCATCACCTTGACTATTATCACAAACACTATTACAAGTAGTAAAACAACTTTGTTTTCAGATTAACATTTATAAATTAATAGTAAAATTATTTAATAAATAATCAAAATTTTCATGTACGATGCTTGAAAATTATCTCGATACACATTGTATCAAATTTCAATACAACATATATATTATAAAATCTTATCTTGCTCTAATAAAATATTTATAAGTTCAATTTAAAATATATCATATAATCATTCAACATTAGCAAGTTAATAAGACTCAATAGATCCTATCGATTTCCCTTTAATCAAGAATGGTAGGTTAATAACACTTTCCACCATAATTAAAATTTCAACAATATTTAATAACAAGAATTTAATAATCTAAACATCTAAATATTATGCATAATATAACTTAATTAAAAAACTTCAAAAAATGATTTACCAAAAAATAATAATATAGAAAACATACCATATTAATAGCAAACATATCTAATCAACAATGATGTCTTTTACATAAAAAAACCTAGAAAGGTAAAAATCAAATACCATCGAATGTGAAATTTATGTCAAATAAAAATTAATAGTAGTCATACATTAATTGAACAAGAAAATATGGTCGAAATATAAAAGTTTCTTACCAAATCTATAATTTACCCACGCTTGTACAATAAATCAAAGATCAAGAATAATAACCATAATCCATTCTAAGATTGAATCTTACTTCTCGATTTCATAAAGATAACGATGTCAAATCTTTCACCATCCTTAAGAACAAAAAGTAAAATAAGTTAATCAAAACAATGATAACGTATAATAGAAGAAGAATGAAAAATAATAATCAGATATGAAACATTAAATAAAAGAAACTTCTTGTAAAAACTTTGTATCTTGCTGTCAAAGATATTAAAAATTGTAAAGGATAAATTTGATCGTTTATAAAAGGAACTATTACTTTGAGCAAGATCGTGCTGATAACGTGTTATAAAATAAAAAGAGACAGAGAGAATAAAAAACAAAGAAAATATGAAAGCAATAAAGAATGTACCTTATTGATCAAAGGAATAATTACAATACTTCATTAGAGTCTCTATTTATATGCATAAGAAGTATAAAAGAAGTAGAGATCTAATTCTAATTACTATTAGAACTTAAAGTACATTAAAACTCTATTTTAATCATGATGGACATCCACCTAATAAGATATTCATAACAATTTACAATTTTTTAGAATAATTGAGATGGAGAATAATAACACTTCCTTTTTTTCCATTAGTATTTGTGAAAGCCCAATTTCGTTTGGGCCTAGATAAAAAAATCAAACAGAAAAAATAAATAAAACAAAAATAATTAAAGTCTAGAGTCCATTTACAACAAATTACGGGCCCAAAATTACAACCCCAAATGGTCCAAAATTAAAAAAACCCTAACAACCCAAATGGCCCAAACACCTAAACTGTTTTAGACTAAACAGAAACCCTACCCTAGCTCGTGTCGCACCTTAGCCTGCACCGTCACCGCTCCTAGCCTCTGCCACCATCAACTGCTCCTCAACCACCACCTGCAAAAAAATCAAATAACACACAAATAACAGTAGCCAAGCAGGGATAAAAAAAAGGAAAAAGAAGAGAAAGTTTGTAATTTGAAAATGGCTATAAAAGCCAAATCTTTGTAAGGTTTTAAGGGGTCTTTTTTTTTTTCTGAAATAGAAATCGAAAAAAAAAAAACACAAACAAAGCAATAGAAATAAAAAAACTTCAAAGGTGATCTTTTTTTTTTGAATCTGTTATTATATATATATATAAATAAAAATAAAAAACTCACCTGGTGTTCGTTTTTTGCCGTCAGGAGCCGAAGGGTTCTTTGTCTTTTTGGCAATTTTTTGGCCATTTTTTTAAAAAAAGACCCTAGATTCGGGCTCAGGGAGTCAAAATGACCAAAAATAAGGTTTCTTTTGTATTTTTGGCCACCATGGACGGCTGAGCAGTCGCTGGTGACTGGTGGCTGTCGCGGCGGTGACTCATCGGAGCCAAGGCCAACCGAAGAAGGCTTTGAGAGAAACAAAAAAGAACATTTTTTTAAAAAAAAAATTAAAGCATAGGCTGAAATTTGAAAAAAAAATGACTTAAATAGGCTTGCTAAATGACGCAGTTTTGAGATGGTTTGAAATGCCCTAAAACGACGTCGTTTTGAAGATCGACACTAGATCCGACCAGACCTTGGCAAGGATCCGCGTGTTTTTTAGTGGGGGTCTAATTATTGCCTCAGTCCTTTCGCTTTTTCATTGTTTCTCAATCTGGTCCTAATTCCTTTATTTTTTTTCTTTTAGATTGTACTGTTAATTTCAAACCTCTTTCAATTTGGTCCTCAGACCGTTGACCCCTCGGGGAAGGACGCGTGTCCTGGAGTTTTGAAATATTTTCCCATTTAGCCCCTTTTATTTTTAGCGTGTTACGTTTTAGTCCTTTTTAGTTTTTTTTTTATTTTTTTACAATTGATACTCCTTAATTTCATTCTGATTTCAATTTGATCATTAGTTTATTTAACTTCAATTTTTTTTTTACAAACGGTTTTATTTATTATTTCTTTAACCTTTTCAATAATTAAAATTTATTTATTTATATTCCTTTTATGTACTTTTATATTTTATTATCATTATTATTATTATTATTTATGTTTCCTTTATTATTTAATTAGTATTAGAATATTAATTAATGTGATTATCGCCACGCTATTATTGGTGCATTTTATTGTCATTATCTTCTTCTTCTTTTTGTGTGTTCTTGTTATTTTATTATTGCTTTTGTTTTTGGGCACTTTCATGTCTAGTATTTGTTAATCATGTCGATTTTTATTCTTATTTCAAGTTACCTTATTTATTTTATTATTCTCATGATTTGATTATTATTATTATTATTACTATTATTATTATTATTATTATTATTATTATTATATTCCTTATTTATTATATATTATTCTAATATTCTACTTATATAGCCATTTTACATTATTTCATTATCACTATATCATACATTATGTTTAAATATACTTATTCGCTTTTGTACTACGTCCAAAAAGTTAAATGCACATTACTTTTAATGTTATGCTCATATTCGTACGATGCAAAAATGAAAATTTTTAAATCAAGGTAATGTTCATTATTTTGAAATTAGAAAAGTCGTATTCCTAACTTACAAAATATGACTTCTTTCTAAAACCGAGATAGTCAAATATTTACTTTAAAATAAATAAAAACGAGATTTAAGTAATGATCAATTGACGTTTATTTTCATTTCCAAGGACTTAAGGCATTGTGTCCTAACTTATAGGACATGATCATTTTTCTCGATTAACTTAAAATAAGCCTTTTTCGCGAAAATTACTTTAGTTAGGTAGTGCCTTAAAACAAAAATGGATTTGTTTCAAACTCTTTTCAAATTTCCATTTCTCGACACTAAGACATCAATTAATCAACTAGGTACCAATTTTGGGCGTTATGAGGGTGCTAATCCTTCCTCCTGCGTAATCGACTCCCGAACCCATTTTCAGGATTTTGTAGACCAAAATCATTATTTTAGTAAATCAAAACTTTTATTAAAATGATCAAATTGCGAGGTGATCTGATCACACCTTATAAAAAGGATTAGTGGCGACTCCATTTTCGCTTTTGAAAAAAAATAAAAAATTCGATTTCAAAAAAAAAGGTTTCAACAGCTTGGCGACTCTACTGGGGAGAAAATAAGAGAGTCAAGCCGCGAGTTGATTACTTTTGGTCTTTTTATCAAAAATTGATAATTTGGTTTAAATGTATGATCCCTTTGTTGCATTTCATCCTTTATTTTTGTGGTCTTCATCATTTTGTTACATAATGATATCTTTGCTTTGCTGGTTTGAGTCTCTTGGTATATTTTCGCATATTGCATTGCATAGTCGTTCGATTTTACCCTTCTTAAGTGGGAGTGAGAAGCTATTCCTTTGTGAGGTCTTCACCTCCGTATAGGATAGTGGATCGCTTTCGTGATACATCCGTACCTATGTCCTCATGAGATCTTCATCTCCATATAGCCATAGGGAAATGTATTCCTCTAAACCGAACTCGATCTATATGAGCCTATAATGGGTGACGATCAAGGAATCTGTTGGTTCAGGTGCCCTTACTTTAGAACCGAACCGCATATAATAAGCCTTAAGAACCTACCCTTAGTAGAGCCACACTGAACTTCTAGTGGTCACCCAAATAGTTGCTCTATGTATTATTTCTTGCTTGCTTTAAAATCTAGATTTGTATGAAATGTACAGACTTGTTTCTTTTTTTTATGGTTGTGATTGCATTGCATTCTCATTGTAGAAAAGGGTGTTGATTCACATTTAGTGCTAAATAGAGAGGTTGTCATGGAAAAGGGATTTCCTAATAAAGTGGAAGACAATGCAGCCGTCAGAATATGGTCCGAGAAGATGCAATAAGAGAAGAGTGACAACTTGACGGAGGGATATGTGTAAGAATTATGGGATTTCACTCGCATCAGTGTGACTCAGAATAATCTCCAAGAGTTGAAAGAGGTATGAGACCAATAGGATGACGAAACCAAGCAGTTATTCTACTGTAACTATGGTGATTTATCTTATTTACTAGATGTCAAAATAGATAAGCACTTATTTGGAATCTTGCCTATAGTTGCTTTACTTTTGTAAAAGTAGACTTGGTGCCCACAGTAGAAAAGTACACAACTCTGCTCTGCTGCTTGAGTATCCAAGCTGACAAAGCTTATTCTAGAGCCGCTAACGTCTCGACTTTCTTGAAGAGACTAATGAGCATAACGGGGATGAATAAGCAATGGGTCGTGACCCGAATTAAACAAAAAAGTAGATAGTAAATGTATCGCTTGGAAAAGCTTACGGGATTTGATCTTAGTAAATGTATCCTTTGGAAAAGCTTGCAAGATTTGATCTTGGCACATTTGGATACGAAGAAAAAGGTCAATGTCTTTGCTTTGAGTATTTACTAGTTGGTTATTTTCCCTAAAGCACTAGGGCACATAGATGATGTGTTTCAGACTTATTTGACTAGATTGACAAAAAGGTCACGCCCGTCCCAGCAATTTTGACCCAAACATTCAAATCTTTGAGTGCATGCTAGAGAGCGGGTGAAAGAAGATTTATCGAGTGTGCACAACTCTTACTAACCTGGTTTCACAGCCACTTTTGAAAGGTAGAAAAGGTCTCTTATCGAGTATTCTCTGAAAACTACTCTCCGTTGAAGGAATTCGTGGCTACGCCAAGGCGATACGACATTTCGGAGGAAAAATGGATGGAAATTCTCTAGAGTCTCCAAGATAAAGATGTTGAATAGAGGGCCCATTGGATGATCACTGATGAGATTTTATACCGATGTGGAGACTTCGATTGGGTCCCTTTACTCGAGATATAGGGAGCTATTGGATACGCCCCTTTACTTGTTTTGAGACAATATAGATCGAGGCAGTTCATACCGACAACGCAAGGGTTGGCTCAGTGTGAGTTTGAGTACAAAGGTGATAATTACAAAAAGAAGGTTCATGAAATATTGAACGCTTGGAACCAAACTCACAGAATGAAATGATTTGCCACAAATCTCATGACGACCCCTAAATATGATTGGTGGGGGGTAAAAGAGTCAATGACAATATCCCTGTGTCAATTCAAGAAAACACTCGGCCTATAGAAGAACACCTAAAAGTAATCCTGTCTGAGCTAGAAATTGTTAAGCAAGACTTTGAAAATAGGAGTTTGGAGCTAAAGAAAAAGATAGAATAGTTGGAAGAGGAAAATACGTAGCTAGGATTGGGCGTCGACTTCTAGAAATTAGAAGCCAAGAAAATGATAAAAGGAAATAACAAGGCTGAGGAAGACTTAGGCAGTCTAAAAATAGATTATAAGAAGCTGCGCTTGTCGATAAGGACTACTGGGTTGGATAAAACATCGGAGCAATGGCGACAAGAGATCAAAGAAGAAAATATTAGAGCTGATTAGTGGGAAAAGAAATTCCAAGATGCTCGAGTTCGAGAAGATGCTCTAAAAAGGGATTTGTTAGGAAGCCAAAATGAAAAGGTTGGATTAAGAGCCCAGGTAGCAGAATTAGAAAGTTCACTGTGTCAATATCGTAGTTGCAACTCCACAATTGAGTTGAAAGTAAGCCTAAATAAGATTGAAGAGTTGAAGAGAAAGATAAAAGAGCTCGAGACCACACTGTAAAATTATGAACTTCGAGTTGAACTCTTGAAACAAACAATGAACACTGAAAAGAACAATTCCAACACTCTCAAGGTTAAATTAGGGATAGATATCACATCATGGGTGAAGTGATGACTCAAGTACGAGAAGTAGCCAACCAATTGCAAACCCTGGCAGTTCAAGCTGACATGTTGAGCTTAAGATATGAATCAGAGTCAAATTGGGGCTGAGAATTAGCTTGGCTTCTTAAGAAAGTCAAGGCTTTGAGTATTAGGGCAAGGCCGTATATGTAAAATGTATCCGTTTTATGTAAAGAGATTCATTTTCTAGTAAAGTTATTCTAATAGAATTGAATCAAAATCAATGCCTCTTTTGCATTCCTTTTTCATTCATCAGCATTACATTTCATCATATGCATTAAGTTTCCCAAAAAGAGTCTAATTAATTAAAATTATGACAGTTACCCTGGAAACCAACAAGAATTTGCCAAAACAACTAGAAGATCGATGTAAGTGGTTGGAAAAGAAATTTAGAGCTATGGAGAATGCCGATTACCTTTGCAGGGTTGATGCTAAAGAGTTGAGCTTAGTTCCTGGTCTAGTGCTCCTAAAAAAATTCAAAACTCTAAAATTTGAAAATTATAACGGGACTAGTCTTGAAGCCCAAATCACAATGTTTTGCCAAAGAATGACGGGATACGTTAATAATGACCAATTGTTAATTCACTATTTCTAGGATAGTTTGATCTGGTCGGCCGCCAAGTGGTACAACCAGTTAAGCCGTGCCAAAATCAACTCATAGAAAGACCTGACACAGGCTTTCATGAAACAATACAGCCATGTGACTGACATGACACCTGATAGAATTACACTACAAAACATGGAAAAGAAGCAATGTGAAAGCTTCAAGCAGTACGTTCAAATATGAAGAGAGATGGCAAGACAAGTCCAACCACCTCTTTTGGAGAAAGAGACAACAATGCTTTTCATAAACACTCTAAAAGCCCTATTCATTAACCATATGTTGAGAAGTGCTACAAAGAGCTTCTCAGATATAATAATGTCTACAAAGATGATTGAAAATGCAGTAAGGAGTGGGAAAATAGATGTAGAGGAAAACGCTAAAAGATCAGCCCCAAGAAAGAAGGAAAATGAAGTGAATATCGTGAGTGTGTATAAAAGTTATTCAAAACTGGTCACTGTAGGCCAACCAAGGACCGTAACAACCAACCATTAAGCCCTTCAAGAAAAGAGTCTAACTTAAGACCAAACATATAAAAACTCCTGGTCACACCCATCCCGATGACATATAGGGAGTTATACCAGAATCTGTTCGATGTGCATGTGGTATCCCCGTTTTATTTAAAACCTATGCAACCTCCGTTTCCAAAATGGTGTGATACGAATGCTCAATACAAGTACCATGCAGGAATAACAGGATACTCAATTGAGAACTGCACTGCATTTAAAAAGTTAATTGAAAGGTTCATAAAGATAGGGATAGTAAGGTTCAATGATCCATCGAGACTAATGTGGCAGGAAATCCATTACCCAATCATTCAGACCAAGAGGTAAACGCGATAATTGAGAGTGGAGGAAAGAAGACCAAAACTGATGTTGCAGAAGTAAGATCTCCGTTAAAATGGTTCTAACAAGAAATAATAAACATGTGATTAATCGTTCAAGATTTAGAGGAGGTACCCAAAGGAGTGAGAAGCTACTATAAGTTTCACACTGAAGAGGGTCATGAGATCCAGCTGTGCACTAAATTCAGAGCTTTGGTGCACAGTTTGATGGATAACAAGGAACTGAAATTTTTTGAAGATGTCAAAGGTTCGGAAGGAGGAGACATTTGTGCCTCAGAAGAAGGATCAACGGAGAAGGACCATAAAGCTAACCACCTAGTGGTGATTATTTCACGACCGAGAAATAATGAAGTAGGAACTCAAGCTGCGCCAAGAGTCAAATTCAGAAACCTATGGCTTTTCTCTATAAGGATAGCAGAAGGGTTTCATGGAATTATGACTGCAACGTGATGATCCTAAGAGAGGAGAATTCAGTTAGCACTTTAGAAAAGGGCCAAGATATTGGTTTCTACATGCACAGTAGGAGGTGCTATGATCTTACAAGTGCAAGAATGAAGCCTGTTAAAGGAAAAACCTGGCAGTTGAGCACAAGAAAAAAAAGACAGCTAGGCTTGAATCACTAGTTAACAGACCACTAACTAAGAATGAGGCTAAGGAGTTCTTGAAATTATTGAAGCATAACTAGTATAGTGTTATAGAAAAACTACACAAACAACCAGCTTGCATATCAGTACTAGCCTTACTCTTAAGCTCAGAGATACATTGTAGCACGTTGATGAATGTGCTGAATGAAACTTATGTCGCTAATGATATCTCTGTGAATAAGCTAGACCGTTTGGTTAACAATATAAGTGTTGACAATTTCATCTTTTTAAATGATGATGAATACCTCCAAGGGGCCCCACGAATGCCCTACATATCACTACCCGCTGCAAAGAATATACATTTTCAAGGGTGTTAATTGATAATAGATCTGCGCTGAACATCTTGCCTCTATTCATACTGAACAAAGTACCAGTGGATAGCTCCCACATGAAAACGTGTCAAAATATAGTGAGAGCATTCGATGGTACAGAAAGGAGGGCGATGGAAAGGATTGAAATACCTCTCTTAATTGGTCTGAACACATATGAGGTATATTTTTTGTGATGGATATCAAGCCCTCTTATAATTGTTTTTTGGGTAAACCTTAGATTCACTCAGCTGAGGTAGTGTCGTCGTCACTACACCAAAAACTGAAATTGGTAACGGAGGATGACTGATGACGATAAACGATGAAGAGGATATTATTACACTCGTAACTAGTGATGCACTATACATAGAAGCAGATAATGAGGTAATAGAATGTTCATTTCGATCACTAGAATTTGTTAATACAACTTTCATTATCGAAGGAAACAAGATCCCAGTACCAAGAATATCCAAAACCACAAGGATGGGCTTACAGTTGATAGTTGGAAAAGAAGCCTTACTTGGAAAAACACTCAGAAAATACCTTCAAGGAAGAGTCGAGGCACCAATGCTAATGGACAAACGAGACCACTTTGGCTTATGATACAAGCCAGATGTGAGGTAAAAGAAGAGGGAGTTGGAGAAGGAACAAAAAAGAAGAAGAGCACGACTGAGTGGAGGATAGGTCAAATGGGAACCAATGACCTTTCCCCATATGTCCAAAACATTCGTGTCAGGAGAAATCATTTATCCTAAACAAAGAATGGTAGAAAAAGAAAGCTCGGAAGGAATGTTGGAAAACTTGAACATCAATACTATATCCGAAAAAGGAATTGGCGAAAACCTGTTAGGTATTCGTCCTTATATCCCCGAAAGTATTCTGAATAATTGGACTACGGGAGAGACCACTATAATTTTTAGAACTAATTAAGAGTAATGTTCAAAACACATTTATTACTCTGAGCCTAAGAGCAATAAGAATCTTTTTGTGAAAAAATCATATGTCCATTATTTTTATTTCAATAAAATGCATCTTTGTGTCTTATTTTGGAAAATATTTTTTTATTCTTTCCACTTCATTCATACTCATACCATACAGTTAATTGTTCTTAGATTCATTTTTCTCTGGGTCTTCCTTTGTTCCTATAACAGGTCTCCAGATATCAATGATATGAGTGACACTGCTACTGACTCAGAATCTCTTTTTGAGCAAGATATGTGTCTAGAGGAACTTTATGACTTTGAAAATGATCAAGATTGTAACCTATCTCCTGATTTGTTATGGATGGTAAAACAAGAGGAGAAAAAGATTCTACCTCACAAAGAGCTAGTAGAAATTGTGAGCTTAGGAGATGGACAAAAAAAGAAAAAGGTGAAGATCGGAGCTTACATCACTGTAGAAACAAAGGGAGCCCTCATTAAGTTATTCCAAGAATTCAAAGATGTCTTCTCATGGTCGTATCAAGACATGCCTGGGCTAAGTACTAATATCGTGGTACACCAACTCCCTATAAGGAAATAATGCAAGCTAGTTTAACAGAAACTTTGAAGGATAAGGCCTGACATTCTGTTAAAAAATAAAAGAAGAGGTCAAGAAGCAATTTGACGCTGGTTTCTTACAAGTGGTTAAATACTCAAAGTGGGTAGCTAATATAGTCCCCATCCCTAAGAAAGATAGGAAAGTATTGAATGTGTGTAGACTTTAGGAATTTAAGTAAAGCCAACCTGAAGGACAATTTTCGTTGCCTCATATCCACACCTTAGTGGACAACACAGCAAGTTACTCACTGCTCTCCTTCATGAATGGCTTCCCGGATACAACCAGTTTAAAGTGCATCCTGAAGATATGGAAAAGACTACATTCGTAACCTTACAGGGAATATTTTGCTATAAAGTGATGCCATTTGGACTAAAAAATACGAGAGCGTTGTATCAAAGAGCCATGATAACCCTGTTTCATGATATGATACACAAAGAAATTGAGGTTTATGTCGATGATATGATCACAAAATCTCAAACAGAAAAAGAGAATATACAAGTCCTGAGGAAATTATTCTTGAGGTTGAGGAAATTCCAGCTAAAGCTCAATCCAGCAAAATGTACTTTCGGGGATAGGTCAGGGAAATTGTTGGGATTCGTAATCAACGAAAAGGGGATCGAGATCGACCCGGTCAAAGTTAAGGCTATATAGGAGTTGCCTTCATCTCGCACTCAAAAGGAGGTCCTAGGTTTCTTAGAAAGACTAGATTATATTGCCCTGTTCATTTCACAATTAACTGAGAAATACGACCCATATTCCGTCTCCTTAAGAAACATAATCCAAGAGTATGGGATGAGGATTTCCAGAAAACTTTTGACAAGGTTAAACATTACTTGTCTCATGCCCCAGTACTGATGCCACCTAGTTTATTTAAACCACTGATACTGTATTTGGCATTATTTGGGAATTCTATAAAATGCATGCTTGGCGAACACGATAAGTCAGGAAGGAAAGAAAGAGCAATATACTACCTCAATAAGAAGTTCACTGAGTGTGAGACAAGATATTCGCCAATCGATAAGTTGCGTTGCACCTTGATCTGGATAACCCGGAGACTGAGACAGTATATGCTGTACCACACAATTTGGTTCATTTAAAAAAATGAACCCTCTAAAGTATATGATGGAGTCAACTGCTCTGAATGGAAGAATGGTCTGATGGAAAATTTTACTTTTCAAATTTGATATAATCTATGTAAACCAGAAAGCAGTAAAAGGGTGTGCAATAGCAGATTTTCTAGCCAGTAAAGCTCTAGAAGATTACGAGCCTTTGAAATTTGATTCCCCAAATGAAGATCTGATTTATGTTGCAACCACTGAAGAAGGTGCTTAAGAAGAACATCCCTAAAAACTAAAAATTTTGATGGAGCGTCAAATGCTATGGGTAATGGAATAGGGGCAGTCCTGGTATCCCTAAACGGAGATCATTATCCCTTTACTAGTAAATTGGATTTTGATTGCACGAACAATATGACAGAATATGAAGCATGTATCATGGGTATCTGTGCAGCCATAGAATGCAAGTTCAAAGTACTAGAGGTTTGTGGGGATTCTGCACTAGTGATCTATCAATTCAAAGGTGAATAAGAGACAAGAGATCCTAATTTGATCGAGTACAGAAAGCTGATCCTAGAGTTAATTAAAGAGTTTGATGACATCACCTTCTACTACCTTCTGCAAGATGAAAATTAGATGCTGATGCCTTAGCTACCTTAGCTTCCATGGTCAAAATAAATAAATAAAAGGATGTAAAAATGATCCAAATGAGTATTTATGAGGCTTCGACTCATTGTTACAACATCGAGGAAGAGGAAAAAAATGCTCACCCTTAGTACCACGATATACTACGATATGTAAAGAATCATGAATACCCTGATCAGGCGACTGAGAATGATAAAAAGACACTGGGGAGACTGGCCAATGACTATGTCTTAGATTGAGAGATCCTGCCTAAAAGAAGAAAGGATCAGGTGCTACTAAGATGTATAGATGCTGTTGTGGCCAAGAAGATTTAGGAAGAAATCCATGAGGGCATTTGCGAAACACATGCTAATGGTTTTACAATGGCCAGACAAATCATGATATTCATGTATTATTGGTCCACCATGAAAGGAATTGTATCAATTATGCCAATAGATGTCATAAGTGTCAAATTTATGGAGACAAAATCCATGTGCCTCATTCACCTCTTCATGTTATGACTTCTTCATGGCCTTTCTCTATGTAGGGTATAGATTTCATTAGGCCGATCTCGCCAAAAACTTTCAATGGGTATCAATTCATCTTGGTAGTCATTGATTACTTCACCAAGTGGGTAGAGGCCATTTCTTACACCAATATTACAAATTCGATAGTCAACAAATTCTTAAAGAAATAGATCATATGTCGGTATAGGATGCTAAAAAGGATTATATCTGACAATGCATTGAATTTGAACAACGGCACAATAGCTGAGGTCAGTAGTCAATTCAAGATCAAACGTCACAAATCGTCACCATATCGCCCAAAAATAAATGGTACAGTAGAGGCATCCAATAAGAACATTAAGAAGATCATGGGGAAAATGATAGAGACTTTTAAAGATTAGCATGAGAAGTTACCATTTTCCCTCTATACTTATCGAAGGTTTGTCAGGACCTCCATCGGGGCAATGCCTTTCTCATTGGTTTATGGAATGGAGGCGGTCTTGCCTATTGAAGTTGAGATTCCTTCTCTCTAAGTTTTGTCAGAGTTGAAGTTAGATGAAGTAGAATGGATCCAAACCTGATATGATCAACTGAACTTGATTAAAAAGAAGAGGTGGAAGGCTATCTGTCATGGTCAGATGTACCAAAAACGAATGATGCGAGCTTATGACAAAAAAGTTCACCTCAATAAATTTCATGAGGGGGACCTGGTATTGAAAAAGATCTTTCCCATACAAAAAGACTTCAAAGGAAACTAGATGCCAAATTGGGAAGGACCTTATGTGGAAAAGAAGACATTTTTCTAGAGGAGCATTGATTTTGACCGAGATGGATTGAAAAAACCTATCTAATCCTGTGAATTCAGATTTAGTCAAGAAATACTTAACCTAAAAAAAGGGGAAAGGACAAGGCAAAAACTCGCAAAGGGCACCTTGAGACCAAAGAGGTTTTTAGTTGAAAACCTAGAAAAGGGCAATTCAAATTTGGATTGAAGATTGAACGTGTGATGGTCTGGTCTTCTTGGAAGGAAGAATGTTACATCTTAGGGCATTAACAAAGTACTCTAGATCTCCTAAACACATATCAGGCTTAAAAGGGGTCCTCGAGAAGTTAGAGAAGCTCATGCTACGATATCTAGAGCACCTAGTTTTATCTTACTTATTTTGTATTTTAGCAATGTTTGCTATTTTGATTAATCTATTCATTTCGATCTTTACTCCAGTAAATTTCAATCTTGTCCATTGTTACGATATTTTTAAAGTATTTCTCATTGAAAAAACGATTAATGGACAAATAATATTCAAGTAAAAGGATTTCTGCATATTGCTCTGAAAGGTTTTCTAAATAGTACAAAGACTTGAAACAAGACTACTTGTAACACTTCTAACCCTTATTCGTCACCAAAACAGGGTTACGAAACATTACCAAACTTTTCAAATCAATTATGAACATTTCATATTATTTAACATACATATTAGAAACTAATCATAATTACTCATATTGTCCCTTATATGAGCCCTCAAGGCCCAAAATACATTTTAGAAACAAATCGGGACTAAATCAGAAACTCAAAGAACTTTTCAAAAAATTTTAAAGTTTCTCTTAGGTGTAAGGGGCACACGCTTGTGTGACCAGGCCGTGTGGCTCACATGGTCAAGAGACACGCCCGTGTCTCAACTGTGTGGGCATTCGAAGTAGGGCACACGACCGTGTCCAGCCCATGTAACTCTTTGACTTGGGTCACACGGCCAAGTCACATGCCCATGTACTAGGCTCTGTAACTCTCATTATCTGAGACCGTCACCGGAGTCGAGCACGAGGCGTTACCAGACTTATCTTACTTGTTCAGGGCATAATATTTGTTAAAAAAATTAATTCGCTCCCATTCATCCAATAAATCCCTAAAAAGGGCCTTCGAGGCCCTAAAACATGCAATTGGAACGGTTCGGGACCAAACAGGGAACATTAAAAAAAATTTCCAATTACTTACACAAATTAAAACAATTTATTTCACTATTCATAATAAAACTGTCCATCTGCGTAACAATCACTAAATTAATTATAACTCGAGTTACGAAACTCAAAATTTAAATCCGTAAATTTTCCCTGAAACTAGACTCATATATCTTCTTACCATAATTTTTCCAAAATTTTTGGTTTGGCCAATTAGTACAGTTTATTCATTAAAGGTTCCCCTGTTTCGCAGTTCAGTGGACCTGACCTCTATTCACTAAAAATCGATTATCTCATTATACAGAATTCGGATAATGTTTTATTTTGTTTCTAATGAAAAGGAATCTAGATATACAAACTATAACTTATAATTCTTTTTGTACAATTTCTAGTGATTTTCCAAATTTGGAAAAGGGGATCACGAAGTCACTTTGAACCAGTCTTACAAAAATTTAAATATCTCAGAATATAGACTTCATTTGCTTACTCTGTTTCTTTCTTATGAACATAGAATCAATAAGTTTTAATTCTATATCTCATTCACCATTTAATTCCATTTCTACAATTTTTAGTGATTTTTCAAAACCACGTCACTGCTGCTGTTTCCTAACTGTTCAATGGCCAACTCTTACTCCTTCATAATTTCTTTGCATCAAACCTCATTTAGGCATACATAATACCAAAACACGTTCTTATTTAGCTATATCATAAGCTAATCATTACCAAGTATTCACATGCGAGTTTTTAATCATATCATAAGGACATACACACAAAATAGCCAAGTCTCTATACATGCCATAACTTAAAGTATTTCTAGTCACAAAATACCAAGATAGCTCGTTGATAGTGTAAGGTGATCTCTGAAGTCCTTACGATTTTCTGAGTTGGCTTTGCGATACTATAAAAAAGAGAGAAAAGAAAGGGAGTAAGCATAAAGCTTAGTAAGTTTTCATGTAAATAAATAACAACATTCTAAATGAATTATCAAGATAACCTGAACCTTTCGAACATGGACTTATCTTACCTACCCTTTGGTACACTCATTAAATTTTCCGTTGAACCACTTGGAATACTAAGGATATATGGGTACCTTTCCTTTTTAAACTTACCATTTCCATGTCTTGACATGGTCTTACGTGGTATCCTTGCCTTATGAACTCACCATTGCCATGCCTTGGCATGGTCTTACATAGGATCTTTGCCTTATCGTAGTTTATCAATGCCATGTCTTGACATGGTCTCACATGATTTCCTTGCCTTGTAAAACTTACCAATGTCTTGCCTTGGCATGTTCTTACTTGGTATCCTTAAACCTTAATGTCATGACATTTGTATCCTACACATTCCTAAGGTTCAACCGGGACTTTTAAGTATCATTTCTCCATCAATTCTTGCTTGAATCATCAAGGAATAAGTTTACAAAATAAATATATAGATGTTGAAAAATAACATCATTAATTATAAATAATAAAACATTGCATTTATTTACTGCAAACTTACCTCGATACAAAATATGATCAAATATTTTGATTTAGTCCTCAACCTTTTTCTTTCCTCGGTCTAACCCCAAATTTCATTCTTCTTGATATATAATTGCAAATTTAACTTATTTAATATTCACATTTATCAAAACAATCCTTAACTCTAACTTTGGCAAAATTACAATTTTGCCCCTAAACTTTTGCATATTTACACTTTTTCCCCAAGGCTCGGAAATGAAACTTTATCCCTAATTCTTATGTTTTATGACATGCTGGCCATTTATTTACCTACGAAAACATCAAATTCCTACTCTAACATGTACGTATGATCATTAGGTATTTTTACCGATTTTGTCGTTTTACTCGTTTTCGCTTAAAATCGCTTAGCTCAAGTCGTTTAACATAATTTTAAGCTTCATATTCTACCATAAAAAATCAAAATAAACACATTTCACCTATGGGTATTTTTCCAAATATGAACCCTAGGTTAAATTATTGCTAGAATAAGCTAAATCAAGTTATCGAGACTTCAAAAACGTAAAGAACATTAGAAACGGGGCTTGGAATCACTTACTATGAAGATTGGAAGCTTGACAAAACCCTAGCTATGAAGAACCTTTGAAATTTCGGCCTAATGAAGAAGATGGGCACATTTTGCCATCTTTTTCCCTTTTTTAATCTTTTAATTACCAAATGACTAAAATACCCTTCACTAAAACTTTAGTTATTTTTATCTATGGATGTCCATTTTTGTCCATGAAAACCTAATGGTCTAATTATCATTTAAGGACCTCTACTTCAATTATACTCTTCATTTAATCCTTTGGCATCTAAAACTCATATTTATCAACTTTTACAATTAAGCCCTAGTAGGTAAATTAAGCATGCTATCTATAAAATTTTCCATCGCTACTCTAACACATGCATCTAATCACTCAGTAAATTATAAAAATTAATCGGAATAGACTTTTCTATCTTAGATTCGTGGTTTCACAACCACTGTTCCGTTTAGGCCTTATTTTGGGATGTTATAGACCGTGTAAGCATACTGACTTATAAAATTAAGGTGTAGGGGTCACACAGCCAAACCACACGCCCGTGTGCTAAGCCGTGTGAAAATACCTGGGTATTCTGTTTCTCAATTTTAAAGATGTAGCGGGCACACGGTTGAGACACACGCCCATGTCTCTGCCCGTGTGGACGAAAGTAGGCCATTCCAAGGCCACATGTCTCACCTATTTTGATATCAACCTAAATACATCATTTTAACACCTCAATGAATCACAACAAAGCAATCATAGCAAGTCAAAATCATGTTTTAAGCATAGTGTGTCATCACATATACCAAAATACCTAAATTTACCTATTTAATCCATCTAATTTGACTAATAAAGTTAACCACAATTTGAATTCAACAAACCTATATTATTCACATCAACATCACCAATATGTCTCATTTCTAACCCAACATATATATATATATATATATATATATATATATATATATATATATATATAAGCAAAATTATAATTATTGACATTTACACAAGACAAACTTTGATATTAAATCCACACAAACCCTATACATGCCATATAAACTGTATTGAACATACAAAAACTACTGAAATAGGCTAGATAGGGTGGCTTGATGTGCTGGTCCGATCTTCCGACCTCTTGAAAATCTAGGTTAAATTGTAAGATTTGTAAAAGTTTAGGGACTATTCCACTAATTTTCCTTTTTCACGAGTATCTACGGGCCCTTGATATGCAGCAAAAATAAGCAAAACCAGCTTAAACTCTCTCTCATGGTTGTTTGTTGAAGTTGAAGAAAGAAATTATCTAGAATTCTCTTTTTAATTTCAAATTGTATGTTTAATTTCATGCAAATTAAAATTTTACCATCCATTTGTTTTATTTTATTATTATTTTTCATTAGCATGCCGCCTCATCTCTTTTCTTTGGGCTTAATTGCTCCTTAAGTCTTCCCTTATTTATTTATCAACCATTTAATCACTATTTATTATAATTAACAAGTTTTGCACCTTTTTCAATTTAGTCATTTTTAATTAATTGACTACCAAATTATTAAAATTTTCTAATGAAACTTTAATACTACCTTAATGACACTCCGTAACTATTTAAAAAAATATTTACGGTTCGGTTTATAGAAACAAGGTCTCGATTCCTTATTTTCTAAAACCACTTGACCTAAGATTTTGTTACCTGAACCTAATAATTCATTATAAACTTAAATTGATAATTAAAAATTCTTTCTAAAACCATATTTAACTCGTAAATACTAAATAATAAAATTTACGAGCTTACTCGTTGAATTTGGTGGTCTCAAACCACTATTTCTGACACTATTGAAAATCAGGTTGTTACACCACTAGTCAGAACTAACCAAATCTAAGAGTTGGAAATGTTTGGGAACTAACAGTTTATATTGTGATTATTTCTTCGGGTTTTCTGTCAAAGATACTAGATAAACAAGATGCGTCGGTGATAGAACCTTGATGAACAACGAGCAATGTCAACCTAAGCATTAAAAAGGGAGCATTCTCAAAAAATGACATTTTGTATTCATGCAAATATCATTCATACACATATAGTTAGGAGCATTTGATTCATTTTGATCATAACATCTTAATCGCTTGGTATAAATATAAGCCAATGAAATGGATTCTACAAGCCATGTCCCTAAAGAATAGTGTAATATATTAGTGAAACCACAAATCTCATACCCTTAAAGTTACAACGGGACGGATTGAAGTCATAATAGCAAATCTTATCTCCCTAAAGTTGCAGTGAGCAGATTAAAGCTACAAGTCTTATACATCTGAAGTTGCAGTGGGTCGGATTAAATCTATCGTAGCGAGTTTTATTTTCTTGAACTGGAGCAGATTAAAGCTGTAAATCTTATCTCTCGGAAGTTGCAGTAGAGCAGATTGAAGCTACAAATCTTATCTTCCTGAAGTTGTAGTGGAGCAGATTAAAGCTGTAAATCTTATCTCCCTGAAGTTGCAGTGGAGTAGATTAAAGCTGCAAATCTTATCTCTCTGAAGTTCAAGTGGAGCAGATTGAAGCTACAAATCTTATCTCCCTAAAGTTACAGTGGAGCAGATTAAAGCTGTAAATTACAAATCTTACCTTCCTGAAGTTGCAGTGGAGTAGATTGAAATGATAAGTCCTATACCTCTGAAGTTGCAGTAGGTCAGATTAAATCTACCATAGCAAGTCTTATCTCCTTGAAGTTGCAGTGGAATAGACTAAAGCTACAAGCTACAAATCTTATCTCCTTGAAATTGCAGTGGAGTAGATTGAAGATACGAGTCTCATCTCCCTGAAGTTGCAGTGGAACAGATTGAAGTTACAATTCTTATCTCCCTGAAGTTGTAGTGGAGCGGATTGGAGCTACAAATTTTATCTCCCTGAAGTTGTAGTGGAGCAGATTGAAATTACAAATCTTATCTCTTTGAAGTTGCAGTGGAGCAGATTAAAACTACAAGTCTAATCTCCTTGAAGTTGCAATGGGTTAGAATGAAACTACTTGAAAAAGAGGAGCACCAAAGAGGTCGAGATTTGGCGAGACCAAACGAAATTGGTCATTCTTAAAAATCTTTCTCGTTGCACGACAATGAGCAAAGAGAGGCCACTGTGAAAGCCCAATTTCGTCTAGGCCTAGACAAAAAAAGAAAGCAAAAAAAAAAATTAAAGTCTAGTGTCCATTTACAACAAATTACAGGCCTAAACAACCCAAAATTAAAAAACCCTAATAGCCTAAACAGCCCAAATGGCCCAAACACCTAAACTGTTTCAAACTAAACAAAAACCCTACCCTAGCTCGCGCCGCACCTTAGCCTGCGTCGCTGCTGCTCCTGGCCTCTGCCACCATCAACTGCTCCTCAACCACCACCTACAAAAAACAGTAAACAACACGCAAATAACAGTAGCTAAGTAGCGATAAAAACAAAAGAAAAAGAGAAGAAAGATTGTAATCCGAAAGCGACTATAAAAATAGAATGTTTGCAAGGCTTTAAAATAAAAAATAATTACTCGATAGTTAATGTAATAACAAAAAAATTAGAGAAAGTAAGTTGTTTGAAATAAAAGAATAACTAGAAATTTTAAACCAAAAAAAAGCTGGACTAGTAAATTCCAAATCTGAAGTATCCGATCATCCTTGTGTTATCCTTATGACGGTTACAACTGAACAAAAGAAAACTAAAAAAATAGCACATCGCAGTCTCGCGCGAAAACAAAAAAAAATAGGCAAAAACTCGTAAAATAATACAAAAGGGATGGGCAGTTTCCTTAATTACCTGAACCACACACTTTCATCATCTTCTCCGTCAATCTCAGTCCACTCTACCATCTCTACCCCTTTCATCCGTAATGATAATTTCTTTTTTGAGGAAAGAAATGAAAAGAAAAAATAATAACAAAGAAAATAAGCGCAACTTCTTCGCTAAATATCTCTTTACCAATAATAATCATTTTCCTTGCCTTTAATTGAGTTTCTTTCCTCTCTGCCAAACACATTTCCTCAAATTTTATTTTTATTGTTTTTTTCCAAATTACTGGAATTGGTTGAGAAATTTAGATCTGAGGAGAGGATCGGGATCCAGATGGAAGAGGCACTAGAGCTGGCACGCGCCAAAGACACCAAGGAGCGGATGGCGGCTGTGGAACGTCTCTACCACCTCCTCGAAGGTTCCAGAAAGAGTCTGACTTCTTCGGAGGTTACTTCGCTCGTGGATTGCTGCATGGATCTCCTCAACGACAACAACTTCAGAGTCTCCCAGGGCGCTCTCCAGGCTCTTGCTTCTGCCGCCGTCCTCTCTGGTGATCACTTGAAGTTGCACTTCAACGCGCTTGTTCCCGCGGTTGTTGAACGGTTAGGTGACGCTAAGCAACCCGTCAGAGACGCTGCGAGACGCCTACTTCTCACTCTCATGGAGGTAGAGTTGCTATCTATTTCCTTTTATGTTATTGGTTGTCTACTGCTAATATAATTCCTTTTCCTTTTTATAACTGACTTTCATGCATATCAATCCATGGAAGACTTTTGTTCCTGTGCTTTGTGGAACTTTACCATAATGTTTTTTATTCATGGAGATAGGAAATACGGTTTTTCTTAGCTTTGAATGAGTCAAGGGCTTCCGAATTGTTTTGCCTTAAAATAATTCGTTATCATTTTTGTCTTCGCAGTTCTTGGTAAATGGAAACCTAACTCATTCCTTATTTTATTGCTGTCTAAAGTTACCTTAGCTTTGTAGAAGTCATTAGTGAATGCTTTTATGCAATTGAATAATTACCATCCTTAATTACCTCGGGATGGCTTCCATGTTTCTTGTGGGATGTTTCTTGTGGGACTAGTCATTCATTGCATTTTATTTTTTTATTAATACTACTAAGAAAGCAAGTTCGTGAATTAGGGTCCTCATGCAATTATCTCTATGGATATCATATGTTATTGAAAAGCAGATGCTTGATACTCTCCTACTCTCAAAAGATACGTTTATGTTTAGTGTGGTTCAAAAAGTCTGCTGTGAAGAACTAAAGCATTAGCTTTTAAGATATTTTTTTCCAGTTCTCACTCTAAAGCAAGACTTAAGAACCTGCATTGTCATAATGGCTATGGACAATTTAGTAAGAATATAAGTTGTCAAAAGCTTTTTCACTTTTCTTGGATCCCATTATGTGGTTGTTTCTTTCACTTGCTTTTGCTTGCTAAAGGTTGGTAAAAAAAGCAAGAGAAAATGGTAGAAATGAAACCATAATAGATTGGAAGTTAAAAAAATTACTGAAACCCATCTCCAATTTAGTAAAATCATGCTGCATTTTGTTCTCTATAAAAGTACACTGTATTTTTGAAGTCTTCATAAATGTTATTTGCTTTTGTATCTAAGCATTCCTTTTCTTTTCTGTTTTATGTTGTGGAAAGTAATAACTACCTTAATCCATATGCATTTTCAAGTAAGATTAGTGATACAATGAGGGAGTGTACAACCTCATGAATTTGTCCATTGCAATTTTTATTTTTTAAATTTCTTTTCAATGCCCAGTGGTTTATGGTTTTATTTTTATATCTGTTTCCATAAGGAAAGGGACTAGATTATATGTTTTGCAATTATATTTTGAAGTATCAATTTGAGTGCCTTGCTGAGTTTTTTGAATTATTATTTGAAGATAAGTGGTAAACAATTAGTTTGATCTGTAAAATATACTGATTATTTTGTATTCCAGGTTTCTTCTCCAACAATTATTGTTGAAAGGGCGGGCTCTTACGGCTGGACGCATAGAAGTTGGAGAGTTAGGGAGGAATTTGCCCGGACAGTCACATCCGCAATCAATCTTTTTGCATCTCCTGAGCTTCCACTTCAACGGGCTATTCTCCCCCCTGTATGCCCATTAGTCATTAACTTCTCCAAAATGGATTTCCAGTCTCATCTGTATGTGTGACAGAGATAAGTTGACATATATAAATTTCTTTATTTATCAGATTTTGCAGATGTTGCATGACTCAAATCCCGGTGTTCGTGAAGCTGCTATATTATGCATTGAGGTCAGTGAAAGTTGTCTTCTAGTATTATCTTTACTAGAGCTCAACAACATTTCTAACTTATGTTTAGTAAGAATTGATATTTTCTTATTCATGTTTTGGTCATATTCAAATTTCTAATCGATGTTTTAAAGGAACTTTCACTTTTTCCTAAATATACAAATGATAGCCTGAATCCTGATAGGGGGGCTTACTCTAGAGGCAGCTGTTCTGCCTATCAGTTAAGGAAAAACATGTTGATATGCTTGCAATAAGTTTTTCACTTGCCTTTAGAAGACAAGAAATGCAATGAAAAAATCAATAGGCGCAAACATCAGGGTTCTGAATCTGTTTTCTAGTCAGGAAAACATTAAAAACTTAAGTTGGTCAGGACTCCTTTTTGTTGGAAAACAAAAAATAGAAAAAATTTTCTTGACCGCCTGCTGTGACCTAGGCTACGATTAATATGTCAAAAGCAATGTTTATGTAATTTGATATCAGTAGGTTGTCCAAAAATACTCTCTTAGTTATATTTAGCATATAAACAAAAAAAATCATCTCAATTTGATTTCCTGTGACTCAAGTTTAGATCCCCACCCCTCTTTTCAATTTTCTGCATTCCTTTCTTGTTCATGAACTCAGTTTGACATTGGTTGTTTGGCATGAAATATCTGCTCCTTAGGTTAATATTAATGTGAAATATTTATAAAAAGTTTTTAGCTTCTATTGATGCGTGTAGGTCTTTAATAGTTTTGATCTCTTATGAAGAACTATACAGTGATTATTTATTAGGTTAATTTTCGGTTTCTTTTTTGTATTTCTGCTATTGATGTTTAATAAATTTTGCATTAACTGAATAGTAATTCTTTGCTATATATCCACTTATTGCCGTTCTTCTTGAGAAATTGCTCGTAGAAATTTCATGAGCCATTTACTCTGTCACATCTAGTTGCCTAATGCTGATCACATTATTTCTTTTCCAGGAAATGTATATGCAGGCTGGAACTCAATTTCGTGATGAACTTCATCGCCATCAGCTTCCTGCATCTATGGTGAATATTTGATTTTAGAATAATATATTCCATTCTCTAGCCTTGATTTTAATTATTTGTAGCTGCAGATGAATGATATTCTCATTTTTTTGTGATTTCACAGTAACAGCTCAGTTACACCGTTCCCTTCCCCCTCCCCCTCCCCCTCTGCATTCTCATTCCTGATAACTCTACTTAATTTAACATGTAGTTTCATAAATGATAACATTAGTTTTGATCCTTTAATGTTGATTACATTTCCTTCTAGAAGAAAGGTATGGGTGTTATTAATCTGTGAGTTGTATAATATAGCATATAACTGCAGGTGAGAGATATTAATGCCAGACTAGAGAAAACTGAGATGCAAGTTCGACCTTCAAATGGAATGTTGGGTGGTCTTGCTGCTGGAGATAGAAAGCCTGTAGTCTATAATGTCAAGAAAAGCAGTCCACAAGCCAAGAGTTCTTCAAGGGAGATATCTCTTTTGGGAGGTTTGGACCCATGTATATCGAACAATGATTTTTTTTCTTCTTGAAAGTAGTTTGGGATGTTTTTCATGATATGTGATCTCTGAATACTCTAATTAATAACCTACTTCCAATATTGGCTACTTTTCTATTGACATTGATGGTTAAAAGAAGTTGATGTTATATATATTTCAAAATATGGTGCTTGCTTTAGGTCATGTTTCAAGGACTTAAATGTCACTGAGGCGGTTGCTATTCTGCCTTTTACAGGTGAAATTGATGTCACAGAAAAATCCATAGATCCAATTAAAGTTTACTCAGATAAGGAGCTGATAAGGGAATTTGAGAAAATTGCTTCTACTCTTATGCCAGAAAAAGATTGGTCCATTCGCATTGCTGCAATGCAGAGAGTTGAAGGCCTTGTTTCTGGTGGTATATACCCACTCTCTATCCAACCTTCCCTCCAATCTTGTTCTTGCTCATGTGTATATATTATTGAAAATCATTGAGTTGCATTGTTAGCTGAACAGTTATGAATGATTATGCCTTTTGTGTTTAAAGAAAATTCTTAGTCTTAAAGAGATGTCAAAACTTAATGTTTTCCCATCTCCAAATTTGCCCTCTTATTTGCTCTATTTGCTAACAGAAGTCCATTTTTATATGGCATATTCCTTCTCTATGGTTTACAAGTTGAGAGCTAGGGGTTTTAACAATGAAGACTAATGTGAATAAACAGGTGCTGCTGATTATCCATGTTTCCGGGGACTTTTGAAGCAGCTTGTTGGCCCACTAAGTGCACAGTTATCAGATAGAAGGTCAAGCATTGTGAAGCAGGTGTATACCATGTTCATTGTGTCTTCTGGTGCTGATTTTCATACACTTTTTTATCTAATATATTAGTAGATTTAGTTCTTGTGTTCTTATTTTATTTATGGTGTTATTTTCTGTATTGCTTATACTAGCTACAACATTTTGTTTTTTCCTGTTGAATATTTTTTAACTTGAGTTAATTGCACCACACATCCCCAAACTATGACCTTTTTTTCTAAATTGGTTGTCAAAATTCAAATCATTTTAATTACATCCTCAAACTACTGATGTTATATCAATCAGGTCCTTCCATTACTTTAACTGTTAAATTATATGTCAGATCTTATACGACATAATCTAGAATGAAAACTTTAAGAAAATAAATGAATATTGTTAAAATGGATGTTGTAAACATCTTAGTTTTGAGGTTTTCGAAGCTTTTACGGATGCTTTATCGTACACTCTCTGTTTTTAATTTTACTTTTTCTTTTTTTAGTTTTTATTTTTAAAAGTTGTGCTGCAATGTCTTAATTTTTTAAAAATAAATCAGTTTAAATTTATCTACATAAGATTTGGCGTGTCCTTTAACAGTTTTAATAACAAAAGGACCTGGTTGATATAACCTTGATAGTTTGGGGATGTAATTAGAGCGTTTTGAAGTTTGGGGACCAATTTAGAATGAGGGTCATAGTTTAGGGATGTCTGGTGCAATTAACTTTTTTAACTTATATACTTTTATATTAAGCTCACTGCCGGTTTGTTTAGAATGATTTAGTGAATTTTCTGAATTATTTATGAATCGCTGGAATTTCTGTTATTTTTTCTTGAGTTCGCCATTGTTGGTACACATGTAGAACATATTTATATATTAAAATACTGAAGGTTCATGATCAGGAATACATTACTGACCCATCACCTGCCCTTTTCAAAAGCTCCAAGAAGGGTGTTTTCGGCTAATCCACCTGCTGAAAACTTTGTATTGAGTAGAGATCACGGTTAAAGGATTTTATTGTTGGTAAAGACTGTAAATATTTCTAATTTTTGTTGCTTCTGTGAGTTGCTAGAATTCTTATATGCCTCAGGCTTTGCAGTTACGGTTCTGTAACTTTTTACTATGGAGCTTGTCTGTCCCTCCTTTATGGTGCTTTTAATATTCTTTCACTGCACCTAGCCAAGCTGGTGACATTTCAAGTTTGTGCATATTGTTTTATCTTCTTGTCTCCTGTGGATGGAACCGTATACAATGGCATTAGGAATCTTTAGGTACTTAGTAATAGCAGTGATTGAGTTGACGACATTTGTTTACTTTCTTATCCAATAAGTGCTTTTCTAGCTTTGCATATGTAGCTGTTTCTGAGTTTATTTCCTTTTTTTCAGGCTTGCCATTTATTGTGCTTCTTATCAAAGGAGTTCTTGGGAGAATTCGAGTCATGTGCTGAGATGTTCATCCCAGTAAGGGCAGCCTTCTATTGTAATATAAAATTTTGTACGCTCATAAGCACTTGCTAATTTCATGTTATGACAATCAGGTCCTTTTCAAGTTGGTTGTGATTACTGTGCTTGTAATTGCAGAGTCTGCAGATAATTGCATAAAAATGGTATTTTTTTATATATCCTCTCCTTTTTTTCAACTTCTGTTTTCGGTTTCCTGATTTTGATGTTCCTTTGTAATTTGCAGATGTTGCATAACTGCAAAGTTGCCTGCGTGCTTCCCCGCATAGCTGATTGTGCAAAGAATGACCGTAATGCTGTACTCCGTGCCAGGTATTCCCAGTTAATTTTTTGATGAATTCTCTTATTTGTTATTTATCTACTCAATTTTCTCTTCATTCTGTAGGTGCTGTGAATATGCACTGTTGATACTTGAACATTGGCCAGATGCACCAGAAATACAGCGATCAGCTGATTTATATGAGGATTTGATTAGGTGTTGTGTTGCTGATGCCATTAGTGGGGTATCTATGTTACCAATCAATTTTATTCTCTGATGTTTAGTGTACATAGTCATGAAGTCAGCCCATCATGTGAAGGGCTGATGCTGCACTTGACATTGTTTTTTTTTGTCCAACTCACTTGACATTTTAACGAACTTATATTTCTCATAAATTGGGTAATCTGAAAGATGACATCATGTGGCAATGCTAATTCCTAAAACTTAATGTTGTTTACCTATTGCTTATACCTGTTTGAGCCCATGTTAAAATTTGACCATAAGATTAGTGAACTGGGAACTTTAAAGGTACGATCAACTGCTAGAATGTGCTACAGAATGTTCACCAAAACTTGGCCAGATCGTTCTCTTCGCTTGTTCTACTCCTTTGATCCTGCCATTCAAAGGGTATATATATCTTTCTCCATTTGATGGAAATTATAATTCCATTTCCTAGATTGTGGTTTTTCAATCTTGCTTTTTGCATAGATAATTAATGAAGAAGATGGAGGGATGCATAGGCGGCATGCTTCTCCATCTGTCCGTGACAGAAATGTAAAGATGTCATTTACCTCTCAAACTTCTGCTACTTTAAATGTACCTGGATATGGAACATCTGCTATAGTTGCGATGGACAGAACTTCAAGCTTATCCTCAGGGACATCTCTCTCTTCTGGGTTGAATTTCTGCCAACCAAAGCCCGCAGGTAAAGGTGCTGAGCGTACTCTGGAGAGTGTATTGCATGCAAGCAAACAGAAAGTTAGTGCTATTGAAAGTATGCTTAGAGGTCTGGACATATCTGAAAAACAGAGGCAGACAAGTTTGGCTCTAGGTATTGGATGGATTTTCTATCTTTTACTTAATTTAAATTTGAAGTTTCATTCTTTAGGTTATTAAATTATGCAGTGATAATTGTCTGAAATTATGTGAAATTTGATTCAATTGTGAGTGGCTAAATTTCTCTTTTATTTCCTACTAGTGCAGGAGTTGACCCTCCATCATTCCATGATCCACCATTCCCTGCTGCTGTTTCAGCTTCTAATAGTCTCACAAGCTCTTTAGGACTAGAATCAATCACCTCTACTGTTGGTAAAAGTGGTAACCACAATGGTGGTCTGATTATGTCTGATATCATCACTCAAAGTTCCAAAGATTCAGGCAAGTTGTCATATAGAAGTAATGTGGCAATTGAGTCTTTTCCAGTTTTATCATCATACTCTCCCAGGAGGGCAGCAGTAAGGCCAGACCGAGGTTCCATTGAAGATAACAGTGACATCAGAGAGGGCAGTCGGTTTATAAAACCACATATTGACAGGCAATATTTTGACATGCCCTATAGAGATGTAAACTCCAGGCATTCACAGAACAATAATATTCCAAACTTCCAGAGGCCACTTTCAAGAAAGCATGTATCTGGGCGGATCTCTGCTGAAAGGAGAAAGAGTTTTGATGATAACCAACCGTCACTTGGTGAGATGTCAAATTATGTTGATGGTCCAGCTTCTCTTACCGAAGCCCTAAGTGAGGGGCTTAGTCCTAGTTCTGATTGGTGTGCCAGAGTTGCTGCTTTTATGTATCTCCGGTCTTTGTTGCAGCAGGGTCCAAAAGGTGTTCCGGAAGTGAATCAAAATTTCATGAAGGTAATGAAATTGTTTTTCCAGCACTTGGATGACCCTCACCACAAAGTCGCACAGGCTGCTCTTTCAACACTTGCTGATATTATTCCATCATGCCGAAGGCCCTTTGAGAGTTACATGGAAAGGATCTTACCCCATGTTTTCTCGCGGTTAATTGATCCAAAGGAGTCGGTTAGGCAACCTTGCTCCACAACATTGGGAATTGTTAGCAAAACTTATAGCATAGATTCTCTTTTACCTGCTTTGCTACGTTCTCTTGATGAACAGCGATCACCAAAGGCAAAGCTAGCTGTTATTGAGTTTTCCATTAGTTCCTTCAACAAGCATGCTACGAATTCTGAAGGTTCTAGTAATATTGGCATCCTGATGTTATGGCTTGCTAAATTGAAACCTTTGGTCCATGATAAAAATACCAAGCTTAAGGATGTGGCTATTGCTTGCATTATATCTGTATATTCACATTTTGATCCGATTGCTGTTCTAAATTTTATTCTTAGTTTATCAGTTGAAGAACAAAATTCCTTGAGACGGGCACTTAAACAGTACACACCTCGTATTGAGGTGGACCTGATAAGCTATTTGCAGAACAAGAAAGAGAGACAGCGGCCTAAGTCATCCTATGATCCATATGATGCTGTTGGAACATGGTCTGAAGAAGGATATGTTGGGGTGTCCACTCAAGATTCAACCCTGATCACTGGCCCTATTGGCCAGGAAACATCTGATGAAACTCAGGTTAACTTATTTCAGAACTTTGGGATCAGTTCAAATGCAGATGTTCTTCCTTCCAAAACCAAAGAATTGTCTTATATGGTTAATTCTAATGATCAGAACTTGGGATATCAAATGGGACAAGTAGAGAACTTGGAAAGTAGTGTTAACATGGAAGGTCTATCTACTCCACATCTGGAAACTAACGGTCCGAGTAGATTTGATTCTTTGGTGGACGTTAAAGGGGTTGCCTGTGATCATGAGATTTCATCAGAGCTGGATCTTAATCATCTCAAACCTGCACCTGTAAAGATTAGCTCTATGCCAGATACAGGACCTAGCATTCCTAAAACTCTTCACCTGGTGAGTTTAATATTAGTATTTTTTGGGTGATAATTGTTTTGGCAATTGAGTTTTCTTGGAGAAAATAGATTTCTGGACTTCTCATGGTGCTTTATGTTTCAAGAACTTCACACTTAATGAATGATTTCTTCTGTGTTTCCTAGTTCTGCAATGGGATTGATGAGAGCTCTACAGCCAGTAAGCGTGGTGCACTTCAGCAATTAATTGAAATTTCTGTGGCTAATGATATCTCTATTTGGATCAAGGTATTTTTGTTTCCATATAAGTTCTTATAAAACTTTGATTTGAACGGGGTTTTCTTCAGATGAAACTAGAAAGTTCCTTGACCGTATGATACCGTTACAAAAGAACATGTCCTCTCCCCTTTTATGTCAAATATGCTATTCTATGTTGATGCTAATTGGCTTGTAATATTAATTGTATTTATGCAGCACTTCAATCAGATTTTGACTACTCTACTTGAAGTTTTAGATGATTCCGATTCCTCTATCCGAGAACTTGCCCTGTCATTGATAGTTGAAATGCTTAAAAACCAGGTTTGCTCATATTTTCACTATATAAGTACTTTGAGACATTATGGGTTTTCGTTTCATTAATGTGGAAGTGTGCTCTTGTTTCCTCCTTTTTTGACTTGTCATGTGCTCTTGTTTCCTCCTTTTTTGACTTGTCATACTTCCAGAAAGATGCTATGGAAGATTCTGTTGAAATAGTAATTGAGAAGCTGCTTCATGTAACAAAGGATGTTGTTCCCAAAGTAATTACTTTCCTTCAACCTGTTCTTTTAGAATGTTCTTGCTCCTATCCAGCATCTCAATTTGTCTGCTCCATGTTAGGTTTCAAATGAAGCTGAGAACTGCTTGAATACTGTTATGTCTCAGTATGATCCATTCAGATGTTTAAGTGTACGTGGTTTCTGTCTCAAAAGTCTGACTTGTTTTCCTACTACAAATGAAGAGAATATTTTGGCATTTTCCTTCTGGTTTCAGGTTATTGGCACTGATGGTTTCAAATAACTGGGTTGCAGGTTATTGTACCTTTATTAGTTACTGAAGATGAGAAGACTCTAGTTATTTGCATAAACTGTTTAACAAAGGTATTTATTCTGAATCTTAATTTGAGTAAAAATTGTTGAATTTATATTTTTCCCCGACAATTTCTGGCTGAGATTCTGCACACAAGGACACATGCATCTTAGAATTGTCTTTTCTGCGGTCTCATGGTACTATAGGATACGAATGGTGTACCACTTTTTATGCTTGCTGTAAACTGTTTTGTGCACATTGTGGGTATGAATAGTGGGTCGAAAACCAATCTGTGAAACATGGGTAAGAGTACTGGTATCTAAGTATGGCATAGTAAAAGAGAGTAAGTTAAAGATGATGTGGTTTACCTTAATCTATGTTTCTTGAAATTTGGTGCTAATGTCAAAAATGAGAGGGGGAAGAGAAGGGGAATGGTGGGTTGGGGAGGCAGATGAAAGGAGATATTTATTTGATGAATGATTAAAGAAGGATTGCCTTGTCAAAAGGTAATTGTATTCTTTTCTGTCTATGGCCTAAGTGATGTGCACAATTGAATACAGCAAGATATATTATGTGCTTGTATAAAGTTGCTGTATTCTTAGGAATCCTCATTGTTTTCCTGTCTATCTGGATTAAAACTTCTGTTTTCTTTTCCTCCAACTTTTATACTGCTCCTAGAAATAGGTTGTTCCTGCTATTGTTGTGTTGAGATTAAATTTCTAAACCCTTTTCTTTTCTGTTCAGCTTGTGGGCCAGCTATCACAGGAGGATCTAATGTCTCTATTGCCTTCATTTTTGCCTGCTATTTTTGAAGCTTTTGGAAACCAGAATGCAGATGTCCGTAAGGTAATACTTATGTTCGTGCTTTATAAATATATCATTATAGAGTAATGCCTCAAATTTAGGTTTTTATTGGTTGGAGAAAGTAGAAAGAAAAGAGACGGATAAGGGTGAATGTGGTGGAGGCGAGAACCATTGAGATTTGTGAGAACGGGGAGAATTTTATCTTCTGGTGGTAGAAATTGCATTATCATTTTACATTATCTAGCCTCTCTATACTTTTAAAGTGATATGATTGCTGTTTGAGTTGTCGCTGTAACAAAGATTGGATTTCTCATAAAAGACATGCAGAAACATTCCAGAATGTCCCGACTTCTAATGGTATAAAAAACTACATGCACAAACATTCCGTTCCAATGAATTTTGCCACAGTGACTCCATCTTATTCAATGCATATAATTGAAGGGTGCTAGCCATTCAACTTGTGCTTTAGAGGCAGGAGTCCCATTAGTTCCTATTTTGTGTTATTGAAGAGTGGGTGGGGCATGATGTCTCACTTTCCTTGGATATTGTTGAGGTCTGATGTCTTGTGACTCATTGCATGATACTTTTGTTGATGGTTACAGACTGTGGTATTCTGTTTGGTCGATATTTATATAATGCTTGGGAAAGCATTTTTGCCACACTTGGAAGGGCTTAACAGCACACAGCTGCGACTGGTTACAATTTATGCTAATCGGATCTCACAGGCCAGATTGGGATCCCTATAGATGCAATGCTACCAACCAATTAGCTTGGATCATTTGGATGGAGAGGTTGGTTTTGGGAAATGAATGTACCAACCAATACCATGATTAGCTGGTTCATTTGGACGGAGAGGTCGGGTATGGGAAATGTATGTCTATTCATTTTGTATTTTTGTAAATTATGTGAATGAATTCATGGGGTGAGTTTTTGTATTTTTTTTTATTTGTTTATAAATATATGTTTTAGTTCTCTTTCACTTGGTTTACTGAGTTTGGAGGCAAGAGTGCTTTTGGTGGGATCAAGTAGGTAATTGCTCCATTTGTGCCCAAGTTGGTGTTGTAATCACACTTCTCTTATAATTATCTTTATAGTGATAACGATATATGGTTTTGGTGAAATTTATGTACTTTTATTTTGTCTAAATATATACATTTTTGTCTTAAACTTATATGATTTTAAAACATAAAACGCTATTTTTTTAGAAAAAAGAACAAGAAATGGCCTTCAAAAACAAGAACTTTATTTTAAAATAAAATAATGATAAATTTAGTTTAATTTTTATTTTAGCATTAGCTTATTTTTATTATTTCAACTCTCAATTTTTAAAATTTAATCACATTATGTTCTTTTAACTAAAAAGCTTATTAATTTATTAATATTTTTGCAGCAGTGATGTGATAGTGTGCATGACAATTAATATATATTTTATTATTGACACGGAAATATTTTAGAAAAATATATACAAATTATCATACATGATAAAATTTAACGATTTAATCAATTTTCTGTCAAAAGAAAAACAATTTATTACAATTTGAAGATTGAAAATAAAAGTCATGAAGAAAAGGAATCGAGATGAAAGTAATAAAAGAAGTAAACTTTAGAAACTAAAATTATTATTATGCTTTTTAAAATAAAATGATTTTGTTTGTTAAATTATGACTTAGGTAGTAAAAGTCTACTGTTTTTATCCATTTATCCCCACAATTATGCCGATATTAGAACAAGATGAGATCTAAGTTTTAGTTTACATTTATCTACTAATCTATCAAAGTTTGATTGATTGAATCTCATTCACTAAAGATAGAACTTTTTAAGATAGCAAAAGTACCTAACGGTCAACAATTTTGGATTCTGATTATGTGTTTCTTGAGCTTGCTTGTCAAAATGTTGCCTGGAAAAAGAAAAGAAAATAAAACTACCCTCTCGTTAGTGCGTAGGGTTTTTTGAACTCATCTTGCTCCTCTATTTGCTTTTCTCTCGAAATAACTTTGGAGGGTTTGGTTACATAGGAAGTTCTCTTTCATTTGAGTCCTCTCTTAGGTTGTTCGAGCCCTTAATGAGCTTAATTGAATACATGGCCATTAATTGTTTTTTTATGTAAACCAAATAAGAACAGAGGTTGGAGCTTCGCAGAAATAGATTAGGGTTCAATAAAGGATTTTTATGTTGATTTGGTGGGGGAAATTGGGAGTTCTTGCCCTTTGGTGGAAACAAGAAGCAAGTCTTGGAGAGAGATGGTACTCAAAAAATCAAATTGATACAGTGGTTGAATATGTGTAGGATAGGAGATGGAGGAGTTAATTTCTATATAGGAGTCTACAAAAATTTGGCAAAAGTTATTGTGAAAATGAAATTTCAGAGGTTTAAGGGGATCTAAAGTAACCATGGATCTGTTTTTTTTTTCTTTTTTTTTTAGTGTAATATTGTTAGGTCTTAAGATGAAAAAGAAGAGGTTGTAATATTTTTTTGGCAATTGAAGAGGTCATGATATTGATGAAATTCAAGTTCAAATGTTTAATGAATGGATTGATAGATGCATTTTTTAATTGAAAATTGTTGCTGCAGAATAAATTTGGTCTAATCTTTGGGTTGATGTAAATAATATTATAGAAAGATAGAATCGAGCTTTTATCAATGTGGAGTGGTTGATAATTAAAACAAGCTATGAAATTGTAGAACTATTTGTTGAGTTAAATCATAGCTCAATTGTAGTTGCATGCCATAAAAGAGCCAGAAAAAGGGAAAAAAAATGTTTAGGTTCTAGTCCACATGGTTGCTTGATGAGGAAAGTGCAAATGTAACCATGAATATCTAGATTTAACTAGTGTGGGGTCAGGAATAGAAATATTCTCTTAGAAACTATAATGGAGGGGGAAGTAAAAGAACTCCAAGATTTATTTTAATCAAAGCAAATAATTAACAAGATCAAGGACCTAAAAGCACAACTTGATGGGATTCTTGAGTCAAAGAGTGTTATTAACATAGAGATCGAGAGTAAAACGACAACAAAAAGGTTACATAAATAATAGGGTTATCCATGCCACCATTATTAATCACAAGAGAATGAAAAAAATTCATAGGATCAAAAAGATTATAATAGGAAATGGGTTCTAGATGAAAGGTTGGTGAAATAATTGTTGAAAAAATTGATTCAAAAAATAATGTTATAAGGCATAGTAAAAGTTTAAAAGTTTCCTTAAAATCGAGTCTTATGATATTTATAGCAATAAACTTTTAACTAAAATTTACAGATGTACTTTGTATGAGGCAGTCTAAGTTAATCCCTACTTTTTATCAAATGACCTTCTTTGCTAGCCTCAAAACTCGAATTCTTTTGAGTGTAAGATCAAATAAAATGAATAAGTGCACAAAATAAAAATTTTTCTTAACTTTCAGTGGGAAAGTTGATTCTCTTTATAGAACTAGAAACTATGAGCTTTACATAGAAAATATAATTTATTCTAAAAATAAAATTTTGCTATTTTCTAGTATAATCACGATACACTAAAAAGATTGTGAAAATAACTTAGCTCATAGTTCCTACTTATGGACAAACAGTACAAGAATTCTACTTGAATAAGATGTAATTAAATAATAATATTTTATTAAAAATTATGAATTCTACTAGGAGTAGAACAGATTAGAGGCGACAATTGATGTGTCATAAATGATATGGTAAATTAGGATATTTTCACACTTAAGGAGCTTGTCTTCAGGTAGCATTTAGAGCCATTTTGTGTGTTTTAGCATAGTTAGTAGGAGTTGTATTAGATATTACTTTTAAGCATGTTTGCATATGCTTTGAGCATTTACATTAATTACCTTTAATTTTGAAATGATCTTGTGTGAAAAAGGCATTATAGGTCTTTAAAGGATGATGAAATGGTGAGGCACTCAAGTGGTGAGAAGAATTATGTAAGAGGAGTCATTGTCACAAATACAAATACTCTTGTTGTGGCCAAGAGTCCACTGCCTCGCTAAGGAGTTTTCACCATCAGCCATTGTTGCAACTATAGGAGAAGTAATTTCACAACCAAGATCTCACTATTTTAAATGCCAAGGATGCTTAATTAGTCATGTTCATGACCATGAAGAGGGTATTGTCGCAACCAGATGCCTAATGACTTAAACTTGTAAAATGAAGATTGATCCTTTGTCGTGACCACCAGATACCTATTGTCGCGACCACCACACCAATGATTTGAAATGCCTAAAATAGAGATGTCGTTGTTGCGACGACAAGAATATCATGGTCATGACAACATAATCGTAACTGCTAGATTTAGAGCGATTACCAAGGGCATTTAAGTGGATGTAACGTTTCCAATTTTGGGCCTAGAAGTTTTGGGTTTTTAGCATAAGGGCGGTGAGGTGGTGGCACTTAAGTGACAGAATAGGCCTGATGGTCTGGTGGATAAGTGGAGTGTTAGTGTACCTTGAGGTTCTGGGTTCAAATCTTGGGGTACGCGTTTTAGAGAAATTTTTTATTTTAGATTCATTCCTTTTAGTTAATAATTATAAGTAATTATAATCATTAAATTTTTGTGTTAAGAAATTATATTATTGTTATTATTTTTATTTTTATTTCTATTTTTGGTTATTTTTGGATGTTCTTCTCCTCTCCCTCTTCCTTTCTTTTTGGGGAATCTTTGGTTCTGACTTGGGGTTTTAGGATTTTCGCTCCTCTACCGCCATCTCAGATCGCAATAAACAGGTGTGGGATTCAAAACTGATCTTCTACTTTCTATTTTTTTTTATTTCCTTTCCTACTTCAATCGATTGTATCTTGATTCACGAGTCCCTTTCCCTACGGCTTTTTGCGATAATCATTCGTTTTTGAGCCTTTAGATGATAGGAGTGTTGAGAAATCACCCCGTTATGATGGGGTGAGGTTTTGGGATCGTTTCGGTGGCAAAAACAACGAAAACAAGACAGACTCAAAGTGGTTTCGTGGCCTCCTCGACGACCACACGGCCGTGTGGATTTGGGTAATTAGGGTTCCGGGCCAAATTGGGTGCCAGACGGCCTGGCCACATGGCCGTGTGGCTGATTTGGGGATTTTTATCAGAAACCACACGGGCGTGTTCCATGGGCACATGGGTGTGTGGGTTCGATAATTAGGGATTCTGAGTTTTGGGGTCACACGGCCTGGCCACACAGTCGTGTGACTGATTTGGAGATTTTAAGGTTCTCACACAGGCGTGTGTTTCGGCACATACAGCCGTGTAGTTGATTTGGGGCTTAGGGATTCCACACGGGCGTGTGTTATGGGACACACGGCCGTGTCTGATTGCCACATGAGCGTATGACACCTTCACACGACCGTGTCTACTCTGCTTCTGAAATTAGTAGATAGGACAGTGAGTTACACGACCCACTCCTACGGGCATGACTTGGTGTCACATGGGCGTGTTCCTATGTCACACGGCCATGGGCTACTCCTTACACGAGCGTTTGGACCCCTACACGGCCTGGACTACTCCACACGGCCAGAGTACACGGGCGTGTGGCCCTAACTCACCAAATTCTACATTTACGTCAACTTGTTTTGAATTGAAAATCGATTTGTTCCAACCTCTCGACTAAGATTATTTAGGGTGATTACGACTCTGTTCTGACCTCAATTTATGTACTTTTTGTGATTGAAGTGTGACATGTTAGGTACCGAATCTGAGTGCACAAGGGTGCATGTTTCTGTAACTGATTGCAAGCGATTGCGTCTGAATGTATGTTTGAGATTGTGTTCTGAACTGGTGCATCGGCATTCATACATTTGCATACATTCATCGGTATAAACCTTTTTGGGTGGGATGTTAAAGAGAAGGGAGATTTACGATTTGGCAGTTTATCTGCATTCTGAAAGCCCTTAATAATACCTAGAGGGTCATAGGCGGTCCCAATACCCTGAGGGTCATGGATATTACTGGTAACGGTATAGCGGTTTACCGCCTTGCACTGTACCACATGTACGTTAGCTACACTACGTACCATTATTTGATCTGGCAGTTATACTGCAAGTCTGTACCGCGATTTACCGCATTGCACAATACAGTTTATACGCTAGCTTTACAGCGTAATATATCTGATTTGGCAGTTCATACTGCATACCTGTACCGCGGTCTTCCGCATGGCACTATACAGCTTTTGATAGCCCCTAATACTCAGAGGGTCGTGGGTGGTCCCAATTCCCTAAGGGTCATGGACAATGTAGATGATCATCATTATCAGGTAAATCGAGATGACATCGTATAGATGGGTTGATTAAATCCCCATAGGGGGTATAAGGTTGGATGGGCTTTTCGAGGTCCTAATTGGAGTGCAGGGATGGGTGGGTCGATTATATCCCCACATGAGGTGTAAGGTTGGACGGAGATGGTGTGTTGGTTAGATGGGTGGGTTGTTTTATAACTCATTCACACTCATATGCATCTGATTGAATTTGTTTGATTGAATGTTACTATTACTGTGTGATTGCAATGTCTGGTTGATCTGATTGACTGAACGCGTGCCTGATAGTAATCTATGTATTTGACTGTTACTGTACTAAGTTAGGCTAAAGCCCCAAACTGAGATTGATACCGATTCTGAAAAGGGGGTAAGCCCAAATTGTGACTGTTGTGAACTACCGTTACTTTGTTTGACAAAGCCATATGACTATAAAGTTACATATGGTCTGCATTTGATTTAGTCTGTTTGTAGGTATGTTCTAATTTCAAACTGCTTCTAGTTTTTTTTGGTTTTTCTCACCATTGAATAACTATTTGATCTTACACTCAGCTCGAGTAGCTCACGCCCTCTTCTGTTTCCCCTTTCAGGTACAGTTTTGGATTCTAGACACTGGACTCAGTACGCGGAGGTCTCGGGCAATCTTGGTGGATAACTTATGGTTTTTGTTAAAAATTCAGTTTTATTCAATATTCGGTTAAAGTTTAAACTGTAAAGATTTTTAGCGCTGTGGTACAATTTTGATTTGTGTTTATATTCATATAGTTTGAACTGGTTTTACGTGGAACTTTATTTTAAGATTTGTACTGATTTGATAATAAACGTTTGAAATGATTTGGTTTGATAAGATTAACTGTTTTGCAAATTTTTCTTTCCTTCGACCACTACGGTGATCAATGTAGCATTCTGAATTCGGTCTAGACTTCTAGGCCGGGTTGGGGGTGTTACAGTGGAAGTCTAATTTGTCCATGGTTTTAATAGCCTTTATTTTATGTTTACTTGAGGGTTAATTATGTAAATGACCTATTTTAAGTTCCTAATATAAATATAACTTCTTTGAATGGATGAATAGAAAATAGAACACAAATTTTAGCTAAGTAGAACTCATAGTTTTACTTTTTCTCCACACATTTGATTTATCTTGTAATTCCTTTTCTTAGTTCTATATTGTAAACACTTTCTTTTCAAATTAGTTTTTAATTTCCTTAGTTCTCTACTTCAATTTGCTATAATTCCTAACGAGATACAAGACTGGAGTGAAGATCAACTGCAATAGAGCTATATGAGAGGAAATTTTTCATTTTGAATGAGCATTTCTGAACTTTCTCTATTGTCTTTTGATTTAATTGTATAAATCTAAATGGAAATCATGTATGTTATTTTTGTTGACATGATTGTGGGAAAAATATTCAATATGATTAGTTATTGTTATTTTTGTTAATGTGATCTTTGCATGAATCAGATTTTGGTACAATGTATGGCTAAATGAGATGATTACTAGTTTAAATCTGAAATTCTTTAGTGAAACAGTTTGATAGACAAGGTCGAGAAGATAGTTTATTCTGTAGAAATCGATTAGCCAAACTTAATTGAGTGTGACCGAAATGAGAAGTCATTAGCTTTCTATATAATCATTTGAGATCGAAAGGTAAAATCGGTTAGAATGAGGACATTGTGCTAAATTAATTTGTGTGTAAATCCATTAATAAAAAGAAAGATAACCAATCACATCTTAAAATCCTATTAGAAACCAATAAATTGATGGAATCTTAGTCTAAATTCTTTAGTGTCTTCATTATTATTTTAGTAATTAGCACTCAACTCTCATTATGATTTGCCTTTATAACTCGAAATTCTATTAGACTAATAGACTTTTCCTTAATATTGAAAGTACATAATGTCTAGGTCAATACCAAATCTCTTTAGGGTTCGATCCTCGGAATACTTTCATATTTCATTGTAAAGCAAAACATATATTTCGATTTGACACTGTACGCTTGCAGTAGAGCCAGAATGATTTGTCCAATATTTTTTCTTATTTGTTATGCTTGGTGCGGTTAAGTTGTTGGCATTATTGTGGGGGAGATTGATAGTTATTGATTTGATTCTTTTTAGTTTCATGTTAATTGTGAAAGATATTAGTTGAATGAAAGAGTTAGTTAAGGTGTTTCTCTTTTTGGTTTGATTATTTTCATTGAATTTGTTTTAGTTATTCATCTGTTTTAGGTGTGATTTTCCCTTACTGATAATCAATTTTTAATCTTATAGCATAGTAACTATAGGTGGCCTAGAGAAACATTAGATTATGATGTGCAATCGAGTTCGGTGAATGGAGATTTGATGCCTAGTTGGGGTTATGATGGCAATTATGGGGGACAAGGATATGCACACAAGTATCCTTATGATTCGTATGGTTATTCAAATGGAATGGATAGCTGCAACCAAGAGTATTCAGATAGTTATCCAACATATGATTCGTATATTTCGTACTCTTATCTAGATGGGGATATGTATCGTGATTAGTATACCAAAGATTTAAATCTCACCACTAGGGCTGGCATACTTATGGGCGGTATCTCTTCATGCCTCAACACTATGAATGTCATGCAAAATAAGATGGATCAGTTATTGGAAGTTGTACGACTCCACTCCGCTACTAACATTTTTATGGAAGAGGTTTTTAAGCATGATGTTTCTAAACGCAAGGAAAAGGTCCTTTATACTATTGTTGACCAACATGATTTAAGTGTTGATTTTTAGTAGGAGATAGGAATCGAGGATCCACATAACATGTTGGATAATGATGATAATGTATCTATTCCTATTGACATAGGAGTAGAAGTAGGAGTAGAGGTAGGGCTAGAAGATACAACAGATGAGCTTAACTTGGTTTTAAGTAAGAGTATGGAGGAGCTGACACATTTTTTTATTATCGTTGAGGAAAGTCAAATGCAAAGGCCAAGTGAAGCTATTCTCAAACATTATGTTTTCATTCAGGTAACGACACTAAAACTCGTGTAATTCATTTTTAGAGAGATATTGATTTTGTGGTTCCATAAGCTATAGTAACACGGAAGGACTTGTGAAGTTGGTTGAGATTTGAAAAGGAGTGACTCATGATGCGGATGTATCGGTGGTTAAAGATATGAATATCTTGATGTGTTTGATTGGCATGGGTAGTCTACATGAACAAACGATGATTCCAAGTTTCAAGGAATTCCTAGAAATTTTTTTATGAAGGTGATATCGATCGCCCAAAAAATTATAAGTTTTAAGTGTTATTTTACTTACTTTTATTGTTTGGCAATAATTTCCTTTTTCCTATTTAGTTTAGTAGGTGCTGGAATAATATCAAAAGTGCAAGCAAAAGTGCAATAATGGTGTACATTGTGCCAAGTAGGTGAAGGCCTTTTGTTGTGACTACGATCTTTATTTTCGCGACATTGCAATGTGATTATATCCAATACTGCACAGACAATGTGGCTTTTGTCATGACACAACATATTTCCTAGTCGCAACAACACGAATGGCAAGCAAACTCAAAACCCAAACAGTAGAGTCATTATTGTCAGCATGCATATCCTTTTGTCATAACAATGCGACATTTGTTGGAGATAATTAGGTCTTGATTGATGCTAGCTAATTGAGTTGTTTGAGTTATACTACTTAGTTCATTTTTAGTTAATTTGCTTAATGGTTTAGAGTGATTGTTTTGAAGTGCAATTGTGTAATTTTGTGCCATGTGATAGATGAATGTTATGGATGATTGTGGATAGTGAACTATTGAATGACATGTTTTTCATTTGGTTGAATAATGGATATGATGGAATTGTGTGATGTGAGATGTGAGATGTGAGATGTCTAGGAATGACTTAATGCATTGTTTGTATAGTTAGAGCTTAAATGAACCAACCTTTTGCAATGATTATACCTAGGTCCTATAATTTGTGGCTTTTGAATCTTTTTCTTGAACCGTAAATTTTCAAAGCATAAGCCTAAATTGAGCAAACGAATCAAACCTTTCATTGTCTTATTAATTGTTGTTGTTCTATGAAGTGGATGTCAAGCCATGGATTTTGAGGGTTTAAGTAGAGATATTGTGGAGGATTCAAAAAGAACACATGAGTGAAAATGAGGGAATAGGTCAATGTGATATGTGTAGGTTCGTGCTTGTTGAGTGCTTAAATGAGAAATTATGAACAGAAAAAAAAGCAAAGTAAGGATTGAAAAACATAGTGAGTGGTATAAAGGCATTGAATGGGATAAAAGCATAATAATCTTTGAAATGTGTTTAAAATGATAAAATCTTCTTGATATTAAATAATGTTATATTCTATCATAATGAACTAAAGCATGCTAGCTTTTACACTTATCAATATTAATTTTGTCCTACTTTATTGAAGGATAAAAGGAGGATGATAGGAGAGAAAAAAATGTGAGCTTTGTCGATATATCAGGGGAGAAATGGCAATAATGTTCTAATATTCAATGCCACTTGATGATTATCATTTTTCATGTTGTGTGTATGGTTTTCTTGAGGACAAAAAAATACTAAGTATGGGAAAATTTGATGTGTCATAGATTGATATGGTAAGCTAAACCATTTCTCACTTAAGGAGGATGTTTTTGGGTTGCATTTAGAGTTATTTTGTGTGTTTTAGCATAGTTAGTAAGAGTTGTATAAAATTTATTTTTAAGCATGTTTGTATATGTTTTGAGCATTTATATTAATTACTTTTAATTGTGAACTGATCTAGTGTGAAAATGACATTATAAGTATTTAAAGGATGATGGTTGCTTTTAGGTCTATGGGTCTTCTCTGCTACTTCTGCGCTAAAATCATACTAGGTGTGTAATGAAAACCCAAGATTTTATAAGTTTCGAGCGTTGGAAAACATGGCTACCGATGCCACATGATCATGTGTCGTGTCATGTGGTAGGCCATGTGAGCCACATGGCCGTGTGTAAGGCTGTGTGGTAGGCCGTGTAACTTACTATTTTCAAATTTGAGGCACACGGGCTAAGGACACAGGCATGTGTCCAGGCCGAGTAAGTCATTGTTTGTATTATTGGTCACACAAGCTACAGACACGGGTGTGTGCCCAAGCTGTGTAACTCACTGTTTTGGATTTAAGGTCACACGGGCCAAGGACACGGGCGTGTGTCCTGGCCGTGTAAGGGGTTATAAATAACATAGGCGTGTGCTTGGCCAGGTGTCAGACCGTGTAACTCACTGTTTTGAGCCACACGGCCATGTGTTAGGTTATGTGTGCCACACAGGCCAGACACCCTAGTCGTGTGAATCTACACGGACGTGTGGGCCAAAAAATTGAAATTTTCCCTAGGATCGTAAGCGTCGTTTGAATCAAACGTAGGCCTTTTGTAAGGTCTGTATACTCTGAATTAGACTATATAATTTGATATCCAATGTTCTGAGGTTGAATAATTGATTATCTGTACGTATAATTGATGCGATAACTGTTAAATGATAACGATCTGTATTATCTAACTATAACTTATATGTGGATAACTATATGTGCATCATTGATATCTGGTATTTGTAAACTGTATCTGCGTTGGGTGGGAATGATATAAAGAAGGAAGTGTTGGCAGTTTAATGATTCGCCGAATTGAGTGGCTAAGCCACAAATCTTTATCTGATTTTGATGATTTATAGCATATTGTTCTAACAGATAGTCTGTAATTATTCTGAAATGTCGAAGATAGTGTGTAGAAAATGGGGTAGGAAATTGCATCTAATTCTGTTCTGTATCTGTGTCTAATTTATTCTGAATTTCATCTAAACTGTATGATTATACCGAGTATCATCTGTTTCTAATTCTATTTCTGCATTTGGGAAATTATTGTTATATTTATATTGTTGATTTGCCTTTATACCTATTACACACATTGAGTTATAAACTCATTCCATTTGTTGACTGACTTTTAGGTAATCTGCAAACTTAGGAGGCTCGGCATTTGAGGAGCTCGGTCGTCTCTCTCTTTTATAGCTATCTCTCTACTTGTTTAAGTTTGAACTAACGTATGTTTATTTTAGACCATGGTTTATAACTGAGAATTCTGTGTTAGTTCAATTGGTTAATTGTTTTCTATATGATGAATTTTAAATTACTTAAAGGTTAGTTTTCCCTTAAACATTTTGATGTAACATCCAGACTTGGTCTTAACGTCTAGGCCGAGTATGGGGTGTTACATATGTTACATGTACTAAATTAGATAGTGACCCAATAGAGTTGGAAGGAAAAAATGGAGCTAAGAATAATTAAAAAAAAAAACTCATATTGATATAATTAAAATAATCATATTTTATACTATAAAATATTTATTATAAAATATTCATAAATTGTAATATATTTTATTATAAAAATTAATAAAATATTTTTCAATAATATACTAAGAATATTATTTAAAATTTAAATTATTTTCAAAAGTTGTTATTAAAACAAAATTTGAATATTAAATAATCAATTATGTTGATAGTGTTATAAAATAAAGAGAGATGGAGAGAATAAAGAACAAAGAAAATATGAAAGCAATAGAGAATGTACTTTATTGAACAAAAGGGATGATTACAATGCTTCATCAGAGTCTCTATTTATAGGCATAAGAAGTATACAAGAAGTAGAGATCTAATTCTAATAATTATTAGAATTTAAAGTATATTAAAACTTTATCTTGATCATGATGGACATCCACTTAATAAGATATTCATAACACTCTCCTTTGGATGTCCATTGGTAGATAACGTGCCTCGTTAAAACCTTATTAGGAAAAACCCTGTGGGATAAAAACCTAATGAAGGAAAAAGAATACACAATCACTAATACGTGTAATATGTTGCCTCATTAAAAACCTTCCCAGGAAAACCCAATGGGACAAAACCTCAGTTAAGGGAAAAAGAGTGCAACATGTATTTACTCTCCTAATGAAAACATCACATATTTTCTCATATTCTACGTATTCAATCTTGAAAACTAGTTTTTCAAATGACTATTTGAATGTATTTGATAAGCATTTATATTATCATTCTTTTAAAAGTCATGAGTGAGGGAAATTTGGGGGAAGTATATTTTGATCTCTTCAGGAGATTCAACAATAATCATAACAAACTTTAATCATGATTCTTTTATAAAAACACAAATAGGTATTTTGGATTATTTTATAATCCTCCTTCACCTACTATTCATTAAGTCAAATTTACCACATATGTGCAAATTATTTCAATTCATATAAATGAACAATATCTCGATAATTTTAATATGCTTCTAGCATCCTAAATTTTTCAAGGATTTTAATTTAAACTTTACTATATAGTTATTCATAAAAGGTTGTAATAAAAACTATTAGACGCAAGTTAAATCTTTTATGAATCGTCAATTTAATAATATATCTAAAGGTTATTGCATCCACCACAAAAAAAAAATATCTTTTCATAATCAATGCCAGGACTTAGTGAAAAACTTCATATTTTTATTTCTCTTTTGCAAAACTACTTCAATTACACCCTCACTGGCTTTATACCTTTAGATATTTGGACTACTAGTCCAGAAACTCCATGAATTTAATTGTACTTGAGTTGTGTCTTTCTATTTTAATCAACTTATTCCATATTTATATTTCTCAATAGATTTATTCAATATTTGTAACATCCCAAAATAGGGCCTAGTCGGAATAGTGGTTTCGAGACCACAAATCTGACATCAAAATATTTATTTTATGATTATTACGAGGCTTAGAATATGAGAATATGCATGTGTTAAAATTTCATGAAGAAATTGTTTGAGTAAGGTGTCCAATTGGAAATTAGGGACTAAATTGAATAAATTGCAAAACTTGGATTCTAGAAGAAATTTTCATGAAATTGATTTAGATTATAAAATAGAAGGCCTTGGTGAGTAAATTGCCAATATCTAAATTTTTGGACAAAAATGGGCTTGCATGGATGAAATTTTAAAGAAAGGGCATGAGGGCATTTTGGTCATTTGGCTTATTAATGAAATAAAACGGGAAAAATCAAACCAAAATCAGCCATTCTTCTTCTCCATGCTGCCGAAATTCTCTTGTCACCATGTCTAGGGTTTTCAAACATTTCAAGCTCAATAGTAAGTGCTCCCAAGCCTCGTTTTTAATGTTCTTTGTATTTTTGGAATCTCAGTAGCTTGTTCTCTTCATTTATACCCATATTTCATGCTAGGTTCATGTTTAAAAAAAATTACCCGTTGCTTGTATTTTGATGGATTATGGAGGAATATGAAAGTTGAATGTGTGTTAAACATCTTTTCCTAGGTGATTTTCATGAAAAACCCTTGTAAAGACCATTTTGTAAAAGTTGTAAAATGTATGGTAGAAATGAGAAATAATGGGAAATGTTGGCTGCCATAAGAGAGAAAAATGTTCGGCTAGGCTTAGGTAAGATAGAAAGTGCATGTATTTCATTATATGAGCCTAGGGACTAAATCGCAAAAATGTTAAAGATTAGGGGCAAAACGGTCATTTAGACTGAGGGTGAGAATTAGACTTGTAATGTATAGTGTGGGGTATTAATGATATAATTTTGTTGTTATAGACCTCGAGGAACAAATTCCGGAGGTCGATCGAGGTAAACGAAAGGTTTCGGAATAACCGAAACACAGCTCTGAAACAAATACCAGGTAAGTTCGGATAACTTAAAGTAAACCCCTAATATGCATAATTGTATGATTTATGAATGCATGATGATTACATTTATTATTGGCGTGAAATATCATAGAAATGCATATTTGATGGTAACATGTGAAAAATGTCTCGGTTGAGGTTGACAAAGGGAATTTGATGGTAACCCATAATTACATGTGATTTAAGATCATGTATGTGTTGCAGTAAGGATTTAGCCTAGATGGGTAATTCGTTGATCTCAATTATAAAAAGGATCTAGCCCGGACGGGTGTTCCTTGAATGATCGAGCCTCCCGAAGAATATGTGTGCATAATGGATTTAGCCCGGACGGGTAATCCGATTAGGGTCTGAATTTAGCTTGGACTGGTAATTCAGACTCAAGCTCACTAAGGGTGTTTGTCGCTATAAGGGATTTAGCCTGGACCGGTAATCCCGACATCACCTTATGAGTTCATAAAATAGGGGATTTAGCCTGGACTGGTAATTCTACCATAGGAAGTGAGGTTCGCGGGAGTGCATATATGGAATGATCATTCGTATGAATTGATGGTTAATGGGTATTCCATCGAGATTCTTTAGAAACACAACAAGATTAATACGATGTATATCAATAAGATGATGAATGATGAGCTCATCTAAATAAATTATATGATGTTTTGTTATGTGACTAACTCATTGACTGAGTGCATGTGATAGGGAATCATTTCATAATTGATGATTTCATTATTTTAATATGGATGTATGCTAATTACTCGATAAGTTACTTTCCAGTTATTCAAGCTTACTAAGCATGTAAATTCTTACCCCTCTCTTTTTCCCTATCTCACAGAGCTCGAGGACTCATAAGGACTGAAAGACGATTGGAGAGTCGACACACTATCAACTAGTTAAGCTTTGGTATAAAGACACTTTTATTTTGTTCAATGGTATGTATAGGATTTTTGAGTATTTTTTTTATATGTGTCATTTGATTTGCCAAATGAAGGAATGTAAAATATGTTTATCTTTTTGTATATGGCCATGAAAATTGGCTTAATTGAAGTAGGCTATGATCTACGAGTTTTTGTATGGTTTTATTTACAAGTGATGGGCTGTTACCAATTGGCAATGAGTTACATGAACGAGCCAATTTCGGACGATGAAAGTGAAATGGAGACCCATAAACACTAAATGGGAAATAACCTTTCATGTATGAAACCAATGATATGAGGTTTCCATACAACTAGTTTTATCAAGATTACTTACAAGTGTATAATCATGTTTTCCTTCAAACTTGGTAACCACTAAGTATAAGGAGTAGAAAGGGGTAACTTAAGGCTTGGAAAATAGCCTATTAGGGTCCACATGGTCGGACACACGGGCGTGTGTCTAGGCCATGTGTGACACACGGTTCCATCCCATGGGTGTGGGGTATGGCCGTGTGTCCCCTGCACTTAAAATTTTAAATAAAAAACACACACGAGTAGGCCACACGGGCGTGTGTCCTTGCCGTGTCTAAATGATAATGTTGCCCACGGGCAGGCAGCACGGGCGTGTGCCACGACCGTGTTGATAAGTCAGTGTTGCGCAAGGTCGAAGAGCATGGGCGTGTCCCAAGTCACACAGGCGTGTGAGTCCACACGGCCCATCTACACGAGCGTGTAACACTTTAAGATAAGAAAAATTTTCCAAGGTGCCCAAAGTTTATCAAACGTTCTCGGTTTTGTCCCACGCTGGCTCTAGACATGTTTTAGGTATCGAAAGCCTATTTAAGGGAAAGGATATACATATTTGAAAAGTTTTAAATTAGAGCGCAACTTAGTGACTTGATCTAATATGTTTATGAACGTGAAATCCTGGTAACGCCTCGAGCCCTATCCCGGCGTCGGATACGGGTGAGGGGTGTTACAATATCTTCCTTTTATTTCATTATTTCAATAATAATATTGCATGGAAAATCATTATCGACCACTTTTATTATTCAGTTCCATATTTTCCTGAATTGACATAACTTATCTAGATGTCTTATTTTCATTATTTTAAAATTTAGTTTCAGGTACCTGAATCTCTTCTGGAGTTTTACTTATTAGTTATGTCTTGGGTCTCTTCTGGAGCACCCGCCTCCACTATATGACCATCTAGAAGAATTTTCATCTTTGTAACCAATCAATCTATTATTTATTCTAACTGATTGTCCTACTGGGATTTTGATTCAAATTAAAATATTAGATGGTATATAACACTTGATTATTCTCATTAAGTTTGTAAATACATCGAACAGTTAACTTGTAATGAGTTATATTTATTGAACTTATGGTTCAAATTACTCTTCCCCTAACACATTACAAATTATTATTTCTCTCCCCCTAATATGGGGAAAACTATTGAATCATAATTGTAATCACAAATCATGTCATAATTGAATCTTGAATACATTCAAAACATCTAATAATATAAAGAAACTTGTAATTAATATATATTCCCAACTTTCTTAGAAAATTCAATCATCATTGTGCTTTTTGGTGGAGCAATTGGAACATATACGCACATACAAAAATTCAAAGATGAGAAATATTTAGCTATTGGTCAAAAGCCAATTATAATGGGGAGTATTTATAACTTTTTGGCTTGATGCGTACAACACGTAAATCAACATAATCTCATGTTGAAATAGAAAGTTTAGTTCTCATAAGTAATGGTTTAGACATTAATCAGAGGTGTTCAATCAATAATTTTTCTAAACCATTATGCGCAAACTTTTACAAAAGTTTTTCAAACTCAATCAATAAAAGATTGAGATATAAACTCATCAGTATTAGCAAGATGAATTCTCTTAATTGCATGATTTAAAATTAATTATTTAAACAAGCAATCTTGCAAACGACATGTTGCAAATTGATAACACATATGTCATTATTTTGTAGATGCATCTACCAAAATCATGCAATATCAAAACCATCTACATGGTGGATGAATGGGCCCATATTCATTTCAGAAATGCAAGACATTAAATCTCAACTTTAGCTAGTGAGTTTTTAATAATCAATTTTTATTGAGAACAAACAACATAAGAGAATTCTTTTAAATTAAAGAATCTTCTGGTTCTTCAATGAATATCCATTATAAATATCTTTTAAAACCAATGGATTAACCATCACAAGATATTAATATATTAGCTCTTCTAGAGCTTTTGACTAATTTTGTACTATCAAATATTGGAATAATATTTGATTGATTTCGCATCAAATAAGATAAATGCTTTCTATCTATATTGATAGAATTTATTACTACATTCTCATATCCTTCCTCAAAGAATATTAATGAAACAAAATTGTACTATCAAATATTGGAATAATTTTTGTTTGATTTCATACCAAATAAGATAAATACTTTCTATCTATAATGATAGAATTTATTACTACATTCTCATATCCTTCCTCAAAACATATTAATGTAAATAAAATATTTGGGCATATGCCACATGTGGCTAATAATCTTTCATATCACATTGATAACATAAGTTATCTTTATCCTTTGAAGAGTTATCTTGAAAAGTCTCATTGTTCTCTTATTTATTATTATGTTCCCACTTTTAGTGGTTCATGATGATATCTTTTATTTCTTTATGTTTGCATTCACTTCAGGGAATGTAATAAATCTAGTAGGATAGACTTCTAAATGTCTCCATTGATTCTTTATTTCATAATCACCATCACAAAACATGTGTGGATTTTGAATCAAAATTTATCTATTCATGTTGTCATGGTAAGTCTCGAATCACATCCTCAATTACAACAAAATACAAAATATTATACCACAACAAAATATAACCTTACAGCATAAAATTTAAACAAAAACATTTTCTAACCTCCACATTTTATAACATAATTTTATCTCAAATTTTACAATGATATGAAATCATCACAAACAGGGTAAATATCCCAAAGTTCATGACAAGTAAGTATTTTTATTCACATTCCGCAATAATTATATATCTTAATCAAAATCAAAATTAAACCAATCAATTGTATTAAAAATGAAAAAAATAATTATCTCCACACAAAAATCCCAATAACAAAATGCATGATGTAACATCCCAAACCTGGCCCAGACGTTATGGCTGAATCTGGAAATGTTATGAAAAAGGGTTTTGAAACAAAACTTTCATATTAAACTTCTCGATTTTATCGTTCTAAATGAGTCTCCATTTTCAGAAAAACTTATTATTTTTCTCTTTAATGAAACCGTCATTTATTTCCCTTTTAAGTAAAACATATATTAAAACGTAAATTGGCATCAGAAGTTTGTAAGTTGTTATAGTTGAAAATTGAGCTTGAGTTTTCAAAAAACATTTGTTGTGTAAAACCGTTGTTTTTGTCAAACATCGCAGAATAAAAGTCAAAGCACAACCAAACCAAAACTAAAATCAAACAGTCCCAAGAGTCCAAAAATTATAAAACTCTAAAGAAAAACCAGAAAAGTAAATAAATCACTAATTTAAAGTAGTTTTCGGACTAGTGGTCACCGCTGAGACTCCATCGTACTAACATGCTTATGTCTAAGGATAACCGAATAGAACAAACAAACAGATGTGAGTTTTCATAAACCCAGTGTGTAACCCAACAGAGATAGACATTCAAATATACTCAGAATTTCCATATGCAGAACCAATATAGATACAGACATAAGTTCTTAACAGAACTAGATCATGTCAGAATCAGATAATCAGAACACAGATATGCAAAATCCTACGCCTATCCTCTACACACCATCTCTAACCATCCCGTCACACCATATGCGGTATAAAACACCCATGTGACAGCCCTAAAGTGACCCTAGTCGGAAAACGGTTTCGGGACCGCAAAACCGAGTCACCAAATTATTTGAACATGATATTTATTGTCTAAAATATGTGATTATGAATGTGTGAAAGTTTTAGGCTTCGATTTAGTAAATTGCATGCGAATTTAGTCAAAAGGACTTATGTGTGACATCTTTGAAATGTGATAGGCTAATTTACAAGGATCTAATAGTGCATGTAATCAAAAGGAGGACTTGTATGTGAATTTCCCCCTAATATGTAGTGGCCGCCATGAGCATGGGTGGACAAGATGTTATGGTTAAAAAAAACATGTCATAGACATGTTGGCTTAATGCATTATGTAAGGAAAAATAAAATAATGAAAGGGAGGAGTGATGAAAAAAAAAAAAAAGGAAATGGTCTCATCCATGCCCCCCATTGCCGTGAGTTGAAGGAAAGAAAACAAAAAAAGTGTTCATCCTTTGGTTCATCCTTGGCGAAAATTTTAAGGAGGAAGGAGGAGAAAGGTTGAAGAGGTTCTACCATGCATGTAACTAGGCTAAGGTATGTTTGATGATGTTCCATGAGATGCATGCATGTTTTAGTTGTTAGCTTGAATTCTACCTAGCCCATGGTCTAAATCTTGCTATGTGATGGAAATGACACTCGCCATGGATGCATCATTCTTGCTTGGTGTTGATGTTGTGTTGGTGAGATATCAAATTATTTTTGTGACCCAAGTTGAGATTTGAATTTGGAATGAGTAGGGTTTTCGCTATGGTAAATATAAGGGTGATGGATGTTGTGTCGTATAAATCTAGATGAACAATGTTAGTGCTTATATCTCGATATTCATGAGTTTCTTTCTTGGTTTTACCTCAAACCCATGAAGTATTTTGAAATGGTGTCTTGATGCATTCGCCATGGTAGAAAGTAGATGTGAAATGGTAGTAAGATGAAATGCAAAATGTTAGTATTTGATTAATAGTGTATATATGTGTATTAGCCAAGTTTTGAACTTGAAACAAAATGGTGTTTAGTCAATACAAGTGACCATACTTGTAGAACGATTAAGTGTTGCAATCGGCCTTAGCATAGATGTGTATGTTCGCCACATGAATGAGTACATGAGTTAATGTGTATGTTCGCCATAGGTAAGCATATTGATGGCTTTATCTTGACTTAGAAAATTCAGCTAAGGGAATATTAGCTAATATGTTAAATTCGATTCGTGATTTCGTATATATGGGACTTTAAAGTCTAATGTATATATGGGCTAAGTACCTTGAGCTTCTCTTTGATGTTTGAATGAATTGTATTAAATTGCTTAAGGTGATTAAAAATGCGTATGACCATTGTGTATTTGAGCTAGAAGGTGGCTATATGACCTATTAAATTTCTTGTCATATTCGACCATAAGCTAGCATAATGAGACTTTAATAAGTTAAACTTGTGTGAACTAGCTCAAGAGCCTAGAGGAACAAAGTTGGATAAAGGGAAGGAAAAGGTGATTGAATAGCCGTTGAGGCCGTTCGACAACATCCGAGGTAAGTTTTCGAGTAATGGAACTTAGATTATGATTTGATTAGATCATGTTTTAAGCAAATCAAAATCATGCTCTTTGTGTGTGGCTATTGAGCCGAAATTGCAAGTGTGATAAGTGTCTTGTGTTTGAGTTTGGCTAATGAAAATAAAATACGAATGTGTCATGATTTGTTGATAAATGTGCATGGTTATTCGAATGATGTCCTGCTAAGTCCCAAGGCTTTGTGCTAAGTGACTATATCTGGGTTAAACTCAAGGCATTTGTGCGAGTTACTAATTCTGCTAAGCTCAAGGCATTGGTGCGAGTTACTAAATCGGGTTAAGTCCCAAGGCATTTGTGTGAGTTACTATAACCGGCTATGTCCCAAGGCATTTGAACGAGTAGCTATATCCGGTTAAATTCCAAGGTACGTGATTCGGGAATGAATGATCTTGCTGTAAAATTTCAGTTAATACGCTTGTAAAATCCCAACAATGAGGTATGTTTCAGATGTGCTTTGAAATAGTTGAGCCCTAACAAATAAGTATTCGCCGCTTGATAAATGAGCTACCGCCTTTGGCTAAGTTGATCTTTGTGTATGAATATAAGTGGTGGTAATGTGAAGTAAGTATGACATTGAGAATTTGTGCATATGAAATTATCTCGCTTAGCTACATGAATGCTATACTTTGGTTGTATCTAAATTCGTGGCTCAAACTTACTAAGCATTAAATGCTTACTCCGTTTCTTTGATTTTTCGTTTTATAGATTTTGGTTCTTTAGCTATCGGACTCGGGATTTTGAAGTCGAAGTCGTCCACACTATCAAAGCTCCTTTTTGGTATACTTTTGGTTGAACTTTGAAATGGCATGTATAGGACTACCCTTTTTGTTGTGGGTCATGGACCCCTTTGGATTTGTATAATTTTGGATAGCCATGCGAAAATTGCTTATGTATGTTTTGAGCATAATGTTATAATCATATGGTATGGATATGGTTATTGAGAGATGTGGATATGCTTGGCAAGGATTGGCCATTGGAATGGTTAATCACTATCATAATTTGTGCTATTAATGCAAAAAGGGCTAGTTGAATCATGGAAACTACGAAATAGGTAAAGTCTACCTTAAAGGCGCGATGTTGACAAAGCAGAGTGATATAGATTTGAAAAATCACTAAAAATAGTAGGAATGGAATTAAATAGTGAATAAATTATGTAAACGAACCTTGATGAAGCTATTTTCATAGGAAGGTAATGAAACGATCATATGAACAGTATGTTAAGAGATATTTAAGTTTTCGTGAGATAGGGCTAGAACGGTTTCTGGATTCCCTGTTCTGACTTTGGAATTCATTGCAAATTAACCAGAGACATTCAGAAGTCATTCCATATATGTATAGATTCCTTTTTGAGTCTAGTTTCTATAGAAACAAATGAAATCAGTATTGAAGCCCTGTACAGGGAGATATCCAAGTCGTAATGCATGAAGGTCAGTGTAGTCGCACCTTGTAACAGGGGAGACTTTAACTAATAAACTGTACTAATTGGCCCGACTAAAAATTCTAGAAAAAAACCTGTATATGGACATATGAGTCTAGTTTCAGGAAAAAAATTACAAAACTAATTTTCGAGTTTTGGAACTCAAGATATGATTTTTAAGGTGACAGTGATGCAGTTAGCCAGTTGTCTGGAAAATTTTTAAATGGACTGTGAGAGTAAATGAGTTAAGTCGGTTAGCACCTCGTGTTCGACTCCAACAACGGTCTCGGGTACGGGGTGTTACAACCCACACATCCCCACACACCATATAGTATCCGCACGACACTTATCAGAATAATTTGCAGCTGCGCTGGCAGAATAAGGGCAAAATATCACCTTACTGAACACTACCTCCAATAAATAGATGCCACCCCATATACAGATACAAATAGTAGATAACAGATATAACAGAATTATCATGTCTTGCATGCTTATATATATATAGATAACATGTTATTACGAACTAGTCAAATCATACATATCAATTTGTGGGCCCAAAATTCTAAAATTTTCCCTAGGGTTACAAAAGTCGATTCAATCGACTATGGGCCTTCTGTAGGGTTGGTAATGGAAAAATAGACCCTAATGCATGATATATGTATTCTAATAGACTGATTTGAGCATTTAGAAATTGATATGTATGATTTGACTAGTTCGTAATAACATGTTATCTATATATATATAAGCATGCAATACATGATAATTCTGTTACATCTCATTATCTACTATTTGTATCTATATGGGTGGCATCATTTATTGGAGGAAGTGTTGATAGGTGATATTTCCTTTATTCATAGATAAAATTATTCTGATAAGTGTCGTGAGGACACTATGTGGTGTGTAAGGATAGGTGTGTGTTTTATACCCCACATGGTGTGATAGGATGGTCGAAGATGGTGTGTAGAGGATGGGATTAGGATTTTGCATATCTGTGTTCTGATTATCTGATTCTGACATGATATGGTTCTGTTAAGGACTTATGTCCGTATCTGTATCTGTTCTGCATATGGAAATTCTAAGTATATTTGAAAGGCTATCTCTATTGGGTTACACATTGGGTTTATAAAACTCACATTTGTTTGTCTGTTCTTTTTAGGTAGTCCTCAGACATAGGCGGGTTGGTACGACAGAGTTTCAGTGGTGACCACTAGTTTGAAAACTACTTTAAATTAGTGATTATTTACTTTTCTGGTTTTTCTTGAGAGTTTTGTAATTTTTGGACTTTTGGGACTGTTTGATTTTAATTTTGGTTTGGTTGTACTTTAACTTTTATTCTATGATGTTTGACAAAAACAACAGTTTTACACAAATAAATATTTTTTGAAAACTCAGCTTAATTTTCAACTATAACGGCTTACAAACTTTCCCTACCTATTTACATTTTAGTTTATGTTTTACTTAAAAGGGTAATAAATGACGGTTTTATTAAAGAGAAAAATAGTAAGTTTTCCAGAGGTTATGACCGAATCTAGAAATGTTACGAAAATGGGTTTTGAAACAAAAATTTCATGTTAAACTTCTCGATTTTATCGTTCTAAAGGAGTCCCCATTTTTGGAAAAACTTAATATTTTTCTCTTTAATAAAACCGTTATTTATTACCTTTTAAGTAAAACATAAACTAAAATGTAAATAGGTAGGGAAAGTTTGTAAGCCGTTATAGTTGAAAATCAAGCTTGAGTTTTCAAAAAATATTTATTTGCATAAAATTGTTGTTTTTGTCAAACATCATAGAATAAAAGTTAAAGCACAATCAAACCAAAATTAAAATCAAACAGTCCCAAAAGTCCAAAAATTACAAAACTTTCAAGAAAAACCAAAAAAGTAAATAAATCACTAATTTAAAGTAGTTTTCAGACAAGTGGTTACCGCTAAAACTCTGTCATATCGACTCGCCTATGTCTGAGGACTACCTAAACAGAACAGACAAACAATTATGAGTTTTCATAAACCTAGTGTGTAACCCAACAGAGATAGCCTTTCAAATATACTTAGAATTTCCATATGCAGAACAGATACAGATACAGACATAAGTCCTTAACAGAACCATATCATGTCAGAATCAGATAATCAGAACACAGATATGCAAAATCCTAACCCCATCCTCTACACACCATCTTCGACCATCCTATCACACCATGTGGGGTATAAAACACACACCTATCCTTACACACCATATAGTGTCCTCACGACACTTATCAGAATAATTTGCAGCTGTGCTGCCAGAATAAGGGCTAAATATCACCTTACTGAACACTTCCTCCAATAAATAGATGCCACCCCATATACAGATACAAATAGTAGATAACAGATATAACAGAATTATCATGTCTTGCATGCTTATATATATATAGATAACATGTTATTACGAACTAATCAAATCATACATATCAATTTCTAAATGCTCAAATCAGTCTATTAGAATACATATATCATGCATTAGGGTCTGTTTTGCCATTACCGACCCTACAGAAGGCCCATAGTCGATTGAATCGACTTTTATAACCCTAGGGAAAATTTTAGAATTTTGGGCCCACATGCCTGTGTAGGCTCACACGTCCGTGTGGCCCACACGGCCTGGCTCATGGCCTACATGCCAGTATGGCATGCTTATGTAGGCCCACACACCCAAATCGGCCTAGCCCGTATGACCCAAATAGCCACACACTCGTTTGTCACACGGCACACGGTCGGGCATACGCCCGTGTGGCGTCGACAGGCCACTTTTTTGGCTTTCGCCAAACTTGTTTCTTTGATATTTCATTACACACCTTGTTCATTTTTTATACGAAAGTAAACCCGAGACAACCAGAACCTACAATCCATCAACAAAACGTCCAAAATCTGTCTTAATTCTTCGATTTCAATCAAATTACCCTACGATTACAAGCAACCAAAAACCATTTCGACTAACAGAATAAATTTATAAATGTTTCGAAAGCTTACCCATGAAATGGCAGCCTCGAAGCTTTACTACATGACCGAGGAGTTTCAAATTTCCCTAGAATTATTTAAAAAAACGATGCACAAATTTATATAGCATTAAACCAAGTACTTAAACATTAACCAAGACTTCTCCAAAACTAAATCATAGCAAACCCTTACCTAAAAAACCACACGAAGAAACCGAGAATACCCAATGCAACGAGAAATATGAATTGAGGCCAAAATCGACGTAATAGAATGAAGAGAAAGCAGGAATGAAATAGAGAAGATAGAAGGAAAAAGAGAATAAACAAAAAATGACGTTAAAAAGGAAAGAGAATTTTGGAAAACAGAAAAAATAAAAAAAATATAATTATTAAACTCCTCTAACTCCCCCACTAACCAATCTAATCCCACCAAATCTTACTCACTAACCACATCTAACTACCTCAGACTCCCAACTACACTGAACCTTTATAAGACCATCGAAACAAAAATTAACATCCACGCTCACACGAGGATTCGAACATGAGAGCTTCAGCAAACTAACTCCTTACCACTCAAACTAGTAGGCTCATTCTGATATGAGTTTACTAAAGATAAAATATAACCCAACCCACTAAAGATAAGTCTAGGGTCAAAATAACAAAATTTTCCAGAAAGCGAGACTTGAACCCAAGACCTCAAACACACATTCAGAACACTTATCCACTGAAGTAGATACATATTTATGACAAAATTCACAGAAACAAAATTAAATATTTCAGGGCGTTACAACTCTACCCCCTAAAAGAAATTTTGACATTGAAATTTACCTGACTCGAATAGGTAAGGATACTGTTGACGCATTGAGTCCTCAGGTTCCCACGTGGCTTTCTCAATGCCATGATTCTGCCATAGAACCTTAACTAATAGAATAGACTTCCTCCTCAGAATCTTAACATCTCGATCCAAAATCTGAACTGACTCTTCCTCAAATGTCAAATCCGGTCTAACTTTAATCTCCTTAACAGAAATAACATGAGATGGGTCGACCGATACTGCCTCAACATAGAGATGTGAAACACATCATGGTTACGGTCTAACTTTGGAGGTAACTCTAACTGATAAGTGACTGGTCCCACACGATTCAAAATTCGATACAACCCAATGAACCTAGGTCTCAACTTGCCCTTACATCTGAACTGTAGAATCTTCTTCCACGGAGATACCTTAAGAAAGACAAAGTCACCCACAAAGTACTCGATATCCCTCCTTTTCAGATCTATATAAGACTTCTGTCTATCAGAAGCTGTTTTAAGATTATCTTGTATCAACCTGACTTTATCTTTAGTCTCGGAGACTAACTCAGGACCCAAAATCTGTCGCTCACCTAACTCAATCCAACACAGTGGAGTACGACACTTATGACCATACAGAGTCTCGTAAGGTGCCATTTGGATGCTAGACTGAAAACTGCTATTGTAGGCAAACTCAGCTAAAGGTAAAAAATCCTCCCAACTCCTTCAAAAATCAATTACACAGTTCCGAAGCATATCCTCCAGTATCTGAATCACCCTCTTGGTTTGACCATCGGTCTGAGAATAGAACGTAGTACTGAAATCCAATTTTGAACCCAAAGTTTCATGAAGTTTCTTCCAAAATCGAAAAGTGGAACGAGGATCCCTATCAGAAATTACCGAAACTAGAACTCCGTAAAGTCTTACAATCTCAAAAATGTAAAGCATCACCAACTTCTGCAGTGAATAATCCGTCTGAACTAGAATAAAATGGGCAGACTTGGTTAACCGATCCACGATGACCCAGACAGAATCCTTTTTAGTAGGTGTTAAATGAAACCCACTAACGAAGTCCATCGTAACAAGTTCCCATTTCCACAAGGGAATCTTAACGAGTTGGAGCAAACTCGAAGGCAACTGGTGCTCAGCCTTAACTTGCTGACACGCAAACAATGAGCAACAAAATCTGTTACCTCTCATTTTAAACCCAGCCACTAATACAGTTCACGGAGATCCCAATACATCTTATTTTCACTGGGATGCATAGCATAAGGGCTACTATGCACTTCCCTTAGAATTAGGTGTCTCAAATTAGAATCGTTCAGTACACAAACCCATCATTGGAAACACAGAACCCTATCCTTATTCAACCCAAAATCAAATGTACTGCCACTTTCAACCTGACGGAATCACAGAACCAAAGGATCATCCTTTTAACTACTTATATTAAATCTGATCAATCCAAGTCGGGTTAACTTGCAACTCAGCTAACAGACTTCCATTATCAATCAAACTGAGATGAGCGAACATCGCTCTCAAATCAGACATTGCTCTACGACTGAGAGCATCGGCCACCACATTGGCCTTACCAGGAATATACTCTATCGTATAGTCGTAATCCTTGAGTAGCTCAATCCATCGACACAGCCTGAGATTCAAATCCTTTTGAGTAAGGAGGTACTTGAGGCTTTTGTGATCGATGTAGATGATACACCTCTGACCATACAGATAGTGCCTCAAGATCTTTAAAGCGAACACCACGGCAGCTAATTCGAGATCATGCATCAGATAATTCCCCTCGTGTGACTTAAGCTTTCGGGATGCATAAGCCACAACCTTACCATCTTGCATCAGTAAACATCTTAAACCGATGTGCGATGCATCACTGTAAACCACAAACTCTTTAACGAATTTAGGCTGTATCAGAACAGGAGCCTGAGTCAGAATATACTTGAGCTTCTCAAAGCTCGATTGTTGTGCATCAATCTATACAAAAGGAACATTTTTACAAAGAAGCTAAGTCGGAAGAGCTTCAGTTAATGAGAAACCTTCAACAAACTGTTGATAATAACCCACAAGACCCAGAAAACTGCGATCTCAGAAACATTCTTAGGTTATTTCCAATCAAGTATAGCCTCAATCTTCCTAGGATCAACTCGGATCCCCTCAGCAGTGTGCCCCAGAAATGTTACTTCTCTTAACCAAAATTCAAAATAGCTCAACTTAGCGTAGAGTTGTTTCTCTTGAAGTATCTAAAGCACTACTCTAAGATGCTCATCATGCTCATCCTCAGTCTTAAGTACACTAGAATATCATTGATAACTACTATGACGAACTGATCTAAATACAGCTAAAAAACCCAATTCATCAGATCCATGACTACAGTTGGAGCATTCGTCAAACCAAATGTCATGACTAGGAATTCGTAGTGCCTATAAAGAGTCCTAAAAGTTGTCTTAAAGATATCAGCTTCCTTAAATCTAAACTGATGTTGGTTGGAATGGAGATTTATTTTCGAGAATACTAAATCCCCACGAAACCGATCAAACAAATAATTGATCCTCGAAAGTGGGTACTTATTCTTCATAATCAACTTATTCAATTGTCGGTAATTGATAGACATCCTCATGGTACCATCCTTTTTCTTTACAAACAAAACTAGTGCCCCCCATGGAGACACACTAGGACAGATAAATCCAAGATACAAAAGCTCCTGAAGTTAAGCCTTTAGCTCCGTAAGCTCTTTCGGTGCCATTCGGTATGGAGCGATAGACACCAAAGTTGTACCCAATAGAAGTTCAATACCAAACTCAACTTCCCGATTCGAAGGTAAACTCAGTAACTCATTAGGAAATACATTCGAAAATTCCCTCATTGTTCTGTTATTCCCAATAGAAGAGTCCCCAAAAACTGAAACACTTATAAAGGCCAAATATGTTTCACACCCCTTCTGAACCGATTTTTTTAGCTGCTAGAGTGGAGATTACATGGCATAAGTAATCCCGATGCTCACCAATTGTAACCACTTCCACATTATCCTCGGTTCTCAAAATGACCCTCTTAGTCATGCAATCCATACTGACTCGATGCTTTACTAACCAGTCCATACCCAGAATCAAGTCGAACTCTCCAAATAGTAGCTCTATTTGAACTTCCAGTGATTCATTCCTATACAGTCTATTAACCCGGACAGATTGACCCGACGGACTTAGTACATAAATCTCACCAGAAGTACTCTCAACAGTAATTCTTAAGTTTCCAGACACAGAACTAGCTACATATGAGTGTGTTGACCTTATGTCTATTAAAGCCGTATAAAGAGCACCAAAAATAAAGAAAGTACCCGTAATCACATCAAAGGCATCTCTGTTCTCATGATGACGAGTAGCATAAACCAGTGCAGGCTGCCTCGCCTCAGTTTAATTAGCACATCTGCCCGATGGTCTCTATCTTCTGCCTAAACCATTACCACCCCTAGCCGAACCACGGCCCCCAAGTGGCTGCTATACTACCCTTTGAAGCTAAACAAAACCCAGACCTTGAGCTTGCATCTGATCAGAACGCTACGGGCACTCTCTAATCTGTTACTCTAACGACCCACAATGCAAACACACCCCTAATCTCCTCTAACACTCACCCGAATAGCGCCTACCACAATAGCTGCATGGCTAAACTCCAGTAGGAGCAACTGGAACTCCCACTCTAGCAGGCTCATCAGGTCTGACCCGTTTCTTAGGCCTCCGAGTAGAACTAGAGGGTTCTGAATCCTTCTTATTCTTCCCTCTCTTACGATCTCTATTTTGACGCTCAATAAGCTTAACCTCCTCGGTGATCTTTGCCTTATCCACTAGAATGGCGAACTCTCACTCCCTCTACAGAGCTAACAAAACTCTCAGACTATCCCTTAAACCATTCTCTAAATGCACACACTTCTCGTACTCAGATGCCACCATGCCTTGAGCGTAGCGGCTCAGTCTCAGAAATTCGGCCTCATACTCGGCCACAGTCTTATCACCTTGCGTGAGATTCATGAACTCATGTTTGTGAGCATCCATATAACTCGTTCCCACATATTTCCTCTGGAAGATAGTCTTAAAATACTCCCAACTAATCCGATCTAGCTGAGTACCCTTCTCAATCAATAATTACCACTGATATGTCTCGTCACAAAGTAAAGAAATTGCACCATTCAATTTCTTCTCAAGAGTGCAATCGATGTCGTTTATTATTCTCTCGGTGGCCTCCAACTAGTATTCGGCCACAGTAGGGGCAATTCCAGTGATGCCCCTAAACAGTTCAGCTCTATTGGACCAAAGTCGTTCAGTTACTGACCCACGACCTCCAGATCCAGAATGGGGTCTAACAACCCTCTCCAAAACTCTTAGTATGGCTTGGGATAATGCGTCGTCCCCAGCCGAGCGCCTTTGAGACCTAGTCTTGGTAGTAGGTGAAATCAGCGTCTTGCTTGTATTTAGATTTGGTATACTGCCCAAGAGGAAGACTCAGTTGAGTCCTTTTACGGCGCCTGCCACGCCTACGAATGTCACGACCGCGAGTTTCACGAGCGCTCATTATAGTTCAATTTATCTATATTATAGAATTTTATGTATCAATTTCAGTGTTTATGAGCAAATGTTTTATGCTTCAAATATTTATAAGAAGTTTAGAAATCTTTCAGAAATCACAGTTTCTAGCTAGCTTAGTATAGTTTTAGATAATTCTAACTACAATATTTCTAAGTCTAGAAGTACTTATTGACGAAGGAAACTCGGTGTACCACATACTAACTCAAAAAGAAATAAATTTTGTTTAAAAACCAATTCTTTTACAAATAGAAACTTGAACCCAAAATGCACAGCCTGAGTTTTATAACTTGGCTCTAATACCACTAAATGTAACACCCCAAACTTGGCCCAGTGGTTATGACCGAATCTAGAAATGTTACGAAAATAGGTTTTGAAACAAAACTTTCATGTTAAACTTCTCGATTTTATCGTTCTAAAGGAGTCCCCATTTTTTGAAAAACTTACTATTTTTCTCTTTAATAAAACCGTCATTTATTACCCTTTTAAGTAAAACATAAACTAAAATGTAAATAGGTAGGGAAAGTTAGTAAGCCTTTATAGTTGAAAATCAAGCTTGAATTTTCAAAAATATTTATTTGCGTAAAACTGTTGTTTTTGTCAAACATCGTAGAATAAAAGTTAAAGCACAACCAAACCAAAATTAAAATCAAACAGTCCCAAAAGTCCAAAAATTACAAAACTCAAGAAAATCAGAAAAGTAAATAAATCACTAATTTAAAGTAGTTTTTAGACTCATCGGTCACCATCAAACTCACATACCGACCGCCTATGTCTCGAGGACTACCTAAATGTAATGCATAAACAAATGTGAGTTTTCATAAACCCAATGTGTAACCCAACAGAGATAGCCTTTCAAATATACTTAGAATTTCCATATGCGTAGCAGATCTGATATGCATATAAGTCCTTAACAGAACCATATCATGTCAGAATCAGATAATCAGAACACAGATATGCAAAATCCTAACCTCATCCTCTACACACCATCTTCAACCAACCTATCACACCATGTGGGGTATAAAACACACACCTATCCTTACACACCATATAATGTCCTCACGACACTTATCAGAATAATTTGCAGCTATGTTGCCAGAATAAGGGCGAAATATTGCAACAGAGAACACTTCCTTTAATAAATAGATCCCACCCCATATACAGATACAAATAGTAGATAACAGATATAACAGAAATATCACGTCTTACATGCTTATATATATATATATATATATACATATATATATATAGATAACATACATGTTATTACGAACTAATCAAATCATACATATCAATTTCAAATGCTCAAATTAGTCTATCAGAATACAGATATCATGCAATAGAGTCTATTTTGTCTTTACCGACCCTATGGAAGTCCCATAGTCGATCGAATTGACTTATGTGACCTTAGGGAATATTTCAGAATTTTGGGCCAACAGGCCCAAATCGGCCTAGCCAGTGTGACCCACACGGCCACACACTTACTCATCACACACTTGGTTTTTCTGTGATTTCGTTACACACCTGGTTCATTTTTAACGCGAAAGTAAACCCGATACAACCAAAACCTACAATCCATCTACAAAACGCCCGAAATATGTCTTAATTCTTCGATTTCAATCGAATCACCCCACGATTACAAAGCAACCAAATACCATTTTGACTAACAGAATAAATTTGTAAATGTTTCGAAAGCTTACTCATGAAATGGTAGCCCCACAGCTTTACTACATGACCGACGAGTTTCAAATTTCCCGAGAATCATCAAACAAAATGATGCACAAATTGATCTAGCATTAAACCAAGCATTTAAACATTAACCAAGATGTAATACCCCTCACCCATATTCAACGCAGGAATAGGGTTACAGAGCATTACCGAACTTACAAAACAATTAAACAACTATTTAGCTTACATAATATCATATCTTACATTCATCATTCAAACTCAATCAATCTGTCCCTAATACGAGCCTACGAGGCCCTAAACATAGTTTGGGAGTAGTTTGGGACTAAATTGAAAATTCAAGAAAATTTCACAAACTTAGAAATTTTTTCACAAAACAGGGGACACATGTCCATGTGGCCAGGCCGTGTGTCTCACACAACCACCAGAAACGCCCGTGTCACAGCCTGTGTGAACATTTGAAATGGGAACACATGGTCGTGTGCCAGCCCGTGTCCTATCCCGTGTCCAAACAAGTGAGCTTACTGACTTGGGTCACAAGGCCAATCACACGCCCGTGTGTCTAGCCCCTGTGCCCTAAAAATGGCCACACACGCCCGTGTGCCAGGCCGTGTCAAACCTGTAGAGTATTCTGACTTATACCACACAGCCAAGTCACACGCCCGTGTGTGAGGCCGTTTGGAGCATACTGATTTGATTTAAAATTTCAACACCAAGAGACACACGGCCGTGCAACATGACCGTGTGTCACACACGGCTGAGACACACGCTCGTGTCTTTGCCCGTATGGACAAAAATAGGCTATTTACCAAGCCAATTTTCCACCCAAATTTCATGCACATATGCCACAATTCAAAGGCACCAACTCAAGGTATAATAGGCATTAAATCAATCTCATACCAAACATATTCCATATCATTTCATTACCCAACAATACAGATCAAAAAATACCATAATAAACCATCTAATTTCATACAAAACTAGATCTTCAAAAAACATCAAAAGACCATTTATACATATACATTATTACGCTCGATTTCACTAACATACTAATGCATAAATCATCCATTTAATACTCAATATGCCCATTATCATCAATCATCTCAATCAACTCATTAAACACAAGACATAAGAATATATATATATATATATATATATATATATATACATGATTCAAATATACCAATTATACCAAAGTTAAGCCATCACCCATGGCTATATATATATACAAACTAAAATATAGACATTTATAATACCAATACATTTGGCCAACATCATTACCAAAACATAACCATTCATAAGCCATTTCCAAATGGCAAAACTCACTACCAAGATACATATCAAAATGACCATAATCCTATACATGCCATATGACCAAACCATGAGATCAAAAGTACCAAAGTGATGGTTGGAGAGTGTGACGTAGTCTCCGATGATCGCCGAATCCGAGTTAGCTTTGAAATCACTATAAGACATGGAAAATAAACAAAGTAACCTTTATAGCTTAGTAAGCTCGTATGATATAAACTTAACTAATCAAAAATAAACCATTCATCAATTTAAACATATTAACATGGAATTCATGATTGCTAACAAACCTTTCACATGCTTATTCATACAATTGTATGTAAACTTCGTAACTTCTTCGATTTTAAGCTCATACTATGCATGTACATACCTATACCAATCCATAAAAAGCTTATACATATTCGGAATACTATTGGATACTCAATACCTTGTACACTAAGTGCCATACATAGACAAAGCTATCTCAAATTGCACACTAACTGTCATGTATAGCAGAAGCTATCTTGATCTCGCACACTAAGTGCCATATATAGCCGAAGCTATCTCAATCTCGCACACTAAGTGCCATATATAGCCGAAGCTATGTCGAATCGCACATTAAGTGCCACATATAGCTGATTTTTCATTGAACATGACTGTAGTCTTGTATATACAATTTATGCAATATCAAAGCATTAAAAAAATTATTATAACAGTGCTTATTACATACAAACTTACCTCAGATATTAAAACGACGAATCAGGTCAATTAGTCGATAACTTTTGTTTTTCCCCGATCCTGGTTCGAATTCCATTTTTCTTGATCTAAATATATCCAAAATTAACTTATTTAATCAACTATTTATTCACTTCAATCGAAAATGTATAATAGGATTATTTTACACATTTGCCCTTAAACTTTCACATTTTTCACAAATTAGTCCTTATTTCATAAAATCACAAATTAATCAAATTCACAATAAACCCATGCTAGGAGAATTATCATAATGCCCCTATAAGCCCATAATTTTCATTTATTACATATTTTAACCACTAACTTTACATATTTCTCAATTTAATCCCTATTTTGCATTTTCACTAAAAATCACTTAACAAAACTTGTTTAACTATCAACAACTATTCAAAATCTATCATCAAACTTCAAAACTCATACATATTCATCAATGGAATCATTGAAAATCTTTAATATATTTGCAAAATAGTCCCTAGGCTAGCTAGTACTAGATGCAACAATCACAAAAACATAGAAATCATCAAAAACTGAGCAAAAATGGACTTACATGCTCAAGAAGAACTTGCCAAAAGCTCAAACCTAAAATGGTGATGTTTTCTTCCTTTAAAATTTGGCTAGATGAAGAAGATGGACACAAATTATGGTTTTCTTTTTACTTATTTTAATTTATTTATTAATTTACTAAATTAACCTTACTAATTAACCTTTAAAACAATTTATAACATATCCATAAATGTTCACTCATCAATATAATGGTCTAATTACAACATAAGGACCTTTAATTTAAGGTTCTATAGCTATTAGATACCTTTAGCTATTAGAACCCAAGTTTTACACTTTACCCGATTTAGTCCTTTTTATCAAATTAACCGTTCAAACGATAAAATTCTTTAACGAAAATTTCACACAACAATATTATCATGCCACAGTCATTAAAATGATAATAAAATAAATATTTTGACATCAAATTTTTGGTCTCAAAACCACTTTTTTGATTTGAATAAAAACAGGCTGTTACAACTCTCCCCCCTTAAGGATTTTCGTCCCTAAAAATCTTACCAGTGATTAGGTTAGGGTACTATTTTCTCATGGCTTCCTCAGGCTCCTACGTAGCCTCTTCAATACTGTGACGTTTCCACAAGACTTTCACTAAAGCTATTCGTTTATTTCTTAGCTCTTTGATCGCTCGAGCTAGAATTCTGATCGGTTCTTCATTATAAGACATATTAGGTTGAATCTCAATTTTTGACAGGGAAATCACATGTGATGGATCCAATCTATATTGACGCAACATCGATACATAAAAAATGTTATGAATCTTCTCTAGCTCAATTGGTAATACTAGCCGATATGCCACTGGCCCTATTCGTTCAATAATTTCATATGGCCCGATGAATCGCAGACTCAATTTGTCTTTTCGACTGAAACGAAGTATTTTCTTCCATAAAGATACTTTTAAGAACACTTTGTCATCGATCTAAAATTCAATGTCTTTCCATTTCAAATCCGCACACGATTTCTAACAATCTGAAGCTGCTTTCAGATAATCGCGAATTACTTTCACATTCTTTTCGGCTTCTCTAATCAAATCAACCCCGTGAATCTGTTTCTAGCTAAGATCAGTTCAAATACAAAGGTGTTCGGCACTTACGACCATACAAAGCTTAAAAGGTGCCATCTTTTTACTAGATTGAAAGCTATTATTATACGCAAATTCAACCAACGGCAAATATTTTTCCCAGTTGCCTTCGAACTCTAAAACGCAACAACGAAGCATATCTTCGAGAATCTGAATTACTCTATTAGATTGACCATCAGTTTATGGATGAAAAGCTATACTAAAATTCAGCTTCGTACCTAAAGCTTCTTGTAATTTCTTCCAAAATCTCAATGTAAACCTTGGATCTCTATCCGAAATAATCGAAATTGGCACCCCGTGTAATCTAACAATCTCAGCAATGTACAACTCATCCAATTTATCAAGCGAAAAGTCAATACGTACTGGGATGAAATGTGCTGATGTCGTCAATCGATCAACGACAACCCAAATTGCATCTTTCTTCTTCGAATACAGGGGTAATCCCGATACAAAATCCATAGCCACTCTATCCCATTTCCGCTCCGGTATAATCAGCAGCTGAAGCAAACCTGATGGCACTTGTTGCTCAGCTTTCACTTGCTGACAAATCAAACACTTCGATACAAATTGAGAAATGTCTCATTTCATACCTGACCACTAATACAACTTCTTCAAATCATTGTACATTATGGTACTCCCAGGATGAACGGATAAGCATCCACTATGTGCCTCGTGTAAAATTTTTCAAATCAACTCTGGATTTTTTGGTACACAGATTCTATCTCAGAACATCAAAAAATCATCAGATCTGATTTGGTATTCTGAATCACTAGTCGACTCACATTGTACTCTTTTAGCTTGCAACTAGGTATCGCACTTTTGAGATTCATAAATTTCCTGAAGAAAAACCAGTTTAGCTTTCAACTTGACTAATATCAAACCATCATCAGACATAGTCAATCTCGTATTCATCGCTATCAGAGCAAACAGAGATTTTCTACTCAAAGCATCTGGGACTACATTAGCTTTCCCCGGGTGATAATCTTTTACTAACTCATAGTTTTTTAGTAACTTGAGCCACCTCTATTGTCGCAAATTCAAATCTTTATGAGTCATAATATTTTCAAGCTTTTATGTTCAGTAAAGTTGTGACAATTTTCACCGTACAAATAATGTCTCCAAATTTTCAATGCAAATACGATCGCGGCCAACTCTAAATCATGCGTCAAATAGTTCTTTTCATGCGGCTTCAACTGTTTGGAGGCATAAGCTATAACTTTTCCCTCCTCCATCAATACGTAACCCGATCTGTTCAATGATGCATCACTGTCAATCACAAATTCTTTACCCGATTCAGGTTGAACCAACACGAGTGCCTCTGTTAACAATGCTTTCAGTTGATTGAAACTTTGTTGACATTTTTTAGACCACTCAAATTTTACATCTTTCTGTAGCAGTCTGGTTATTGGTGTAGCAATCATCAAGAACCTTTTAACAAAACGTTGATAGTAACCAACCAATCCCAGAAAGCTTTTAACCTCGGATACATTTCTAGGTGGTTTCCAGTCAATATCTGCAGATAACTTGCTCGGATCAACTCTTATACCTTCCACAGAAACAATATGCCCCAAAAATCCAACTTATCAGAGCCAAAACTAATATTTTCTGAATTTAGCATACAGTTTCTTATCTCTCAAGGTTTGCAACACAATCCTCAAATGTTCTGCATGCTCAGATTCATCTCTAGAATAGATCAGAATGTGGCCAATGAACACAACAACAAATCTGTCTAAATACAGCCTAAAGATTCGATTCATCAGATCCATAAAAATGACAGGGGCATTAGTTAGTCCAAAAGGCATAACAAGGAATTTATAGTGTCTATACCTTATTCTAAACGCAGTATTAGGCACGTCTGAGTCTTTAACTCGCAACTAATAGTAACCCAATCTAAAATCAATCTTCGAAAAGACTATCACACCTTTCAATTGATCAAATCGTCTATTCTCAGCAATGAATACTTATTCTTTATTATAACCTTATTAAGCTATTTATAATCAATACATATTCTTATTGACCTGTCTTTCTTCTTAACAAACAATATAGGTGCACCCCGTGACGAAAAACTCAGTCGTGCAAAACCTCTATTTGTTAACTCTTGCAACTAAGCTTTCAACTCTTTCAACTCTATTGGAGCCATTCTGTATGGAGCTAGAGATACCGGTGAAGTTCTCAGTATTAATTCAATAGCGAATTCAACCTCTCTGATTGGTGGCAAACCCGATAATTCTTCTGGAAATACATCTGAAAACTTACAAACAATAGGTACAGATTCAATCTTCTTTTCAGACACTTTGGTATCTAAAACATATGTTAGGTACGTATCACAACCTTTTTTGACATATATTTGAGCCGACATCGATGAAATCACTATTGGCAATCCATTCGACTCATCAGATTCAATCTAAAGAATTTCATTATTCTGACACTTCAATTCTATAATGTTTCGTCTACAGTTCACAATAGCATCATGCAAAGTCAACCAATCTATTCATAGAGTTACATCGAACTCATCAAATGGCAAAAACATCAAGTCAGTCGGAAAACAGTAACCCCGAGCTGTTAAAGGACAGTTCTTGCAAACTTTTTCAACTAAAACATACTTGCCTAAAGGGTTCGATACTTTAATTACAAACTCAGTAGACTCGACAGACAAACTCTTATTAGACACCAAATTTATACATATATACAATTGAGTCGATCCAGAATCAATCAATGCAATAACATTAGTGTCATAAAGTGAGAATGTACCGATAATGACATTTGGCGATGATGCATCTTCGCGAGCGCGAATAGCGTAAGCTCTAGTAGGTAGTTTGGCCTCAGATCTCACTATAGAATCTCTCGTTGTACCACGATTAGCATTTGCATTTCCAATATTTCTTGGCGGCCTTCCTTGAGTAGTCGTATTGCTTGATCTTGCATTCTGAGATTTATCTTTTTCATTTAACTTAGGACAATATCGAATAAAATGATCTCATGAACCATAACTATAACAAACTCTATTATTATTTTTCATCCAACAATCTCTAAAATACCGTCTTCTACACTATTGACACTCGAGGTTAACATCTTTTACATTACCAACACTCGATACCGATGTGGTTTGAGCCTTAAGGCTAGTGTATTGCTTTCCACGATCTCTATTGGAATATCCCACTGAATCTGTCGATCGGTTAAAATAGTCTCTGGATTTCTTCAACGAGGATTGATAAGGTTTACTCATTGATCTCTTCCTTGAATCTCTAGCCTCTGATTCAGCTTTCTTTTTTTCTTGGCTAAAATCTTTGGCTTTGCAAGCTCAGTCAACTAACACAACAAATGCTTTCAAATCAAATATCCCGACCAAAAGTTTAATATATTCGTTCAACCCGTCAACAAACCGCTTGCACATAATCTCTTCGGTAGAAACATACTCCAAAGCATACTTACTCAACCATACAAATTATCTTTCGTACTCGGTTATTGTCACACGACCTTGTTTCAATTCTAAAAACTCTTTATGCTTTTGATCCAAAAATCGTTGACTGATGTATTTCTTTCGAAACTCGATCTGAAAGAATTCCCAAGTAACTCTTTCCCTCGACACCATGAATACTAATGTATTCTACCACTGATATGCAGTGTCTCTCAAAAGGGATATAGCACACTTTAAACATTCAGCTGGCGAGTAAGAAAGCTCATCAAACACTCGAATCATATTTTCAAGCCAAAACTCGGCTCTCTCAGGGTCATCATCAACATTAGCTCTAAACCCTTCAGCCCCGTGTTTGCAAATGTTGTCAACTGGAGGTTTATTTAATCTTAAAAGCTCGACTTTTTGAGGAGCTATAGGATCTGGTTAGGGATTAAGAGGGGGTGGAGGTTTTTGAGCAGCCGAGTTTGTACGAATATATTGAGTGTACCACTCATTCAACATTTGGAAGAAGGCTTCTTTAGCCTCTCTTCCTTGGCTGCCTGTTACGGGTCTAGAATCAAATGTCACTGTCCCTTGTGCGGGAGCGGGCGCATTACTTTCAACCTCATCAGCTATAGCTCGATTGGGATCCATTTCTATATGAAAGCATATTTTAAAAAGTCAGGAGTTATCACACTATCACACTTTATATATGGCATGTATAGTTAGACTCTCACATACGCTATGTTAGTCCTAGAATCAACTAAACCGTAGATCTGATACTAATAAATGTAACACCCTTCACCCGTATTCAATGCCGAAATAGAGTTACGAAGCATTACCAGACTTACAAAACAATTAAACAACCATTTAGCTTACATAATATCATTTCTTACATTTATCATTCAAACTCAATGAATCTGTTTCTAATATGAGCCTACAACGCCCGTGTGCCAGCCTATGCCAAACCTGTAGGGTATACTAACTTATACCACACGGCCAAGTCACATGCCCGAGTGTGAGACCGTGTGGAGCATACTGATTTGATTTAAAATTTCAACACCAAGGGACACACGGCCGTGCAACATGACCATGTGTCACACACGGTTGAGACATATGCCCGTGTGGATAAAAATAGGCTATTTACCAAGACAATTTACATGGCTGAGACACACGGCTAAGACATGCTCGATTTCACTAACATACTAATGCACAAATCATCCATTTAATACTCAATATGCCTATTATCATCAATCATCCCAACCAACTCATTAAACATAAGACATAAGCATATATATATATATATATATATATATATATATATACACATGATTCAAATATACCAATTATACCAAAGTTAAGCCATCACCCATGGCTATATATATATACAAACCAAAATATAGACATTTACAATACCAATTCATTTAGCCAACATCATTACCAAAACATAACCATTCATAAGCCATTTCCAAATGGCAAAACTCACTACCAAGATACATATCAAAATGACTATAATCCTATACATGCCATATGACCAAACCATGAGATCAAAAGTACCAAAGTGATGGTTGGAGAGTGTGACGTAGTCTTCGACGATCCCTAAATCCGAGTTAGCTTTGAAATCACTATAAGACATGGAAAATAAACAAAGTAAGCTTTATAGTTTAGTAAGGTCGTATGATATAAACTTAACTAATCACAAATACACCATTCATTAATTTAAACTTATTAATATGGAATTCATGATTGCTAACAAACCTTTCACATGCTTATTCATACAATTATATGTAAAATTCGTAACTTCTTCGATTTTAAGCTCATACTATGCATGTACATACCTATACCAATCCATAAAAAGCTTATACATATTCGGAATACTATTGAATACTCAATACCTTATACACTAAGTGCCATACATAGACAAAGCTATCTCAAATTGCACACTAACTGTCATGTATAGCAGAAGCTATCTTGATCTCGCACACTAAGTGCCATATATAGCCGAAGCTATCTCAATCTCGCACACTAAGTGCCATATATAGCCGAAGCTATGTCGAATCGCACATTAAGTGCCACATATAGCTGATTTTTCATTGAACATGACTGTAGTCCTGTATATACAATTTATGCAATATCAAAGCATTAAAAAAATTATTATAACAGTGCTTATTACATACAAACTTACCTCAGATATTAAAACGACGAATCAGGTCAATTAGTCGATAACTTTTGTTTTTCCCCGATCCTGGTTCGAATTTCATTTTTCTTGATCTAAATATATCCAAAATTAACTTATTTAATCAACTATTTATTCACTTCAATCGAAAATGTATAATAGGGTTATTTTACACATTTGCCCTTAAACTTTCACATTTTTCACAATTTAGTCCTTATTTCATAAAATCACAAATTAATCAAATTCACAATAAACCCATGCTAGGAGAATTATCATAATGCCCCTATAAGCCCATAATTTTCATTTGTTACATATTTTAACCACTAACTTTACATATTTCTCAATTTAATCCCTATTTTGCATTTTCACTAAAAATCACTTAACAAAACTTGTTTAACTATCAACAACTATCTATCATCAAACTTCAAAACTCATACATATTCATCAATGAAATCATTGAAAATCTTTAACAGTTTTGCAAAATAGTCCCAAGGCTAGCTAGTGCTAGATGCAACGATCACAAAAACATAGAAATCATAAAAAATGGAGCAAAAATGGACTTACATGCTCAAGAAGAACTTGCCGAAAGCTCAAACCTAAAATGGTGATGTTTTCTTCCTTTAAAATTTGGCTAGATGAAGAAGATGGACACAAATTATGGTTTTGTTTTTTTTACTTATTTTAATTTATTTACTAATTTACTAAATTAACCTTACTAATTAACCTTTAAAACAATTTATAACATGTCCATAAATGTCCACTCATCAATAAAATGGTCTAATTACAACATAAAGACCTTTAATTTAAGGTTCTATAGCTATTAGAACTCAAGTTTTACGCTTTACCTTTAGCTATTAGAACTCAAGTTTTACGCTTTACGCGATTTTGTCATTTTTATCAAATTAACCATTCAAATGATAAAATTCTTTAATGAAAATTTCACGCAACAATATTATCATGCCACGACATTAAAATAATAATAAAATAAATACTTTGACCTCATATTTTTGGTCTTGAAATTATTGTTCCGATTTGACTAAAAGAAGGTTGTTACACAAGACTTCTCCAAAACTAAATCAAAGCGAACCTTTACCTATGAAACAGTAGAAAGAAACAGAGAATACCCAATGCAATGAGAAATGTGAGTTAAGGCCAAAATTGACGGAACAGAATAAGAAGAAAGTAGGAACAAAACAGAGAAGACAAAAGGAAGAATAGAAGAAACAGAAAATGACATCAAAAGGGAAAGATAATTTTGGAAAATAGAAAATAAAAAATAAAAAATAAAAAAAAAAGTTATTAAAATCCTCCAACTCCCCACTATCCCACTAACCAATCTAATCCCACAAAATCTAACTCACTAACCACTTCCAAATACTTAGAATCCCAACTCCACTGAACCTCTATCCGACAACTGAAACAAAAATTAACATCCACACTCACACGAGGATTCGAACACAAGAGCTTCAACAAACTAACTCCTTACCACTCGAACTAACAGGCTCATTCTGATATAAATTTACTAAAATAAAATATAACCCAACCCACCAAAGATAAGGCTAGGGTCAAAATGACAGAATTTTCCAGAAAGTGAGACTTGAACCCAAGATCTCAAATATACATTCAGAACACTTAGCCACTGAAGCAGCTACACATTTATGATAGAATTCACAGAAATAAAATTAAATATTTTAGGGCGTTACACGTGAAGGGTTTTATAAATTCATAGAGATGCGGATAGTGAATTATATAAATTAAACTTTTTAATAGAAATCAAATCAAATTTCAAAAGAAGTTGATTAGATTGACTTACGTTACCATGGATGAGAATTAGTGATTTTAAACATCCTTTGTAATGAAGAGAAACAGATCATCCCCAAGTAAATAACAAAAAGCAAACTTTGAGAGTGAATTTTACTTCTCGATTTCATATAGATAACGGTATCAAAATTTTCACCATCCTTAAGAACAAAAAGTGAAATAAGTTGATAAAAACAAATGATAATGTATAATGCAAGAAGAATAAAAAATAATAATCAAATATAAAACATTAAAAAAAAAAGAAACTTCCTGTAAAAACTTTGCATCTTGTTGTCAAAGATATTGAAAATCATGAAGGATAAATTTGATCGTCAATAAAAGGAACTATCACTTTGAACAAGATTGTGCTAATAACGTGTTATAAAATAAAGAGAGATGGAGAGAATAAAGAACAAAGAAAATATGAAAGCAATAAAGAATGTACTTTATTGATCAAAAGGATGATTACAATACTTTATCGTAGTCTCTATTTATAGGCATAAAAGTATAAAAAAGTAGAGATATAATTCTAATAACTATTAGAATTTAAAATATATTAAAACTTTATCTTGATAATGATGGGCATCCACTTAATAAGATATTCATAACAGATAGTTTATTATATTATTAAATATAAATAATTAAATATGTATCTTTAATAATATTAAATATTATAATTAATGATATTAATAGTTTAATAGTTTAAAATTAAAATAAAATTTATATTATTAATATAATAATATTTGGCTTCATTCAAGTTAATTTTATATAAAAATAAAATTATTTATGAAGGAGCTATTTTCCAAGGATGTTTTAAGCTTTTCAAAAGTAAGTCAATTCACAAGAAAATGGTCTTATTTTCCATTGACTTGTAAATCATTTTCATTGAAGAAGTTATTTTCATTAAACAAACATAGGAAAATATATATAAAAAAAAACATTTTCGGTAAATTCTTTTTGACAAAACAAACACACTCTAAGTTGTCTTTTGCACTACAACCAATCTATATAAGGCAACTAATTATTAATTAAGCCCTAGGTAATCAATGAACCAATACTTACTTAACCATTTGTTTTACATTTAAAATTGTTGAGGACATTCCAGCACAAAGATAATGAATGTTGTTTGTATATTTTCATGAGTATCAATTTGACTATCTTAAAAGTTTATCAAATATGATGAAATTACTACACTTAGTACATAAAATAACCTAACAAAATTCAAATAAGCATTCTTTTAATTATGTTTGTCCAAGTGAATATGTAGACATGGTTAAAGCCCGGATCACTGATCCCTTGAATGTCATAAGCCGTGGTACATGCTGCAAGGTGATTTATAGAAGTCTTACAATCTCTCATGCGTGGTTTTTGTATTTTCCTTTTCTGTGAGCTCCTCCATCTTATTTATAACTTTTTATAAATGCATTGCCTTCTTTGATGACTACAACAAAAGCAATCATTACCAAACCACAACCTCCGACGGAATAGGCAACCGAGATTACTAGAGTTTTCACAAATTAAAACACAATGGGTATGCTTTGTTTCAAACTTCTTGACTTGAACTTTTATATATTTGATAAAAGCTGTAAACCTGAGATGAGATAAGAATATTTTAGGCTAGACAGGGGTGTTGGAATTCTTCATTCTTAAACTTTTTTCTGTCCCTTATTCATAGAGTAATCCATTTTTTTCCTACTTGTGGTTGTTTCTTGTTCCAACCCTTATTTCCCCCAGCATTCTTCTCTCTTGTTTCAAGTTTCCCGACATTTCATAAAATAATAGTCTTTCATGGTTAAGGTTATTAAGGTTACAATCACGCCGTGCTAAGCTCAAGTTATAAGAAGGTCGCGCTCCAACTCAGAAGTTTTAAGGCTTAAAGGTTAGCTTGAGCTTGATCGATTTTTATTTTTGAAGTTTTGAGATCATTTTGAGATAACAATCTAATTGATCGAGCACATTTGATTAAGCATAATTGAGTTTGTTTACTTTGGTAAAAAGTGGCCTTTTCTCTTACAAATATATTTATGGTTGAGCTCCAAATTCGTGTTCAAATTAAAAAATTTCAAAATTAAAAAGGAAAACCTTGATAGACTAAGGTATTGGAGCTAAATATTTGAATTTCTCTTGTCCATGGCTTGACTCAAAAACTACTTAAATTATGATTAGTTCTATCTAACATTCCCTATATAGGTGAAAGAAATAAAAATAATAGAAAATTTTAAATTAATAGATTTTTTTAAAAAAATAGTGATAAAATAATGAAAAACAAATAATCTTGTTCATTAGGTAGTGCTAAAATCTTAAAACTTTATGCATCCGATATCAAATATTAAAAAGTGGCTTTTATTTTATTTTTATAATAAACTAAATTATTTATATACCCTTTTAGTCTATGATTTTTTTAAAAAATATCTTATTAATCTAAATGCTGACTCAATTAATAATTTAAATAAATCTAAAAAATTAAACAAAAGTAAAAGAATAGGTAAAAATAAATATATAAAAATTAAAATTAAAACATTATTCTAAATATATATAAATTAAAAATTTTAAATATGAATATATGATATGAATATAAAATTTTAAATCTCGCATGCTAGTGGCGGCATGGCAAAGAATGTGATGATAGACTTTCAGTTGAACTTGAAATATAACATAATCAAAATAAGTTGTGTGGTTATACGTAAGTTGTCATTCATGGCTTTTGTCTTTATTACACGTTCATGATATCGCCTTGATTTCTGTCATAATGATAAGATGCTGCTGCTGCTGCTTGATTTAAGGATATTAATAAATCCTCACATTTGCATTGCAGACATTACTTATTCCTTGTATATGAATATCTATTAAATCATGGTTTCTTCGCCATTTGTTATCCACCTCAACCTAACTAGCTTCATGTCTCATATATATAAGTTTGAAGGACTAGATGGAAAAAATCCTATAAATTAATAAAACATCAATTAGATTGTTAGTAGATTTTAACTTAGTTAATATCGATATTATTATTAGTGTAAAAATATAAGTTTAAATATGTTGAAATATATTTTATTCTCCTATTTAAAAATATCAAAAGATTATGAATAATTTTAAGATTTGTATCAAAGAAAATAATTCAAAATTATAAATTACAATCTAGATTTAATTGTTTTGAAGTTATATTTTGATCTATTAAGTTATAACGCAATACATGAAATGGCTGATGGTGTGAAAAACTATAATAAAATATATTTTGTTTTATATATCAAATCAATAAATACTTAAACATTCTATAAAAAATATTTAAAATTTTTAAAATTTAATAAAATTAAAAAGGATTCCAAAAAGTATGCTAACAATGTGCTTGGATGATGGATTTGGAGGAGAAATTTTATTACTAAAATAAATTTAAAATCTACTTTTCTTAGAGAAAATAATAAAGAATCTTAAAATTTGTAAGGATTTTCAAAGGTTGTGAGTAACCTACTTGAAATTCTTTAAATTTCTCATAAAGAGTTTTTTTCTTTTCGTAATCTTATTTCATTTACCACATATAATTTTATTTTTAAAATATAAAATATATATTAACAATAATTATAAAATACATAAATATTTAAAAGTACAAAATATAAAACTTAACCCTTAGCATTTAAAAATTTTCAAATTAGTTCTAATTCTAAAAGTTTAAAAATATATAAAAATATATTTTTGGGTAAAAAACTTACAAAATGACATAAAAATATAAATAAATTAAAAAATAAAAATATGTATTAAAAATTAAAAAGAAAATATAATAAATTATTCAAAAATAAATGAACACGAAATGGATTGATAATTATTAAAGAGAGATAAAGTTGAACATCCCTATGGGATATGAAATCGATAAATTTATATTTTAAAAATTTTAGATTATTTTGCAAATCTAATTATATCCATATTGCATTTTTATATTATTTATTTTAATATCATTATTCTTCTTCTATAATTATTTTTAACTTATGAAATTTCAATAACTTTTTCTAAAAAAATTATCTAAACAAAATAAAATAAATGATGCATACCCTAAAAGAATTCTTTAAAAATCTAAAATATTCTAAAACTCTAAAAAAATAAAAACAAAAAAATTAAATATACCAATCAATAAATTTAATAAAAATTTAGTCCATGTAAATGATTTGTCTGATTGATTGGTGAACATGTAGATGATAGTAAGTTCTTTTAAGAGTTATTTAGTTATTTCATAAATGTTAGTTTGTGTGTTAAATTGATCTACGTTAATTTTTTAAAGCCACTAGTTTGTGTTTTAAACTGATCTACGTTATTTTCTTAAAGTCACAACCAAAGAAATTAATACACTGAGATATCTCATATGCTTTCTGAAAATATGTCTTATTTTTGCATCTTAGTTATATTTAGTAGGGTAAGCTATAAAAATAGTCATTTTTATTTGTCTTAATTTACATTTTAGTTATTTATATTTGAATGTTACGTTTTAATCACTTATGTTATTGTTTTGTTACGAGGTGGTCACTCTACTGTTAAACTTCGTTACCTCCCTAACGACAGTCGTACATGGCAGTTCAAATGGGTTTTAAATGCCAACTTAGATGTCTTACGTTGTAGTCCAAATTAAATTTATTTATTTAAAAACTTATTTTTATCTCAGCAACTGGATATCTATGCTGGTATTTAAAATCCATTTGGACTGTCACGTAGGACTGTCGTTAGGGAGGTAATGGAGTTTAACAGCAGAGTGACCACTTCATAACAAAACGATAACATAAGTGACTAAAACGTAACATTTCAAACATAAGTGATTAAAATGTAACCTGAGGCAAACAAAAGAGACTATTTTTATAGTTTACCCTATTCAATATTAGTTTTAAGGTGTAACTTGTTCTATGAAAAGATTTCATTAAATATAAGTTAAAATGTGCTTATTGATTATTTTATTAAAATTATGGATTGGTTTTAAAAGTTAACATTTTTTCGATTTAAAAAAATAGAGTTTTTCTATTATTTTATATATTAATTGGAAATTATTATTATATATATATATTTGTATTTGTTAATGTTGTATATAAGATAAAATAGATTATATTATCATTTTTCCGCATTAGCTATCATATAGGGGTAAAGTCAAAAAATTTTAAGGTGACCGAATTGAATTATAAAATTTTAAGAGATCCAAATGTAGTTTTACCATGTATTCATTATTTTTGAAGGACTAAATAATTTTTTTTCATATTTAGGGGGCAATGTGCAATTTTATCATAGATTGATTTGTAACTTTATTCTTTTTAGAAGGGTTGAACTAAAATTTTTCATTTTTATTTGGGGGGGGGGGGGAGGAAGGCCCCTACCAGCCTCCCTAACTTCACCTTTGCTATCACATCATCACTTAATATACCGTTAGGGTTTTGATTGAAAAAAATTAAAAGTTTAGTTGATTACAATCCATTATTCAAAGTGCTTAATTAAGTCTATTTTCAATCCAGAGCTTAATTAATTCTTGGGTAAATGACAAAAAATGCCCTATACTTTAACAAAAATTTTAATGTGGTACCTCTATTTTCCAAATGTTCAATCTTGTACTTGAACTTAATTTTCATCTATCAATCTAGTACCTCCCTCTAATGCTGTTAATTACTAACAAAAGTTGACACGGTGGCCAATCATACACTACTGCATGACATTATTTTATAAGAAAAATTAACTATTAAAGTCAAGAGACTCTAAACCAATTAAACCGTTTTCTTTAAAACGAAAAGCAAAAAAAAAAAATATTTCCCTTGTAAAAAAAAGTTCTAAACGTCATTTTCCCTTAAGCTAAAAACCAATTTTTTCTCATTCAAAATAAAACCCCAATAAATACAAAATTTTCAATTAAATTATTATTTATTATTTTCCTTCATTTTTATCAACAATTCGTTTGTTGTGGTAGCTTGTTTGATTCTAAGTTCTTGTTGTCTTCTTTAAATAAGGTGAAACTTTTCTATCAAATTTAATTAAAAAAAACAAATGAAGAAAAAAATTTCCAATAATTTGAAAGATTTGGGCATCTGATTTGCCTTCGAAGCTAGAAACAACATCCTCATCACAAACAAATTTAGCCTTTGATTTTCATTCCCAACAAGTTTGAAGTAAAAACTAAACAAAAATCAAGTACCCTATATTTAGGCTAGAAAGGAGGTTGGCCACCCGTGGTGAAAGAGGCGACAACTAGTGTAACGTCCCCAACCCGACCTAAACATTAGGTTCAAATTCTGGAGTGTAACACCTCTAACTCGTATCCATCGCCAGAATAAGGTTACGGAGTATTACCGTAAAAACGTAACTCAAATCATTCATTCTCAATATTTCATAATCATTGCAAAATCCAATCAAACACATGCATAACATCCCTAATTCAAACCCTCGAGGCCTTAGAAACACTTTAGAAACTATTCGGGACTAAATCAGAAACACAAAACTTCACGGAAAAAGATAGAAAAATTCACACTGTAGGGGTTACATGACTATATGGCCAAGCCGTGTAACTCAGATGGCTAAGACACACGCCCGTGTCTCAGGCCGTGTGGACATTCGAAATAGGAACACACCGGTGTGTCCCAGCCCGTGTAACTCTCTGACTTGGGTTACATGGCCAAGCCACACGCCCGTGTGCTAGGCCGTGTAACTCTTAAAATGAAACCTTTAAAAACCTATAGGGGACAGACGGACGTGTCGCATGGCCGTGTGTTACACACGACTGAGATACACGCTTGTGTCTTAGGCCGTGTGGACAAGAAATTGGCCAAAATCAAGCCATTTCCTTCTCCCACCTCAAGCATGCACCTAAACGCAATTTGTACATATGACCAAGGCATCAAAACATATCCAAATATGCATAAAATGACCAATTCAAATAATCAAATTCCATTCAACCAATATGCTATATAGGCACCTCAAAAGCAAACATACAAATTTACTTAAAACATATACATGTACTTGACACTTTTCATTCATCAACACCTAAATCATTTCCATCTCAAACTTATCACAAATTGACCTATATCACTTTAGCATAAACTAACCATTTGTACCATACCATTCACACATTATAAGTACCAAACTATCATAATGTAATCATCATCAAATTGGCACCAAACAACCAACTTATACATATTAAAATCCATGCCTAAACATTTACACAAACATCAAACAAAAGTCTACATATACATGCCATTATAACCTTTGCTAAAACATTGAGAACTATTAATATAATCGTTGGATAGTGTGATAGATCTGTGGCGAACTTCCAAACCGATTGAGCTTCTAATAATTTAAAAAGTAAAGGAAAAATAACAATGTAAGCAATAAATGCTTAGTAAGCTTGTATAATTTTAAACATAACATTTCATTTTAATAATGAACTTTATAAGGTAAACATAAACCTATACCAATGCCACAAGATTTATCAAACCTTCCATTTACTTACTTTAGCTTAAAAGACATTATCAACTCACAAATTAGTGCATTTATCCACAACCTAGATAAATTCATCCATAACTTAAGTAAATTTATCACATATAAGTAAACCCTTTAACTCATCAATGTATTTACATGATCACATTACATCTTAATTATGAACTTACAGTTTTATTACATTTCCTTACTCGTATCGTTTGTATAACACAAAACATAAGCATAAACATAGACCAATTACCAAGCTTGACATAAGCCTGTATATATCATCATAAACACACAAGTTAGTGCATATACTCATAATTCACTCGAAATATCATAAGGGAGGTCATATACATGAATAACATCACTTGTAATAATCAATTTCACAAACATAAACTTACTTTCATTGAACATTACCTTTTTATTCCATTTCATAGATTCATGATATAAGTCCTTTGAATACTTACCAATCCCTTCCTTTTCATACCCGTTGAATCAAATGAAATAACATCGAATAATGAAAATAATATTTTCAATATAACTTACCTGATACAATACATTGGCACGAAGACTGCTAGGCTCAACGCTTGATATAACACATCGGCATAAAGCCTTCTAGGCACAAAGCCTAATATAGTACACTAGCACGAAGCCTTCTAGGCACAAAGCCTGACATAATACATTGACACGAAGCCTGCTAGGCACAAAGCTTGATATAATACACCGGTACGAAGCCTGCTAGGCACCAAGCCTGATATAATACACTGACACGAAGCCTACTAGGCACAAAGCCTGCTAGGCACAAAGCCTGATATATCACCTGCATAAAGCCTGCTAGGCACAAAGCCCAAATATCATCTGTACAAAGCCTGCTAGGCACGGAGCCCAAATATCAGCGGCACAAAGCCTACTAGGTACGAAGCTCGAATATCACTACGTTTTTATTTTTAAAAACATAGGTATGACATTCAAGTTTTAACCAATAATGAAATAGTATGAAATATTCAATACAACTAATAATAATAGTATAATGAACTTACCTGGCTAAATTGCAGAAACATCAAAGTATAGAGGTTTTTTGGTAATTTTTCATTCTTCTCGATTTTCTACTCGATCTTGATCTAAATTAATAATTTCATTAAATTCATTAATTTAGATAGTAAAACAATGTATTTTATGCAATTTAGTCAATTTTTACTTTTTTACAAAATTACCCCTAAAGTTTTACTTTTATTCAATTTAGTCCTTGAGCCTAAAACATGCAAATTAGCCATTTTTACCCAAAATTGAGCCTAGGCGAATACTTATGCATCCAATGCAGCCCATATTGCAATAATTTTAGATCAAATCATTGTATTTTTATTATTTTAACAATTTAGTCCCTAATCGATAAATTCATCAAAAATCACTTAACAAAATACTTTTAAATAACAACTAATATCTCAAATTCATCATTTAACATAAAAATCACTAGATTCATCAATGAAAACCTTCAAAGTCTTTAACAATTTCAAAATCAAAGGTGCGGGCTAGCTGGACTTAGTTGCAATGATCTAAAAAACGTAAAAAGTCATCAAAAACCGGGTTCAAAACTTACCCATGCAAGGTTAAAACTAGCCGAATGTTAAGCTTTTCTCCCATGGCATATTCGGCCAACCATTAAAACAAATGAATAAGAAGATGATGTCTTTTTCTAATTAATTTGTTTCATTTTTTAGGTTAATTACCATTTTCCCATTAAAACACGTGTTCTTTTACTTTCTTTTTTTTTTTTTTACTTCTATTGCTGTCCAACTATATTAACTAAGGCTTAATTACCACACAAATCCTCCCTTAATTACTAATTAATTCATTTAATTACCTAAATCAAATAGTGATCAAATTTTATATCTTTTACGATTCAGTCTTTTGTAATTAATTAACCATCGAAACTTTAAAATTTTTCAACGAAACTCCGTAAATATTTATAAAAATATTTATAACTCGATTTATAGAAAAGAGATCCCGATACCTCATTTTCTAAAACTACTTGACCTTAGGTTCTTACCACTCGAACTGAATAAATCGTTTAAATAATATAAATTATCAAATAAAAACCTTTTAAAAATTAATTTGACTCGTAAATATTAAATAATAATATTTACTTAACTTACTCATCGGATTTGGTGGCCCCAAAATCATTATTTTTAATGCCACTGAAAAATGGGTTGTTACATAAAGATTACACTGGCCATCGAAATGACCCAATAAGCTATTGGAGTTTTTTAAAATAGTCATTTTTAAAAAAATATTTGTTTAATTTAGAAAAAAACTGAGTCCATTCTTAGAAAACTCACGAATTAACAATAAATCGATTAAGTAAAACATATTTTCTAGTAACGAAGATTACTTTTGAGAACTTAGTTAATTTCCAGCTTATTTGTTACTCAAAGTTTATTTGTAATCTAGTAGCAGAAAAGTGATATTTAACTTAGTTTTAATAAAAACTATATTTCATGCATAAATAATTAAGATCCCTATTTCAACATTTTAAAATCAAATTAAATGTCAGGTGTGCTATATAAAATCAATACTTAAGTCCCATGCCGCAGTTTAGTAAAACAATACAGACTCTGAATAGCAGAAATTTCAAATAGTATTCTAAAATACTTTTGAATAAAAAGATCAATCCGAGCCGAGCCCTCTATATGTCGAGTTTGCATCCTAACCTAGTGGGGTATCTATAAAGATAGAAATAATAGGGGAGTGAGTTTAAGAAACTCACTGAGAGTTTAATCACAAGGGAATCAGTGCAAAAAGGTAGACAAATCATACATAATAACAACTTATAGAATATATCACAATTGAATAGCAATTTAGGATATCAATATTTCATATCAACTAATCAATATAATAACTTAGTATTCATAGCCATGTAAATGCTTATGAATGCAATGCAATTTCAATTTATTAGAAAAAGATCTTACCTAACTCCGCTATACACCACAGTAAGAGTTCCCTAGAACTCCACTACCTTTAAACCACGTTGTGGATGAACCACTAATTGTTGTAGATGAACTGCTAATGATAAGATTATTGGTGGATGAACCATCCATCGGAGAAGATGAAAGCTACTAGTACGTTGTGGATGAACCACTGATCATTGTAGGTGAACTGCTAACTATAAAAATATTGGTAGGTGAACCATCTATCAGTGAAGATCAAAGTTGCTAGTACATTGTGGATTAACCAATAGTCATACAAATAAATTGCCAACTAAAATACATTATGGATGAACCACTGGTTGTGCAAATAAACTGCCGACTACTTCCTCCATTCATATTGTCCCACCCCATGCAATGTGATAACTTTAAATTATATATATTTCTAGAGCATAGAGCATCTTTTTACTTAGAATTTATGCAAATCCCGAGTATTTTGATAGCTAACTATGTGTTTTTAATATATAATAAGAATGTTGGAACAATTAAAGCAAGATTATAATTTATGAGTAATTCAGTGTCAAATTCATATAATTCTACTCTATGTTACTACATTTTGAAGTTTCATAATTTGTGCTACAATTGCTACAGCTTGGCACACTAATTTGTTTGATGTTTGAAGCCAGTATGAGTAGCACATGCACAAGAGCTGATATCCATCAACATGGGATGGAAAATATAAGGAATTGGACTCAAATAATCTAGTTTAACCTAGCTTGGAAGTGGGTTGCTCAAAAGAACAAGTTTGCCTTCACATTGGAGCCCAAAACCATCCATTAAGGGGGAAGGAGCCCAAATTCTGCAATGACTTAGTAGAGCAGCCCAATCAACATCGGAATAATTAATTGAAGATCCTTACATGTGTAAAAATATTGCAAATCAGCCCCACTTAAGCCTCAAGGTTGGTGTCCAACCCATACCACAAATCAAGCTAGAATCAAGCTTGATATCATGAAAAAAAATCAACCCTTTTTCCACAAAATATGGTCGACCATGCATGAGAGGAATTCAAGGGATGTTCATGCTATTTTTAGCATACTCCCAAGCTCTCCCTCATGTATATATACCACCTCTATTCACGTATCAAATCATTCATTAAGAACTCACATTCATTCATTTTTCTCTTCTCTCTTCCATGCCTAAGCCCTCCACTTTCTTCATTTCTCCATCCTCTCTTTGAGAGTTCCCTTAGTAAGAAGTTCTTGAGAGAAAATCCCTATTGGTCAGCCGTCTCAAGGATTAATTTGCATCGGAACAACAATGGAAATCAAAGGAAACCACTACGGATAGTTCTTGAGAAATCACCAAATTCATCTCAGAGTTTCTTCTTTCTTTCTCTTTTAATTACTTTTAGTTTATATAAACATGATTTCCAATTCTTTAATTACTTTTTCATTAAGAATAATAACTTAAATTTGTTTAGCTAGAATGATTGCAATGTTTTGATTTGATTCGCTCAATTCATATTTATATTGTTCTGTGCCTTAATTATTTATGCTTCCAATTAAAATCATTCATGTTGTTCATACATTAAGATATGTTTGACTGCATTAGAATTAATCACTTAATCTAAACCAGATGGTGGTTAATGGACATAATAATTGTAAGATCCATGCTTAATTCATATTCGAACCAAAATGAATTAAAGGTTCGTAATAATTCCAAAAGAACACTATTACCTTGCATAACTTTAAATTTATGTAATTAAATTGTTTCAAACCAATGCAATATGAAATGCTTATAACAGATCAATATGGTAGCAATAACATACTTATAACAAGTCGATACAGTAGCAATTATAATGCTTAAAATAGATCAATACGATAGCGATAAACATGCTTGTGACAAGTCGATACAGTAGCAATTAACATGCTTATAATAGATAATTACAGTAGCATTAAACTAGTTTAATGTGTATTTAGTTTAATGGTAGCGGTAAACATGTATAACAAGCAATCAGCATCATCGTGTTATGAATAACATTATTAGTTCATCAACAATATAGTGATAGTGAGCATGTAACAATCACATATCATGCACATATAATATTTCAGTCAATCATATCATATATTCTAACATCATTCATATTACTAGGGACTCAATTGAATGAAAAAACACTAAAAATAGTTTGGAGGCTATTTAGGGACTAATTGAGCAATTCATAAAATTTTAGGAAAAATTGTAAAATAGAGGTCATAAGGCCGTATGGAAAATACAAAAATTAGCCTATAAGGGAGACACGACTGTGTGGCAGGCCATGTGGAAGGGTGTTGGAAATGTGGTTCACGAACTAGCCTAGGGTTTGCAGGGCACATGGTTGTTGGGGGGTCATGTGTTCCACCCGTGTGGTCCACACGCCCATGTGGGAGACTATGTGGCCTTAAACCTACACACATTTTGCCCCGATTCAATTGATAAAGAACAGAGACCTTTCATCGAGAGACCGATCGACGTTCCTTATGCTCATTCTAATCAGATTCACCTAAATCGGGTCCTTCAAGCGAAATTTACACATGAGTTAACGATTGATTTCAATATTTTCAAGATTATCGAAAGATTTATCAAGAACTGAAAAAGATTGTTTAATCAAACGTAAGGTTAGCATCGAATAAAAATACTACGAAAATTCAGGATCTAAACATCAGAAACGAGATGTACTTACTGAGTCTTGGTAGGGAGGCTATTGACAATAATTACAAGACCGATAGAGAGAACGATTGAATGGAAGATTATTTGATTCGGGAAAGCAAAATAATTATCAATAATTAAGATAAAAATATGGTGTAAAGAAAAGGGAATAAAAAGAGAATAAATAGAAAGATAGAGAGCAAATTCTATTAGGATTTGAAAAGAGACGATATGAAAATCTAATTAGAAAGAGAAGAGAAAAAGATGATAGATTTCTAATTCTATTAGGATTTTGAGAAAGGAGAAAATATGAATTCTAATTAGGAAAGAATTGGTTAAATTCTTAGGGTTTACAAACCTTAGGGGCAGACTTTTTAAAAGAAAAGGAAGGGAAGAGTGGAGCTCAAACTTAGGCTCTCTAAGGGGGGAAACTAATGCTTAACCATTGGGCTATCACCCATTTCTTGTTAAGTTTTATCCCTGACCAAATATATTTTAGATGTGGTTTCCATCCTAGGTTGCTGAAAATAAAAAGGAAATAAATAGGAGGAAGGAAGCTCAAACTTGGGTCACTAAGGATGTCACTAAACACTTAACCACTCATCCTTATTCTTTTTCTTATATTCCCATTACAATTAACACCTTATATTTTGGGGTGTGACAACTAGGGTTGGAATCACAGGCATAGCTTGAGGCAGAGAAGGGCATATGTTGAAATTGGGCTCATCCGACTATCAAAACCACAAAATCAAAGTTTGAAAAACCTAAAAGTTTGAGGATTTTTTGAAAAGTTTTTTGGTTGAATTTGAAAAATCAAGTTGCATAAGAAGAGGAGGAGACTTTTGGCTATCTGTCGGAGGTCCCCACCGTTCGACGATAAACAACAATGGTAAACAAAAAATCTATTTATTTTCAGAAAAATAAAGTAAAAAAGGAAGAGAGGGGACACATGTTGGAGAAGAAGAGTGTTTTTAAGTCAAGTTAAAATGTAAAATTAATTAATTAATTTTTAATATATCTATTTTCTTTATGTTTATTTAACATTTTAGACCTTAAAAAAGAAAAATAAATGAAAATCCTTCTTCCATGCTCATTTAACTTTTTCCTCTTACCATATTGACAAGTGGCACTTGTTAAGTAGTTCACGTGACAACTTTTGTCAATACGTAACACCGCTAGAGGGAGTTGCTAGATTGATGGATGAAAAATAAGTTAAAATACCACATTGGACATTTAAAAAGTAGAGGTACCAAATTAAAATTTTTATTAAAATTATTTTTTGTTATTATCCCTTAATTTTTTCATTGTTTTAGGGGAGTTTTCTTAACCATAAAAAAACTGAGGTCAAATGATCGATCATAGTTTTAGGGGAGTTTTCTTAACCATAAAAAACGAAGGTCAAATGAGTTAAATGGGATTTCTTTTTTAGTTGGTGATGTTAATCAAAATTTGAGCCCCATGTGTTTTCTTTTCTAAAAGCTATCTCCAAATATTTATATAATCACAATTTTGAAATTTTACGTACATTTCGTTTTTTTTTTTACTTCTTTTGTACTTGGAAAAAGGACACCAAACTAAAATGATAAATTCATATTCTAATCTGTTCTAAAACTTCCTTAAAAGAATGGATTAAAATATTAGTTTTAACAATTTCTATATGGGTAAATTATATAGTTAGTCATTTAATTTTAAATTTTTTTATGTTAGTCACTAAAATAAATTTAAATATTACAATCTGTCTTTAAATTATTTTTTTTAGTCACGCATCGTTAATTTGCCTAACAACATTATCATTGTGTACTTGTTTTAGTCACTCATTTTAGTCAACTTTCTTATTTTAATTACTCATTTTATCTTTTTAATCTTTTTATATTTTCTTTTCAAAATGAATTTTTCTTTTTCCAGTAAAATGAGAAAAACTTACATTTTCACATAAAATTGAATTACTCAAGAAATGAAGTGTTGAAAGATGTCCACAGATATTTCAACTTCTCCTGTAAATCAATTAGCCATAAAAAAAAAACCAACCCACCATGAGAAATATAATAATAAAGTAAAATTATTTCTATTAAAGGGAAAAAATCAAATTTTAAAAGTTAAAAAATATTGTTATTTCCAACAGGGTGGCATAAGGGCAGGCAGGCCATGACCCTTTGGTTTGGTAAAACTTCTTCTTTTAATCTTTTAAATTTGTCAATTTGATAATTAATATTAAATCGTAAGTACTAAAAATTTATAATTTAATTTCGGATTCTTAATAAAAAGTTTCTACTTTCACCCTAGATTTCTAATAAAAGAATGAGAGAAACACCTAAACTTCTATTTTTATGTCCATAGTTGAATAACTTAGTTACTTATAAAATTTAAATTTTTTATTGGATTAAAAACTAATTCTAAAAATAAAATTAAGGAAATGAAAAGATAAAAAATTAGAATTTCATAACTTCATTTCCATACATGAATAAACTAATCCCTATAAAAAAACTAAAACTAATTTTTCTCCTTTTTATTTAAAAATAAAATTAATTTCAAAAGAGACAATAAGTGATTAAAACGAAAACTTTGTCTAAAATAGGCTCACAATAAGTTAACTACCTCTTAACTTAATAACAAAAATATTATATTATGAACTATAAGAGTTTGAGTTCAATTTCAAGATCCATCTCCCACCCCTAATTACTAAAAAAAAAGTGCACAACAATCTTGTTATTAGCCAAATTAGAGGTAACTAAACTGAGAAAATCATCTAACAATGATATTATATTTGAAAAATTTTCAGTGACTAAAATGAAAATTTATTAAATTTAAGTGATTAATTATGTAATTTATTCTTCTTGTATTACTCTATGCTTTGGGGAGTGACAATTAGGAAATATTACAATTTTTATTGACATCAATTTATAGTTTAACTTTCACTTACGCTTTTTAATTAAATTTTCAATCAAAGGTTAAAATATGTTTCAAGTTTTGATATTTTCATAAATTTTAATTTAGTCTCTCTACTTTTTATGTAAAACTTCAAGCCTAGTTGTTATCATCACTAAAATTCTTTAGTTAAATAGGTTGGTGTGGGATTTTAAATTAAAGAAAAATACTCATTTAGTAATCATGTGATAAAAAATGAAATTGTAATTATTTGAGTTCAATAGATAATTTCAACAGTGTTAATAATTCTTAAAAATTCACATAAGCATTTTAACCATAATAAAGTATTTATATTAACTAATGACATTATAAAACTTGAGACATTAAATTATGTAAAAATTAAAGTATGGAGATTAAATCTCAAATTTTAGCATAATATAAACTCAGAAATTGAAATTTGACATTTTCTTTATAAAATATAAGAAATAAAGAAATTAGAATTGAAATTCAAACATTATGTTAATATATATAGAGAGAGAGGGGGGAGAAAGGAAAGCACATGTGTCACAAAAGGAAAACCTTAAGGCCTTTCTTTTATACATAGTCGTATAGATAAGGTCAACCCAAGTCATCTATAAGGCATCTAATCACTATATTATGCGAGTTGGTTTGATGAAAATATAAATTAGTATTTGGATTAATGATCTTAGAAATTATATGATGTAAGTAAATGATCTAAAAACATCGAAAAAATTGGGGGTACGTACCTTTTCTTAAAAAACTTAAGTATTTGGCACTTTTTTTAGATTAATAGACCAAATAGCTCGAAAACAATACTTATGTACCCTAGAAATCGAGAAAAGATTTTTCCATTATCTTTTATGGACATTCAGGCCCTACATTGATGTATTCTTGTTTTCTAAGCCACTTATCCAAATAGATGATACATTTAACTATGAAAAATATACAAATCACTTGCTTTTGGTAGTTGCAGAAGACGGTAATCAGAACATCCTATCAATAACATTTGCTATTGTTGAATAGGAAATCACAGAGGCCCAGGATTTCTTCTAGACAAACTTGAGAAGGCATGTCATACTGCAAGAAGAGATATGCATCATATTGGGTCCAATTACATGGAAATGTTCAATAAGGATGACGAGCGCAAACATGTTATTAACATGGGTACATGGTAAGTGTTATTTTCTATATCATTAGTTAATATATATTTTTAGTAAGTGTTATTTTCTATATCATTAGTTAATATATATTTTTTCAATCAATTTGAAAACGACATATTTTCTTTAATAGAGTATAAGCTTGTGCAACACTAATTCCATGTAATGCTTAAGAATTTAATAAGCGCAATAAACCTTGCGGGTGCTCAATATCTCGATTGGATACCCAAGGGAAATGGATTTAGTTATATGATGGAGGGCTACGATACGGTTATATGACAATGAACCTGTAACACTCCTAACTCACATACGTCGCTGGAATAGGGTTATGAGACATTACCGAACATCAACTTCTATACAGTATAAAATCTAAATCCAATAGTAATCATCCACTAAATCATATTAGTTAAATTTGCACATATGGAACATATAACCAGATAAAATTGATCATGCTTTATTACTTAGAATACATATACAAACAATGCTTCAAATTTCAACTATATTAATATCATTTATATAACCACATATTTGAATTAACTAATGTGCAACAAAGTCATGTTACATGTACTTAATACATATAAATGTTCGAACCACATGACTTTAATATTAATGGCACTTATATACTTAAAATATATCCCATCATTTATTATTTAAAATATATCCCATCATTTATTATTACACTACATACATCGAATATATGCCAATATCTATTTCATTAGTTGAATATCAAAATATCATTTAATAGCTTATGCACAAGCACATAATAAAACCATTCGAACCATATTACATAAATTATTATGCAATCACATATGCGACTTTAGTAACATTACAACATGGCCGAACATACTAATGATGCATATATATATATATATAATGCGCAATTTACCTTAAAAACAAAAAAGTCATATTTAACATTTGGACACAAATAACATTCCAATGTACACCTAATTCACATCTATATTAATATACCTAAACTTCATATTTCATCCTATTAACTAATCATTATTTAGGTCACACCATTATCAATATCCTATGCATATCAAAATGAACTAAATATCGTAATCGAATTTACAACCACACATGTACGCATACCTATATTAATATTAGCATCAACTTGACACTTTTAACTATCCATTAAAACTAACCAAAACATACCTAATCATAACCATCACTTACCATTTGGATCCGTACCAAAACAATCAACCAAAACAACCATGAAACATATTCATTACTTGCCATTTAGCAACTGAACCTATAAAGCCAATGTACAATCATCCATCACCCTAATTATACCACATTTCATACTTCCAAAATGAGCTAACTATTTAGCCTACTATATATCATACTTACCATTTCTCATTGCCGAATCATATAACCAAACATCACAAACATATATACCAAGAAACATACTTCCCAAAATAAGTTTAAGTCATAGTCAAATACATACAAGCTTTAATATTATACTCAAGCCATTTTTGCATGGCTATATATACACAAATTCAAAATCAAACATATTTAAACTAGCCTATACATGCCATATGTTCAAAGTTTCAATCTTCAAAAGTACTGAATGATAGTCGATAGTGTGACGATGATCCTTGACAATCCCTGGGCTCGTAACTAGCTTCCAAAATCTATAAAACAATGAACAAACACTCACACAGTAAGCTTAAATAGCTTAGTAAGTCATAAGCAAATAATTTATTTTAATGACATACATAATTCAATTAAACTAGACCGAACCAAACAATTTTAACCAAATGTACATGTATTATGCATAAACAATTTTAACCAAATGTACATGTATTATGCATACAAACTCAATCATTATCTCATAAACATTAACATTATAATATCAATGGCCGAATGCACATATACTCATAAACACAAATAATTCTCACTTTTATAATGCATATTTCATATATAAATCACAAGTACACACCTACCTTATTTTCCCAATCATTTAACTTAATACATACCTGACCTCTTAGCTCGATTTCACATTCGATCATTACTCAATATTGCCTGTGGAACCAGTCGAAATTAATAAGGATACTCGGATAGTCGAAAAGCTCGTACAATGCCAACATCCCAGACGTGGTCTTATATGAAATCAAATACGATGTTGATGTCCCAGACATGGTCTTACACGTAAATCACAGATCGATGCTAACGTCCCAGATGTGGTCTTACACGAAAACACATATCGAAATCCTATATCATGAAATATGTATCCTAACTATTCCTGAGGTTCGTACGGGACTTTCGGACGTCGTAACTTAATCAATTCAGGATCGTAAATACTTCTCCCATACTTATACAAATTCGGCTTGAACATATATATACAAGTAATAATTCAATTCGACACAAATAAAATATATATAAATCAAATTTAACGACATTTATTTACTTATGAACTTACCTCGGACAACGACGAAAGACGATTATTCGACAACTTTAGATTTCCCCCAATCCAATTTCGATTCCCTCTTTTCTTGATCTAAGTTAATATAAATTTAACTTGTTTATTAACATATTCATTCAATTTATTCCAAAAACACATAAATGGGCAATTTACTCTTTTGCCATTGACATTTCACATTTTTCATAATTTAGTCCCTATTTCACAAAATAAAAAATATTCAAAATTTCACCACACCCATGCTTGGCCGAATTTCACTAAGGTCCCTAGTAGCCCATTTCTTTCATTTATTTTACATTTTGACCCCTCAAGTTACAAATTCAAAATTTAATCCCAAATAGACATTTTTACTAAAAATCACTTAATTAAACATAAAAATCTATTAACACATATTTATTTTTCATCACCAAACACAAAAATCATCAAGCTTTCAACAATGGCAAAACAAAAAATCATCATCAAATTCAAAAATTCAAGCATGGGCTAGCTAGTATTCAAAGCAATGATCTCAAAAACATAAAAATTATCAAAAATCGAGTAAAAACGAATCTTGAATCAAGATTGGACCATGGCCGAATGTTTGAAAGCTTAAAAACTCTTTTTCTTTCTCAAGTTTTGGTCAAAGATGAACATTTTCATGTTTTTTTCATGTTTTCTTTTATTTAATTACATTATAATACATTTTTTTTACCTTTATAACCTTAATGAATTAATATAACAACTTAATAATGTTTGTCCATTTTTTTCCATACATAATTCTAGTGATTAATTTACAACATAAGGACTCCATATAATAAAATCCATAGCAAATAGGTACTTTTACATAAAGCATGCTAGCTTTGCATTTTACGTGATTAAGTCCTTTTAATTAAATCGAGCACACAAACGATAAAATTTTCACACAAAATTTTCACACATATTAATTCACATACTGTAAACACCAAAAATAATATTAATATATTTTTCTGACTCGAATTTGTGGTCTCAAAATCACATTTCCAAATAGGGTCTAAGCCGGGTTGTTACAGAACCTAGTGGAATGCATAAATTTCGTATAGAAGGGGACGCGTCTTTTGCCAATAACCTTTTTGGTCCAAGAAACATATTTTTGCTTATCAACTCTGTTTCTGAATATGGGACAAAAACAACTTGGAATTATGAAACATGAACACATTTGATGCAAGAAAAGAATTGAGGAAGGCCATGGAAGAAAGTTTTACATAATCTAACTCCATGATGGTACAATTATACTTGTGTAAAAATACTATTTTTTGGGTTACAAAGTTTCATCAGAAATAAAGGTATTTCAGGAGGATTGTGTTGAGTTAAGTTGCAATTAAGGTTCTACAACTATAGAAGATTTCAAGAACTCTATTATCCATGCTCACATGTTGTGCTTTTGTTGATATTTATTGAATGCAACATGTTGACAATGTGTACAAACTAGAGTGAATGTTCAAAGTATGGAGGACTAAATTCTCAGTAATCCCAAATAAAGGTTTATGATCAGACATTTGGAACACTACATATGAATGGCTACCAAACCCCAAATTGCATTGAGATCTAAAAGGTCAAACCCAATCTAGTTTGATATGCAACTAAATGGATATTCGAGAGACGATGGGCCAACTTAAGCGATGTGGTTATTACAAGAACCCAGGACACAATAGGAAGAGATGTCTACATTTAGCATAAATGTAATTAGGGGTGAGAATTCGATCTAGTCGAGTCAAATCGAGTAAAAAAAATTCAAGTTAATCGAGTTGGTGAATCATATTTTAGCAACCGAACTCAATTTGAATTTTTTTCAAATCGAATCGAATTGAGTGAAAAAATTTCGAGTTAATTCTAGTTGAGTTAACTAATCATATTATTTATACTCAATGTTGCGATTACATGGACGGATTATTTAACTAGTAGACGAAGTACAAGATTATTTAACTACATTAACAATATAATTGTATTACCTTTTAACTTAATGAGTAAATATATATATCAAAACAACGTAATTTTACCTTTTAACTTAATAGTTTTGACTTTTAACTTTAAAAAAGGTAAACATTTATCAAAATGATGTAGTCTTGCCTTTTCTTATTCGGATTTTCGGATAACTCGAATTGTGCAATTCATATTCAAGTTAAACCAAAAAACTTAATTTTTTATTCGAGTTGATTTGAATAACTTGATTAACTCAAATAACTCGAACTATTTAATTCAAAATTTAAATTTTTTATCGAGTTTTTTGAATCGAATTGGATTTTGCTCACCCCTAATTGTAATCATGAGGATCGTAGAAATTGATACTAACATATTATTTGTGAAATAAAAATATTGATCTATGTTTTAGTTATAATGTTTGATTTACTTTAGTATGCATTCTTTTAGTGTTTCATTAAACAAATAAATGTAAGACATTCAAATTATATTGAAAAATTGCAAAATTTATTAAACTAAATGAAAAAATTGTATAAAACATTAATACAATGACAAGGTAAATAATCTAAAACATTAGGTTGAATGCATGCCACATCTCGAAGGGTGTTGGCCAAAAAGAGGATTTTGACGTGGAAGGGGCTCATTTTATTATCTTTATTACTATCAGCATCATTTCCATCTCTATTATTATCTCCTTCTTGGTCACAATCTGTTGGATATGATGCCCTAAGTGTAGTATATTCATTTTCTATACTAGTATTTTTGAAAAAATTGGTTTAATAATAATATCCATTAATTATATTAATACCCTTCGTATATTGTCCTCAATGATTTTTACTCACAAACCAAAATGGAAGCAAATATTGACTCACTAGTTATCTAACGTTTAACTAATACTAAGCAATATTATGTGGTCAGATTGTAATATGAAAATACAACATGTATTAGTAGATGAACCTAAACATGTCTTTAGTCCAATCAAAATTTATCTAATTGATTGAAAGACTAATTTGTCGTCTATTAAGTCCCATTGGGAATATGTCTTGAGTATCGGAGCAGATGACTTCCAAAAGATAGAGAAATAGATGTAACTGACTAGACTGACAGTACATTGGACAAAACCCAAGTAGAATAGATTTAGATCCATTTATAGATATATTCACTTGTGACATTCATAGTGTGACAAACCTTAATCCTGATTGGATATGGACTATGTATGCGTGACTCATATACTTTGGTTTAAGTAAAAGTCAGAGTTCAAATAGAGAAGGAATAAAAAATTGGTGCAATGGGTATATCACTTTTGAAGTATGTAGCATCATTCAAAATAGTGGAATTTATAGCCCAATTAATTAGCAAATGATATTCTCTCATTGGCATTACATGACAAATGAAAAGTAAATATTGTAACATCCTGGTTTAGACCCTAGTCGGAATAGTGGTTATGGGACCACAAATTTGAGTCAAAAAATATTTTAATATTATTTTCCATGATTATAATATGTGAATTGATATCTGTGAAAGTTTCATGTGAAAATTTGATCGTTTGTGTGCTTAATTTAGAAAAAATGACCTAATCGCATAAAATGTAAAAGTGGCTAACTATTTGTTGAAAGTACTTAAGTGCTATGTCTTATTAAAGGAAAGGTCCTTATGATGTTATTAGACCATAACTAAGGTTAATGGAAATTAATGGCCATCCATTAAGTGATTTTTATATGGTTTAATAAAGGGTAAAATTGGTATTTGATTATTAATTATAAGTTAAATAAAATAAAAGCCATTTCTTCTTCCATTATTATCATCTAGCCGAATTTGAAGAAAGAAAATAAAGCTTTCATAGTCATTTAGGGTTCAACACTTTGATAGCTTGATTGAGGTATGTTTTTAGCTCGATTTTTTTTATAATTTCTACGTTTTTGTAATCGTTGCTTAGTAATCTTTCAAGCCCATGCCTCAATTTTTGAATTTGATGATAGATAACTATGTTTTGTATTTGGATTTTTGATGAATTTGAGTATTTTGGACTAAATTGTGAAAATAAGAAATTGAGGGGTTAAAATATGAATAAATGAAATATGTGGGCATGTATGAGCTAAAGGAAAATTCGGCTAGGCATGTGTGAAAGGAAATTATGCATATTTTGTGATTTTATGAATTAGGGACTAAAATGTTAAAATGTGAAAATGTGAGGGCTAATTTGTAAAATACCCTAAATATGTGTATAAGGATTAATTTGAATAAATGTGAGATTAAATTAGTCAAATTTGAATGTGTTTAGATCAAGAACCAAAGAAAATGAAATTAGATCGGGAAAAGTCGAAAGTCGTTGAATAGCCGTTCGTTTCTGTTCATTTCCGTACGAGGTAAGTCTATATACAAATAAATGTGTTTGAATTGATTATTCATGGTTATATGATATTGAATTGTGATGAATGGTTGTAGAAGGTGAATATGTGAAATTGAGAAAGTTTCGATAATGTAACGACGTCCGAAAGCCCCGTATGAACCATAGGAATAGTTGGGATACATATATCATGACATAGGATTTCAATATGTGATTTCGTGTACGACCACGTCTGGGACGTTGGCATCGATTTGAGATTTACGTGTAAGACTATGTTTGAGACATCGGCATCGTATTTGATTTTGTGTAAGACCCTGTCTGGGACAAAAGTATCGATATTTGATTACATGTAAGACCACATTTGGGATGTTGGCATTGTACGAGCTTTTTGAGCTATCCGTGTATCCTATTTGATTCTATACAGTTCGACGAGCATTTTGAGAAATACGTGATTAAATGAATGAATAACCGATTCAGGTACGTAGAAATGTGTTCTACATTTGTTAATGAGAAGTAAGTATATGTGCAAGTGATGATATGGATATAAGTATAAGAAATTATGCTATATGTGCAATTAATTGGGAATATGTGAAAGGTATATGAACTATGTGGTTTGTGATAGTATTTGGCTATAAAGTATATGTATTTTATGATGTTTATATGTTTAAGTTAATAAGTTTATTTGTATATGGCTTACTAAGCTTTTGAAAGCTTACTTTGTGTGTGGTTGCTTTGTGTTTTAGATATTGAAGCTACCGAGAGCTCGGGGATCGTCGAGGATCATCACCACACTATCGAACTCTATTTTGGTACCTTTTGAAAGTGTAGATATTTAAGTATGGCATGTATAGTCTAGTTAAAATGAGATATGTTTTTAAGTTATGAATATTTAGCCATGTGATATTGCTTAGTTTTGGTTGTGTTTATGAATGACTTTTGAGTACAAATTATATGATGCAATATTGCCAACATAAGGTGTTCATGGATGGCCAAAGTGAATTGGTCAATTTGGTAAGATTTTGGTATGTGTTTATTTGAGGAATTGGTAAGATTATGGCATAAGATTGAATGAAGTAAATTAAGGTTATGAATAATATGTTTTGGTATGAATTTGGCTTATGATTTGATATGATTTGGTATGGATTATAAGCATAAATTAGGTTGATAATAATATGACATGAATGATGTATGTTTTTGGATTGAAATTAGTTGAAATTATGGTGCAGTTGATGTTTGTAGGGAGGAACCAAAATGGGTGGCATATTGGCTTTGAAAATGGCCTATTTTTGCCCACACGGGCAAGGACACGGGCGTGTGTCTCTGCTATGTTGCTTGAAAGCCATTTCGAAATGAGCTTGGGTAGAACACACAGTCACATACACGGGTGTGTGCCAAGCCATGTGGCTAAGTTAGTTTCAAGCACGGGCTAGACACACAAGCATGTGACTAGCCGTGTAACCCAAGTCAGTAGCCTCCCTAATTTTCACACGACTTGGCACACGAGCATGTCTTGTGGCCGTGTGGATAAGTTAGTATGTATGCCCTGTTTCACCACAGCCTAGGCACACGGGCGTGTCTAATGCCGTGTGAGGTACACGGCCTGTTCACACGGGCGTGTGACCTTTGTAACTTTGAAAAATTGTTAAGTTTCAAAACTTTTTTGTATGTGTTCGGTTTAGTCCCGACCTCTTTCTAATGCATATTTTTAGGTCTTATTGACCTAAGAAAGGGACCTTATGTTGATATTTAACTTTGACATGATAATGTATGACTTTTAACTGTGAAATGATTGCGAGATGTTTCGATATGTCCGGTAATGCCTCTTAACCCTAGTCCGGCGACGGATAAGGGTTAGGAGTGTTACATTTGGTTGGTATCAGAGCTACGGTTTAATCGATTCTAGGACTAACGTAGCACATATGAGTCTAGCTATACATTCTATATATATGAATTGCGATAGTGTGATGATTCTTGACAATAAAAATGTGTTATTTTTATAGTAAATGGATCCTATATGAGTCGTTGCTGACGATGTCGAAAGTAATATGCCTGCTCCCGCTTAAGAGACAACGCCATCTGATTCTCGACCCGTGACTAGTAGCTATGAGGAAGAGGCTAAGCAAACCTTTTACCAAATGATGAATGATTGTTTCACTCAGTAACTAATTCGGCTGTTACACAACCTTTACCCTTACTAAATCCTCCACAAGTTCTTGTCATGCCACAAGCTAATCTGATTCAGTTGAGTAAGCCACCTGTTGATAAAATTAGAAAATATGGGGCCAAAGCGCTCTGTACTACTACTAATGATGATGCTGAGAGAGTTGAATTTTGGCTCGAGAATACAATACGGGTGTTTGATGAAATTTCATGTACTTCCGAAGAATGTCTTAAATGTGTCGTTTCACTTCTGAGAGATACGACGTATCATTGGTGAAAGACATTGATATCAGTGGTTCCGAGAGAATGAGTCACCTGAGATTTCTTCCAAGCCGAATTCTGAAAGAAATACATAAGTGAAAGATTCATCGATCAGAAACACAAAGAGTTTCTTGAGCTGAAACAGGGTCGTATGTCTATTTTGGAATACGAGCGAGAATTTGTGAGATTGAGCCAATATGCACGAGAATGTGTCTCGACTAAAGCAATAATGTGTAAAAGGTTTAAAGATGGCTTGAATGAAGACATCAAGTTGTTAGTCAGAATTTTGGAGATAAAAGAGTTTGTTGTGCTTGTTGAACGAGCATGTAAAGCTGAAGAACTGGGGAAAGAGAAAAGAAAAGCTGACTCAGAAGCTAGAGAGGTGCAGAAAAGATCATTGAACAAGTCATTTCATTCGGCATCAAAGAAATTCTGAGATGATTTTAGCCGTTCAAAAGCTAATGTAGGACATTCGAGTAGAGATCGTACTAGATCGTATTCGAGTTTCAGAGCTCCAGCTACTTCTGTTGCAAGTGTTGGATATGTCTGATCTGATTGAACTAAGTGTAGAAATTATGGTAAAAGACATCCAGAAAGTTGTAGATTGAATGACTGGGCTTGCTTTATATGTGGATCCTTAGATCACTTTATCCGTGAATGTCCTGAGTCTGTAGAGCAAGAGATTGTGCAAAATTCAAGGCTGAGTTGCAATACAGCTCGAGGTAGATCGCCCAGAAATACGGATAATGTGAGTGGTAGCTAGAGGGGAACTAAAGATACAGCTGTTCGATCTGAGGCTAGAGCATCTGCCAGAGCCTACGCCATCCGAGCTCATGAGAAAGCTTCATCTCCAGATGTGATTACGAGTACATTTACTCTTTACGATACTTCTGTGATTTCATTGATAGATCTCGAATCAACGCATTCTTATATATGCATGAATTTAGTGAGCAATAAGACTTTACCTGTAGAGTCTACTGAATTTGAAATTAGAGTATCGAACCCCTTAGGCAGGTGTGTTTTGGTTGACAAAGTGTGTAAGAATTGTCCGTTGATGATTTGAGATTCATGTTTTCCGAATGATTTGATGTTATTACCATTCGATGAATTTGATATAATTCTGGGCGTGGATTGGTTAACTTTGCACGATGCTATTGTAAACTACAAATGGAAGACTATTGATTTGCGATGTCAGAATGATGAGATTATTCGGATTGAGCCTAATGATCTGAATGGTTTACCGGCAGTGATTTCTTTGATGTTAGCTTAGAAATATGTGAGAAAGGGTTGTGAAGCCTACTTTGCTTATGTAATTGATTCGAAAGTGATAGAAAATAAAATTGAATCAGTGCCTGTTGCCTGTGAATTCCTTGATGTGTTTCCTGAAGAACTTCCAGGATCACCTCCGATTCGAGAAGTTGAGTTTGGCATTGAATTAGTGCCATGGAAAACTCTGATTTTGATAGCTCCGTATAGAATGGCTCCAACTGAGTTAAAAAAAATTAAAGTCTCAGTTGCAAAAGTTGACTGATAGAGGATTCGCAAGACCAAGTTTCTCACTTTGTGGTGCTCCTGTTCTGTTTGTGAAAAAGAAAGATGGTACAATAAGAATGTGAATTGATTATTGTCAGTTGAACAAAGTGACTATCAAGAATAAATATCCTCTGCCCAGAATTGACGATTTGTTTGATCAGTTGAAAGGAGCTACCATGTTTTCAAAGATAGATCTTAGATCTGGTTATTATTAGTTAAGAGTAAAAGATTCAGACATTCTAAAATCTACTTTCTGAATGAGGTACGGACATTATGAGTTTTTAGTTTTGCCTTTCGGATTAACGAATGCACCTGCTATTTTTATGGATTTGATGAAAAGAATTTTCAGATCGTATTTAGATCGATTTGTTGTCGTATTCATTGATGACATTTTGATATATTCTCGTAATGAATCTGAGCATGCCGAACATTTGAGAATAGTGCTACAGACTTTGCGTCATAAGTAGTTATATGCAAAGTTTAACAACTGTGAATTCTGGTTACGAGAAGTCGGTGTGACAGCCCGATTTAGACCCTAATCGGACTGGTGGTTTTGGGACCACGAATCTGAGTCAGAAAAATATTTAAAATTTATGTTCTATGTTTATTATATGTGAATTTATATGTGTGAAATTTTCGTGATTTAATTTTGTTGTTTAAGTGCCCGATTTAATAAAAGGGCTCAATCGCGTAAAGTGAAAATTTGATGATTATTTTTAAAAAGGGCCAAATTGATGATGTCTTTCTTATATGAGGTATTTATGTTGCAATTTGACCATATGGAATATTGATGGACAATTGTGACCTTAGAATATGTGTTTTAGTTATTAATTTTTAAAGGTTAAACATGTAAAATAATAAATAACATATATATGATATAATATACCATAATTAAAAGCCATGTTCTTCATATTTTCTCATGACTAAAACTAAAGAAAAGAAAAAGAAATAAAGAAAGCTTAGGTTTGGCCATTGTCCAAGCTTGATTCAAGGTAAGTTCTAGCTCGGTTTTTGATAATTTTTACGTTTTTGAGATTGTTGCTATGTTATCTATAAAGCCCATGCTCGAATTTCTATTTTGGTGAATATTTTGAGTTATGCCACTAATGAATATTTGAGTTTTGTGATGTTATTTGGTGAAATATTAAAGATTATGATTTGGATTGATATGTTTTGTATTGGGATTTTTAATGATTTTGAGTAATTAGGACTAAATTACAAAAATAAAAAATGAGGGACTCAAATGTGAAATAAATGAAATGTATGGACTTGTATGAACACTAGGAACATTTGGCTGAAGCATGATGTGTGCAAATTTTACATGTTTTGTGTTTTATGCAATTTGGACTAAATTGTAAAAAATATGAAATATCAGGGGTAAAATGGTAATTTTCCCATTTATGTGTTTTTGGACTAAAAATTGAGTGAAAATATGTTTGAATGAGTTTAATTTGAATATGATTAGATCAGGAACCAAAGAAAAGGGATTTGGATCGGGGGAAAACTAAAGTTGTCGACTAGTCGTCCCGTTTTGTTTTTCATCGTCCGAGGTAAGTTTATAAGCAAGTAAATGCTGTTAATTTTGAACAAATGTAAACTTAAAATGTTGAATTTAATTTTATTAGTATTTATATATTATGACTGAATGTGTATATACTTCAGATTTAAATTTATGAGTTTGATTCGACTGAGTTATGACATCCGAAAGCCCTGTACGAACCGTAGGATTTCGTTATGTGTTTTCGTGTAAGGCCACGTCTGGGATGTTGGCATCGATATATGTGTTTTTGTGTAAGACCACGTTTGGGACGTTGGCATCGATATATGTGTTTTCGTGTAAGACCACGTCTGGGACGTTGGCATCGATATATGTGGTTACGTGTAAGAGGATGTTTGGGACATCGACATCGTATTGATTCGTGCAAGACCTTGTCTGGGACAGTGGCATCGATATGAGATAGCATGTAAGACCATGTGACATCCCTAATTTGACCCTAGTCGAAAAGTGGTTTCGGGACCACTAAACCGAGTCTTATAAGTAATTAAAAGTTATATTCTATGTTTATGATGTTAGTAAATGCATGTGTGAAAGTTGCATGCATTAATTTGATCATTTCTATGTGAATTTATTAAAATGGACTTATATGAAACATTGTTGAAAGGTGATAGGCTAATCTTACAATGGTCTAATAGTACATGCATGCAAAAGAATGGTTTTGCATGTCAATTTACCCAAAAAAAAAGGAAGTGGCGGCCATGGTAATGAAGATGGGCAAAAGAAAACATGTCTTAAACATGTTTTGCTAGTGGTGGATGTTAGAAATAATAAAATAAGAGCATGGGTAAAGAAATGAAAAAAATGAGTGTGGATGCTCCCCCCTTGCCGTGTATGAGAGAAACAAAACAAAGAAAGAAAGAAAAAAAGTTGTTATTCATCCTTTGGTTTTCTTAGCGAATAGAAAAAAGGGAAGAAGGGGAAGAGCTTGAGAAAAATCGGCTATGGTGGTTGCTAGACTAAGGTATGTTTGATGATATTCCATGAGATGCATGCATGTTTTAGTTGTTAGTTTAAGTTCTACCTAGCCATGGTTTGAATTTTACTATTGATGGAGATGATATTCGCCATGGGTGTTGTCTTTTTTTTGGTTGGTGTTTTGATGTTGTGGTGATGAGAGCATGAATAGATGAAGAGTTCGGTAAATTGATATGGGGTAAAATGGGTCAAATGTTCATGTAAATGGTGTGTGAATTTTAGTATAAAATTCTTGGTATGAGTATTAAAGATGGTACATGAATTGCCTTAGAAGAAAGTTTAGTATAATATGGTTGTTGTTAAATGAAGTAGAGTTTAACAAGTGAGCTCATATGTGCATTAGTTGCTAGATGGAGAAGAATCGACTAGCAAGTTGTGTGCTAAGGCCGAATATAATTTTGAAAAATCATTGAGTAATGTATGTGTTTGGAATTGATGAATTAAGAGTATGCTTAAATTGTGTTATGAACAATTAGATGTTAAATCAAGGTTGCTAAGCTAGCTATTAAGGTGAAGTGCAATTGTTAATAATTGAGTACTAGTGTATATATGTGCATTAGCCGAGTTTTGGACTAGAAACAATATGGCGTTTAGTCAATACAAGTAACCATATTGTAGAATGTATTAAGTGCACAATCGGCCCCAACATAGACATGTATATTTGGCCACCTAATTAAGCACATAGGTGGTGTCAATTTGATCTTGCACATTCGGCCATATGGGTGTACACACTTGTGATACTATCCTTGATTAGGATAGTTGGCAATAGGGTGATAGCCTAAGGTTGTGAACCGAATAGTTCAAAAGCATGGGGTAGAAGGATAAGAATTTGTCATGTGTATCCTATGAAATGAAATTTTAATGTTTAATACAAATATTTTACAAAGTGGTTGAATGGGTTAATTTAATTGTTTAAGCTCAAGATCCTAAAGGAGAGGCGTCCAACAAGGGGAAAACGAAGGTCATCGAGTAGCCGACTTGGAATTTATTTTACCCAACACAAGGTAAGTCATTAAGCATATATTTGGTGTTGATTTAAATGATCATAATATATATGAAAATGTGTTTAAATGAGTTGATGTGTAAATGGAAATGTATGTGTATGGAATGATGCCATTGTTGAATGTATAAAGGCAGCAAAATGCATAAGGTATTGGTCTCGGCACTAAGTGTGCGGGTATAAATGGACACGGTGACAAGATTGGCACTAAGTGTGCGGGTTTAAAATTGTACAAAGACTAAGTGTGCGAGTTTGATTATATAGCACTAAGTGTGCGAGCTGAATGTATATAGCACTAAGTGTGCGGATTCACTATATGCTCTTGCATTACAATTGGCACTGAGTGTGCGACATTATCGAGTTAATCCCGAACAGCGGATCGGGTAAGTACCTTGAGCTCATGACGAATAGGCAATATGTTCATGCTCGGGGTTGAGCTTGGTAAGCTTTAAATCTATGTGATGATTGCAATTGTATGATTGTGGTGAAAATGAGTTAGTGTGTGAAAATGCCTCAAATATCTTATTGTGTAGAATATGAAATGTGGATGTATGACTTGGTATGAGATTGAACCGAAAGGTCCGAGGAATTACGGTATAGTTTCGATATGGATGGAGTACCTAGCTTCGTTTATTGTTTCATGTTGTGATAACTTTATTAATGGGTGGTTGTCGAATGCTTATGACTTCTCGAGTTATAAACTCACTCGGTGTTTTCTTGTCACCCATTTTAGGTCTCTTGGACTCGTATTGTTTATGCGTGCTCGGAACCGTCGTTGAAGTCATCACACCGCTGGAAATCTTTTGGTATTGTCTTCGTAGTTGAACTAGGAGAACATTTGGCATGTATAGGCTATTTTGTTTTGTTGAATTGTGGGTTGTAAACTTTAAGCCATGCGAAAATGGCCTATGTGGTCGGTTGAGTGTGATTCTAAAACCTATAGTCACGAGCCTTAGAAACCTTAATTTTGATAAGGTGGCCATAGTTTGTATTATGTATGATGTAATAGTTGGCCATGGAAGAATTATGAAATAGTCATTGTTTGCTTTAGTAACGGATGCTGCCAGCAGCAGTGAGGTGAGATGGAAAAATCACTAAAAATAGTAGAAGTATAATTAAATAGTGAATAAACTATGAAATTGAACCTTGATGAATCTATTTTCATATGGACAAAACGAAACGACCATATGAGCAGTATACTGAGAGATATTAAAGTTCTCGTGAGACAGGGCCAGAATGGTTTCTGGATCCCCTGTCTCGACTTTGAAAATTTACCATAAATTATCCAAAAGGAATTAGAAGTCGTGCCTTATATGTGCAGATTCGCTTTTGAGTCTAGTTTCATTAGAAACAAACGGCATGAGCATTGAAGCTCTGTACAAGAAGATATCCAGGTCGTAATGCGTGAAGGTCAGTGTAGTCGACCCCTGTAACATGGGTGACTTTAACTAATAAAATATACTAATTGGCTAGACCAAAAATTCTAGAAAAAAATGTGTAGATGGAATTATGAGTATAGTTTCAGGGAAAATTTACGGAACTGGTTTTCGAGTTCTGTAACTCGAGATATGATTTTTAAGGTGACAGGGACGCAGTTTGCCAGCTAGGCTGGAAATGTGAAAAATAGTCTGTGTGACACATGAGAGTTGGTCTTAGAACCCCTCGTGTCTGACTCCGGCGACGGTATCGGGGATGGGGTGTTACAGACCATGTTTGGGACGTTGGCATTGTTCGTTATATGTGATTATCCGAGTATCCTATTCAATTCCGAATGGATCAATGGGGAATGATAAGTTGTGTTCGAAGGTGTAAAACGAACTAAACAATCAAGTATGAGTTAGTTGATCACTTATTTGAAATTAAGGTAAGTTGGCCATTTGATATGTTATGCTAAATTTTACAAGTTATTAATGTGAACATATGTGTATTTGAGTAGTATATTCGGCCATATACTATGAATAAATATATTAAGTTATATTTTGTTTCATGATGTTGATATTTAACTTTGATATGATAATGTATGACTTTTGACTGTGAAATGATTATGAGATGTTCTGATATGTCCGGTAATGCCTCTTAACCCTAGTCCGGCGACGAATATTGGTTAGGGGTGTTACAAATGTGGCAACGTGTCATTTGTCTTTGTGATAAGTGGCTTGATTACTATTCGATAGTAATTGACTTTTCATGAAAAAAGATGTAATGATTACCATTAGATAAAATTGGATCATATTGGGAAAATAGATTTACCCTAAAGAGATTAAGGATATCTTTTGAGGTAACACATTGATGACAAGGTCATTAGAGGAGCACTCAATAAATAGCTTTCGTGAAGGTATGTAATAAGAGAGAGCTTAGTCACGATACTATAGTGGAATGACTTCGTGACTAAATAAGTTTATGACTAATAGGTGAAAAGTTGGAACCATAAATTATTTGAACCCTAATTACATATGTCCAATCAGTCCTACCGCTAGCTCATTAAAACTAGAAATAAATTGCATGTAGAATCAAATAAATAGAAATGGGTAGAAATGATAAAGTTAGAGAATTGAGTTACATTCCCAAATGAATGTGTTTTCTCAGTGAGTATAGAAATGACTTGAGAATTAATTTAAGGATTTTTGAATTATTATTTAATTAATAATTGAAGTTCGAATATAGAATTAAATTAATTAGTCGTTGTGACTCTGTTGAATATGAAAATTAAATATATTTCCTCATAGATTCTTTTACGGTAAAGTTTTCATGACTTTAACGAAATTAGAATTGGGTTGAGAAAATTATTTAATTGGAAAATTAATTTATCCAATTAAATTAATTAAAAATAATATTTATTTAGGGAAATAGAAAAACATGTATTGAGTTTGATTAATTTATAAAGTGTTAGGTTAAAAGTCCATGAAACACATATAATTGGACCCAATATAGGAGAAGCCCAAATCCCCTCATATTACATATAAGGGGCGGAAACTCTAGTGTATTTAACTAGGGTGTGCCACCCCCTTTTTTAGTTAGACTAGAAGACTATTTTTCCTATTAAATAAATATCATTTGTGTTTTACTAATTCAACTGGGATTCTCTTATCTCTTCTTATAAATAGATGTCACTAGCAGAGCTTTAAAACACAAGTTTTACACAAGTTTTCAATAAGTTCTACAAATGAATTTATCTTCTAAGTATAAATTATATTTTCTGGGAATAACAATTCTGTTTGTTTTTATTGAGGGAATTACTTTTCTACTGAAAGTAATAAATCGTTTCTAGTTTTGTGTTTGGTTCATGATTGTTAGAGCCCACACTCGAAGTGATTCGTGCAATGAGAATAGCAGAGAAGGTCATCTGGTTGAAAGTCAAGAACGTTTGGGATTCGTCTCGCACAAAGCACGAGTACTTTTTGGGAAAATGTGTATTAATATAAATATCATAAATCAACTCAATTTTCAAAAAATAATTTCCTATTGTGATAGAAAATTATCTTATTAAATTATATTATTCCAACAATTGGTATCAGAGTCAAGTTGTGCTTTGTTTATAGTATAGACCGATGATCGAATTTTCTCTTTCTTTGTGTTTGATTGATTTTGATAAGATGTGGCATTCTTGTATATATATGTTTTGGATTATGTATGTGAATAAATTTATTTTATTATATATTTGATAAAATAATTTTGTTAAAGTTGTAATTCTTAGAATTTAAATTGGATGTAAATTCGTGTTTTAATAAATTTTGGGATATATAATTAGATTGTAGACTCTTATCTCTATGCTGGTTTTATTTTATTTATTTTAGAAAAGTTCATATAAGTCGAAAGCGAACGTATGTTTTTTATGTAACCAAAATTTTCAGTGAATCCCAAACAACTGAGATGCATCTAGAACTAATCAAGACATCTCCAATGACAATGATTGATGGTGGTGGTCGACGATAATTCGATGGTGGGTCAACGGTGCCCAGCGATGGCGATGGAGATGACCCAACGTCAGTGACAGTGATTTCGACTGTGGTTGGAGCAAAGTTATGTGGTGGCAACATAATTTCAATATTAGATCCCTTCTATGTTTTTCAAGTCATTTGGGTTTTTCGAGAAAGCCCAAAAACCAAGATATTTAGCTTTCACCCAGAAGATCCAAAGTATGTTTTGGGGTAATAATTGTATTTTTAATGTATTTTTCTAGGATGTAATCATGGAAACACTGGCATATTAGAGTCATTTAATTTTATGCTTTTCTGTGATAACGTGATGATATTTATTTTGACTGAAAAATATGCTCATGCATATGTATGATAATAATGTTATGATTTTCTTAAAAAGAGATAATTATTTTGCGATAGCATATGATAATTTATCTACCATGAGGTAGGTATTATCATGTGGAATTTACTAAAGAAGTTTTCCCTTTTATAGAGGACAACTAGTTACACATATTACTCGTTGAGATAATCCTAAGATGGCTCATTTATGGTTTATAGAGTGATAGGTGTTGAGTTGTTGGTTATACACTCAAGATCATTCTAGTTAAGTAACTTCCTATGAAGCTCTACTTAAGTTAGAATGATGGTCAAACATTAAGCTATTATTAGTATGTGTGAATACCTAAGATTAGTTTACGTATTAATTGGATGGAAATCCATATTTTTACCAGTTTATTAAGATTGGCCCTTAATGACTTAATTTAATGGGTATAGGAATCATCGTTACATCAACTTACAAATGTTTTCAAGGTTTACGTAAAAATCATGCATCATCTTAATGTATATTGTTTGTTGCAAAAGGTTTTTAATATTTTCTTAATACAAAGATATTAATGAATGAGTGTTTTATTTTCAGTTAGAAAAATGACATCTACTCCCTTACTAAACATACTTACTGAGAACAACCTAAACAAGAATAACCATAAGGAAGGAAAAAGGAACCACATGATTATCCCAAGTTGTGAGAAACTCAAAACCATTTTTGATAATAAATGCCCTCCGACCACTCTAGCTGAGGCTAAAAAATGTTAGGACGAGACTGATGAGATAGCTCATTGCTACATGCTGACAAGTGTGACCAGTACCTTTATAAGAAACTAGAGAGCCGTAAGATTTCCAAAGTAATTCTAGAAAAATTAAAGGACATGTTCGGAGGTCAAACAACCTTCGCTTGACAATCGGCCATAACAAGTTTCATGAATGCCCAGAGAAAATTAATACTCCTATCAAAGACCATATGGTTACTCTTATGGGTTACTTTGTTAAGGCCACAAATAATGATGCCAATCTGGACTAGAACTGTAATAACTTGATTTTCAGTGGTTTCAAAAAATACAGTTTTGGAATCCCATTTCCATAAACTAGGCTCGTAAATATAAAATAAGAATATTTACGAAGTTCATAAAAATATGTTGAAGATTAGTCGAGTAATTTTCTCTAATTAATAGTTAATTAAGGCCTAATTTCTCAATTGTAAAATCTAATTGCTATAGAGTTTTGATTGATCAAAGGGTTGAGGATTTGAATAGCAATTAACCAAAAGTCTAAAATGATAATTAAATCATTTCCAAATAAGAGTTGGTTGATGATGATGCCATACTCCATTACGAATAAATGATAGTTTATTTAAGTTAATAAATGTAACGCCCTAAAATTTCAGGAATTTAATTGTGAGAATCTGAAGTAATTAGATTTTTGTATCTCTAGTTCTGTGCTCCACTTCTGTGTTCAAGGTCTGGAGTTCGAGTTGCATTGTTAAAAAGTTTTGTGATTATTTTAAAACAACCTTTACCTATGCGGTTCGTAGTTAAGTTCAATTCTAGGTAAATTAGTGACAAGAATGAGCCTGCTAGTTCACTGGTTAAGCATCTATTTGTATTCTGTCTGGTTCTGAGTTCGAATTTCATTGTGCACATTCGAAAATATTTTTTTTACAATTGCTGGGAGGAGGTTGTTAATTTTAAATAGTTTGAAGCATTTCTATTGTATCTCCTTCCTTACATTTTTTCTTTTTCTCTCTAAGTCTATTTCTCAATCCTTCTTCTTTTCTTTTATTTTTCCTTCTTCGATATTCAATTCTATGTTAATTGAGAATTCTCTATTGCTATAAAGTCGTCTGTGCGATTATTGAGTAAGTTTTACTGTTATTTCCACTCGTTTTGCGAGTTTTACTGAGTTAACGATATTATGTTGAAACGGGTTTTGCTTGGTTGTTTGAATGCTTTGCATAATTGTTTGATTGGTTATTTTTTTAGGTGAAGATCTTGCGAGAGATGGTAACCCGCCAAGTTAGTCTAGTTTCCCCTATTTCGTACAAGGTGAGTGTGCAAAATAAGTTGGGGTTGCATTGAATCTTTCGACATGTTTTGGCTGTGGGTTGGTTTTGCTAAATTATTGTAATTAATGGTATATTGATTAGTGAATGATTATTTAGGTTCCGGGTAGTCTTCGTAACGTTTCTCCATCAAAGAGAATTCAGGTGCATACCAAAAATCTTACTTTCACAAGTTTTGGGTTGCCGAAAATGGTGACTGTAGAGGCCATACGACCAGCCACACAGGCTTGTAACTAGGCCGTGTGAGCCACACAGGCGTGTGGCAGGCCATGTGATTGGCTGTGTAACTCACTATTCATTGAATTGAGGCCACACGAGCTGGCACATGGGCATGTGTAATAGCCCAATTTTGGGGCTAGTCGAAATAGTGGTTTCAGGACTATGAATCTGACGTAGAAAAATCCATTTTTATTATTTTTTTGGTTTATAGTTTTCTGAAACTATTCTGTGAAAATCTCGTTCGAAAATTTTGACATTTGGGCACTCAATTTAGTCAAAAAGGACTAAATCGTAAAAAGTGTAAAAGTTGAGTTCAACTTGTTAAAGGTGTCCAACTGCTACGAGATTTCAAATTAGAGGTCCTTAGTTGGTAATTATACCATTAGGTAACTTAGTGGACAAAAATGGACATGAATAGGTAAAATTTCAAAGTTATGCATTAAGGGCATTTTGGTCATTTAGTAAATAAAAGAATAAAAAGGGAAAATCAAGTCAAAATTTGTGTCCATCTTCTTCACCTTGACCAAAGTTTTCAAGGAGACCATAGCTAGGGTTTCTTCAACTTTCAAGCTTGATTGTAAGTACATCCTACCCCGTTTTTAATGCTCTTTACATTTTTTAAGTCCTCGTAACCCGATTTACCTATTTCTACCATTATTTTAAAGTAGGGTACCCATGTGTGACATGCATGTATTTTGATGATTTATGGCAGATATTGTATGTTTAAGGTGTGATAAACAACTTTTACTAAGTGATTTTTAGTGAAAATGCATAAAAATGACTTATTTGTAAAAGTTGTAAAAATGGGTAGTAGAAATGTGATTTGCTAAAAAACAAGTGGGCTGCTATGGGCATGATTTAGGATCGGCTAGGCTTGGTAACAAATAAAATGGATACATTGCATTTTATAAGCCTAAGGACTAATGTGTAAATATATCAAAGTTTAGGGGCAAAAAGGTAATTTTACCATAAGTTGATTTTTGGACAACATGAGTAATGTGATAATTAAATAAGTTAAATTTACTATTATTGATCAAGAAAAACGAAGTTCGGACCTTGATCAGGGGAAAAATAAGGTTATTGATGATTAGGTCCATTTCCTACCATTTTCCACCGAGGTAAGTTTGTGTGTAAATAATGCAATGTTATATTATGTATTTAATGCTTAATATTGCATAAAAATGGTATGATTGTTTCTATGGAAATATTCAATGAAGTTTCAACGATGAGAAAATCCCGATTGAACCTTAGGAATAGTTTTGGATACAAGTGACATGTCACTAGGAAACAATTAGTTATGTGATTTATGTGAATCCGGGTGCTGGTCATATACGTCCTATCTGTGGCTAGGTAGTCCAACATGTGTTGCGGATACCTGACAGCTTGTGTGAGCAGCCAATGTAGCTACTTCTTGACTGACAGCTTGTGTGAGTATGCCCGTAATTAGCTCGTGTGCGAGCCCTATGCGTTGTAAGATATGAGGTAGCATTGGCTACATATGTGGCACTTATATGCAAGACCTTCCGTGTATCCGATAGTATTCCAAGTGTTCAACGGGTAATTCGAAGAGTATGTCAAAGATAACAAAGTATGCAACTATGTTACATGTTGGTACAGGGATGTATGTATAACTCATGAGTATGAACTTTGGTATGTGATGAACTCTTGGTAAGAATGCTAATGAGTGACTTATGCCTAAGATACATGATGATATTTATGCTAACTTATGTTGGATAATTATATGATTAATGTTGCTTATTATTTGCATGCAAACTTACTAAACTTTAAAGTTTACTCCCCCCTTTTCTTTCCATTTCTTATAGTGTTGCCAAGCTAGCTCTAGGATCGAGGAACGTTAGAGCTTGATTCATACTACCAAACTATTATTTTGGGTATACTTGGTTGTAATTTTTGAGTATGGCATGTATAGGGACTTGGTCATTTTGTTATGTGTCATATTGGTTTAGCCAAATGTGTTGGCATTGTTATGGTTAATGATTCATTTTGTATTTGGCCTTTGAAAGTTGGCTAATATTAACCTCATTGGTCATTGGTATGTTCATGTGATCATGCTTATCATAAAGATGAAACTGGTATAAATGGAAAAGAAAGTATGTGATGTTTATGTATGATGGATGTTAGTATGTGTAATTGATGTATTGACATCTTACTTATGGCTGATTTGGTTGTATGCATATGCTTGGACTTGGTGTTGCTTGATGTTGTGCAAGTTGGTGCAAGTAAGGGTGGAAATTACCTTGGTAAATAGCCTTATTTTTTACCACACGGGCTAAGACACGGTTGTGTGTCTCAGCTGTGTGAAAGACATGTCCTTGGGACATGGGCGTGTGTCCAGGACGTGTGAAGTCTGCACCTATTTTATGAAAAATTTTGAAAATTAAATTCGCCACACAGCCTAGCACATAAGCGTGTGACTTGGCCGTGTGACTTCTTTTGTTGCATGTCGTCATAAACAGAGAGTTACACGGGTTAGGGACATGGGCGTGTCCCCAGCCACACTGGTGTCTGACCCTATTTTGATGAAAATTTTTCTAAGTGTCAGAGAATTTTCTAAAGTTCTCGGTTTAGTCCTGAACCACCTTCAACATATGTTTTGGGGCCTCGTAGGCTCATTTTATGGACAATATGTTTGTAAATGAAAATTTTTAAATTTGGATGGAAATTTATGTCTTGGTTTTGTATGTTATTTTGTGTTTAAGTCTGGTGATGCCTCGAACCCTTTTCTAGCATTGGATATGGGTAAGTGTGTTACATTTAATGGTATCAGAGCTACAGTTTAGTCGGTTCTCGGACTAACATAGCATGTGTATGAGTCTTGCAATACATGCCATATATAAATTGTGATAGTGTGATGACTCCTGGAAATTTAAATTGTGTTTTCATATAGTAATGGATCCTGGCAGATAATGTAGAAAGTAATACGTCGGCTCCCGCCCAAGGGATGGTGCCAGTTGAGAGTAGACCCGTAACTGTGATTCAAGGAGGAGAGGCTCGGAAAGCCTTCTTACAGATGATGAACGAGTGATTCTCAAGGTTCATGCGAACAAACCCGTCCGCTCAACAACAACATGCTCCACCCCTTCCTAATCCTCAACCTGTCCCCATAGTGCCTCAAGGTATGGACTTTATGAGATTAAATAGAACCCCAGTTCATAAAATCAGAAAGCAAAAGGCTGAAGAATTTAGATCAAATGCCGATGATGATCCCGAAAAACTAAAATTTTGGCTTGAGAATTCTATTAGAGTATTCGATGAATTATCTTGTACACCCGATGAATGCTTAAAATATGCTATACCTTTACTAAGGGACACAGTATATCACTGGTGGAAAACACTAGTATCTGTGGTTCTAGAAGAGAGAGTTGCATGGGAATTCTTCTAGGAGGAGTTCCCAAAGAAGTATATCAGTGAGCGATTCATCGACCAGAAGCATAAAGAATTTCTTAAGCTGAAACAAGGCCGCATGTTAGTTGCTGAATATGAAAGAGAGTTTGTTTGGGTCAGCAAGTATGCTAGGGAGTGTGTTTCCTCCAAAGCTATTATATATGAAAGATTTGAAGATGGGCTTAATGAAGACATCAGATTGTTAGTGGGTATTCTTGAGCTGAAAGAATTTGTTTTGCTTGTTGATCGGGCTTGTAAAGTAGAGGAACTGACCAAAGAAAAGAGAAAATTCGAGTTTGAGGCTAGAGATGCAAGAAAGAGGCCGATGGGTAAGTCGTTCCAATCTTAGTCTAAGAAATCTAGAGAGATGCATTCTAATTCTCATGCTTCAGTTGGGTTCTCTAATAGAAACCATGGAAATCAGTATTCGAGTTATAAAGCTCAGACTACTTCTATTGCGAACGTTGGTAATCGACCCAATAGATCTAGATGGCCACATTGTAGAAAATCTCACCTCGGCAAGTGCCGAACGAATGACCGAGCTTGTTTCAAGTGTGGTTCCCAAGATCATTTCATTAAAGATTGCCTTAAGATGACTGAAAAAGAAAGGTTTCAGAGTACGAGGCCGAGTAATACTACTTCTAAAGGGAGACCCTTAAGAAATACCAAGAATAGAGCTAGCAGCAAAAATGTGACGAAGGATTCAGTAGGGAGATCCGACGTTAAAGCACCGACTAGAGCTTTTTCCATTCGTGCTCGTGAGGACACATCTTCTCCCGATGTTATCACCGATACTTTTTCCCTGTATGATACTACTATTATTGCTTTGATTGACTCGGGATCTACCCATTCATATGTATGCATGAATTTGGTAATTAGTCTACGAAATTTATGATTAAGGTGTCAAACCCTTTTGGCAAGCATGTATTAGTTGATAAAGTATGCGAGAAATGTCATTTGATGATCAGAGGTCACTGTTTTCTAGCTGACTTGATGTTGCCGCAGTTTGATGAATTTGATGTTATATTGGGTATGGATTGATTTACTATGCATGATGCTGTAGTAAATTGTAGATAGAAAGTCATTAAATTAAGAAGTGAAAATGGTAAAATTCTTCGGGTTGAGTCAGATGAGTCAGATAGATTGCCAATTGTGATTTCTTCAATGTCTGCTCAGAAATGTTTAAGAAAAGGTTGTGAAGGCTATCTTGCCTATGTATTGAATACAAAAGAATCTAAATTGAAAATTGAATAAGTGCTAGTAGTGTGTGAATATTCAGATGTGTTTCCAGAAGAATTGCCAGGATTGCCTCTAATTAGAGAAGTTGAGTTTAGTATTAATTTGGTCCCTGGGACTACTCTGATATCGATAGCTTTGTATAGGATGGCTCTGACTGAATTGAAGGAGTTGAAAACTCAGTTCCAAGAGTTGACAGATAAGGGTTTTGCGAGACCGAGTTATTCTCCCTAGGGTGCTCTGGAATTATTTTTAAAGAAGAAAGACGAATTTATGAGACTTTGCATCGATTGTCGACAGCTTAATAAAGTGACTATAAAGAACAAGTATCCATTGCCAAGAATTGATGACTTGGTTGATCAGTTGAAAGGGACAACAGTGTTTTCAAAGATAGATTTGAGATCCAGATACTTCCAGTTGCGAGTTAAAGAGTCTAATGTGCCAAAAACTGCTTTTAGGAAAAGGTATGGGCACTATGAATTCCTTGTCATGCCTTTCGAACTAAAAAATGCTCCTGCAGTTTTTATGGACCTAATGAACCGAATTTTTCGACCATATTTAGATAAGTTTGTGGCTATTTTTATTGACGACATACTGATTTATTCTCGAGACGAGGCAGAGCATGCAGAGCACTTGAGAATTATTTTACAGACCTTGAGAGAAAAACAGTTATATGCTAAGTTTAGTAAAAATGAGTTTTGGCTTCGAGAAGTCAGATTTTTGGGACACATTGTTTCAGGTGATGGTATTCGAATTAATCTGAGCAAGATTTCTGCTATTGTTGAATGGAAACTGCCAAAGAATGTATATGAGATTAGAAGCTTTTTGCGATTATCCAGTTATTACAGACAGTTTGTTAAAGGATTTTCTATGATCATTACCCCTATGGCGAGATTGCTGCAAAAGGATCTTAAGTTCGAGTTGTTTGAAAAATGTCAGCAAAGTTTTGAAAAATTGAAGGCATTATTGACTGAGGCACTAGTTTCAGTACAACCTGAATCGGGGAAAGAGTTTGTAATTTATAGTGATGCATCATTGAATGGATTAGGATGTGTGTTGATGCAAGAGGTCAGAGTGATAGCTTATTCCTCAAGACAGCTAAAATCGTATGAAAAGAACTACCCAACGCATGATTTAAAGTTGGCTGCCATTGTGTTTGCCTTGAAGATTTGGAGACATTATTTATACGGTGAGAAATGTCATGTCTTTACCGATCATAAAATTTTAAAGCATCTGATGACTCAAAAAGATTTGAATTTTCAACAATGGAGATGACTTGAATTATTAAAAGACTATGAGCTTGTGATTGATTACCATCCAGGAAAGGCGAATGTAGTAGCCGATGCCTTGAGTAGGAAATCTTTGTTTGCTTTGAGGGCCATGAATTCATAGTTGACTTTATCTGATAATGGTTTGATTCTAGCTGAGCTGAGAGCTAGACCGATGTTTCTTCAGCAGATCTGAAAAGCTCAAAAGTGTGACAGTAAGTTGCGAGCCAAGAGAATTCAGTGTGAATTAGGCAATGATTCAGAATTTTAGATCGACTCTGATGATTGCTTGAGATTCTGAGGTAGGATATGTGTTCCTAAAGATACAGAGTTGATTCAGAATATTCTTAATGAGGCACATAGTGGCTGTTTGTCTATTCATTCGGGCAGTACAAATGTGATTTGAAGAAAATGTATTGGTGGTCAGGCATGAAACGAGATAACTCGAAGTTTGTTTTGAAATGCTTCATTTGTCAAGTAGAGGCCGAATGCCAAGTACCTCTTGGTTTACATTAGCCTGTGATGGTTCCCAAGTGGAAATGAGACAGAATTATCGTGGATTTTTTGACAGGTTTACCTTTGACTCCGAAAAAGAAGGATGCCATTTGGGTTGTCATGGACAGATTGACAAAATTAGCTCATTTTATACTGGTACGTAATGATTACTCACTTTATAAGATTGCTGATTTGTACATTGCTGAAATTGTTAGACTTCATAGAGTACCTATTTCTATTATATCAGATAGAGATCCGAGGTTCACTTTGCAGTTTTGGAAAAAGTTGCAAGAAGCTTTGGGTATGAAATTGAATTTTAGTACAGCTTTTCATCCACAAACCGATGGTCAATTTGAGAGAGTAATTTGGATTTTAAAAGATATGCTCCGATGTTGTGTTCTAAAATTCTGAGGTAGTTGGGAAAAGTATCTATCGTTGGTTGAATTTGCCTCAAATAATAGTTTTCAGTCGAGTATAAAGACGGCGCCTTATGATGTATTGTATGGCCGAAAATGCCGAACTCCATTATACTAGACAAAGCTCAAAGAGAGTTAGATTCATGGGGTTGACTTAGTTAGAGAAATCGAAGAAAAAGTAAGGGTGATTTGTGATTATTTGAAAGCTGTTTCAGATAGAAAAAATTCGTACGCGGATTTGGAAAGAAAAGAGATTAATTTCAAATCGATGATAAGGTATTTTTGAAAGTATCTCCATGGAAGAAAATTCTAAGATTTGGCCATAAAGGCAAGCTAAGCCCATGATTTATTGGGCCATATGAGGTTACCGAAAGAATAAGACCGGTAACATATAGGTTAGCTTTGCCATCTAAATTGGAAAGCATCCACAACGTGTTTCACGTGTCTATATTGTGCCCATATAGATCAGACCCTTTGCATGTGATTTCACAGACAGAAGTTGAGATTCGTCCTGATATGACTTATGGTGAGGAACCGATCAGGATATTAGTCCGGGAAGTAAAATAGCTGAGGAATAAAAGTATAGTTCTTGTGAAAGTGTTGTGGCAAAGACATGGGGTTGAAGAGGCTACTTGGGAGCCCGATGAGGCAATGAGAAAACAGTACCCAACCTATTTTCTGGTAAGAAATTCGGGGACAAAAATCCTTTAAGGGGGAAGAGTTGTAACACCTCGATTTTAGGGCTAGTTAGAACAGTGATTTTGGGACCACGAATTTGATGTAGAAAAATCCATTTATATTATATTTTTTTTGGTCTACAATTTTAAGGAACTATTCTGTGAAAGTCTCATTCGAAAATTTTGACGTTTGGGCACTCAATTTAGTTAAAAGGACTAAATCATAAAAAGTGTAAAAGGTGAGTTCAACTTGTTAAAGGTGTCCAATTGCTATGAGATTTTAAATTACAGGTCCATATTTGGTAATTAGACCATTAGATAAGTTAGCAGATAAAAATGGACATGAATAGGTAAAATTTCAAAGTTATGCATTAAGGGTATTTCGGTCATTTAGTACATAAAAGAATAAAAAGGGAAAATCAAGTCAAAATTTGTGTCCATCTTTTTCACCTTGGCCGAATTTTTCAAGGATACCATATTTAGGGTTTATTCAACTTTCAAGCTTGATTGTAAGTACATCCTAGCCTCATTTTTAATCCTCTTTACATTTTTAAAGTTCTCGTAACCCGAATTACCAATTTCTATCATTATTTTGAAGTAGGGTTCAAGTTTAAAAATTTACCCATGTGTGACATGCATCTATTTTGATGATTGATGGAAGATATTGTATGTTTAAGGTGTGATAAACAACTTTTACTAAGTGATTTTTAGTGAAAATGCATAAAAATGACTTATTTGTAAAAGTTGTAAAAATGGGTAGTAGAAATGTGATTTGATAAAAAAAAAGTGGGCTTCTATGAGCATGATTTAGGTTCGGCTAGGCTTGGGTAACAAAGAAAATGGATACATTTCATTTTACGAGCCGAAGGACTAATGTGTAAATATGTCAAAGTTTAGGGGAAAAAATATAAGTTTTCCATTAGTCAATTTTTGGACAGCATTATAGATCAAGAAAAGCGAAGTTTGGACCTTGATCGGGGGAAAAACAAGGTTATTAAAGATTAGGTCCATTTCCTACCATTTTCTACTGAGGTAAGTTTGTGTGTAAATAATGCAATGTTATATTAAGTATTTAATGCTTAATATTGTATAAATGGTACAATTGTTCCTATAGATATAGTCAACAAAGTTTCGACGATGAGAAAATCCTGGTTGAACCTTAGGAATAGTTTAAAATTCAAGTGACATGTCACTAGGAAACCATGAGTTTTGTGATTTATGTGAATCCGGGTGTTGGTCATGTACGTTCTACCAGTGGCTAGGTAGCTTGGCATGTGTTGTATATACCTGACAACTTGTGTGAGCAGTCCGTGTAGCTACGTCTTGACTGACAACTTGTGTGAGCAGGCCCATGATTGACTTGTGTGCGAGCCCAATGTGTTGTAAGATATGAGTTAGCATTGACTACATATGTGGCACTTACGTGCAAGACCTTCAATGTATTTGATAGTATTTCAAGTGTTCAACGGGTAATCTGAAGAGTATGTCAAAGATAACAAAGTATGCAACTATGTTACAAGTTGGTATAGGTATGTATGTATAACTCATGAGTATGAACTTTGGTTGAACTCTTGGTAAGAATGATAATGAGTAAATTATGCCTAAGATACATGATGATATTTATGTTAACTTATGTTGAATAATTATATGATTAATGTATGATTAATGTTGCTTATTATTTGCATACAAACTTACTAAGCTTTAAAGTGTACTCCCCTTTTCTTTCCATTTCTTATAGTGTCGCCAAGCTATCTCGGGGATCGAGGAATGTCGGAGCTCGATTCACACTATCAAACTATTGTTTTGGGTATACTTGGTTTCAATATTTTGAGTATGGCATGTATAGGGACTTGATCATTTTGTTTTGTGTCATATTGGTTTAGCCAAATGTGTTGGCATTGTTATGGTTAATGATTCATTTTGTATTTGGCCTTTGAAATTTGGCTAATATTAACCTTATTTGTCATTGGTATGTTCATGTGATGATTCTTATCATGAAAATGAAATTGGTATGAATGAAAAATAAAGTATGTGATGTTTATGTATGATGGATGTTAGTATGTGTAATTGATGTATTGACATCTTGTTTATGGGTAGTTTGGTTGTTTGTATATGCTTGGACTTGGTGTTGCCTGATGTTCTGCAAGTTGGTGCAAGTAAGAGTGGCAAATGGCTTGGTAAATAGCCTTATTTTTTGCCACATGGATAGAGACATAGTCGTGTGTCTCAACCGTGTGAAGGACACTGCCTTGGGACATGGGCGTGTGTTCAGGGCGTGTGAAGCCTGCAACTGTTTTATGAAAAATTTCGAAAATTAAATTTGCCACACGGCCTAGCACACAGGCGTGTGACTTGTTCGTATGACTTCTTTTGCTGCATGACGTCATAAACAGAGAGTTACGTGGGTTAGGGACACGAGCGTGTGTGATCACACGGCCTACCTACACGGCTGTGTCCCAAGCCATATGGGCATGTGACCTTGTTTTGATGAAAAATTTTCTAAAGTTCTCGGTTTTGTCCCGAACCACCTCCAACCTATGTTTTGGGGCCTTGTAGGCTCGTTTTATGGAGGATATGTTTGTAAATGAGAAGTTTTAAATTTGGATGGACATTTATGTCTCAGTTTCCTATGTTATTTTGTGTTTAAGTTCGGTGATGCCTCGAACCCTGTTTTGGCGTCAGATATGGGTAAGTGGTGTTACAGCGTGTGTCTAGGCTGTGTGTGGCCATGTTAGTGGAAGGTTCACACGGGCATGTGTCTAGGCCATGTAACTTACTATTTGTGACTGAGGACCATACGGGTAAGCACATGGGCGTGTGCCCAGGCCGTGTGAGTCACAGGGGCAAGGACACAGTGGTGTGTCCAAGCTGTGTATCTCTCTGTTTACATGTTAGAACTACACAATTAGAGGGCATGGGCGTGTGCCCAGGTCGTGTTAGCCACATGGGTAAGGACATGGTCGTGTGTCCAGGCCGTGTGGCATTGTAAAAGAGGCTCGAAACCCATTTTTCCAGCCGTGAATGTGGTCTATGACTAATAATCATTTCCCATTATATGAATGATCTGAACTTGATTGAGTGAGAACTCTCTGATACTCTGTAACTGACACATGAATGTTATAACTGTAAGTGCATTATGAATATTTGTATTCTGCATATGCATGGGTTGGGATGTTGTGAAGAAGGAAGTAACCTACTTTGAATTAGTGGGTAAGCCACTATGTAAATAGTTTCGATTCTGATGCCTTGCCGTAGTATGATCCAACAACTAAGCTGTGTTACTGTAAATGTGTCAAATAGACATTTCGTGGTGTGTAGGGATGGATGGGCATTGAATGTCCTTAATGGTGTGTTGGGATGGTTGAAGATGGTGTGTAGCGGATGGGGTTTAGGAATATCTACATCTGCATCTGATCTGCGATATATATATGAAATTGCATATATATAAATATCTGTATACAACTGATCTCTTATGAAACTTAATTGTAAATAGTCCTGTACCGAACCTAATCTCTGAATATGAACTACTTTATGAATGCATACTAATTGGATAACTTAAACTTTTGTTACGCACTGAGTTCACAACTCATTTTGTTTTTGGTTGGATTTCAGGTGATCCCCAATCTTGAACGGGTCAGCGCAGCGGATGCTCGGTCAAGCATTTATATTTTTTAAGTAGTGTGTTAGGATTTCTATAACTATATCAGGATGAATCTGAAAGATCATATACTTAATTCACTTTATGATGAATGTGTTATGAAGCATGGTTTAACTTTATTATGTTGCTGTGTGACAAATGATAACTGATGAGGTAACTCCTGAAATTTGGGCTGGATGTCCAGGCCAGGTTTAGGGTGTTACATTTAGTGTATCAGAGCAAGGTTTGTCAACACTAGAACTGTATTTGGACTCATAATGTGTGAGAAGAGTAACTTAGTGATAATTAGTATCTGAACTAATATAGAAATACTAAAACTCTAGTGAACAATCGAGCCTCCGACGCTGACTCTGTAAGTATTTCTATTCTGTTATAAAGATTATGACCCTTAAACTGTTGTACGTAAAATGTTTTGGTGTGAACTACTGAAATTATTTTGCTGGATGTTTGAACTGATTTGTGTACTCTGATATTGTAGCTAGATTACCTTTATGAGTTCGCGCAGTAGTCGTGGATGTGGTCTGTGGGGGCGTCTAGGACGCCGAGGGGGAACTCGAGCAGAGTCATCCTCTATGGGTAGTCTACCTAATCTGGAGACCAGCGTGACTGTTGGTACTCCCATCGCTGAGATAGAGTCCCAGGCTCCGACAGCTAGGGACGATGCACTGTCTTAGGCTATGATTTGAGAATTAGAAAGGGTTGTAGGGACCTATTCGGGATCGAGGGACCGAGGGTTGGTTACCAAACGAATTCGGTTGAATAGGGCTGAATTATTCAGCGGCGTCTTAGGAGTCGCTCCCACTGTTGCTGAGTATTGGCTCAAGGCTACTGAGCGTATTATGACAGATCTTGACTGTACTTCCACTCATAAATTGAGGGTTGTTGTATCTCTACTTCAGGACGAAGCTGACCAGTGGGGGCTGATAGTTGAATAAGGTACTCAGCCCGAACAAGTGAGCTGGGATTATTTGAAGAACGCCTTTCAGGGTAAGTATGTTGGGGTGAGTTATGTTAAGGCTCGCCGACGTGAGTTTATGAGCCTAGTTCAGGGCAACGAGTCTGTGGCTGAATATGAAGCCAAGTTTCTACGATTGAGTAGATATGCATGGACTTTAGTAGCGTCCGACTACGATAAGTGTGTGCAATCTGATAGATCCTTAGAGGGAGCGGGTTTTTGCAATTCTAGTTGACAAAGTGATAAACTGTAATTTATACATATTTTTATCCCATGTTTAACGCATTTTATAGAGGATTTCCCATTAGAGTTGGTGAATTCGATGCTCCTAATGCTTTAATTTCATGTTTTATACCTAGGAGAGCATAGGAAAGCGAAAGGAACGAGAAATGGGACAAAAACTGAGAAATGGGACAAAGTACGAAATCAACACAACCTGGACCTCCTCACACGGGCGAACCACACGGCCGTGTCAATTTTGCAGGCTCGAGCACGGCCTGAAGTAATCGTACACGGGCGTGTCACAGGGCGTGTCCCTACTTAGCCCAAGTTGAGTCCAATTCGGAAAAGGCTAATTTTGAGGGCTCTTAGGCATTCCAAAGCCTATAAATACACCCTAGAGGAGGAAGAAAAGGGACACAGAGAATAGGGGGCAAGGAATTACCCCAAGAAAGCCAATTGATCCATCTCAGAAGCTAGATTCATCATCAAGACTGAAGACCTCTCCTCAATTTCCCTTCAGGAGTTTTGGATTTTTCATTATGTTTTGTATTCTTTATTATTCTGAGATGTTTTCTTATTTAGTTATGAACTAAATCCCCAAAATACCTAAGGGGAATGAAACCTGAGACAAATCTTGTTATTATTTTCTGAATCATATGATAAATATTTAACTTGTTCTTAATTATGTGTTCTTAATTCTTGTTTTGATATCCTAGGATACCGATTCAAGATAAGCTCTTATTCAGAAATGGAATAGACCCTGTCTAAGAGTACATTTGTCATAATTAAGTGGAGTTGATTGCGCGCCTAGACATAGGGTGATAAAATTTTGCCGGATTAGGGTGAAACCTAGTAAGGGGATCTATAGATCGAGTTAATGCAACCCTAGAGTGTTAATTAGAGAAAAGTCTCGGTTATTCAATCTAGGGATTAGATGTTATTAGTATTGAATAGGGATAATAACATAATTTAGGGATTTCTATGGAACAAGTTAAATGAATAAATCGCCCGATTCGAAGCCAGAATAGCAAATACAGTCTAGGTCGATTTTTCTTTAGGTATTGCCTTCATTCAATCGATTTTCCCAACAGTAATTTCCCAATTCTATTCTCTGTGAGTTCTTAGTTTAGATAATTAGTTAGTTAAAACAAAAACCTCTTTATTCTTAGGCTAGATAATAAAAAGACAGTCATTACTAGTACTTTTAGTTCCTTTGGGTTTGACAATCTGGTCTTGCTAAAACTATACTACTGTTCGATAGGTACACTTGCCTACATCGCGATAATAGTTATTTTCAAGAACGAGTAATTATAAATATTTAAAACCCATCACAAAATCACGCGATCAAGTTTTTGGCGTTGTTGCTGGGGAACTAAGATATTAGGAACACTCAATTTTTATTACTTTAGCCATTTATTTTTCTTGCAAATTAATTTATTATTATTATTTTTTAATTTACTTTTTCTTTCTCTTGGCAGGTTTTTATAGTTTATGACTAGAAGAAACCCATCAGGACCACTACTTTTTGATGAAGAAATCGATCGCACAGTTCCTAAAAACCAAAGAGAAATAAGGCGAAGCTTAAGATACACAGAGAACGAGCAAGAGGATGATACTCAACCCCCAACCGAAGAGATGGTTGAAAACCAAGGCAATCAGCTACCACCTGCAATTGCGGTTAATCAAAATCCTGCTCCACGCACTATGTATGATTATGCTAAACCTTCTTTAACAGGAACTGAATCTAGCATAGTTAGACCTACTGTAGCTGCAAATACTTTTGAACTAAAACCTAACACAATTCAAATGATACAACAGTTTGTTCAATTTGACGGTTTGCAGGATGAAGATCCCAACGCTCACTTAGCAAACTTTCTAGAATTCTGCGATACATTTAAAATCAATGACATTTCTGATGATGTCATACGTCTTCGGTCGTTTCCCTTTACATTGAGGAATAAAGCTAAACAGTGGTTAAACTCGTTACCACAAGGGTCAATTACTACTTGGGAACAAATAACTGAAAAATTTTTACTCAAATACTTTCCGCCGGCTAAAACGGCTAAATTACATAATGATATCTCTTCGTTTGTGCAGATGGACTTAGAAACACTTTACGATGCATGGGAGAGATACAAAGACTTACTGAGAAGGTGCCCTCACCATGGGTTACCGCTTTGGCTTCAGGTTCAAACATTCCATACTGGCCTGAATCCTTCGACTCGACAAATGGTTGATGCAGCTGCTGGCGGAACCATCAACAATAAAACACCTAAAGATGCCTATGAGTTTATAGAGGAGATGTCACTGAATAACTATCAGTGGCAAGTCATGAGGACTAAGCCAACTAAAGCAGCAGGCATTTAGAACGTCGATTCGGTTACTATGCTATCAAACCAAGTAGAACTTCTAAATAAAAAGATTGATGGTTTTCTTAGTTCTTCATAGGTTTACCCAGTAATGCAGTGCGAAGCAAGTGGAGGTGGACCAAACCATTTGGAATACCAACTTTATGGCCACAACATGGATAATGAGCAATTAAATTACATGGGTAATAATCCTCGACCTCAAAATAATCCATATAATAACACTTACAATGCAGGTTGGAGGAACCACCCCAATTTCTCGTGGGACGGTCAAGGAAATCAAAGACCACAACATCCTCCGGGTTTTCAACAACCACCCTACCAACAGGAAAAGAAGTCGAACCTTGAAGAGATGCTCTCAAAGTTTATATCGGTGTCAGAAACCCATTTTTAGAACACTGAGACAGCACTTAAAAATCAATAAGCGTCGATCCAAGGGCTCGAAACTCAAATAGGCCAGCTTTCCAAACTAATCTCTGAACGACCACAAGGTAGTTTACCAAGTAATATTGAACACAACCCAAGGGAACAGCTCAATGTAATTAATATTCAAGATGAAGAAGGATTTGTTGAGCCTGAGCCAGAACCGAGGCAAAAAACTGTGGTAAGCAAAGGTCAAGGTGAGGTAGATCACAATACAAACAAATCAGTGAACGTGAATATAAACCTCATGTGCCATACCCCAATGCGGCAAGGAAAGACCGCTCAGATGAACAATTTAGTAAATTCCTTAAACTCTTAAAAAAATTACACATTAACTTACTGTTTATTGAAGCCCTGTCGCATATGCCGAATGTAATGACATTTTTAAAGGAGCTTTTAGCAAATAAGCGGAAGTTTGATGAGGCGTCGCATGTAGAGCTAAATGCAATGTGCTCCGCTATTCTATAAAATAAGCTACCAAACCAACTAAAAGATCCAGGGAGTTTTACGATTCCTTGCTTAATTGCTAGTTTAGATGTTAATAATGCATTAGCTAATTTAGGGGCTAGTATCAACGTCATGCCTTACAAAATGTTTAAACAATTAGGTCTCGAGAAACCCAAACAGACTAGGATGAGCATTCAATTAGAAAATAAAACTATAAGATTTCCTAGGGGTATTATTGAAGATGTGCTAGTTAAAATTGATAAATTTATATTTCCCGTTGAATTCATTGTTTTAGACATACAGGAGGATAGCAACACTCCTTTAATTCTAGGAAGGCCTTTTTTAGTAACTTCTAAAACAATTATTGATGTTGGCACAGGTGAGCTCACGCTTCGCGTAGGAGACGAAACAATCACCCTTCAAGCTCACAATTCTGGCAACACATCAGAAATTGAAGGTGATCATCTAAACCATTCTATTAAAACTGACCATATGATACAACCCACTTTGCAGGAGATAAGTCTGAAGGAAGTACATGAGCCATTCTCGAGCAATAGTAGATGACCTGTTAATGAAGATCGAAGACTACAAATCGAGGAGCTAGATTAATAGCAGACGCATAAACCAAGAACACACGACGAACTGAATCTACGACAGAACGAGCTCAATACCTCTCCAAATCAACTTAAGGTTGGAGATAGAGTCTTCTTAGATGCCGCAGATCCCCACATTGTCGCTACCACACCTAAAGACGAAATTCCCCTTACGGTACTCAGCATTTTCCCATTCTGTACGGTTGAGGTGAGTCATCCCAAGTTCGGCACTTTTAAGGTAAACAACACACGTTTAAACTCTTATTTTGATGAGATTGATAGCAGGAATGAGGAGTATAAACTACTCAAACCACTATGATCATTCAACGGAGAGATAAGTCGAGCTTAGAATATAAATAAGCGCTTCTCGGGAGGCAACTCGAGCCCTAACTGCATTAAATTCTTTAAAATTTAGTATTCGACCTCTAACTTACTAACAGAACACTTGAATACAGGTTTTCCACAGAGTCACGGCCAAGCACACGGGCGTGCGTAGGGCCGTGTGAAAACAGGGCAAAGATTTCCCCAAACACAGGTTGCAATAAAATGCCACGGCTGTGCGACATGGCCATGGTCGAATCTGCCAAATGAACACGGGCGTGCAACATGCCCGTGTCTAGCTCCCGTGGACAACACTATCAAAATAACACGGGTGTGTGCAGAGCTACATGACCGTGGGAGAAGTGAATCACATCACACACGATCGTGTAACATGATCTTATAACCATATGGCCTTTACACACGGGCGTGCCAGAAGGCCGTGTGACGACACCTTAATTCACGACGAACACGGCCGAGCTATGACCCACACGAGCGTGTGCACTGGTCGTGCCATTTGAGAAATTAGAATAATTCTTTTATTTTATTTTTCTTTCATTAAGTTTTTAAGATTCATTTGTTTTCCTTTTAAGTGTGGGGGGATATTTATTTCATTATCAGAAAAATCTCTGAATGACTACTTTGTTCTCTTGAAAAGCTCTCATATTATATTTAGGATAAATTTTGATTGATTTATGATTTTTGTTGATATATCTTGAATTAAAACATAGGCATTTATGCATTGATTGTTTAAACTTCAAGACATTAGAGAATCAAGCATGATAAGTTGATTTTTAAGAATTTAAAATCTTAGGTTGTTTCTCCAAAGTTTAGGTATTACTTTGAGTTAGAATTCACAAGTTTTAAACATCAAAAAGCCATAATTTTTGTGAGATTTTTGATCCTTTTGAGCATCTATTGATTCTTTCATGCTCACTTTTATTATTGCTTGGAGTGCGTCACTATTGAATTGTTATTCTAGAACTTTCTTGATTATGCATGTCGAGACCACACCATTTGATTTGATATGTCAAAATGATTAAGGCACTTAGGATTAACCCACTCATGCCATGAAAAGCCTACCTCCACGATTAACCCCTAGTAGACCCCTTTGAACCTAACAAGCCATTTCTTGTATTACCCTTAATTTTAACCCTTAACCCATTATTGTTGTGTAACACCCCGAACCCGAGACCGTCGCCGGAGTCGAACACGAGGTGTTAACAGACTTCAAACCACTTATTGAGAATTTCCCAGACAAGCTGCCAATCTGTGTACTAGTCGCTTCAAAAATCATAACTTGAGTTTTACAACTCGAAAATCAGTTTCGTAATTCTTCCCTGAAACTAGACTCATATTTCCATATACATATTTTTTTCTATAATTTTTGGTCAAGCCAATTAGTACAGTTTATTAGTTAAAGTCTCCCCTGTTGCAGGGATCGACTACACTGATCTTTGTGCATTACGAATTGGATATCTCCCTGTACAGGGCTTCAATACTGATGCCGTTTGTTTCTATAGAAACTAGACTCAGAGAGGAATCTACAAATATATGGCATGACTCCTAATTATCTCTGGTTAATTTACAATGATTTTCCAAAGTTGGAACAGGGGATCCAGAAACCGTTCTGGCCCTGTTTCACGAGAACTTTAATATCTCTTAAAATACAGCTCATATGGTTGTTTCGTTTCATCCATATGAAAATAGACCCATCAAGCTTCGAGTACATAATTTTTTTAGCTATTAATTCCACTTTTACTATTTTTAGTGATTTTTCAATCTCATATCACTCCTGCCGTCCGCAATAGATTCATCTGCAGAGACTATGCCAATTTCATGAATCCTTCCTTAGCCTTACTAATCATCCATCATACGTGACACAAATTATGGCCACCTTATCAAAATTAAGGTTTCTAAGACTCGTGGCTATAGATTCTAGCATCCCACTCAAACGACCACATAGGCCATTTTCACATGGCTTAAAGTTTACAACCCAAAATTTAACAAAACAAAATAGCCCATACATGCCAAATGTTCTCCTAAGTTGACTAAGAAGACAATACCAAAAATTGCTCGCCGGTGTGATGACTTCGTTGACGGTTAAGAACACCCAAAAGGAGACGAGCCCAAGGAACCTAAAATGGGTGACAAGAAAACACCGAGTGAGTTTATAACTCAGTAAGTCATAAGCATTCCACAACCATCCATTAATAACATTATCATAAAATGAAATAATGAAACAAGGCCAAGTGTTCTAGCCGTACCGAACTATACCATAGTTCCTTAGATCCTTCGGATCAATCTCATACCAAGTCATACATTTACATTTCATATACTATTCAATAGGATATTTGAAGCAATTTCCATACATCATTTCATTTCCGCAACAATCATGCAATTGAAATCATCACATAGATTTAAATCTTACCAACTCCACCCCGAGCATGAACATAGCATCTATTAGCCATGAACTCAAGGTACTTACTCTTTCCGCTATCCATGCTCATCTCGATAGAGTCACACCTCCATATAAATATTCAATCGGAGATATATGTAGAGTTCGCACACATAGTGCTTAATACTCAATCACGCACACTTAGTGCCACGTGATTCAAGCCCGCACACATAGTGCCATATAGTCCAAACTCGCACACTTAGTGCCGTACATTACAAGCTCGCACACTCAGTGCCAATCTCGTCACCGCACACATCTATTTCTCGCACACTTAGTGCGAAGCAAACTTCCTACACATTTCACTATCTCTTTTCGTTCAACATTATCATCTTTTCATACACATACATTTGTATATATTTCATCTCATTAAACACAATTGCATAGATATTACAATCATTTAAGCAATATCAAATATATGCTTAATGACTTACCTTGTGTTGGGTAAAAATAGTCCAAGTCGGCTACTCGATGACCTTCGCCTTTCCCTTGCTTGATTCTCCTTCTTTAACTCCTTGAGCTTAATCAATAAATCAACTAGTTTAACCATCTTGCTAAACATTCATAATTCAATTACACATGCATATGTATGTTTGTATATTCGGCAACCATCCTCACTTATTACCCATTTAGTCAACAATCTAAGCCAAGATAAGGCTTTAATATGGTTGCCTCTAACCGAATACATACACACCAATTTCCCTTCATGTGGCCGAATATGCATGTCCATGTTGAGGCCATTTATGCACTTATTACCACACAAAAAAACAGCATACATTTTACTAACTAATACCTTTCCATATTGTAACTCAATACACATCTATCATTTCCTTCATAACCAAAACATCATCATAAGTAAGTATATACCTTAAGATAGTATATACGTCATACCAATACATCATGCTCAAACATATATACATATATGTATGCTAGAGCCGAATCTCAAGTTGATTGTAACTAAACATGAACATGATTTGAAACACAAATCTTACTCTCCATGCAAAGAGCATAAATCACACTTGGGGATGTACCATGGCGAATACATCACAACACCATAATTTTGGTCATGATTACACAAAGAACTTAGTATATCATTCAAAATGCTCAAAGAAAATCTAAGAGTCCTCAATCCACCATCACATGTATCATCATCAAGCTTCATATTTAACATGCAATGGCATTAACTCAAAATCCACCTTGGCCAAATACCATCCCCATGATATAACAAAGATTTGAACCATGGGCTAATAATAACATCAAGTTAGCAACCAAAACATGCATGAATCTCATGGCACAACATCAAACATACCTTAATCTTGATGCAAATATAGCCAAACCTCTTCCTAATCCTCTTCCAACCCAAGCATGAAGCAAAATTCCTCCCTTCCCTCTAGTATTTTCGGTCAAGAGAGAATGAAATGGATGAGCAAAATTTTTTCTTTTCTTTTCTTCCATGTACGGCAATGGGGGGTTTCACTCACACACACATTTTTTTTTTTTCTTTACTACCCATGCTTATTTGTTTATTGTTTCCCCTAATGCACCAACAAAACATGTTTCATGACATGTTTAGCCCATACTCCTTGTCATGGCCGGCCATCACGTGTAAAAGGGGTATTTGACATGCAAGGCCATTGTTTTGCATGCATGCTTTAATTAGTCATCATACATTTCCCCATCATACTTTCAAAGTTTTCTACTAGGTCCTTTCTAGTGAAATTCACATTTATAACTCTAAATTAAAGCATCAAAATGTCACACATGAGTTACCACATATTATAGGCATCAAAATAAATATCAAATTATTTTTATGCCTTGGTTTTGTGGTCCCGAAACCACATTCCGACTAGGGTCGTTTTAAGGCTGTCACATGTTGAAATCCCCTAAATTAATCCCTATTTTTGTTGAGATTTGAGTTGAACAAATTGCTTAGCTATGTCTTGTTCTTAATAGTTAGTCTATGTTATTTTACTTGTTCTTTAGAAAAAATTATTATGTATACACATTAGTAATTCCATATTCTAAAAAGAAGCTTTGTTGTACACAAGTGATGATTAACTCTTTTTCTAGTTAGGCAATTTTCCAATTCAATCTCGATTCTAACCCTTTCTTTCAGCTTGTGACCACACCCCCTAACCAAGCCTCATTACAACCCTTTAAAGACCTTTTGATTGATGTATCATCTTAAATTACAGTGGTGGAGATTTGATTCTCATACAAGCCTATGGTAATGACCTTTCATTATTGACTATTGAGTGCTTCATTTATTGTCCTTAAACACCTCAAGTGATTTGAGTGATTCTTTAGTGAGGATGTGAAACTCTGTGATATTCTAAATCGAAGATAATTACTTAGATGAGGGGAGACACCTATGTTTTCAGAATAAAATGCTCAACTTCTAATGTTTGAAACTTTTATGATCTTTTAGATGAATTCTCAATGTATGATTACCTATGGATTAATTTGAGATATTATCGATAGAAATTATAAGTTGAGAAGAATTTATTTTGATTATGAGTTGAGAATTGTGCTTGAGGACAAGCAAATGCTTAAGTGTGGGGGTATTTGATAAACCGTAATTTATACATATTTTTATCCCATGTTTAACGTATTTTATGGATGATTTCCCATTAGAGTTGGTGAATTCGATGCTCCTAATGCTTTAATTTCATGTTTTATACCTAGGAGAGCATAGGAAAGCGAAACGAACGAGAAATGGGCCAAAAATGGAGAAAATGGGCCAAAGTATAAAATCAACACGGCTTGGACCTCTTCACATGGGCGGACCACATGGCCGTGTCAATTTGGCAGGCTCGAGCACGACCTGAAGTAATCGCATACGGGCGTGTCCCTACCAAGCCCAAGTTGAGTCCAAAGCCTATAAATACACCCTAGAGGAGGAAGAAAAGGGACACAAAGAATAGGGGGCAAGGAATTACCCCAAGAAAGCCGATTGATCCATCTCAAAAGCCGGATTCATCATCAAGACTGAAGATCTCTCCTCAATTTCCTTTCAGGAGTTTTGGGTTTTCTTTATGTTTTGTATTCTTTATTATTCTGAGATGTTTTCTTATTTAGTTATGAAATAAATCCCCTAAATACCTAAGGTAGGTCTTACCTATTTTGTAGTCTCCATGAACCAACTAGTCTTGCCATACATAGGTTCACATATGATCATTTTAACCATACCAATGGCTGATCATGTGACCAACACTCCCATTTCCAATCCATAATCACATCATGACACCATATATATATATATATATACAAACCGCAAATAGTCTAAGTTCGTACTTCACTTTTACGAGCCATTTTCGCATGGCCGTACACATATACATCACAACACAATTGAACCGACAAGGGTAGTCCTATACATGCCATTTCAAAGTTCAACCAAAAATTATACCAAAATGGAGGCTTTGATAGTGTAGATGACTTGACTTTAATGATCCCGAATCCGATTGCTATCGAGCAAAATCTATAAAACAGAGAGCCAAAGCAACGGGGTAAGCATTTTTATGCTTAGTAAGTCTCAAGGAATAAAATCAGCTTTAATTAAAGCAATACATTCACATAGCCAAATGCATCATTTCATTAATACACATTCACATAATCATTCTTACTTCACACTTCATCATTATATACTTTCACGGGTATCAACCAATTCAATAGCTGAAATTGTTAGTCGATTGAGCGAATGTTGCTCAAGTATGTCGACTTTTCCAATGCACATATAATCATACCTTATTCTTTGGGCTTCGAGCGTACTAATGGAATTTATTACAGCAGCCAACACTCACATCCAGCCCAAGCTTCTTGAATACAACCGGATATAACCACGTGCACGAATGCCTTGGTCTTAGCCCGGATAGAACGACTTCATACGAATGCCTTGGTCTTAGCCGGATGTAGCCACTAGCACAATTGCCTTGGTCTTAACCCGGATATAATTTCAGCATAAATGTCTTCGGGACTTAGCCCGGATATCATTCAATTGCTCATGCACACATACATCAATAATCATTAGACATTCATGTTTCATTTTCGTTACTAAGGCTCAAACACAAAGGTAATCACTAGCATAATTGCCTTCGGGACTTAGCCCGGGTATCATTCAAATACTCATACACACATAAATCGATAATCATTACACATCCATATTTCATTTCACATAATTCAAGTAGGGTCACTTCTTGAGGACTTACCTCGGATGTTGTCGAACGGCTTTTACGGCTATTCGATCACTTTTTCCTTCCCCTTGTCCAATTGTGGCCCTCTAAGCTCTTGAGCTAATTCAAACAAATTCAATTTGTTAAAACCTCATTATGCTAGCTTATGGCCGAATATGACAAGGAGTTTAAATGGTCATATGGCCACCCTTTAGCTTGAATACACAATGGTCATGCACATTTTATACTACATCAAGCAATTCAATACAATTCATTCAAGCATCAAGGAAAAGCTAAGGCCATCAATAGGCTACCTAAGGCCGAATATACTTAGTCATACTTGCACCAATTCAACAATAAATTCCAAGATTTCCACATCATATGTGTACTAGGCCGAATGTACTTGCAATTTCACAAGCATTCTTCAACATTTTCTTCTTTAAACAAACATATTCATCACTTACTTCATAACCAAAACATCATGTGCAAACATATATATACATATATGTGCATGGCAATTTCAAGGTGTCCCTAGCCATCCAAAACACAAATTTTAACTAACATGCAAGAAGCATGAACCATGCTCATGAATGCATCATGGCGAATACATCACAATCATGCCCTTTCAACTTCAATCATGGTTAAACAAAAGAAAACTCAATGTCTTACTCAAAATGGCTACAAAGAAATTTCAAGAGTAGACAATCCATCATTGCATGCATCATCATCAAGCTTCACACTTAGCATGCAATGGCTTTATCACAATATCAACTTTGACCAAATACCACTTCCATGGCATAACAAGGATTTGAACCATGGCTAACATGAACATCAAGTTGGCAACTAAAACATGCATGAATCTCATGACACAACCTCATACATACCTTAATCTTGGTGCAAGTTTAGCCAAATCTCCTTCTAGATCTCTTCTAAACAAATAAAATGAAGCAAAAATCTCTTCTTCCCCCTTAGTTTTGGCTCAAAGAAAGGATGAACAAATTTTTTTCTTTCTTCCTTTACAACTCACGGCAATGGAGGAGATACCACACTCACACACACATTTTTTTTTCATTCTTTTCTTACCCATGCTTATTTGTTTATTATTTCTCCCTAATGCCCAACAAAACATGTTTCATGACATGTTTAGCCCATATTTCTTGGTCATGGTCGGCCACCACCTATAAAAAGGGGAATTTGACATGCAAGTCCATTGTTTTGCATGCATGCTTTAATTAGTCATCACACATTTCCCTATCGTACTTTCAAAGTTCACTACTAAGTCCTTTCTAGTGAAATTCACCTTTATAACACTAAATCAATCATCAAAAATGTCATACATGAGCATACACATATTATAGGCATCAAAATAAATTTTAAATTATTTTTATCCTCGGTTTTGTGGTCCCGAAACCACATTCCGACTAGGGTCAATTTTGGGCTGTCACAACTCTCCCCACTTAAGAAATTTTCGTCCCGAAAATCTTACCGTAAATAGGGTTGGGTATCGCTCTTTCATAGAGTTCTCGATTTCCCAAGTAGCTTCTTCTATCCCGTGCTTGAGCCATAACACCTTCACTAGCGGAACCCGCTTGTTTCGCAACTCTTTCACTTCCGTGATAGGATACGAATCGGTTCTTCCTCATAACTCATATTGGCTTGAATTTCAACTTCGATGGACTAATCACGTGCGATGGATCGATCTATAGCGTCAAGCATCGAAACATGAAAGACATCGTGAACCTTTTCGAGTTCGGGGCAAAATCAAACGATATGCCACTGGACCGACTCGCTCGGATATCTCATATGGCCCAATGAACCTCGGGCTCAACTTGCCCTTACGGCCAAATCGAGTATCTTTTTCCAAGGCGATACCTTGAGAAACACTTTATCTCCCACGATACTCGATGTCCTTACGCTCAGATCCGCGTCGACTTCGACGATCGGAGGCTATCTTTAGACTTTCACGGATTCATCGTCACTTTCTATTCAAAGATCTCTAATCAAATCCACCCGAAAATCTTGCTTTCACCGAGCTCGGTCCAAAACAATGGTGTACGGCATTTACGACCGTACAAAGCCTCGTAGGGTGCCATCTTAATACTTGATTGAAAGTCGTTGTTGTGGCGAATTCAATCAACGGCAAATACCGTTCCCATGAACCACTAAACTCGAGGGCGCAACATCTCAACATATCCTCAAGTATCTGAATTATCCGCTCGGATTGACCATCGGTTTGGGGGTGAAAGGCGGTCTGAAATGCAACTTGGTACCCAAAGCTTCTTGCAACTTTTTCCAAAATCGCGAGGTAAATCTCGGATCTCTATCCGACACGATGGAAATAGGCACCCGTGCAATCTCACAATCTGAGAACGTATAATTCGGCTAATTTGTCCATTGAAAAATCCGTGCGTCGGGGGACAAAGTGAGCCGACTTAGTCAATCTATCTACCACGACCCAAACCGCATCCTTCTTACTCACGACAATGGCGGTCCGGATACAAAGTCCATTGTGACTCGATCCCATTTCCACTCGGGTATTGTGATTGGTGAAGTAATCCGAAGGCACTTGATGTTCCGCTTTCACTTGTTGACATATTAAACATCTCAAACAAAGTCGGAGATGTCTCGTTTCATACCATGCCACCAAAACCGATGTTTCAAATCGTTGTACATCTTCGTACTCCGGGTGGATTGCCATTCGGCTACAATGGGCTTCATTCAGAATTATCGAAATGAGTTCAATTCTTTGGAACACACGACGACTTTTGAACCTCAAACAATCGTCATCATCGATTTGAAACTCCGAGTCCTTGTTCGAACACACTCAAATTTTTTTGCAGCCAACTCGTCGTCGACTTTCGAGCTTCTCGAATTTGATGCATCAATAGTGGTTTGGCTTTCAATTCAGCTACTAACACACCGTCGGATCGAATGACAAGTGCACATTCATCGCTCGTAAAGTGAATAATGATTTACGACTCAAGGCATCCGCAACCACATTCGCCTTTCCGGTGATAGTCAATGACCAGCTCATAATCCTTTAACACTCGAGCCAACGTCTTTATCGCAGTTTAAGTCTCTTTGGGTCATCAAATATTTGAGACTTTTGTGATCCGAGTACACATGGCACTTCTCACCAAATAAGTAATGTCGCCAAATCTTTAAGGCGAATACGATGGCAGCTAATTCGAGATCATGGGTCGGATAATTTTTCTCGTGTGGCTTTAATTGCCTCGACGCATAGGCCACAACTCGACCTTCTTGCATCAATACGCAACCTAACCCAAGGAGGGAGGCGTCACTATAGATGACAAACTCTTTGCCAGATTCGGGTTGCACTAGAATTGGGGCTCCCGTCAAATAAGTTTTCAGTTGATCGAAACTTTTCTGACATTTCTCCGTCCATTCGAACTTAACATCCTTTTGGAGTAGCTTCGTCATCGGCGTGGCTATCGTTGAGAAACCTTTTACAAATCGTCGGTAATAACCTAAGCCCCAAAAGCTCCGAACCTCGTAATATTTCTGAGGCTTCCAATTAAGTATGGCTGAAATTTTATTCGGTCGACTCGAATACCGATCTGATACCACATGACCCAAGAAGCTAACCTCTCTTAACCGAACTCACACTTGCTGAACTTAGCATATAATTGCTTATCCCGTAAAATTTGCAAAGACTAACCTCGGTGTTCAAGATGTTCGATCTCATTTCTTGAATAGACCAAGATGTCATCAATGAACACGACTACGAATCGATCCAAATATGGTCTAAAGATCTGATTCATTAAATCCATAAATACCGCAGGGGCATTAGTAAGCCCAAACGGCATCACTAGGAACTCATAATGACCATATCTCGCTCTGAAGGCAGTCTTGGGCACGTCCGAATCTCGGATTCACAATTGATAATAGCCCAATCTCAAATCTATTTTCGAGAACACTGAGGCTCCCTTCAGTTGATCGAACAAGTCATCGATACGTGGTAACGGATATTTGTTCTTTATCGTCGCTTTATTAAGTCGACGATAGTCGATGCACAACCGCATGGTTCCATCCTTCTTTTCACAAACAACACCGGCGCACCCAAGGCGAAAAACTCGGCGAGCAAAACCTCTATCCACCAATTCTTGCAATCGAGCTTTCAACTCCGTTAATTCCGTTGGCGCCATACGATACGGAGCTATCGAAATTGAGTGGTACCGGTACCAATTCGATGCCAAATTCTATTTCCGAACAGTGGTAAACCCGGCAATTCTTCAGGAAAACATCCGGTATTCACAAACCACGGGCACAGATTCGGGTTTCTTTTCGATTCCTTGTCATCGAAAGCACGTCGCAAGGTACGCTTCGCACCCTTTTCTTACATATTTCCGGGCCAACATTGCGATATTACGGTGGCAACCCTTTAAGTCCGTAGACTCAACCCGAATTATCTCGTTATTCGCGCACCTCAAATCGATAGTCTTGCTTTTGCAATTTACAACCGCATCGTGCATGGTCAACCAATCCAAACCAAGAATAACGTCAATTCATCGAGCGGCAAAAGCATCAAGTCTGCGGAAAACAAGAACCTCGAACACTAGGGGACTTTTCTTGCACACTTTGTTGACAAGCACATAATGACCCAAGGGTTTGACACTGAATTACAAACTCGAGAGACTCAATAGGCAAAGTCTTCTTGAATGCTAAGGTTTCACATATATAAGAATGAGTAGAACCAGGGTCAATCAAAGCGGTCATATTAGTATTGAAAAGAGTGAAAGTACCGGTAATGACATCCGGAGAGGCAGATTCTCGCGTGCGGCAGATGGCATAAGTCCTAGCAGAGCCCAAGCCTCGGATCGATGGTAGCATCTCTAGATCCTCTCGACCGCCACTAACATTGCCCACATTTCTAGGTGGTCTACCTCGGCGATGGTGGCACCGGGTTTCCACTCTGACTTACATTTTGTTCAAGCATCCTCGGGCAATCCTTCATAAAGTGGTCGGTCGATCCACACTTATAGCAGAGTGATCACGGAACCAACAGCTCCCGAATGCCATTTGCCCCAATGCGACACTCCGCCTCTCTCGGCGATCATTTCCACCACTGGCGATCAAGTGACTCGTGTGGTCACAGGGTCGATCGCGTCCTCGTCTAGAAAAGCCCGGCGCCTCTAGACCGGCTCACATCATCTCGAAATCTCTTCGATGCTGTTGAAGAGACTTTCCGAGGACCTCTTCGAATTCTCCGGTTCCCACATCAGCTTTTTGTTTCTCCTTTCTAAGCTCTTGACTTTACAAGCTCGCTCAACAAGTACTACGAACTCTCGTATTTCGAGAATGCCAACGAACATCCTTATATCATCATTCAGCCCATCCTCGGCGTTTACATAATAGCTTCGGACGAAATGCATTCTCGCGCGTACCGGCTAAGCCTCACAAATTTTCGTTCGTAGTCGGTAACTGACGTAGAACCTTGCTTAAGATCAAAAAATTCCCTTCACTTTTGGTCGATGAATCTCTGACTGATATACTTTTTTCGGAACTCGGTTTGAAAGAATTCCCAAGTCACTTGCTCTCTAGGCACCACAGAAGTCAGAGTACTCCACCAATAGTAGGCGGAATCGCGTAGCAAGGAGATGGTACACTTTAGGCACTCATCGGGTGTACAAGATAGCTCATCGAGCACCCGGATAGTGTTGTCCAACCAAAATTCAGCTCGCTCGGCATCATCATCATCCGTAGCTTTGAATTCAGTGGCCCCATGTTTTCGAATCCTATCGACTGGGGGCTTACTTGACCTTATTTGGTCAGTTACCGGAGGTATTGTAGGTCTTGAGGGTTGCATTTGTCGGGAATGGAGGTTGTGGAACAGCCGTGTTAGTTCGAATGTATTGGTTAAACCATTCATTCATCACACTATAAAAGGCTTGCCTAGCCTCATCATTCGGATTGCTGGCCATAGGTTGAGAGTCCACCGGCGCTGTCCCTTGCACGGGAGCAGGCGCCACACTCTCCACATCATCAGCTATCGCTCGGTTGGGATCGGGATCCATTACTATAAACAACACAAAGTCAAATTGTCAGAAATCACCACACTATCGATTCATCATTTAATGGCATGTATAGCTAGACCCCAAACACATCACGGTAGTCCTAGAATCGACTAAACCGTGGCTCTGATACCAATAAAATTGTAACACCCCGAACCCGAGACCATTGCCGGTGTCGGACACGAGGGGTTAACAAGCCAAATCCACATATTTCGCCCACCAATTGACATTTCCAGTCAGGCTGGAAAACTGCGTCACCGTCGCCTTAAAAATCATATCTCGAGTTTCAAAACTTGGAAACTGGTTTCGTAAATTTTCCCTGAATTTAGACTCATATATCCATCCATGGATTTATTTCTAGAATTTTTGGTCGGGCCAATTGGTACAGTTTATTAGTTAAAGTCACCCATGTTACAGGGATCGACTGCTCTGACCTCCGCGCGTTACAACTTGAATATCTCCCTGTACAGGGCTTTAATACTGGTACCGTTTATTTCTAATGAAACTTGACTCAAAATGGAATCTGTACATATAAGGCATGACTCCTAATTCTTTCTGTATAATTTATAGTAAATTTTTAAAGTTGCGACAGGGGACCCAGAAACCGTTCTGGCCCTGTCTCACGAAAGCTTTAATATCTCTTAACATATGACTCCTATGACCGTTTCGTTTCTTCCATATTAAAGTAGACTCATCAAGATTCATTTACATAGCTTATTCACTATTTAATACCATTCCTACAAATTTTGGTGATTTTTCACATTCACATCACTACAGCTGGCAGCATCTGTTTTTAAGGTAGGTCTTACCTATTTTGTAGTCTCCATGAACCAACTAGTCTTGCCATACATAGGTTCACATATGATCATTTTAACCATATCAATGGCTGATCATGTGACCAACACTCCCATTTCCAATCCATAATCACATCATGACACCATATATATATATATATATACAAACCGCAAATAGTCTAAGTTCGTACTTCACTTTTACGAGCCATTTTCGCATGGCCGTACACATATACATCACAACACAATTGAACCGACAAGGGTAGTCCTATACATGCCATTTCAAAGTTCAACCAAAATTATACCAAAATGGAGGCTTTGATAGTGTAGATGACTTCGACTTTAATGATCCCGAATCCGATTGCTATCGAGCAAAATCTATAAAACAGAGAGCCAAAGCAACGGGGTAAGCATTTTTATGCTTAGTAAGTCTCAAGGAATAAAATCAGCTTTAATTAAAGCAATACATTCACATAGCCAAATGCATCATTTCATTAATACACATTCACATAATCATTCTTACTTCACACTTCATCATTATATACTTTCACAGGGTATCAACCAATTCAATAGCTGAAATTCGTTAGTCGATTGAGCGAATGTTGCTCAAGTATGTCGACTTTTCCAATGCACATATAATCATACCTTATTCTTTGGGCTTCTCGAGCGTACTAATGGAATTTATTACAGCAGCCAACACTCACATCCAGCCCAAGCTTCTTCGGAATACAACCGGATATAACCACGTGCACGAATGCCTTCGGGTCTTAGCCCGGATAGAACGACTCATACGAATGCCTTGGTCTTAGCCCGGATGTAGCCACTAGCACAATTGCCTTCGGTCTTAACCGGATATAATTTCAGCATAAATGTCTTGGGACTTAGCCGGATATCATTCAATTGCTCATGCACACATACATCAATAATCATTAGACATTCATGTTTCATTTTCGTTACTAAGGCTCAAACACAAAGGTAATCACTAGCATAATTGCCTTGGGACTTAGCCCGGTATCATTCAAATACTCATACACATAAATCGATAATCATTACACATCCATATTTCATTTCACATAATTCAAGTAGGGTCACTTCTTGAGGACTTACCTCGGATGTTGTCGAACGGCTTTTACTACTATTCGATCACTTTTTCCTTCCCCTTGTCCAATTGTGGCCCTCTAAGCTCTTGAGCTAATTCAAACAAATTCAATTTATTAAAACCTCATTATGCTAGCTTATGGCCGAATATGACAAGGAGTTTAAATGGTCATATGGCCACCCTTTAGCTTGAATACACAATGGTCATGCACATTTTATACTACATCAAGCAATTCAATACAATTCATTCAAGCATCAAGGAAAAGCTAAGGCCATCAATAGGCTACCTAAGGCCGAATATACTTAGTCATACTTGCACCAATTCAACAATAAATTCCAAGATTTCCACATCATATGTGTACTAGGCCGAATGTACTTGCAATTTCACAAGCATTCTTCAACATTTTCTTCTTTAAACAAACATATTCATCACTTACTTCATAACCAAAACATCATGTGCAAACATATATATACATATATGTGCATGGCCGAATTTCAAGGTGTCCCTAGCCATCCAAAACACAAATTTTAACTAACATGCAAGAAGCATGAACCATGCTCATGAATGCATCATGGCTGAATACATCACAATCATGCCCCTTTCAACTTCAATCATGGTTAAACAAAAAGAAAACTCAATGTCTTACTCAAAATGGCTACAAAGAAATTTCAAGAGTAGACAATCCATCATTGCATGCATCATCATCAAGCTTCACACTTAGCATGCAATGGCTTTATCACAATATCAACTTTGACCAAATACCACTTCCATGGCATAACAAGGATTTGAACCATGGCTAACATGAACATCAAGTTGGCAACTAAAACATGCATGAATCTCATGACACAACCTCATACATACCTTAATCTTGGTGCAAGTTTAGCCAAATCTCCTTCTAGATCTCTTCTAAACAAATAAAATGAAGCAAAAATCTCTTCTTCCCCCTTAGTTTTGGCTCAAAGAAAGGATGAACAAATTTTTTTCTTTCTTCCTTTACAACTCACGGCAATGGAGGAGATACCACACTCACACACACATTTTTTTTTCATTCTTTTCTTACCCATGCTTATTTGTTTATTATTTCTCCCTAATGCCCAACAAAACATGTTTCATGACATGTTTAGCCCATATTTCTTGGTCATGGTCGGCCACCACCTATAAAAAGGGGAATTTGACATGCAAGTCCATTGTTTTGCATGCATGCTTTAATTAGTCATCACACATTTCCCTATCGTACTTTCAAAGTTCACTACTAAGTCCTTTCTAGTGAAATTCACCTTTATAACACTAAATCAATCATCAAAAAATGTCATACATGAGCATACACATATTATAGGCATCAAAATAAATTTTAAATTATTTTTATGCCTCGGTTTTGTGGTCCCGAAACCACATTCCGACTAGGGTCAATTTTAGGCTGTCACAAAACCTAGTAAGGGGATCCATAGATTGAGTTAATGAAACCCTAGAGTCTTAATTAGAGAAAAGTCTCGGTTATTCAATCTAGGGATTAGACATTATTAGTATTGAATAGGGATAGTAATATAATTTAGGGATTTCTACGGAACAAGTTAAATGAATAAATCGTCCGATTCGGAGCCAGATTAACAAGTACAGTCTAGGTGGATTTTTCCTTAGGTATTGCCCTCATTCAATCGATTTTCCCAAAAGCAATTTCCCAATTCTATTCTCTGTGAGTTCTTAGTTTAGATAATGAGTTAATTAAAACAAAAACCTCATTTTCTTAGGCTAGATAATAAAAAGACAGTCATTACTAGTACTTTTAGTTCCTTTGGGTTCGACAATCCGGTCTTGCTAAAACTATACTACTGTTCGATAGGCACACTTGCCTACATCGCGATAATAGTCAGTTTCAAGAATGAGTAATTATAAATATTTAAAACCTATCACGAAATCACGGGATCACAAGGCAAAGATAGTGGAAAAAGTGAATCGCATTGAGTGCAAGCGTTGTGATTGTTAGAAGGATTAGAATAAGGTTAAGCGGGATTGGCATCCCTCTGGTCTGAGTTAACGCCCTAAGAAACGAGCGAGATTTGATAGGCCTCCGAGGGAAGAGACATCAACGGTAGAGACTGAGATTTAGCTTGCAGTGATTCTAGGAAGCGCAATCTAGGTAAGTGTTGGAGGAAATTAGGAGCATGCCTCCATTGCGGTTCAATGGAGTATCAAGTTAGGGATTGCCCCCATCGACCTGATTTAGTGCTAGCTGCGGCATAGACTCCAACTTCGAATTCTGTTCGGTCTCTGAGAGAGGTTTAGCAACCATTTCGAGGTCGTGGTACTAGTAGGGGTGGTAATGGATCTGGGGGAGGACATAGAGCATCGAGTAGAGGAATAGGTCAGACTGAGGCTTGTCAGTCGACACTGGTTTATGCGGTGAGACGCCGCGAGGAGAGCTATGATGGTGATGTCATTACAGGTACCTTCTTTATTCATTCTGTTTTGTATTATGCTCTCATTGATATTGGCTCTACTCACTCTTATATAGCTAGTGTTGTTTCTATAAATTTGGGTTTAACTGCTGAAAATACTGCTAGAGAGTTTTCTATGATTAGTCTGTTGGGACAGTCAATCTGAGTTGATAAAGTATACAGGTGGGTACCCCTAGAACTTCAGGGCACGGTATTTACAGCTAATTTAATGGAAGTTCCCTTTAATGAGTTTGAATTGATTTTGTAAATGGATTGGCTTGTTGAGTATCAGATCAGTCTAAACTATGCAATCAAGAAGGTCACTTTAAGGCCATCTGCGAATGATGAGGTAGTTAGGTTGGTAAGGGTCGAGATTACCTCTCTAATATAATCTCCACTCTTGTAGCAGATAAGTTAGTCTGAAAAGGGTGCAAGGCATACCTTGCTTAAATATCTACGTCTACTTCTGAAAAGCTTTCAGTGGAAGATATCCGCACTGTAAGGGATTTTCCAGATGTCTTTCCTAAGGAATTGCCTAGAGTACCTCTGGATAGAGAGGTGGAATTTGGAATTGATCTATTACCAGGTACTACTCCAGTAACCATTGCACCCTATCGCTTGGCACCGAAAGAGCTGATCAAATTAAAAGTGCAACTTCAAGAACTCTTGGATAGAGGATTCATTTGACCTAGTGTGTCTCCGTGAGGGGCACCGATATTGTTTTTTAAGAAGAATGATGAGTTTATGAGAATATACATTGATTATAGGCAGTTGAACAATTGACAATCAAGAATAAGTATTCGACACTAAGGATTGACGACTTGTTCGATCAATTTCAATGAGCGTCTGTCTTTTCTAAAATTGACCTACACTTCAGTTACCATCAACTCAAAGTGAAAGAGACTAATGTGTACAAAATTATTTCAGTACTCGTTACGGACATTACGAGTTTCTGGTAATGCCTTTCAAATTAAAGAATGCTCCGGTGGCATTTATGGATTTAATGAATTGGGTGTTTCAACCGTACTTGGATCATCTTTGTATCGTACTTCAGATACTCCGAGAAAAATAGTTGTATGCCAAGTTTAGTAAGTGTGAGTTCTGGTTGTAGAAAGTCACTTTTCTAGGTCATGTACTGACGGTGGAAGGGATCCGAGTAGATCCTAAGAAAATATAAGCTATAGTTGAATGGAAACAACCAAAAAATGTATCCGAGGTTCGTAGCTTCTTGGGTTTAGCCGGTTACTACCGAAGGTTCATTGAAGGGTTTTTTCTGATTGTGGTACCTCTGACAAAGCTCTTGCGTAAGAATGCCCCATTCGTGTGGTCTGAGGCACAATAGTCTAGATTCAATAGGCTCAAGACCGTTCTAACATAGGCTTCTATTTTAGTTCAACTGGAGTCAGGTTGAGAGTTTGTGGTATACAGTGATGCTTCACACGTCGAGTTAGGATGTGTACTTATGCAGGATGGTAAGGTGGTCGCTTACACGTTGCGACAGCTTAAGGCACACGAGGGTAACTACCCTACGCACGATCTTGAGCTAGTCGTGGTTGTGCTTACTCTAAAGATTTGGAGACATTATCTGTATGGCGAAAGGTGTATTATTTTCACCGATCACAAGAGTCTCAAATATTTGTTAACCTGAAAAGAGTTAGATCTCTGGCAGTGCTGATGGTTTGAGTTACTTAAAGACTATGATTATACAATCGAGTACCATCTGGGTAAGGCTAATATGGTAACTGATATCCTTAGCTGTAGAGTGATAGCAGACCTGAGAGCATTGTTAGCTCGTTTGAGTTTGGTTGAGGATGGAGGACTGTTGGCTGAATTACAAGTAAAACCGACTTGGGTGGAGCAGATTCAAACTAAGCAATTGACTGACAAGTCTTTAGTCCAACGTATGCAACATATTGACTCGATTGAGAATTCTAATTTTAGCCTGAACAACGATAAGGTGTTGTGTTTCAAAGGTCAGATTTGTGTACCCGATATAAGGAATTAAGGCATTCGATCTTGCAAGAGGCACATAATAGCCCCTATGCTCTGTATCCTGGTGGGAACAAGATGTACCGGGATCTCTGAGAGCTTTATTGGTGGCCTGGACTGAAACAGGAGGTAGTCACTTTTGTATCTTACTGTCTGACGTGTAAAAAGGTTAAGGTCGAACATCAGTTTCCCTCTAGACTGCTTCAGCTAGTTAAGATTCCACAGTGGAAATGGGAGCGGGTAATAATGGAGTTTTTATAGGGTTATCTTTAACTCCAACTAAGAAAGATTCAGTTTGGGTCATCATTGATTGGTTGACCAAGTCAGCCCATTTTATTCCTATGCGAACATACTACTCCTTACAGAAGTTAGCTAAATTGTACGTCGTTAAAATTATGAGACTACATGGAATTCCAGTCTTGATCATTTCTGACAGAGATCCGCAATTTATGTCTCGATTTTGGAAGAAACTCTATGAGGCTTTAGGCACTCGACTTAATTTTGGTACTGTGTATCACTTTTAGACCAATGGACAGTCAGAGCGAGTTATCTAGATCCTAGAATGTATGCTTCGGGGTTGTGTGATAGACTTCAGGGGTAGCTGGGAGGAGTACCTACCATTGGTTCGCATACAACAATAGTTTTCAGTCTAGTATTCATATGACACTCTATGAGGCTTTATATGGTCGTAAGTGTCGTAACCCATGATGTTGGACAGAGTTAAGTGAACGCCGGATATTAGGTCCTAAGTTGGTTTCTGAAATTGAGAATACTGCGAAAGTAATTTGGGACCGACTAAAAGCCGCATCGAATGGACAAAAGTCTTATGCAGATTTAAAAAGAAAGAATATTGAGTATTTGGTAGGTGATCAGGTGTTTTTAAAGGTATCACCTTGGAAAAAGGTCCCTCGATTTGGACGCAATGGCAAACTAAGCCCAAGGTTCATTGGGCCTTACCATATTTTGAAGCGTGTTGGACCTATTGCTTACCAGTTGGAATTACCATCGGAGCTGGATTGAATTCATGATGTGTTTTATTTCTCGATGTTGAAAAGATATCGGTCGGACCCGTCGCATATTGTTCTTGTCGACGAGATTGAGTTGCGTCTGGATTTAACATTCAAAGAGGAACCTGTTCTGATTTTGGAACATGATGTTAAAGAGCTAAGGAAGAAAACTATCCCTCTATTAAAGGTCTCATGGCAGAACCACAACGTTGAGGAAGCCATGTGGGAACCTGAAGAAGCAATCTGACATCTGTATCTGTATCTGTTTAACTCAGGTACAATTTCAACACCGAAATTTCTTTTAAGGGGAGAGAGTTGTAATGCCCCAAAATTTCTGGAATTTAATTGTGAGAATCTAGAGTAATTAGATTTTGGTATCTCTGGCTTTGTGCTCTACTTTTGTGTTCAAGGTATGGAGTTCGAGTTGCATTGTTAAAACGTTTTGTGATTGTTTTTAAAACAACCTTCACCTATGCATTTCATAGTTAAGTTCAATTCTAGGTAAATCAATGACAAGAACGAGCCTGCTGGTTCACTAGTTAAACATTTGTTTTTATTTTTTTTGGTTTCGAGTTTGAATTCCATTGTACACATTAGGAAATATTTTTTTTTGCAATTGCCGGAAGGAGGTGGTTAATTTTAAATAGTCTAAAGCGTTTCTGTTGTATCTCCTTCCTTACTTTTTTTCTTTTTCTCTTTAAGTCTATTTTTCAATCCTTCTTCTTTTCTTTTATTTTTCCTTATTTGATATTCAATTCTACGTTAATTAAGAGTTCTTTGTTTCTTGTAAAGTCGATTGTGTGATAATTGAGTAAGTTTTGCTATTATTTCCTCTCATTTTGCGAGTTTTACCGAGTTAATGATACTATGTCGAAATCGGTTTTGTTCGATTGTTTGAACTGTTTGTATAATCATTTCATTGTTTATTTTTTTAGGCGAAGATCTTGCGAGAGACAGTAACTAGCCATGTTAGTCTGGTTTCCCCTGTTTCATATGAGGTGAGTGTGCGAATTAAGTTGGGGTTGTGTCGACCCTGTTTCAGCCGTGTGACCCTTACAGTGTTGCAAATTTTTTTAAAAATTCTTTGAGTTTTTTATTTAGTCAATCTCAATTTCTTTCTAACATGTTTTTAAAGCATCGAAGGCTCGTATAAGGGACAACATGTATGATTTGAATTGGTTTTAATATTATTAGTGATATGATTTGACATGTTTGAAATTTTATTCGTTTAATTTGAAAACTCTAGTAATGCTCCGTAACTCTGTTTCAACAACGGATACGGATTAGGGGTTTTGCATTTATTGGTATCAGAGCTATCGTTTAGTCAATTCTAGGACTAATGTAGCGGAATAGGAATTAGTATATACATGCCTCATATACTCTGTGATAGTGTTATGCGTTTTGATTCGTTTTAACAATTTTATTTCTTATTGACTCAAGATGTCAGCAGAATCTAATCGAGCTATAGTTAATGAATTTGAAGTAATGTTCAAGCTTCAAATCCAAAAGCAAGTAACAGTGATCCTATTCCTCAACCGGTTGGTGATGAAATGAAACATATGTTTATGGGAATGATGAACCAATGGTTCAACGAGTTTAAACAAGTAAATACGACTACTTCACCTTCTCCACCTCCTGTTGTGCCTCCTCTGGCATCCTTGAATACTACCACCCCTGCATCAATGTTGGTTACTCGGGTATCTGTAGATAAGGTTCGAAAATGTGGTGCAGAAGAGTTTAGAGGTATGGTAGATGATGATTCGTCAAAAGCTGAGTACTAGCTATTAAATACAAAGAGAGTTTTTGCAGAGTTATTGTATAACCCTAAAGATTGTTTGAGATGTGCGGTGTTTTTACTAAAAGACGAGGCACATTTGTGGTAGGATACTTTGAGCACGATGGTATCGTATGATCAAATTAATTAGGACTTCTTCCAGAGTGAATTCAAGAAAAAAACATGTTAGGCAATTGTTAATCAATCGGAAAAAGAAAGAATTTCTCGAATTAAAGTAAAGAAATTAGACTGTAGTTGAGTATGAACGAGAATTTGTGCAATTAAGAAAGTGTGCTGGTCACATTGTATTGATTGAGGAGGAAATGTGTATCAGGTTTGAAGATGGATTGAATGATGAGATCTGGTTGGCTGTAACAACACTAAAGTTATGGGAATTAGTAGAACTTTTCGAGTGAATGCAAAAGGTTGAAGAGATTTGTAAAAGTAAACGACAATCAGATTCAAGATTCAGAGACTATAACAAGAGAGGACCATTCAAGCCTGCTCAGTTGTTTCCTTCAAAGAAAGTTAGAAATGACACAAGTCAGTCAGCTACTCCTTCAAAGTTTGTTAATCGAGAGAAACTGAGACAAAGCAATTTCCAGTCAGTCAATGCTCCAGCAGCGAGTGTTGGAAGTGTAAGAAATATGGAGAGAACCATTCCAACGTGTGATGACTATAATAAAAGGTATTTTGGTGATTGCCGATCGAATTGAGAGCTTGTTTTTGTTGTGGAGCTACCGACCACTTTCTCCGTAACTGTCCTAAGAAGCAAAGTGATTTTGGAATCAATCAAATAAGCTAAAAGCAACCTCTCATAGGGGTAGAAGATCTGGAAATGCTAGAAATACTACTCCCGGTCGAGGAAAGATTAACAAGATGAATGAACGATCAGAAGCGAGAACATCAACTAAAGCTTATGCAATTTAAGCTTGAGAAAAAGCTACTGCTCCAGATGTTATTGTGGATACCTTTTCTCTCTTTGATAGTAATGTATATGTATTGATTGATCCTTGATCAACTCATTTGTATATATGTACTACGTTAGTAGGCAAAAAGAAAATACCTATTGAGTTTACTGAATATACTGTTAAGGTTACAAATCCTTTAGGTCGGAGTGTTCTAGCTAATCAGTTATATAGGTCTTGCCCACTGAAAATTAAAAGTTATGACTTTCCTGCTAGTTTGATATTGTTACCTTTTGATGAATTTGATGTGATTCTGGGAATGGACTGGTTAACACAACATGCTACTATTGGGAGTTGTAGAAGAAAATATATTGTGTTAGAATGTCGGAATGGTAGGATGGTTTGAATTGAATCAGACAAATTGGATGGTACATCCAGTATAATTTCTATTTCAATGGCAGGAAAGTATGTTGAAAAGGGTTGTGAAGTATATCTTGCTTATATAGTTGACTCTAGAGCTTCGAAAATGAAACTAGCATCAGTTCCAGTGGTATGTGATTTCTTGAATGTATTTTCATAAGAGTTGCCTGGGCTACCTCCAACCCAGGAGGTTGAGTTTGGTATTGAATTAATGCTAGGAACATCCCCGATATCTGTAGCACCATACAAAATGACACCTACAGAATTGAAGGAGTTGACAGATAAAGGCTTTGCTAGACCTAGCTTTTCTCCTTAGGGTGCTCCTGTTTTATTCATCACTAAAAAAGATGGATCTATGTAGTTATGTATCAATTATCGATAACTCATCAAAGTGATGATAAAGAACAAATATCCATTGTCGCATATTGACGATCTGTTTGACTAGTTGAAAGGTCAGTATTTTCAAAGATTGATCTTCGTTCTGGCTACTATCAGTTACGAGTTAAAGATTAGGATGTACCAAAAATTGCATTCAGAACCAAGTACGGACATTATGAATTTTTAGTGATGCCATTTGGTTTAGCCAATGTAGCTGTAGTATTTATGGATCTGATGATAGGATTTTTAGACCGCATCTAGATCTATTTGTTGTGGTTTTCATCGATAATATTTTGTTTATTCACGGACAAATTTGAGCATGCTGAACATCTGTGAATTGTCTTGCAAAATTTACGTGAAAAAAATTATTCTCTAAGTTTAGCAAATGTGATTTTTGGCTCTGAGAAGTTTGTTTTCTGGGACATGTTGTGTCGGCAGATGGCATCAGAGCAGATTCGAGTAAAATTTTAGTTATAGTTGATTGGAAGCCTCTGAGAAATATATCTGAGATTAGAAGTTTTCTGGACTAGCTGGATATTACAAAAGATTTGTCAAAGGATTTTCGATAATAGCTATACCGATGAAGCGACTATTACAGAAAGATGTAAAATACGAATGGTTCGAGAAGTGTTAGCAAAGTTTCGACTAGTTGAAAATACTATTGACTGAAGCACCCGTTCTAGTTCAGCCTGAATCAGGTAAAGAATTTGTGATCTTCAGTGATGCATCTTTAAATGGTTTAGGCTATGTTTTGATGCAGGAAGACAAAGTAATAACATATGCTTCCTAAAAATTGAAGCCGCACGAAAAGAATTATCTGACACATGACTTAGAATTGGCAGCTATTGTGTTTGCATTGAAAATTTGGCGACACCATTTATTTGGTGAAAAATGTCACATTTTTACTGATCATAAGAGTTTGAACTATTTATTGTCACAAAGAGATTTGAGCTTGAGAAAACACAGATTGCTCGAGTTGTTAAAAGATTATGATTTGATTATTGATTATCATCCGGGAAAAGCAAATGTAGTGGCTGATGTTCTGAGTAGAAAATCTTTGTTTGCTTTGCCAGCGTTTAATAAGCAATTGTCATTGTCTGTTGATTGTTCGATTTTAGCTGAGTTAAAAGCTAAGCCATTATTCTTACAAGAGATTTGTGAGGCTCAGAAATGCGATAATTTTTTGGTAGCTAAATGAAAATTGTGTGAGTCGACTCCTAATTCAGATTTTTAGATAAGGTTTGATGATTGCTTACTTTCTAGTGGCAAATTTTGTATACCAAAGAATTCAGAACTCATTTGGATAATCTTGCACGAAGCTCATTATGTAGCTTGTTTATTCATCCAGGAAGTAATAATATGTACAGTGATTTGAAACATATATACTAGTGGCATGGAATGAAACGTGAGATTTCAGAGTTTGTATCAAGATGTTTAGTATGTCAACAAGTTAAAGCTGAACATCAAGTACCTTCTAGATTATTTTATCTAGTGATGATACCGGAATGGAAATGGGATCGAGTTACAATGGACTTTGTATCGAGTTTACCCCTATCTTTGAGGAAAAAAAGATGCAATTTGGGTTGTTGTTGATCATTTGACGAAATCTGCACACTTTATTCTAGTGTGCATAGATTACTCCCTTGAGAGATTAGCTGAGATATATGTTTCTGAAATCGTTAGATTACACAGGGTCCCAATGTCTATTATTTATGATACAGCTCCACGATTTACATCACGACTTTGGAGGGTTTTACAGGAAGCTCTTGGTGCGCGATTATGGTTTAGCACCGCATTTCATCCTCAGACCAATGGTCAGTCCGAGCGAGTAATTCAGATACTCGAAGATATGCTTCATTGTTGCGTATTAGAGTTTGAACACAGCTGGGAGAAATATTTGCCGTCGGTTGAATTCGCGTATAATAACAATTATCAATTAAGCTTAAAAATAGCTCCATATAAAGCTTTGTATGGTTGAAAATGCTGAACTCTAATATATTGGACTGAGCTCAATGAGAAAACGATACACGGGGTTGACTTGGTCGTGAGACTGAAGAAAAAGTAAAAGTGATCCGAGATAGTTTGAAAGCAGCTTCAAATTGTCAAAAATCTTATGCGGGTCTTAAACATAAAGACATGGAATTTCAAGTCAGTGACAAAGTATTTTTGAAAGTATCGCCCTGGAAGATAGTGCTTCAATTCGGTCGCAAAGGAAAGCTAAGTCCGCGATTTATCAGGCCGCATGAGATTATTGAAAGAATCGAACCTGTCACGTATCAATTAAATTTACTGTCAGAACTATAAAAGATTCATAATGTCTTTCATGTGTCTATGTTAAGATGGTACCGATCGGTCCCTTCACATGTTATCTCTTCGACAGATATTGAGATTCAGTCTGATATGTTGTATAATGAAGAACCGATAAAAATTCTGACTCAGTAAGCGAAAGAATTGAGAAATAAGAACATAGCTATAATAAAAGTTCTCTGGCATTGACACGGAATAGAAGAAGCTAATTGGGAACCTGAGGAAGCTATGATAAAACAATATCCGAACCTCTTTTTTGGTAAGATTTTCAAGGACAAAAATTTTTTTAGGGGGGAGAGTTTTAACAGACTATTTTCAGTGGAAATGGAACAATGGTTTTGGGACCACAAATCTGATATGTGATTATCTAGTTATTTATTATTTTAATCTCTACAACATGTTAGTAGTATCGTATAAAAATTCTGTTAAGAAATATTACCTTTTGCATGCTTAATTCGATAAAAATGATTAAATTGCAAAATGTGCAAAACTTGAGTTCTATAAATTAAAGGCAGTTATTAGCTATGAACTTAAATGGTTGAAGGTTTTATATTCTAATTATACCATTGATATGGTTAATGGGCAAAAATGGGCATGGTTTAGTAAATTTTAAAGGTTAAAAACTATGGTTAAAATGGTAATTAGTAAAATAATCATAAAACAAATAATAGAAAATTTAGTGCTCATCTTCATACGCTTTCTTCTCCACCGAAATTAGGCTTGTAAAACCCCATTTTTGGAGCTTGAAAGTTTGGTTGAGCTATTGGGATTGCATGGTATGAGTTTGAACTCCGTTTTTAATGATTTTTACATTTTTGAAGTCGCTGTTGCTTAATCTACCTAGCCGAGGGACTAATTTGCAAAAATTTTAAAATTATAGGGTGTTACCATGAATGAAATCATGTGAATTTGATGTTTGGTGGAGGAAAATGAATATATGTTGTTAGATAAACAACTTTTGTAAAGTGAATTTTGTTGAAAATGTCAATTAGGGGTTAAATTGAAAAATGTGAAAAGTTAATGGTGATAGGGACCTCTATGAAATTCAGCTAGCTTGGGTTAGGTATGGATTTGCATGAATTTCATTTATCGAGGTTAGAGACTAAATTGAAAAGAAATCAAATCTGTAGGGGCAAAAGTGTAATTTTACTAACATTTGAATTGAATTGCATAGACTAGTTATTAAGTTGGTTGAATTTATTTATTTAGATCAAGATAGATCTCAGCTGGATTTAAATCGAGGGAAGGCAAAAGTTGTGGATTAGTCGATCATACTCCATCGTAATAGTGTTGAAGTAAGTTCATAGTAATTAAATTATATCATTTGATTTCCTTATGTAATTTTATAATCAAGAAGTTAATTATTATATAATTATATCCCTGATTGCACTTACGTGCCCCTATCATACTTTGATACCCTTGATCACAGTTACATGCCTCTGTCGTACTTCGGTACCCCTGATCGCACTTATGTGCCCTTGTTGTACTTCGGTACTCCTGATCGTACGTGCCCCTCTTGTACTTCGATACTGTTGATGGTACTTTCGTGCCGTGGTTACATTTCGATAACATTTATTAATAAAAATAGTGGTTCACTCATTTAATGTTAAGTTAAATAAATTGTTATGTGCTTACTAAGTTTTATAAGCTTATTCGAGTTTATTTATCGATTTGTAGATTACTTTTGCTGATTTGGGACAGATTGAAACTTCGGCTCACACTATCCATCATCGTTAGTAGCTTTTGAACCTTTTTTGGGATTGTGGCATGTATATGTGGCTATAACTATATATGTATATGTGTCTAGTTCATTTTGGTATAAAATTGAATCACTAAATTGTGTGTTTGGATACTTTACTTTCTAAGTTGTACATATGTATCTTTTGACTTGATAAATTGGTATGAATGAAATCGCTTATGGATAGTTTAATGTTGATGAAATTAAGTTGTTATACGAACAATTGTATTTGGTTAGGTGTTTGAATGATAGAAGATGAAATGTTAGTAGTGAATTGGTACTTTGTTGTGAATGGCATATATAAATGATAATGCTAGTAGTTGAATGGCTTGATTAGCACCATTTGGTATGTTTTGGTAAGAAAATTATATGGTATGAATAGATGTAAATATGCCTAAAAGTTAGTTGCTTATTTTGGCCAAATTGAGTACATGGTTTTACATGTTTTGATGTAGTCATTGAGGTTCCTTTGGGCATATTGGTTTTATGTTATTATATCACATGTATAGAGTTAGAATAGGCATGATTTTGGTGCCTTGTTATGGCTAGTAATTGTGTGCAAATGTGTTTGTAGGTACATGTCTTGTTGGGTGAGAAAATGGCTTGGGAATGACCTATATTTTGTCCACACGGGTAGAGTGTAACACCCCAAACCCGGCCCAGACATTATGGCCGGATCTGACATGCCACATCAAAGCGTTCAAAAACATTTCAGGCCGTTGTTCTCGAAAAACTTATTTAGTGTTTTTTAAAAGATAATTTCAATGCAAGTTAAAGTGAATGGAAGCTGAGCACCAGGTAGGAAACCGGAAAAGAGGAGGTGAGTCCCTCGGACTGCATAAGTGCCAAGCTCCCTTCGGATCCAATCTTAGACATGCACACTGCCATTACCACACCTTAACGTCGTGTATATTTCCAGGAAACCAATTTGGTTAAGTCCTTTTTAGGAAAAGTGATTAATTTTGGAAAATATTCTCATTGTAGAAGCTGTGCTTGTTGTCGTGTTATTTTGAAATTAATTACCGTTTTTGAATACGCGCCCTAATGCTATCCAAATTCAATAGTTAAATATAAGTAATATCCATATTAATAAAACATATAAAACCCATCAAAGAAAATAATTAAGCGGCCTTATTACATTTTAAAACCCAAAACCTTAAACGTAAATAAATAAAAAAATATCCAGTTCACCAGAATAAAATCAACTTGCAGAACGTATAGCCACTCCGAATCCCTCACAGCTCCAAGCCCACTATGGTTGGGGATTACCTGCGTGGATGAAGAATAAAGGGGTGAGTTTGGGGAAGCTCCGTGTGTAAATTAACCCAACCATAGCCTATATCTGCTCAACCACAGAAACAGAATAAGTTGGCCTTAGCCCAGGACAGAAGTCAGAATAAAGCCCATAGGCCCATAACAGAGCAGAACAGATATTACATGTCTATGCAAAACCCAACCCATATCCAACCACATGCACCCTCATACCAACCTTTCACTAAGTGGGGAGACTATTTGACCCACCCAACCACTACACGCCACGGAAATATGCAGCATGGCTGCCAGAACAAATAATGTGACAGAGTCACCAGAACAGATAATCGTGGCAGAGCCACCAGAACAGATATATGTGGCGGAGCCACCAGATCAGATAAATGTGGCATAGCCACCAGTACGCTTCCTCCATAATATAACCCATGTCCCCATGCAGCAGATATACAATCATGGCATACATCATACATAATTAAATTATCATGCTTTTCAGTCAAAAGTAACCCTAGGGGTATAATGGTAATTTTGCACCTAGGGGTATATTAGTAATTTCCATACATAGGGGTATTAAGTAATTTAACTATTCTTAGGATTTTCATGCATAGCATATCCATTTACATACGACCAGAAACACTTACCGCGTTTTCTTACCGAATTGGGCACGGTGGCCCATTAACCCGATTTCGGCCTGTTAAGCCCAAAATATCAACAATGCACGAAATTGCACGTGCTGCAGTTTTATCACTTTAGATTACCAAAATATTAACCCACTTATCTTACGAGCATTCACACACTCGGAAGTTCCCAAAATACCAACTTTTCGGTATTTTGGCTTTTCGGCTTTTGTCGATCTAGTCTATGAGAGGGTGTCAGTTACACACCTGTTTGTGACGATTCGCTGACGAGATCCATGCACGAACTACCTACATTTATATTACTACCATGTTAATCTAACTACTGAAACGAACTACATATTAACCCCTTACCACATTCAGCCAAAAGCACCTTAAGCACTAGCGATCCTACCTTTGCCGAAGTTAGCGATTATGTCAAGATCCAGTCGTTTCGCTTCTCCAAGCCTTCGATCAGCAGCTTTTTGATCCCACTATTATCAAATTTAAAACAGTTATCACAACCCCCTTAGGGCTATAAGTCCAATCGATAGCCTCCCTAACCTTTAGGGATTATGGCTTTTTCAAGAATACGAAATAAAGACTAGGTTGAAACGAATTACCACCGATTCCTTCAGTCAACACTACCTCTTAATCCCCACTTGATTCTGATGCAGTTCTAAGCCCACAAATGATAGCAAAATTCGAGCCTTCAGTGATCTCAATATTCGGCTAAGTCCCTAGGAGTGTGGAGTTTTTGGTTTTTTTTCCTCTTGCAATTGTGTAACAAAAGATGAAATAGGAGGGTTTTGCTGTGGTCTTGTCGGCAAAAACTTGAGGCTTAGAAACATAAAGAATCGGTCAAGAATGATGAAAAAGATGAGAGAATTGGCTAGGAGAAATCGGTACAGAAGGAAATATGGCTTTCGGGATTTCGGCTTTTCTTATGGCAAATGGCTATGAAGGTTTAGGATCGTCTGAAGAAAAAGATGGAGATGAACAGGAGGATAGAAAGATTCGACTATAGAGAAAAGAAGAAAAAGAAAAAGTTGATGGAGAGAGGAGAAAAAGAAAAGAAGAGGAGAATAGTCAGGAAACGGCACAACTTACCCCTAGTGCCGAATTTATACTGGCACTTAATCTTGTCGAATTTTGCCCCCTAAAGCACCCATTGGCCGGCCAACTCTTGCTCCTCAAGACTCCACCATTCGGCCAACACCGTTCTCCCTAATCAGCTCCTAAATCCTCTCCCTTATTAGCTCCTACATCCTCTCCCTTATCAGCTCCTAAATCCTCTCCCTTATTAGCTCCTAAATCTTCTCCTGACAGCCTTTCACTTCAGTTCCACTGCTTACCTCTTCTGTTCATAAAACTTAATATTACTAATTTCTTACCTTGCGACTCGAACCTTAGCTCACCTTGGTCATCCACACGCCACCTCCAAAGCCCCCAAGTGGCGTCACATGCCAACTTACCACAGGCTTCCTTGTGTTTTATTGTACCCAGTTAATACTTAAAAGCCTAGCTAACCAAAACCTCTTTTCCCTATGGATTAAAATCACTTAAAATTACCAGGTTTTAGCTTAAGCTTGGGCCTTCTAGAGGCCCACTAACATAATTAAACCTACGCCAAACAGTTAAAACATAGAAATTTTAAAATTCGTTGAAAACCACAGAAATCCCGAAAATCCCAAAAATTTAGGGCGTTACAACTCTACCCTCCTTAAAGAAATTTCGTCCTCGAAATTTTACCTGATTCAAACAGATGAGGGTATTGCTGTTGCATCGCCTCTTCTGGCTCCCACGTAGCTTCCTCTCTGCCATGATTACGCCAAAGCACTTTCACTAATGGAACAGATTTCCTTCTGAGGACCTTAACATCTCGAGCCAATATTTGCACAGGCTCCTCCTCAAAGGTCAAATCAGTCTGAACTTCAATATCTGCAACCGGCACGACATGAGCAGGGTCAGAGTGATAACACCTTAACATGGAGACGTGAAATACATCGTGAATACTGTCTAACTCTGAAGGCAATTCCAATTGATAAGCCATTGGGCCTACTCGCTTCAAAACTCGATAGGGCCCAATGAACCACAGACTCAACTTGCCCTTCTGACCAAACCTTAATATCTTCTTCCAATGAGAAACCTTCAAGAAAACCATATCACCTACTGAGTACTCAATCTCTTTCTGCTTCAAATCTACATACGACTTTTGCCTATCAGAAGCTTCTTTTAACCGATCCCTAATTATTCTGACATTATCCTCAGTATTCGCTACCAACTCTGGTCCAAGAACTTGTCGCTCTCCCAGTTCAGTCCAACAACTAGGGGTACGACACCTTCGTCCATACAGTTCTTCATACAGTGCCATTCGAATACTAGCTTGATAACTGTTATTGTATGCAAATTCTGCCAACGGCAAGTAATCCTCCCAACTACCTCGAAAGTCAATCACGCATCCCCTCAACATGTCCTCCAGAATCTGAATAACCCTTTCCGACTGACCATCAGTTTGGGGATGGAAAGCCGTACTAAAGTTCAATCGCATCCCCAACGCCTCATGCAACTTTTACCAAAACTGAGATGTGAATCTGGGATCCCTGTCAGAGATAATCGAAACTAGGACTCCATGAAGTCGCATAATCTCTGCCACATACAACTTGGCTAACTTTTGAAGTGAGAAGTCAGTACGCGCAGGTATGAAATGGGCTGATTTGGTCAACCTATCCACAATCACCCACACCGAGTCTTTCTTCGATAGTGACAAAGGCAACCCACTCACAAAGTCCATGGTTAGCCTCTCCCACTTCCAAAGTGGTATCTTCACCGGCTGTAACAGTCCAGAAGGTAATTGATGCTCAGATTTCACTTGTTGGCATGTTAGACATTTTCCTACAAACTCCATTACTTCTCATTTAAGTCCAGGCCACCAGTACAATTCTCGCAAGTCGTGATACAACTTATTCCCTCTAGGATGCATGGCACACAGTCCCCCATGAGCTTCCTTCAATATTGCCTGCCTCAAGTCAGAGTCCTTCGGAACACAAATTCTTCCTCGGAAACACAGAACCCCTTTGCCATTTAACCCAAACTCAGAAGTTTCCCCTTCCTTAACTTGTTAAACACGAGCAACCAAAGACTCATCGTTCAACTACTTTTCCTTAATCTGTTCCACCCAGGTTGGTCTCACTTGCAACTCAGCCAACAGACTTCTATCATCATATAGACTCAGACGAGCAAACATTGCTCTCAGATCAGATACAGTTCTACGACTTAGAGCGTCGGCTACCACATTAGCCTTGCCTAGGTGATACTCGATCGAATAGTCATAATCCTTAAGCAACTCAATCCATCTCCTTTGCCTAAGGTTCAGCTCCTTCTGAGTCAACAAATACTTAAGACTCTTATGGTCTGTGTATATAATACACCTCTCCCCATACAAGTAATGTCTCCAAATCTTAAGTGCAAATATCACTGCCGCCAACTCCAAACCATGAGTAGGATAGTTCCCCTCATGAGGCTTAAGATGTCGTGATGTATATGCAACCACCTTACCCTCTTGCTTTAACATGCAGCCCAAACCTACATGTGATGCGTCACTGTACACAGTAAAATCCTTCCCAGACTCTAGCTGAGTTAACACAGGTGCTTCAGTCAGAACTTTCTTCAATTTCTCAAAAGCTTCCTGCTGAGTCTCAGTCCATACAAACGGTACTCCTTTCCTTATGAGTTTTGTCAGAGGTGCTGCCATCACAGAAAAACCTTCCACAAACCTTCTGTAGTATCCTGCCAATCCTAGAAAACTCCGTATTTCCTACACTAACCTAGGCGGCTTCCACTCCAAAATCGCTTCAATTTTTTGAGGGTCCACCTTAATCCCCTCAGCAGAGACCACATGACCTAAGAAGGTTACCTCCCTCAACCAAAATTCACACTTTCTGAACTTCGCATAAAGTTCCTTCTCCCTTAACACTTGCAGTACTATACGGAGATGCTCATCATGCTTCGCTTCCGTTTCAGAATATACCAGGATATCGTCAATAAAGATGACTGCGAACTGATCCAAAAATGGTTGGAACACACGATTCATCAGATCTATAAACACTGTAGGAGCGTTCGTCAGTCCAAATGGCATAACCAGAAACTCGTAATGACCGTACCGAGTCCTGAATGCCGTCTTATGGATATTTGCCTCCTTGACCCTTAATTAATGATATCCAGATCGAAGGTCGATCTTGGAAAATACAGACGCTCCTCTAAGTTGGTCGAATGATAGTCAATCCTTGGCGGTGGATACTTATTCTTAATCGCCGCTTTGTTCAATGGCGATAATCGATGCACATCCGCATCGTACCATCCTTCTTTTTCACGAATAGCACCGGTGCTCCCCATGGAGACACACTTGGCCTAATGAAGCCACTATCCAACAACTCCTGAATTTGTGCCTTTAACTCCACTAACTCCTTCGGTGCCATCCTATATGGTGCGATGGACACGGGCGCCGTTCCAGGGAACAAGTAGATTCCAAACTCAACTTCCCGATTCGGAGGCAATCCTGGAAGCTCCTCCAGAAAGACATCTTAGAACTCCTTTACGGTCCTAACCTTATCCACTGTTAGTCCCTCCTCTTCTGACTGACTTACAAATGCCAAATAGGCCTCACAACCCTTCCGAATCCACTTTTCGACCCTTAATGTCGACACCATATTGGACAAATAATCCATTCGTTCCCCTATCACCATAATCTCCTCACCTTCCGCAGTCCTTAACACCATTCGCTTAGCTGCACAATCCAGAGTCACCTTATGCTTAACAAGCCTGTCCATTCCCAGAATGAGATTAAACTCTCCGAATGATAACTCCATCAAATCTCCCAGGAAAATCCTACCTTGAGTTTCCAAGGGTACATCCCTATACAGTTTGTCTACCCTAACCGAGTGACCCAAAGGACTTAGCACAGATACCCCACTCACAATCCTCTCAAAGTGCACACCCAACGACCCAGATATGTCACATGCAACATAGGAATGAGTAGATCCAATATCCACCAAAGCAGTATACGGTATGCTAGAGACCAAAAACGTACCCGTTATGACGTCAAAAGGCCGCCTCCTCTCGACGATTTAATCAGATACACCAACGCCGGGGTCATCAAGCTTCAAAGATTTTCGGACCCCTACCAGTGCCCTCAACCTCGACCATTTCCATTTTCATTCCTACCTTGCCCACGTCTTCTCGGTGGTTGTGGTCCACCTCTCATGGGTTGAGCAACCCTCTGTACAGTAACCTGAGCCTGATCAGCTCTCTGAGGACAGTCCTTAACTCTATGCTCCATAGATTCAAGATCAAAACAAGCACCGAACATTTCACCGACTCACCGAAATGTACCTTACCACAGTCTCCACAGATTGGTGGTCTAACCACATTCATCGGCATTGCTCGAATTGGTTCCTCCACTCTTGCTCGCTTAACATTCCTATTAGCACCACTCGAGGGTCCTGAATCCCTCCGAAAACGGTTTCGATCCTTCTCCCCATTCTGCTTTTCAGCCCGCTTATCCTCCTCAGCTATCTTTGCCTTCTCCACTAAGACCGCAAAGTCCCGCTCCCTCTGCGGAGCAATCAACACCCTTAGGTCATCCCTAAGACCATCCTCGAAGCGCACACTTTGCTCATATTCCGTAGATACTATGCCCACGGCATACCGGCTTAGCCTTAGAAACTCAACCTCGTACTCAGCAATTGTTTTACGTCCTTGCACTAGATTCAATAATTCCTTTCTGTGAGCGTCCACATAACTTGCCCCAACGTACTTTCCATTAAAGGCTGTCTTAAACAGTTCCCAAGTGACCCTATCAGCTGGGGTCCCTTCTCTCATAGTGAGCCACCACTGATAGGCCTCGTCTCGCAGCAACGATACGGCTCATTTTAGCTTCTGATCCATCGAGCAGTCCAAGTCGTCCATAATCCATTCCGTGGCTTCCAACCAATACTCTGCCACATTCGGGGCTACACCAGACACGCCCTTAAAGATCTCCGCTCCGTTAGCCCGAAGTCATTCAGAAATAGATCCCCGAATTCCGTTGCCTGTACTTGCCCCGGTAACCCTTTCCAGAACAAGAAGCATTACCTGTGACAGGGCATCATCCCCGGCACTGCGGTCATGAGACTCCACCTCCGTTGCCGGTGGTACCGGTGCATCCACCGCCGGTATCTGTCTCGAAGATGAAGATCTCGCTCGAGCACTTTCTCGGCCCCGTCCACGGCCTCTTCCATGAGTGGCTCTTGTACTCATATCGTATTATCTGATTACGAATTTTATGCATTAATTCCATATTCCAGTGCTTGTTACAGATGTTTTATGAATCAGACAGTAATTCAAAGTTTGTTTTCGCTGAATCGAAGTCTAACTACAGTTTCAGTCTCTTATCAAATTTTTCCTATGGCTTAGTATCATCCTATCCTAGTGGAATTTCAGTACAGACAGATAATTTAAAAATATTCAGAGAAGTTCAGAGTAATACTTACAGGCTTGGGCCGGAGATTCGGAATGCCACCTTCCAAATATCTAAATTTTGAAAATCGAGTTTTTTTTTAATTTTGTTTTTGAAAATCTTTGTTTTTTGTAAACCCATTCCACAGCCGATTTATTGTAACTTGACTCTGATACCACTAAATGTAACACCTCAAACCCGGCCCAGATGTTATGGTCGGATCTGACATGCCACATCAAAGCGTTCAAAAACATTTCAGGTCGTTGTTCTCGAAAAACTTATTTAGTGTTTTTTAAAAGATAATTTCAAAGCAAGTTAAAGTAAATGGAAGCTGAGCACCAGGTAGGAAACCAGAAAAGATGAGGTGAGTCCCTCGGACTGCTTAAGTACCAAGCTCTCTTCAGATTCAATCCTAGATATGCACACCGCCATTACCACACCTTAACGTCATGTATATTTCCAGGAAACCAATTTGATTAAGTCCTTTTTAGGAAAAGTGATTAATTTTGGAAAATATTCTCATTGTGGAAGCTGTGCTTGTTGTCGTGTTATTTTGAAATCAATTATCGTTTTTGAAAACGCGCCCTAATGCTATCCAAATTCAACAGTTAAATATAAGCAATATCCATCTTAATAAAACATATAAAACCCATCAAAGAAAATAATTAAACGGCCTTATTACATTTTAAAACCCAAAACCTTAAACGTAAATAAATAAAAAAAATCCACTTCACCAGAATAAAATCAACTTACAGAACATGTGGCCACTCCGAATCCCTCACAGCTCCAAGCCCACTATGGTTGGGGATTACCTGCATGGATGAAGAATAAAGGGGTGAGTTTGGGGAAACTGAGTCTGTAAATTAACCCAACCATAGGCTATATCAGCTCAACCACAGAAATAGAATAAGTTGGCCTTAGCCCAGGACAGAAGTCAGAATAAAACCCATAGGCCCATAACAGAGCAGAATAGATATTACATGTCTATGCAAAACACAACCCATATCCAACCACATGCACCCCCATACCAACCTTTCACCATGTGGGGAGACTACTCGACCCACCCAACCACTACACGCCACAGAAATATGCAGCATGGCTGCCAGAACAGATAATGTGATAGAGTCACCAAAATAGATAATCGTGGCAGAGCCACCAGAACAGATATATGTGGCAGAGCCACTAGATCAGATAAATGTGGCATAGCCACCAGGACGCTTCCTCCATAATATAACCCATGTCCTCATGCAGCAGATATACAATCATGGCATACATCATACAGAATTAAATTATCATGCTTTTCAATCAAAAGTAACCCTAGGGGTATAATGGTAATTTTGCACCTAGGGGTATATTAGTAATTTCCATACATAAGGGTATTAAGTAATTTAACTATTCTTAGGGTTTTCATGCATAGCATAGCCATTTATATACGACTAGAAACACTTACCGCGTTTTCTTACTGAATTGGGCCTGCTGCCCATTAACCCGATTTCGGCCCGTTAAGCCCAAAATATCAACAATGCACGAAATTGCACATGCTGCAGTTTTATAACTTTAGATTACAAAATATTAACCCACTTATCTTACGAGCATTCGCACACTCGCAAGTTCCCAAAATACTGACTTTTCGGCATTTTGGCTTTTCGGCTTTACCCGATCTAGTCTATGAGAGGGTGTCAGTTCATACCTGTTTGTGACGATTCGCTGACGAGATCCACACACGAACTACCTACATTTATATTACTACTACGTTAATGTAACTACCGAAACGAACTACATATTAACCCCTTACCACATTCGGCCAAAAGCACCTTAGGCACTAGCGATCCTACCTTTGCCGAAGTTAGCGATTATGTCAAGATCTAGTCGTTTCGCTTCTCCAAGCCTTCGATCAGTAGCCTTTTGATCCCACTATTATCAAATTTAAAATATTTATCACAACCCCTTAGGGCTATAAGTCCAATCGACAGCCTCCCTAACCTTTATGGATTTCGACTTTTTCAAGAATACGGAATAAAGACTAGGTTGAAATGACTTACCACCGATTCCTTCAGTCAACACCACCTCTTAATCCCCACTGGATTCTGATGCAGTTCTAAGCCCACAAATGATAGCAAAAGTCGAGCCTTCAATGATCTCAATATTCGGCTAAGTCCCTAGGAGTGTGGAGTTTTCAGTTTTTTTTTCCTCTTCCAACTGTGTAACAGAAGATGAAACAGGAGGGTTTTGCTGTGGTCTTGTCGACAGAAACTTGAGGCTTAGAGAACTAAAGAATCGGTCAAGAATGATGAAAAAGATGAGAGAATTGGCTAGAGAAATCGTACGATGTAGGAAATATGGCTTTTGGGATTTCACTTTTCTTATGGCAAATGGCTATGAAGGTTTAGGATCGTCTAAAGAAAAAGATGGAGATGAACAGGAGGATAGAAAGATTAGGCTATAGAGAAAAGAAGAAAAAGAAAAAGTTGATGGAGAGAGGAGAAAAAGAAAAGAAGAGGAGAATAGTCAGGAAACGACACAACTTACCCCTAGTGCCGAATTTATACTGGCACTTAACCTAGCCAAATTTTGCCCCCCTAAAGCACCCCTTGGCCGGCCAACTCTTGCTCCTCAAGAGTCCACCATTCGGCCAACACCGTTCTCCCTAATCAGCTCCTAAATCCTCTCCCTTATCAGCTCCTACATCCTCTCCCTTATCAGCTCATAAATCCTCTCTCTTATCAACTCCTAAAACTTCTCCTGACAGCCTTTCACTTCAGTTCCACTGCTTACCTTTTCCATTCATAAAAATTAATATTACTAATTTGCTTACCTTGCGACTTGAACCTTTGCTCACCTTGGTCATCCACACGCCACCTCTAAAGCCCCCAAGTGGCATCACATGCCAACTTACCATATGCTTCCTTGTGTTTTATTTTACCCAGTTAATACTTAAAAGACTAGCTAACCAGAACCTCTTTTCCCTATGGATTAAAATCACTTAAAATTATCGGGTTTTAGCTTAAGCTTGGGCTTTCTAAAGGCCCACTAACATAATTAAACCTATGCTAAATAGTCAAAACACAGAGATTTTAAAATTCGTTGAAAACCACAGAAATCCCGAAGATTGGGGCGTTACACAGTGACGGGGCGTGTGTCTCAGTCGTGTGTGACAGATGGCCAGGCAACACGGTCGTGTGTCCCTTGTAGCTTTCAGAGGGTTGCAAGTCAGGCTATTACATGAGCTAGTACACGGCCTGGCATAGGGGCACAGACACAAGCTGGGACACAGCTGTGTGTTCCTACTTCGAATGCCCACACGGCCTGAGATACGGGCATGTCTCTTGGCCGTCTGACCCCAACAGTGTTGTAAATTTTTGCTTTTTTTTTGAAAATTCTCTGAGTTTTTGATTTAGTCCCGACTTATTTCTAACGTGTTTTTAGAGCCTCAAGGGCTCGTATAAGGGACAACATGTATGATTTGGATTGGTTTTAATATGATCATCGATATGATTTGAAGTGTTTGAAATTTTGTTCATTTGAATCAAAAACTCCTGTAATGCTCTATAACTCTGTTTTGGCGATGGATACGAGTGAGGGGTGTTATAGTGTATGTTTTGTTTCATTATAATTATGTTTGAATATGACTTTGAATATTGATTAAATTGGCATATATAGCTAGATAAGGAATTAGACTTGATTAAAATTGAAATGAATGAATAATGGTTGAATTATATTAATTGGTATAGGATATGAATATGAAGGATTACGAAATGTGAAAATTGAAAACCATTGTTATGTAGATGATAATGAAAATATGTATATTAGATGACCATGTGAACTTAATGAAAGGTTAGGATATGATTGGCATGCAAATAGGGTCATAAACGAATGTAAGGAATTATTATAGATTTAGCTCAAATGAGTAACCTAATGTGATATGGTATAGGTTTAGCCCGAATGGGTAACTTGGTGTGAATTTCATGTAGTGTATTAACCCGGTGTATTCGAGTCCATTTTACTAGGGATCCATTAGGCAAAACATCATTATTGAAAATCGTAGCTTGAAAATGTATTAAATTGGATATTGCACAAATGGTGTAACTTTATAGACTAAATATAGAATGTGACATTGACATGTTATCATGAATTGTGTTATTTATGATATGTTAAGTGGTATGTAAGTACTTTGGTATTAAATGATGTTATTCATGATATGTTAATGTGTCTAAACTATTTGGATGTCAATGTTGGTTTGTGACTAGCTATGACATTCTGTGCTAAGGATAGCCAAATTGTATGCCAAAATTTTTGGTGGTTATCATGCTTTTATGTAATCAAGGTAGGCACAGTACTTTCTAATTGAACTTACTAGGCATTTGTATGCTTGCTATAGTTGTTTTTACTACTTGTAGATCATCACCTTTCAGATTTTGTCGGCCCAGGTCAATGTGAAGCACACACACTATCAATAAGGTGGTATAAATATTTTCATTTCGAGTCCAATTATTGTGGCATGTATATAAAAGCATCATGTGTGCATACGGTCATTTTGAGTCTATGGTTTTGTGGTAATTATGGTGTTGGTTGGAATTGTATGTAAAGTTTAACATGTGAACTAAGTGTTGCATTAGTTTGTGTCATGATTAATGCTATTAAGTATGATGATTTTAAGTTATATGAACTTGGCATGATATATGTTGCAAAAGGAAGTAAATAGATAAAGATATATTGATGAATAGAAAAAAAAAGTCATGTTTTTATTATGATTCTTGATGCTTTAGAATGATTGTTTGCAAAGGTGTTATTGAATTGAAATGGTATGAAATGGCATGAGTTGGAATTAGAAAAATTGAACAATGTAATTGAAATTTTAGGTTAATGGCTGGAAACATGAAACTTGTATCAAATGTGCTTTTTGGCCAAAAAGGGGGCAACGTCTTGACATTGGTCGACAATGAGCGATGTTGCAATGTTGTGAAGTTGTGACATAACTCACTGATTGACGATGTTACAATGTGGAAACTATGATGTTGTGACATCGACCTAAACTATTGAAAACTTTACAACTGGTCCTAATTTGACCTTGGATTAACAAAAGAGATTTCTTGAGTTCGTATAGGACTCAGAAATGATTATATAACATAAAATGAATGTGAAATACACTTAATTGCATGTGTGAATGGTTGTTTGGTGTATATTTTATTGTGGTTGCTCCAAAAACATTTGTGGCATCCCACAGCTTGGACACAATGATCTGGTCGGGTATGGGGTATTACAAGAACACGCAAATAGAGATGGTGTAACAGCCCAATTTTGGACCTAGTCAGAATAGTGGTTTTGGGACCACAAATCCGACTAGGAAAAATTTATTTTTATTATATTTTTATGTTCTACAGTTTCATGAAATGATTTCGTGAAAATTTTGTTAGAAAATTTCGATGTTTAGGCACTCAATTTAGTTAAAAGGACTAAATTGTAAAAAGTTCAAAAGTTGAGTTCTACATGTTAGAGGTGTCCAATTGTTATGAAATTTTACATCGGAGTTCCTTAAATGGTAGTTAGACCATTGGTTTATTTTTTAGACAAAAATGGACATGAAATAGGTGAAATAGAATATTTTTAAGTTAGGGGCATTTTGGTCATTTAGTAATTAAAATGAATTAAAAACAAAATAAAAGCCAAAACTTCTTGAACATCTTCTTCCTTGGTCGAATTTTACATGAAGAAACCATGGCTAGGTTTTCCAAGCTTCCAAGCTCGATTGTAAGTCCGTTCTTGCCCCGTTTCTAATTATTTTTACTTTTTTAAAATCCTCGTAACAAGATCTACCTATTTCTACCATTTATTTGAGTTATGATGAAGGTCTAGGGTTTAACCTATGTTAGAAATTTGTGCATTTTGATGTTTAATGGTAGAGTATACATGTTTATGGTTGGAGAAACAACTTTTGCTAAGTGATTTTCGGTGAAAATGCTTAAAAGGACTAAATTGTAAAAGTTATAAAATATGTAGTAAAAGTGTGGTCTAGTGGAAATTGTGGGCGGTTATAGTTATGAAAATGGTTCGGCTAGGCTTAAAGTACAAAGAAATTGAATAAATTTCATCTTACGAGCCTAAGGCAAAAATGTAAATATGACAAAGTTTCTAGGCAAAAACGTAATTTTTCCATAATATGTTTTTGGGTCAAAATGAATAATGTGACTAATAAATAAGCTAAATGTGATGTTATAGATCAAAGAAAATGAGGTCCAGACCTAAAACGAGGGAAAAACGAGTAATTAACGATTAGGTCCCTCTTTGCCATTTCTGGTGTCGAGGTAAGTTCATGTGAAATAAAGCAATGATATATCATGTTTTAATATTTTATTTGTAATGCCCCAAAATATAGGTACTTGTTTTTTATATGTTGTGTAACTCAAAAGCATGTTTGTCTCAATGATTAAGTGTCCTGGGAAGCACTGAGAAGTCTTGGGTTCAAGCTTGGGCATTTGCAAAAGTCTTTGTTTTAAGAAATAAACCCTTGCCTTCGGTTAGTGGACTTTTAAATTTATGTGTGTTAAATATGACATAAAGAACCTATTGGTCTAGGGGTAAGTGGCATGTGGAGTGTTCCTTGGGGTCTGAGGTTCGAGGCTTGGTGAGGAAAAAGGGGCATTTTATTTTGCTACAAGTATGGTAGAAGTGTCTTAGGTTGACCGAAACTGAGGTGGGTGATTAGATTTTGAATGGGCGGTTGAGGAAATAATGAGGAGGGATTTTAAGAGGATTTTGTAAGATTTGAAGATGGGGGAGGTTGTGCTGAAATTGGATTCTTGTTTAGAGAGTTCCGGCTGAGGTGGGAAAGGTTGGAAGAGTCAAGTGTGGGAGTTGTTTAGAGGTCTTGCCGAATTAGGAGTTTTTTTTGGCAAAATCAGCATTAGCTCACCTCTTTTTACCTTTTGTGCCGAATTTGGCTGCTTCTTGGTTTGGCTTTCTTGCTTGTTGTGGTCGAATAATACTTGGTCATTCGAGTTTTTCTCTCTGTTGAGCTTTGCGATTTTGTGCTCCCTTTCTAACCTTTTTCCTCTGGTTGAGTGATTTCTTTTCCTCTCTTTCTCATTTGGTTTTTCTTTTCTTCTTAACCGATTGCTGCTATCTCTTTCCCCTCTTAACACTTTTAGTTTTGATTCCGCCTTCAGCCTCCCACAATCGATTGTAGTCTTTAGGCAGATTACCTTTTCTCTTTTTCTCTCTTTTTCTTTTTGCTTCTCTGCTCTCTCTTAATTCCTTCCCTTTTCACTGGTCGGTGGCCGAATATTGATTGGTAAGTATATGTTTGTCTCTACTCTTTTGGCTTTTCTCTTCTTTTCCTTGTATGCCAATTCTTATTTTTTTCTCTCTTGGTCATGGTGTTCTTTTGGGTTTTAGTACTACTCAAGGAGTGAAGGAGTTCGCTAGTGTTACAGAAATGACTGGAACCTTCCTTTCGTCTCTCGATCGAAGGTAATGCTACTCGTTGATATTATATTGAACTGAGGTATTTTGGCTTGGATTCTTCAGTAGTGGCCGTATGTTTCTTTCCCTTATTTTGGGTTTGCGTTTTCTATGGTTTGGTATGTGTTATTTCAACCCTTGTGTATAAGTAAACATGAGTAATAGATTCGTTTATTATACAGATAATCATCAAGGAGTATGTTATCAACCCTCGTTAGTGAGCTAAGCAGGCTAAAACATTGCTCGTTCAATTAAGCAAGTATCGATATGATTTTTGAGATGAGTGCTAATAAGAGGGTGTTAACCCTAATGATTAAAAGACTGCCATTGGGTTATGATTGAATCTAGGTTTGATGATCGTGGAGACTGTATTCTTTTTCGCAATCAGGTGTGTAACCACTTGTGGTAATCTGAACGCAAAAACATGGGCGATTGATCGTAGAGGCCACCATGAGTGATTTCGTGGGCTTAGGCCATTTTAGGCCAAGTTAGGCCGAACGTGGGCCCCACATGTGTAAACCACATAGAAGTGTGGAGAATATTGGGCCTGGATGTGTAGTTCACACGACCAATGTCATTTTTGGGCTTTATGGGCCACACGGGCATGTGGCCCACATGGGCCGCATTATGGGCTTTGGGCCTATTATCACTGTTGGACTGTTAAGGTTGCACGGGTCGCCAGAGATGACTATGGACCTACTGTTGGGTCGGTAAGTATATCTAGTCCCCAAATTGATGAAATGACTATTTTACCCCATGAGGTAAATGACTGATATACCCCTTTGATTTATATGACTGTAATCGAGCATGACATGATTTGCATTCACGTATGATATTATGACATGACATATTGCATGGGGTGGGGTTATTATATTTGGAGGAAGTGTATTGTACTGGTAGCTCTACTTCAACAACTATTTAGTGCCGCAACCAGTACTATAGTTTGAAGTGTAAGGATAGGTAGGTTGATTTTATCCCCATATAGAGTGTAGGGCTGGACGGAGTGGAATGTAGAGGATGGATGGATAGGATTTCTAATTGCATTACTGTTACTGTTACAGTAATGGACTAAGGCCCACACTGATGCTGATACTGTAATGGGCTATGGCCCTAATTAATACTGGACTGTCATCGAAACGGGCTTAGGCCCGAACTGTATTTGCCTACTATTTGACTAACTATTGTTAAGGGATTACACATTGAGTTTACTTAAACTCACCCTTCTGCTTTTCTGTGCAGGTAATCCTTAGACGGATCAGTGCTGTGAGAAACTCGACGGTGTCCGCACAACTATTTTTGCTTCCTTTTAATCTTTTAATTTATAAGTAATTTAATTTGGGGTTTTTTTTAATAAGGCATTTTAAAGTTTTTATTTTGATTTTGGGATTTATTTACTTTGAATCATATCTGCTAGAAGTAAGCCATAGTTTTTCAAAGAGATAAATACATTTCAAAACATCACGTTATTGCAACACATTTTAAAAAGCTTTCGCAACAATCATAGTTTTTTTAAAGTACAATAACAATCTAATATACTAACATTGTGCTAAACCAATTAGAGTTTAACAATGAGTAAGTTATTTTAAATTTTTCGTAAAGATCACAACGAGGTTTTTAGTATAGAACTATGTTTTATGAAATTCACTTCAATGTGATATCGCGGATTCGGGCGTAACGTCTAAGCCTCGTTTGGGTTGTTATATTGAGTAGTATCAGAGCAAGGTTATAAAACTCAACTGTGGATTTGGGTTTCTTTTAAACTTGAAATTTGAAAAAGAACTATTTTGAATTATTTTAAATACTTGGAAATGTTTTATTGAATGGGTGGTACACCAAGTCTCTGGCACCGAATCTATAAGTTCTCTAAAACTACTATTTGTTTAAATTGAAATACTGAAACTATTGTAGGTAGTAGATGTATTGAAATACCCTGTTTAGGTTAACCTAAAGCTGTAGTCAAGACTGCGATATGCGAAAATAAAACTCTGAATTATTGATAATATTTTTCATAAAATATCCTGTAATAAACCCTGGAACTGTAAATTGATGCATAAAATTTCTAATTCAGATAATACGAAAATCGATAATGAGTACCAGAGGTACTCGTGGAAGGGGTACAAGAGGCAATGGTGGAGGCCGTGGAGGTGCTCGGGCTGGGTCTTTGGCGTCAGGTCATATGCCTAACAATAAAGCTAGGGAGGCACTGACCTCACCTATGACTGAGACTGGGTCACACGATTATGTAGTTGGGGACGACGCACTGTCCCAAGCTATGTTGCGAATTTTGGAGAGGGTCGATGGGACTAATACTGGTACTATGGGCCGTGGGTTGGTGACGGAACGACTCAGGTCTAATGAGGCTAAGAATTTTAAGGGTATCACTAGAGTTGCCCCTAATGTGGCTGAATATTGGATTGAGGCCACAAAGAGGATCATGGACAACCTTGACTGCACCCCTGAGCAAAAACTGAAGGTTTAGTTTCAGTACTACGAGATGATGCCTATCAATGGTGGCTTACTGTTAAAGAGGGAACTCAGCTCGACCGATTGACATGGGAACTCTTCAAGACTACATTCTAAGGAAAATATATGGGGGCTAGTTATGTGGATACCCGGAGGAGGGAGTTTCTAAATCTGACTCAGCGGGATAAATTTGTGGCTGAATACAAGGTGGAATTTTTGCGACTTAACCGCTATGCTCATGGGATGGTGGCAACTAAATATGAGCGTTATGTTCGTGATAGGTACTTATTTTCTATATGTTGTGTAACTCAAATGCATACTTGGCTCAATGGTTAAGTGTCCTGGGAAGCGCCTGAGAAGTCTTGGGTTCAAGCTTGGGCATTTGCAAAAATATTTGTTTTAAGAAATAAACCCTTGCCTTTGGTTACTGGACTTTTAAGTTTATGTGTGTTAAATATGACATAAAGAGCCTATTGGTCTAGGCATAAGTGGCATATTGAGTGTTCCTTGGGGTCTGAGGTTTGAGGCTTGGAGATGAAAAAAGGGCATTTTATTTTGCTACAAGTATGGTGGAAGTGTCCTAGGTTGACCGAAACTAAGGTGGGTGATCGGAGTTTGAATGGGCGGTTGAGGAGATAATGGAGGAGCGATTTTGGGAAACTTTTGTGGGATTTGAAAGTAGAGGAGGTTGTGCCAAAATTAAATTCTTGTTCAGAGAGTTTCAGCTGAGGTGGGAAAGGTTGGAAGAGTCAAGTGTGGGAGTTGTTTAGAGGTCTTGCCAAACTAGGAGTTTATTTTGGCAAAATCAGCATTAGCTCACCTCTTTTTACCTTTTGTGCCGAATTTGGCTACTTCTCGGTTTGGCTTTCTTGCTTGTTGTGGTCGAATAATACTTGGTCATTCGGGTTTTTCTCTCTGTTGAGCTTTGCGATTTTGTGCTCCCTTTCTAATCTTTTTCCTCTGGTTGAGTGATTTCTTTTCCTCTCTTTCTCATTTGGTTTTTCTTTTCTTCTTAACCGATTGCTTTGCTATCTCTTTCCCTCTTAACACTTTCGGTTTGATTCGCCTTGACCTCCCACAATCGATTGTAGTCTTTAGGCAGATTACCTTTTCTCTTTTTCTCTCTTTTTCTTTTTGCTTCTCTGCTCTCTCTTAATTCCTTCCCTTTTCCCTGGTGGGTGGCCGAATATTGATTGGTAAGTCTCTGTTTGTCTATGCTCTTTTGGCTTTTCTCCTTTTTTCCTTATATGTCGATTCTCATCTTTTTCTCTCTTGGTCATGGTGTTCTTTCGGGTTTTAGTACTACTTGGGGAGTGAAGGAGTTCGCTAGTGTTATAGAAACGATCAAAACTTTCCTCTCATCCCTCGATCGAAGGTAATACTACTCGTTGGTATTATATTGAACTGAGGTATTTTGGCTTGGATTCTTCGGTAGTGGCCGAATGTTTCTTTCCCTTATTTTGCGTTTGCATTTTCTATGGTTTGGTATGCATTGTTTCAACCCTTGTGTATAAGCAAACATGAGTAATAGATTCGCTTATTATGCAGATAATCATCAAGGAGTCTGTTATCAAGCCTCGTCAGTGAGCTAAGCGGGCTAAAACCATGCTCGTTAAATTAAGGAAAGTATCGATATGATTTTTGAGATGAGTGCTAATAAGACGGTGTTAACCCTAATGACTAAAAGACTACCATTGGGTTATGATTGAATCTAGGTTTGGTGATCATGGAGACCGCACTCTTTTCGAATTTAGGTGTGTAACCACACTACTATAAATGTAGATCGGCAAAAGCCAGAAAAGTATGACTATTGACGCTACACGAGCGTGCACTCACTCGTGTGGTAATCTGAATGCAAAAACATGGGCGTTTGATCGTAAAGGCCACTATAAGCGATTTCGTGGGCTTAGGCCGTTTTGAGCCATGTTGGGCCAAAATGGCCCGTGTGGGCCCCACAGGCTAGTAGGTCCCACACAGACGTGTGGAGATTATTGGGCCAGGCTGTGTAGTTCACACAGCCAAGGTCATTTTTGGGCTTTATGGGCCACCAAGGCGTGTGGGCCCGCATGGGTCGCATTATGGGCTTTGGCCCATTATCACTGTTGGACTATTAAGGTTGCACGGGTCGCCCGAGAGGACTGTGGACCAACTGCTAGGTCGGTAAGTGTACCAAGATCCCAATTTGATGAAATGACTGTTATACCCCATGAGGTAAATGACTGATATACCCCTTTGATATGTATAACTGTAATCGAGCATGACATGATTTGTATTCACGTATGATATTATGTTGCATGGGGTGGGGTTATTATATTTGGAAAAAGTGTACTGTACTAGCAGTTTTGCTGCAACCACTGTTTAGTGCCACAACCGGTGCTATATTTTGGAGTGAAGGGATGAGTGGGTCGATTTTATCCCCACATGGAGTGTAGGGATAGACGGAGTGGAGTGTAGAGGATGGATGGGTAGGATTTCTAATTGCATTATCATATCTTTATTCTTGTAATGGGCTAAGACCCTGCGACATCGACATCGGACTATCACTGAAATGGGCTTAGGCCCGAACTGTATTTGCCGACTGTTTTACTGACTATTGTTAAAGGATTACAAACTGAGTTTACTTAAACTCACCCTTCTGCTTTTCTGTGCAAATAATCCTTAGACAAATCAGTGTTGTGAGAGACTCGATAGTGGCCGCACAACTAGTTTTGCTTCCTTTTAATCTTTTAATTTATAAGTAATTTAATTTGGGTTTTTGTTTTGTAATAAGGTCATTTAAAGTTTTTATTTTGATTTTGGAACTTATTTACTTTGAATCATATCTGCTAAGCCGCGGTTTTTCAAAGACTTAAATGCATTTCAAAACATCATGTTATTGCGACACATTTTAAAAAGCTTCTGCAACAATCATAGTTTTTTTTTAAAGTGCAATAATAATCTAATATAACTAACACTGTGCTAAACCAACTAGAGTTTAACAATGAGTAAGTTATTCTAAATTTTTCGTAAAGATCACAACGAGGTTTTTAGTATAGAACTATGCTTTTCAAAATTCACTTCAATGTGACATCACGTCTAGGCCGGGTTTGGGGTGTTACATTATTAATGTATGAGTGTAACACCCTTAACCTATATCCGTCGTCGGACTAGGGTTAAAAGGCATTACCAGACATATCAAAACATTTCATAATCTTTTCACAATAAAAAATCATACATCATCAAATCATAGTCAAATATCATCATAAAGTCCCTTTCTTAGGTCAACGAGACCTTAAAACAGGTCGGGACTAAACCGAATACATACAAAATTTTTTTGAAACTTAACAATTTTTCTACTTTACAAAGTTCACACGCTCGTGTAAGCTGGCTATGTGCCTCACACAGCATTAGACATAATTGTGTGTCTAGGCCGTGGCGAAACAGAGCATACATACTGACTTGTCCACACGGCCACAAGACACGCCCTTGTGCCAGGCCGTGTGAAAATTAGAAAGGCTACTGACTTGGGCTAAACGGCCAGTCACACACCCGTGTGTCTAGCCTGTGCTCAGAACTGACTTAGCCACACGGCTTGGCACACACCCATGTGTACCCAGGCTCATTTTGAAATGGCCTTCGAGCAACACGGCAGAGACACACGCCCGTGTCCCTACCTATGTAGGCAAAAATAGGTCATTTACAAGGCCTATATGCCACCCACTTTGGGTCTTCCCTACAAGCATCAAAACCAAATCATTTTATACCAATTTTTTAAACATTTCATCACCAAAGCATACACAATTCATTCCATACCATTATCAACCATTTTCATGCTTAAATCTATACATAATTCCAACTCAAACCTACTAATTCCATGGAACTAATTCATACCATGAACACATGATTCATTTCACATTTATAACCATTTCAACCACAAAACTAACTTACCAAAAAGACCATTTCACTAGGCCATATATACACACAAAATTTACCATTTTTGAATCACACAAACCATAAGTTCAACCATAATCAAGCAATATCTCATCGTATGATATACCTATCTCAAAACATAACACATAAATCCTAGCTTATGTTTGATAACGTGGTACCAAAATAATATTTGATAATGTACCAAAATAATATTTGATAATGTGGTGATGATCCTCGACGATCCCCGAGCTTCTATTAGCTTCGATATCTATAACACAATGCAAACATAAACAAAGTAAGCTTTCAAAAGCTTAGTATGCCATATACAAATAAACTTACCATTTTAAGCAAATAAGCATTATAAAATACATATACTCCATAGCCAATTACTATCACAAGCCACATAGTTCATATACATTTCACCTATTCCCAATTCATTTGCACATATAGCATATTTTCTCATACTTATATCACATATCATCACTTGCACATATACTTACTTCTCATTAACAAATGTTGAACACATCTTCACGTACCTGAATCGATTATTCACTCATTCAATCACGTATTTCTCAGAATGCCCGTTGAACCGTACAGAATCAAATAGGATACGCTGATAGCTCAAGAAGCTCGTACAATGCCAACGTCCTAGACGTGGTCTTACATGTAATCAAATATCGATGCCTCTGTCCTAGACAGGGTCTTACACGAAATCAAATATGATGCCGATGTCTCAAGCATGGTCTTACACGTAAATCTCAAATCGATGCCAACGTCCCAGATATAGTCTTACACGAAATCACATATTGGAATCCTATGTCATGACATATGTATCCTAACTATTCCTATGGTTCGTACGGGGCTTTCGGACGTTGTTACATTATCAAAACTTTCTCCATTTCACATATTCAGCTTTTATAATCATTTATCACAATTCAATATCATATAAGCATGAAAAATCAATTCAAATAGATTTATTTGTACATAGACTTACCTCGTATGGAAACAAACTACTATTCAACGACTTTCGACTTTCCCCGATCTAATTTCGTTCTCTTTGGTTCTTGATCTAAGCACATTTAAATTTGACTTATTCAATCTAAAATTCATTCAAATCAATCCATAAACACATATTTAGGGCAATTTACAAATTAGCCCTTATATTTTCATATTTTAACACTTTAGTCCCTAATTCATAAAATCATAAAATACACAAAATTTCTATATACACGTGCTTAGAAGAGTTTTCCCTTAGCTCATATAAACCCACATATTTCATTTATTTCACATTTTAGCCACTCAATTTCTCATTTTCACCATTTAGTCCAAAATACTCAAATTCATCAAAAATCCCAATACAAAACATAGTAATCTAACACATATCTTTCATTTTCTATCATCTAACTTCATAAAACTCACATTATCAACAATGGCACATCTTAAAATCATAATCAAATTCAAAAATTGAGGCATGGGTTGGATAGGTTACTAAGCAACGATCACAAAAACGTAGAAATTATCAAAAATCGAACAAAACTCATACCTTAATTAAGCAAAATGAGTGTTGAACCCTATCTTAGACTTTTTTTCTTTCTTTTCTTTTTATTTTCGGCTATGAGAATAATGGATCAACAAATTTTTATTTTTGTTTTAATTATAACATCATTTATTAACTAATTACCTTATTAACCTTATTATTATCATGTACAGTCCACTAATTAATTTCCATCCATGTCATTTCATGAATTCAATCGTCCATTTACAATATAAGGACTTCAAATTTAAAGAGACACATCAATTTGGCACTTAATCAAATGACACTCAACTTTTGCATTTTCTACGATTTAGTCATTTTTGCAAATTAAGCACTCAATGATCAAATTTTCACACAAAACTTTCACAAATATTAATTCACATATTATAAGCACAGAAAATAATATCAAAATATTTTTTAACTCAAATTTGTGGTCCCGAAACCACTATTCTAACTAGGGTCTAAACCGGGCTATTACAAGTCTCACCCCTTAGGGATTTTTGTCCCCGAAAATCTCACCATTGAATAGATTCGGATATTGTTGTCTTATAGCATCTTCGGGCTCCCACGTAGCCTCTTGAACACCATGACGATGCCACATTACTTTTACTAATGAAATTTTCTTATTTCGCAATTCTTTAATCTAGCGAGCCAAGATACGGATTGGTTCTTCTTCATAGGTCATATCGGACTGAATTTATATCTCAGATGGGGAAATCACATGCGAGGGATCAGATCTGTATCGTTGAAGCATTATGAATCACGTGAAACACATTATGAATCTTTTCTAACTCAGGTGGCAATAACAATCTATATGCAACCAGTCCGATACGCTTTATAATCTCATGCAGCCCGATAAACCTCGGACTCAATTTGCCTTTACGACCGAACCAAAGTACTTTCTTCTATGGAGACACTTTCAGAAATACTTTGTCATCGATCTCAAATTCAATATCTTTTTGTTTCAAATCTGCATAAGATTTTTGACGATCGGAAGCTGCTTTCAGACTTTCTCAGACTGTTTTTACTTTTTATTCAATCTCTTTAATCAAACCAACCTCGTGAATCTTATTCTCACTGAGTTCAGTCCAATACTAAGGTGTACGACATTTTCTACCATGCAGAGCTTCGTACGGTGCCATTTTAATGCTTGATTGAAAACTATTACTATAAGCAAATACAACCAATGACAAATACTGTTCCCATGTGCTTTCAAACTCAAGAATACAACATCTCAACATATCCTCGAGAATCTAAATTATTTACTCGGATTGACCATTCGTCTGTGGGTGAAAAGCAGTACTGAAGTGTAATTTCGTACTTAAAGCCTCTTGTAATTTCTTCCAAAATCGCGAAGTGAATCTCGAATCTCTATCTGACACAATAGACAATGGCACCCTGTGCAATCTTACAATATCGGAAATGTATAACTCAACTAATTTATCAAGCAAGTAACCAGATCGTACTGAAATAAAATGAGCTGATTTCGTCATTCGGTCAACCACAACCCCAATCGCATCTTTCTTTCTTCGAGATAAGGGTAAACCCGAAACAAAATCCATCGTTATTCTATCCCGTTTCTACTCAGGAATCATAATTGGCTGTAACAAACCAAATGGCACCTGATGTTCAGCTTTAACTTGCTGATAGATCAAACATTTCGAAACAAAGTCAGAGATATCTCTTTTCATTCCAGACCACCAATAATGCTGTTTCAAATTATTATACATCTTCGTACTACCCAAATGTATAGATAAACGACTATTGTGAGCTTTATTCAAAATGATCTGAATCAACTCTGAATTTCTCGAAATACAAATCCAATCTCGAAATCTCAGACAATCATTAATACTAACTCAAACTTCAGAATCAGAATCCAAATCACACTGAGCTCGTTTTGCTATTATCACATTATCAACTTTCTAAACATCAATAATCTATTGTAAAAACAACGGTCTCGCTTTCAATTCGACTAAAATCGAACCATCATTAGACAGAACTAAATAAGTATTCATTGCACGTAATACAAACAATGATTTCTGACTCAAAGCATCAGCAACAACATTTACTTTTCCCGGATGATAATCAATAACAATCTCGTAATCTTTTAGCAGTTCTAGCCATCTTCTCTGTCGCAGGTTCAAATCTTTCTGAGTCATTAAATATTTCAAACTATTGTGATCTGAATATACATGGTATTTCTCACTAAATAGATAGTGGCGCCAAATCTTCAAAGCAAACACAATTGCGGCTAACTCAAGGTCGTGCGTCGGATAATTCTTTTCGTGTGGCTTTAACTGTCTCGAGGCATAAGCTATAACTTTGCCTTCTTGCATCAAAATGCATCCTAGACCGTTCAACAAAGCATCACTATATATCACAAATTCTTTACCCGATTCCAGTTGTACTAACACCGGAGCTTTTGTCAATAGGGCTTTCAACTGATCAAAGCTTTTCTGACACTTTTCAGACCATTCAAATTTCATATCTTTCTGAAGTAATTTCGTCAATAGAGTAGAAATCATAGAAAATCCTTTCACAAATTGTCTATAATAATCGAAAAGTCCTAGAAAACTGCAGACATCAGAAACATTTCTCGGAGGCTTCCAATCTAAGATAGTTGAAATCTTACTCAGATCAACCCGAATACCAGATACTGATACAACATGTCCCAGAAAATCGACTTCTTGTAGCCAGAATTTGAATTTGCTAAACTTCGCATATAACTACTTATCACGCAAAGTCTGTAGCACTATTCTCAGATGCTCAGCATGTTCAGTTTCGTCACGTGAATATATCAATATGTCATCAATGAATACGACAATAAATCAATCTAAATACGGTCTGAAAATTATGTTCATCAAATCCATTAAAATAGTAGGTGCATTCGTTAATTCAAAAGGCATAACTAAAAACTTATAGTGTCCGTGCCTCGTTCGGAAAGCAGTTTTCAGAATGTCTGAATCCTTTAATCTCAACAGATAATAACTCGATTTGAGATCCATCTTTGAAAACACGGTAGCTCATTTCAACTGATCAAACAAATCGTCAATTTTGGGTAGAGGATATTTATTCTTGATAGTCACTTTGTTCAACTGACGACAATCAATGCACATTCTCATTGTACCATCTTTCTTTTTCACAAATAGAATAGGAGCACCCCAAGGTTAGAAAATCGATCTTGCGAATCCTCTATCAATCAGCTCGATCATAGCCATTCTATACGGAGCTATCAAAATCAGAGTAGTCCCTGGCACTAATTCAATGCCAAACTCAACTTCTCGAATCGGAGGTAATCCTGAAAGTTCTTCAAGAAACACATCAGGGAATTCACAGACAATAGGCACTGATTCAATTTTCTTTTCTATCACTTTCGAATCAATCACATAAGCAAAGTAGACTTCACAACCCTTTCTCACATAATTCTGAGCTAACATCGAAGAAATCACTGCCAGCAAACTATTCAGATCATTTGACTCAATCCAAATAATCTCATCATTCTGACATCGCAAATCAATAGTTTTCCGTTTTCAATTTACAATAGCATCATGCAAAGTTAACCAATCCATACCCAAAATTATATCAAATTCATCGAATGGTAATAACGTCAAATCAGCTGGAAAACATGAATCTCGAATCATCAACTGACAATTCTTACACACTTTGTCAACCAAAATAGATCGACCTAAGGGATTCGATACTCTAATTACAAATTCAGTAGACTCTACAAGCAAAGTCTTACTGCTCACTAAGTGCATGTATATAAAAGAATGCGTTGATCCAGGATCTATCAATGCAATTACAAAAGTATCATAAAGAGTAAATGTACCCGTAATTACATCTAGAGACGAAGCTTCTTCACGAGCTCGGATGGCGTAGGCTTTGACAGTTGCACAAGTGTCAGATCTAACAGTCGTAGCTTTAGTTCCCTTTTGACTGCCACTCACATTGCCCGTATTTCTGGGTGGTCTACCTCGAGTTGTATTGCCACTCGGTCTCAGATTTTGTACAATCTCTTGATCCACAGACTCAGGACATTCACGAATAAAGTGGTTTAAAGATCTACATCTAAAGCAAGCTCAGTCATTCAATCTACAACTTTCTGAATGTCTTTTACCATAATGTCTACACTCGGGTAGATCAGATCAGACATTTCCAATACTTGCAACAGAAGTAGCTGGAGCTCTAAAACTAGAATGCGATCTAGTACGATCTTTACTCGAATATCCCACATTAGCCATTGAACGATTATAATCATCTCAAAATTTCTTTGATGCCGAATGAAATGACTTGCTCGATGATTCTTTTCACACCTCTCTAGCTTCTGAGTTGGCTTTTCTTTTCTCTTTCCCGAGTTCTTCAGCTTTACATGCTCATTCGACAAGCACAACAAAATCTTTTATTTCAAGTATCCTGACTAACAAGCGGATATCTTCATTTAAGCCATCTTCAAACCTTTTACACATTATTGCTTTGGTTGAGACATATTCTCGTGCACATTGGCTAAATCTTACAAATTCTCGCTTGTATTTCGTAACTAACATAGGCCCTATTTCAACTCAAGAAACTCTTTACGTTTCTGATAAATGAATCTTTAACTGATGTATTTTTTTTGGAATTCAGCTTGAAAGAAATCCCAGGTAACTCGTTCTCTTGGAACCACTGATATCAATATTTTCCACCAATGGTACACCGTATCTCTCAAAAGTGAAACGACACATTTAAGACATTCTTCAAGAGTACATGACATTTCATCAAACACTCGTATTGTATTCTCGAGCCAAAACTCAGCTCTCTCAGCATCATCATTGGTAGAAGCTCAAAACTCTTCAGCCCCATTTTTTCTAATCTTATCAACTGGAGGCTTATTCAGACAAATCAGATCTACAGCTTGTTGCACAACTAGGGCTTGTGGAGGATTTAACGGGGCTGAAGGTTGTGGCACAACAAGATTGGTTCTAATATACTGAGTGAACCAATCATTCATCATTTGGTAAAAGGCTTGCTTAGCCTCTCCCTCGTGGCTACTTGTAGTAGGTCTACAGTTAGATAGTGCTGTCCCTTGAGCGGGAGGAGGTGTATTACTTTTAACATCGTCAGCTAAGGCTTATTTGGGATCCATTTACTATATAAAAACACATTTTTATTATCAGGAATCATTGTACTATCATAGTTCGTATATATGACATGTATAGCTAGACTCACATATGCTACATTAGTTCTAAAATTGACTAAAACTATAGCTCTGATACCAACCAAATGTAACACCCCTAACCCGTATCCGTCACCGGACTAGAGTTATAAGGCATTATCGGACATCTCGAAACATTTCATAATCTTTTCATAATAAAAAATTGCACATCATCAAATCATAGTCAAATATCATCATAAAGTCCCTTCCTTAGGTAAACAAGACCTTAAACAAGCATTAGAAAGAGGTTGGGACTAAACCGAACACATACAAAACTTTTCTGAAACTTAACAATTTTTCTAAGTTACAAAAGTCACATGGCCGTGTGTCTAAGCTGTGGCGAAACAGAGCATACATGCTGACTTGTCCACACGGCCATAAGACACGCCCGTGTGCTAGGTCATGTGATAATTAGGGAGGCTACTGACTTAAGTTACACGGCCAATCACACGCTTGTGTGTCTAGCCAGTGCTCGAAACTGACTTAACCATGTGGCTTGGCACACACCCGTGTGTGCAACCGTGTGGCCTACACAGGCTCATTTTGAAATGGCCCTCGAGCAACACGGCAGAGACACACGCCCTTGCCCTTGCTTGTGTGGGCTAAAATAGGTCATTTACAAGGCCAATATGCCACCCACTTTGGGTCTTCCCTACAAGCATCAAAACCAAATCATTTTATACCAATTTTTTAAACATTCCATCACCAAAGCATACACCATTCATGCTATACCATTATCAACCATTTTCATGCTTAAATCCATACACAATTCCAACTCAACCCTACTAATCCATGTAACTAATTCATACCATGAACACATAGTTCATATCACATTTATAACCATTTCAACCACAAAACTAACTTACCAAAAAGACCATTTCACTAGGCCATATATACGCACAAAATTTACCATTTTTGCATCACACATCATATACCAAAATCAATCCATAAGTTCAACCATAATCAAGCCATATCTCATTGCATGATATACCCATCTCAAAACATAAAACATAAATCCTAGCCTATACATGCCATACTTTGATATATACATTTTCAAAAGGTACCAAAATAATATTTGGTAGTGTGGTGATGATCCTCAATGATCCCCAAGATTTCAGTAGCTTCTATATCTAGAATACAATGCAAACACACACAAAGTAAGCTTTCAAAAGCTTAGTAAGCCATATACAAATAAACTTATCATTTTAAGCATATAAACAATATAAAATACATATACTCCATAGCCAATCACTACCACAAGCCATATAGTTCATATACATTTCACCTATTCCCAATTCATTTACACATATAGCATATTTTCTCTACTTATATCACATATCATCACTTGCACATATACTTAATTCTCATTAACAAATGTTGAACACATCTTTACGTACCTGAATCGATTATTCATTCATTCAATCACGTATTTCTCAGAGTACCTGTTGAACCGTACGGAATCAAATAAAGCACATGGATAGTTTAGAAAGCTCACACAATGCCAACGTCCCAGACGTGGTCTTACATGTAATCAAATATCGATGACTCTATCCCAGACAGGGTCTTACACGAAATCAAATACGATGCTGATGCCCTAGACATGGTCTTACACATAAATCTCAAATCGATGCCAACGTCCCAGATGTGGTCATACACGGAATCACATAACGGAATCCTTGTCATGACATATGTATCCTAACTATTCCTATGGTTAGTACGGGGATTCTGGACGTCGTTACATTATCGAAAATTTCTCCATTTCACATATTTAGCTTTTATAATAATTCATCACAATTCGATATATATAAGCATGAAAAATCCATTCAAACACATTTATTTGTGTATAGACTTACCTCGTACGGAAATGAACGGAAACGAACAAATATACAACGACTTTCGACTTCCCCCGATCTAATTTTGTTTTCTCTGGTTCTTATCTAAACATATTTAAATTTGACTTATTCAATCTCAAATTCATTCAAATCAATCCATAAACACATATTTAGGGCAATTTACAAATTAGCCCTCATATTTTCACATTTTAACACTCTCTAATTCATAAAATCACAAAATACACAAAGTTTCTATACACATGCTAAGCCAAATTTTCCCTTAGCTCATATAAACCAACATATTTCATTTATTTCACATTTTTTCCCCTCAATTTCTCATTTTCACAATTTAGTCCAAAATACTCAAATTCATCAAAAATCCCAATACAAAACATAGTAATCTAACAAATATCTTTCATTTTCTATCATCTAACTTCATAAAACTCAAATTGTCAACAATGGCACATCTTAAAATCATAATCAAATTCAGAAATTGAGGTATGGATTGGATAGATTACTAAGCAACTATCCCAAAAGCGTAGAAATTATCAAAAATCGAACAAAATTCATACCTTAATTGAGCAAAATGAGTGCCGAACCCTATCTTAGACTTTTTTTCTTTCTTTTTCTTTGTATTTTCGGTTATGGAGAATAATGGATGAATAATTTTTTTTTGTTGTAATTGTAACATCATTTGTTAACTAATTACCTTATTAACCTTATTATTATCATTTACAATCCACTAACTAATGTCCATCCATGTCATTTCATGAATTCAATGGTCCATTTACAACATAAGGACCTCACATTTAAAGAGACACATCAATTTGGCACTTAATCAAATGACATACAACTTTTGCATTTTCTGTGATTTAGTCTTTTTGCAAATTAAGCACTCAAATGATCAAATTTTCACACGAAACTTTCACAGATAGTAATTCACATACTATAACCATAGAAAATAATATTAAAATATTTTTCTAACTCAGATTTGTGGTCCCAAACCACTATTCTGACTAGGGTCTAAATCGGGCTGTTACGATGAGTCACTATGATTAATTATTATGACAAGTGTATGAACGATGTTATAGTCTATGAGCATGACATTGTGAACAAGTTCGACGAATATGTGATATCAAGAAAAATCTCATTTGAACCTTAGGAATAATTTAGGATACAATGTGACATGTCACTACAAACTATGTGATTATGAGCTCATGAGATTATGTGTATATGTGACTATGAATTCGGGTGCTGGTCTTGTATGTTCTACCAGTGGCTGGATAGCTCGGCATGTGTTGCGGGTACCTGTCAGCTTGTGTGAGCAGTCCGTGTAGTTACGTCCTGACTGTTAGCTTATGTAAGCAGGCCCGTGATTAGCTCGAGATCGAGCAATGTTGATATGTGATATGAGGTAGCAAGTGGCTACGTATAAGGCACTATGTGCAAGCTTTCCATGTATCCGATAGTATTCCAAGTGTTTAACGGGTAAATCAGTGAAGTATGTGACAAGTAAGTCAATGATGAGGAAATATGAGAATGTGCTACGAGTTAGTACAGGTATGTACTTATAACCCATGAGTAAAGGTCTTGGTATACTATGAATATCTGTTAAGAATGCATTCGATAAAGTTATGCTTGTGAAATATTGATAGTCATGTGACTAATGATCTACAACTATGATAAATGGATGTATGATAAGATTTGAAAATAATCATGTGTTAGGCTTATGAGCCTAATTGAGCTGAGATATAATTCGATGTATATACTTAAGTTGTGATTCAATAGATATGTGAAAGATGGTTAAGCTATATGTTGAAATTATGATTACTCGTAAATGATGTGTGTGTTGTTAAGCAAATTGAAATAACTTGTTAATAATGTGATATGCTATAATGGGGAGATTATGATTGCTAGCCTAATAACAAGACAATATAATTAGTGTGTGTAAGATAAAAGAGTAAGCATTATGAATGAGTAAGTGGTAATCATGGGATTTAATGCAAATTGTAATAATAGTATCATCATGGATGGATAAAGTAAATAAATGGTAATAGTTGTTCTTATTTACATATGAACTTACTAAGCTTTGAAGCTTACTCCCCTTTTCTTTCTCACCTCTTATAGGTTTATTCAGCTAGCTCGGGTTGGAGATCATCAGAGATTCTATCACACTATCAAGCTATCATGTTGGGTAAATGAACGCAAACCTTTGAGTCTATGGCATGTATAGGGACTTAGTCATTTTCTGTATGTGTCATTATGATATAGTCAAATATATTGGCTTGTAATGAAGAAGGATTTGATTTGGTATGTAGCCATATAAATTGGCTTATATTGGCTAATGGGTTGCAAGCATATTAATTACTTATATGCCTATGCCAATGTCACTGTGTGATGTGCTTTAGAATGGCATGTTAATGAAAGTTAGTACAAGGGAATCATGAAAGAGTAAAATTAGCATTAAAATAGTTTTGGACGGCAACAGTAGTACAAATTTGAAAAATCACCAAAAATTGGGGAAATCTAATAATAGGTTGAATAAAAAATGAAATTAAAAGCTATTGAGTCTAGTTTTACATAGAAGAAACGGTGTAAGCAAAAGAATTTCATTTTATGAGATATTTGAATTTTTGTGAGACAAGGTCAGAATGATTTCGGGTTCCCCTATTTTGACTTTGGAAAATCATTAAAAATTTTATAAACATACTTGGGGGTTTATATTTATATGTTTAATTTCTTAATAAGTCTAATTTCAATATAAATAGACAGGCACATCATCTGAATTTTGTACTAAGAGATAATTAATCTTTAGTGAAGAAAGGTCTAAACTGTCAAATAGCAAAATAGGGACAAATTTGAAGATTTAATTGTACTTATTGGCTAAACCATAAATTTTGAAAATTTTTATGGAGGAATATATTTGAGTCTAGTTTTGGAAAAATCAAGCGGATCTTAATGTAGAATTCTTTAGCTCAAGATATAAATAATTTAGTGACTATAACTCAAGTGGACAGTTTTGTTATGAATAATAAATAATTGTTTTGATATGTTTAAGCCTTGATTATGGTTGTGTTGGTAGCTTAATTGTGCCATTTAAGTTCCATTGAAAGCGTGTATGTGAGTGCAAATGAGGGTGGCAAATGGCTTGGTAAATAGCCATTTCCTTGGCCACATGGTCAGAGACATGGCCATGTGTCTCAGCCGTGTGAAGGACATGGCCATGTGTCTCAGCCGTGTGAAGGACACGGCCTTGAGACACGGGCGTGTGACTTGGCCTTGTAACCCCAAATTATGCATGACATCATAAATAGAGAGTTACACGGGCCAAGGACACGTTCCAAGCCACACAGGCATGTGTATGACCACACGGCCTACTCCCACGGGCGTGTGACTCTCCAAAGTATGAAAATTTTCTAAGTGCAGTAAAAGTTCCAAAAGTTTTTGGTTTAGTCCTGAACCACTCCCAATGTATGTTTTGGGCCTTGTGGGCTCGTATAAGGGATGATATGCATGTGATTGGATGAATTTGATTTGGACCAAATTTTATGGCCAAGTTTGTATGAATATTTATGTTTATGTTCGATAACACCTCGAACCCTGTCCCGGTATCGAACACGAGTAAGGGGTGTTACAAATGGTTTTCAAAAACTTGTCTAAGGACTTTTCAAGATTTAGGGTTGGATATAACCTTGGGATCAAGAATCTTACAGTTACACAACTCAGAAAGGAATTATAATTTTATGAGTTGATGTTGAATGGAGATCAACCGGTCTGAAATTCAGGAGAAAACTTAGTAGTTGCTTCCTTCACTAAAAGGAAGGGAAGGCATGCTAAGAGAAACAAGGTTAAGTCCTCCGGGCCACCTAAAGTCAAAAGAAAGAGAACCAAGAAGCCTAAATACTTATCTAGGACTAAGTGTTTCTTCTGCAACTAGAAAAGGAACTTCAAGGCCAACAACAAAAGATTCGATAGACCAATGGATTATTTATTTTCGACCCACTAACCATGTCTGTGTTTCTCTACAGGGATTCAAGGAAATGAAAGATATTAGAGATAAGAGTCCATAGTTGTGGACCCGAAATAGGACAAGTGTCGCAGCTAAAGCAGTAAGAGATGTACATCTTTATTTTGATTATTTTAAGAAGATTGTTTGAAAAATATTTTTCTATATACCAAGTTTCAATATAAACTTAATTTTTGCTACATGTTTATTTAAAGATGACTTGACCATAACTTTTAATAATAGTGTTGAAATGATAATGTTGTAATCGATTGACCAAAGATGTGCATACTGTTTGAAATTGAATTAGAGAATAAAATACTTAAAAATTTTCACTCTAGTGAGGCGTACCTTTGGCATTTGAAGCTTAGTCATATTAACCAAGAAATAATCACTAGACTCGTGAAAGATGACACCTTAAGTTAGCTTAAAGAAGTTGATCTTCCATAATGTGAATCTTCCTTGAAAGGTAAGATGAAAAGTGATCTTTTAATGCAAAAGGAATGAGGGTCGTAAAACCCTTAAAACTTGTGTAAATTGACATATGTGGCCCCATCAACGTCATGGTTATGATTCTTACTGTAACAGCCCATTTTTTAGTGGTGATAGAACAGTGGTTTCGGGACCACAAATTTCTATTGTGTTTGCTCGTAAATGTTATTTCTAGAATATTTATGAGGTCATTAGAGTAGTATTAATTTTTGGTTAAGAAATTTTATCATTTAGATAGTTAATTAAGTAAAAAGGACTAAATTGAAAAAAAATGCAAAACTTGTTAATTCTAGCATTTGGATGATTTAATAGTTAACTAATAAATGTGGTAGGGCCAATAAGGCAATTAAACCCTATTGTGGGTTACATGGACGGTTTGGGATAATGGATTAAAGAAAATGAAAGCTTTTTAGTAAATTAGTAAGTGAACATAAATTAAATAAAACAAAAGATGGATAAATTATCATCTTCATCTTATTACACCTTAAAATCGAACCCTCCATGGCTAAATATTCTTGCATGATAGGTAAATTTTAACCGTTTTCGATGATTTTTTTTGTAAGATCATTGGAACTAGGTCCAGCTAACCCATATCTTCGTTTTTGAATCTATTAAAAATTTTAGAATTTGCCATTGATAAATCTTGAAGATTTATAATGATAACTATATGCTTGAATCTTTGATTATGGTATTTTGTTGTTATGTGGAGTGATTTTTGTTAGATATTGATTTCGGGATTGAATTGTTAAAATGTCAAACTTTTAAAGTTTGATAGTGAATTTGATGTTTAATAAGGACTGTTGAAGGTTGATTTCTTGAGAATGGTCAAATTGATGATTTTTGGTTTAGAAGACTAAAATGCAAAAGATGTAAAAACCTAGGGAAAATGTGTAATTAATGAAAAGTTAAGGGTTATATGAATTGAATGGAATGTGAAATATGTATTGTATAGTAGATTAGTCCTTGCATGTTGATCAACATTAAATATATTGTATTTAATTATTATATAGATAAAAACTTGGATAAAAAAATAATAACCAAGGAAAAGGGAAAATAGTGAATTAGTCCTTGCATGTTGATCTACATTAAATAGTTGGTAAGTTCATAGAATTTCAATATGTAAATGAATTTCTAATTTTGTTCTTATATTATGATTCTTTAATTAATATGATTATAGAAAATTATTGTATGAATGCATATATATGCCCCTATTTGTACTTCAGTACCCTTGATTGCACATATGTGTCCCTGTTTGTACTTCGGTACCCCTAATTGCACATTTGTGCCCCTATTTGTACCTCGGTACCCCTGAATGTACATACATTGTAACACCTCTCACCCACATTCAACGCCGAAATAGGGTTACGAAATATTTCTAAACTTATAACTCAATTAAACATACATTTCTCATACATTTTCAAAATTCATGCATTTATCATTCGACATCACCACATTGTCCCTAATGCGAGCCTACGAGGCCCCAAACATGCATTTGAAGTGATTCAGGACTAAACCGATATCTTAAGAAAATTTTAGAAAACTTATAAAATATTTCAAACTACAAGGGACACACGCCCATGTGGCCTTGTCGTGTGGACATTCGAAATGGGATCACATGGCCGTGTCCCAGCCCGTGTCTGACCCCTTGTAGCTCTCTGACTTGGGTCACACGACCAACACACATGCCCGTGTGACTAGCCCGTGTGCCCTAAAATTTGCCACACGCGGCCATGTCACATGCCCGTGTGCTGGGCCATGTTGAGCATACTAGACACACGGCCGTGTAACCTGACCGTGTGTTACACAAGGCTGAGACACACGCCTATGTCTCTGCTCGTGTAAACAAAAATAAGCTATTTACCAAGCCATTTTGCCACCCAAATTTGCATATACCTACACCAAATCAAATGGCACCAAAACATGGCATAAATGGACATTCAAACCAAGTAAATCGAGCCTAATTCAGGCTAGTTCTATACCATCATCCACAATACACACAAGTAGAAAAATAGGCTATACCATTTATACCAAATTCACATTCACAATCCAGCTGATTGAACACTTTCAAACATGCATCATTTTGCCAAAATTCACAAACATAACAAACTCATATCTCCACCATTTTTATCTCTAATTACCAATTATCAAAAAGTATAACATATCCATCATTAAACACATAACCAAAACCATATGCACATATGTATACACAACCAAACCAACCAAATTAAGCCAACTCTCATGGCTATATACAAAACCAAACTCTTAATATTTACAAGCCATTTCAAATGACTAAATTCATTAACAACACATATACCAAAATGACCAAAGTTCCTATACATGCCATATACAGAAATACTTAAATTCAAAAGTACCAAAGTGATAGTTCGATAGTGTGATGAAGTCTCTGACGATTCCCAAATTTGAGCTAGCTTTGATTTCACTATAAAACACAGAGAAATAAACAATGTAAGCTATAAAGCTTAGTAAGCTCGTATGATAATAAACTTAACTTACCATTAAAATACAATTTAAGCACTAAACATAACATAACATAATTCTTAATGATTCACAAACCTTTCACATGTTCATTCTCAAGATTAAATATGAACTTCTCAAATTTCATCGATTCAATACTTATACAGTTCTTGTACATACTTGTACAGACTTATATTGATCTCATACTCATCCTTATCCTTGATTTACCTATTGAACCATTCAAAATACTATCGAATGCTCAAGAAACTTGCACCCTAAGTGCCACATATATAGCCAAAGCTATCTCAATCTAGTATCACATATAATGCTCACACTAGAGCTATCAACAGGTCTATTCACACAAGCTGATGGTCATGACGAAGCTACAAGGTGCTGCTCACACAAGTTGACTAGTATCCGCAACACATGAAGAATGACTTAGCCACCGGTAGGACATTCGGACCAGTACCCAAATCACATAACCCCTAATGATATGTCATTCGTATCCTAATTTATTCCTAAGGTTCAATCGGGATTCACACTTGTCAAATTGTTGTCGAACATGTTCATAGTGTTGTAATCACAATTAATACAATATCAAAGTATTTAAAACAAAAATATAACAATATTTATTACATACGAACTTACCTCAAATGTAAAAATAGTGAATTAAGTTGATTAATTCAAAACCTTATTCTTTTCCCGATCTAAAATCATATTTCACTTTTCTTGATCTAAATAATATCAAATTTAACTTATTTAATTATCACTCTATTCAATTTAGTCCAAAATACACATTAAGGAAAATTTACACTTTTGTCCCTTACATTTTGACATTTTTACAATTTAGTCCTTATTTCATAAAATCACAAATTCATGCAATTAAAGCAAAACCCATGCTAGAAAAATTTCAATTAGGTCCTTAGTAGCCCATATTTTTCATTTATTTCACAATTTAACCACAAAATTTACACATTTCACAATTTAACCCCTAAATGACAATTTTGTCAAAAATCACTTTACAAATGTTGTTTATCTAACAAACAAGCATGCATTTTCTATCATAAAACATCAAAACATACATAGATTCATCAATGGAAAAACCCCAAACCTTTAACAGTTTTGCAAAGTAGTCTTTGGGCTAGCTAGACTAAGCTGCAACGATCTCAAAAACATAGAAATCATTAAAAACGGGACAAAAATGAACTTAAATGCATGAAAATTAGTTTGGCCAAATATCAAGCTTTCACGGAGGTTTCTCCCTTCAATTTTTGGTGGTTTGTTTCCAATTAGGGAAGATGATACCTTATTTCTTTTGTTTTAATTTACTTATTAACTAATTTACTAATTTAACCTTAACATATAACCTCTAAATTTTTATAACCAATGTCCATATTTGTCCACTCAATATAAAAATGATATAATTCCCACATAAGGACCTTCACTATTTAATTTCATAGCCATTTAGTACCTTTAGCTAATAGAACTCAAATTTTACACTTTACATGATTTAGTCCTTTTTATCAAATTAAACACTCAAACGATAAAATTTCTCAACGAAAATTTCACACAATCATACCATCATGCTGTAGACGTTAAAATGAAAATAAAATAATTATTTCAGCTTGAAATTTGTGTTCCCGAAACCACTGTTCCAATTTGACCAAAAACAGGCTATTACATACATGCCCCTGTTTGTACTTCATCACCTTTAAATGCACATACATGCCTCTGTTTGTACTTTCATACCCCTAAATGCACATACATGCCCTTGTTCATACTTTGGTATCCCTAAATACACTTACATCCCCTGTTTATACTCTGATAACTCTGAGTTATATAGTATAGGAACTGTATTTAGTTGTAATTAGATTAAATATTATATTATGTTCTTACTAAGCTTTGAAAGCTTATCGATTCTTATGGATTGTTTTGTAGATAATTGTTGCTGACATTTTGGAGAGATCATTCAATCGGCTCACACTATCCATCTAAGTTGGTAGATTTTGTATCTCCTAGGATAGTGGTATGTATATATATTTACATAGATGAATTTTTAGTTGAAATGCTTTGGATGTTATGTAATGGTTATTTCGTTGTTATGTTTGGAAGGTTATCTTGATTTGGTAATTGCAATGTCTTATCAAAGTATAATATTTTGGTCACTTATAAGTTTATGTATAAAAAGTTGTTTTGGTATGTTTGAAATGGCTTGACAATGGTCATTTATGGTATGTATTAGCACTTATTTGAACTAGGTTTTTATGCAAGAAATGAGGTAAGGGTGACTTGATTTAGTAAATGATGTTTGATACAATTATGGTACCTTTGAATGGCACATTAGTTAGGTGATTTAGGATGATTGAAATGACATGTTTATGTAAGGTCGAATGGTGTTTGAATCCATTGAATGTGTGCTTATATGGTTTAAGTGGTTCGGTATGAAATGGACTTGTAATGGTTTGATTTTAGCTACATTTTGGGTTCACACAGCTTGGGACACGAGCGTGTGACATAGCTGTGTGCCTTGCGAAATGGCCGTGTGTCATCTGGGAGTTTCCTAGTGTACAAGTCACTGACTTACATGACCTAGCACACGGGCGTGTGGGGTTTCTGTGAGAGTTATACGGCATGACACACGACCGTGTGACCCTACTCAGTGAGTTACATGAATGAGGACATGGGTTGGGACACGACTATGTGTCCTTTGCTGAAAAGTTACATAGCCTGAGGCTATGTCACACGACCTGGCCACATGGCAGTGGGACCTTTGCTTCCAATTTTCTCTACTTTTTCCCTAACTTCTCGTTTAGTTTCAAATTAGTCATGAATTGTCTTTAAACTATTTTTAGGGCTCGAGGGCTTGATTTAGGGACAAACTATATTAGATTAAATGATTTATGATATATTTAAGTTATTGAATATTATAATGTTTAAGTGTTTCTAACCGTATGGTAATATTGTATTTTCTTATAGATTCAACACGTGAACTGGGTCAAATCGGGCAGTAGTTAACAAAGTTGAAAGTAATGTTCAAGCTTCAAACCCTAAACCAAGTAAGAGTGCCTTGATTCCACGGTTCTTTGGTGACGAAATGAAAAATGTGTTTCTTGGAATGATGAACCAGTGGTTCAATGAGTTCAAGCAAGCAAATCTTGCAACTCTACCAACTCCACCCCTTACTGTGCCTTCTTTGGCACCCTTGGGTCCTCAAAATCTTGTACTTGTGACTATTACTAGAGTATCCATAGATAAAATCCACAAATATAGAGCAGAAGAATTCAGAGGAAAAATGAATGATGATTCTGCAAAAGCCGAGTATTGGCTAATGAAAACAAAAAGAGTCTTTGCAGAATTGATGTGCACTCCTAAAGATTATTTGAGATGTGCTGTGTTATTACTAAAAGATGAAGTGTACTTATGGTGGGACACTTTGAGCACAATGACATCAAATGATCGTGTTAATTCGAATTTCTTTCAAACAGAATTCAAGAAGAAGTATGTTAGTCAGATGTTTATTGACAAGAAAAAGTAAAAAATTCTTAAGTTAAAATAAGAGAATCAGGCTGTAGCTGAGTATGAAAAGGAATTCATGCAATTAAGCAAGTATGCTCGTAATATAGTATGATATTCATATGGCAGTGCCAGCACTAAAGTTACAGGAATTTGTAGAACTTTCAAAACGGGATCAGAAAATTTAAGAAATTTGTAAAAGTAAATGTCAGTTAGATTTGAAATTTTGAGATTTTAACAAAAAATGATAGTTCAAGACTACTCAAACGTCTCCATCGAAGAAATTTAGAAATGACACAAGTCGATCAGCTGCCCCTTTAGAGTTCACTGGTAGAGAGGAATTGAGGCAAAGCAATTTCCAATCTGTTAACTCTCCAATGACTAGTGTTGGAAGAGTAAGAAATGTTGAGAGAACCGTTCCTATTTGTGATGATTGCAATAAAAGGCATTTTGGTGAGTGTCGATCAAAACCAGAAGCTTATTTCCATTGTTGATATACTAACCATTTCCTTCATGATTGTCCGAAAAGGTAGAATGATTTTGGAAATTAATCAATCAAACTTAAAGCAACCTCACAGAGTGGTAGACAATTTGGAAACACTAGAAACACTACTCCCGGTTAAGGGAAGAATAGCAAGATGAACGAACGATCAGAAGCCAAAACACTAGCTAAAGCCTATACAATCAGAGCTTGTGAGAAAGCTACTGCCCCAGATGTTATTGTGGGTACTTTTTCCTCTCTTTGATATTAATGTATATGCATTGATTGATCCTGTATCAACTCACTCGTATATATGCACTGCATTAGTAGACAAAAAGAATTTATCTGTTGAATTCACTAAATATACTCTCAAAGTTACGAATCCACTAGGTCAATGTGTTGTAGTTAATCAAATATGTAGATCGTGTCCATTGAAAATTTCCCTAGTAGTTTGTTATTGACATGTTTTGATGATTTTGATATCATTTTGGGAATGGACTGGTTTTCTGAGCATGATGCTATAGTGGGTTGTCAAAGGAAGCAAGTTAGTTTGAAGCGTCCAAATGGTGAATTTATTTGTGTTAGGGCAAGTGGGTTTGATTGTATGACAAATCTGGTTTCAGCACTGTCAGCTCCAAAATTATTAAAAAGGGATGTGAAGCTTATTTAGCCTACGTTCTTAATTCAAAAGTGGCTGAATAAAAATTGAGCAAGTGTCGGTAGTCAAAGAGTATGTTGATATTCTTCCTGAAGAATTGCCCGGGTTGCTACCAATTCAAGAAGTAGAATTTGTGATCGAACTTGTGCCTGGAACAACTCTAATTTCAATAACACTGTAGTACAGGATGGCCCCTACAGAACTGAAAGAATTAAAAGTGCAGTTGCAAGAGTTGTTAGATCGCATATTTATTCAATCGAGCATGTCACATTGGGGTGCTCTAGTTTTGTTCGTTAAGAAGAAAGATGGGACAATGAGACTATGCATAGATTATCGACAGCTGAATAGAGCCACTATCAAGAATCAATACCCGTTACCTCGTATTGATGATTTGTTCGATCAGTTAAAATGAGCTACAATGTTTTTTAAAGATAGACTTGAGATCCGGATATTATCAGCTGCGAGTAAAAGAGCAAGATGTATCGAAAACTACTTTCAAAAATAGATACGGTCACTATGAATTTCTGGTGATGCCATTTGGCTTGACTAATGCTCCTATGGCATTCATGGACTTGATGAATTGGGTATTTTAGCCATATTTAGTTCGGTTTTTTGTGGTATTCATTGATGACATTTTGATTTATGCACTGAACGAGTTAGATCATGCTAAACATTTAAGAGTTGTGATACAAACGTTGCGTGAAAAACAACTATATATGAAATTCAGTAAATGCAAATTTTGGCTTCGAGAAGTTGATTTTTTGGGACATGTTATATCTTCTGATGGAATTAGAGTTGATCCAAATAAAGTATCTGTGATTGTTGATTGGAAAATTCTGAAGAATGTTTCTAACGTTCGAAGTTTCTTGGGATTAGCCTGATACTATCGACGATTCATTAAAAACTTCTCAATCATTGTTTCACTTATGACCAACTTACTACAGAAAAATGTCAAATTTTTTTGTTCTGATAATTGCTAACAGAGTTTTGATCAACTGAAAAACATGTTAACAAAAGCTTTAGTATTAACTCAGCCTATATCTGGAACAATATATGTTGTTTATGGTGATGCGTCTCTTAATGGTTTAGGTTGTGTGTTAATGCAGCCAGGGAAAGTGATAGCTTATGCTTCTCGGTAGATAAAGCCGCATGATCACGATCTTGAGTTAGTCGTGATAGTTTTCACTTTGAACATATGGAGGCATTATTTATACGGCGACAAATGTCACATGTATACTGATCACAAAAGCTTAAAATATTTAATGACTTAGAAGGAAATGAATCTGAGACAATAATGTTGGTTAGAGCTACTAAAAGATTATGACTTGGTTATTAATTATAATCCAAGAAAGGCTAATGTGGTTGCAGAGGCACTCAACAGAAAGTCATTATTTTTTACACTTCAAACGTTGAACGCTCATTTGGCTTTGAATGCCTATGGCTCTATATTGGCAGAATTGAAGACTAAACCCTTATTTCTACAATGAATTTGGGAGTTGCAAAATGAAAATCCAAAGTTATTAATAAAACAAAACTTGATTTGGAATAAATTGACTTTTGAATATAGTATTAGTGATGACGGTACATTATATTACCGCAATAGATTTTGTGTTCCAAATAATTTAAAGTTGAAAAGTGAGATTCTATCTGAATCTCACAATAGTACATATTCCATTCAACCTGGTAGTATGAAGATGTATTATGATTTGAAACATATGTATTGGTGGCCATGTATGAAATGTGAGATTTTTGAGTTCGTAGCCAAATGCTTGATTTGTCAACAAGTGAAAGCAGAGCGTCAGGTGTTTTTGGGATTATTACATCCTATTATGATTCCTAAGTGGAAGTGGGAGCGAGTCACAATGCATTTTGTATCTAGTTTTCCCATAACTCTGGAAAGGAAAGATTCGATCTAGGTTACCGTTGACAGATTGACTAGGTCAACCCATTTTATTCCAGTCAGAACAAATTACTCACTTAGGAGGTTAGCGGAATTATATGTGTCTGAGATAGTAAGATTGCACAGAGTTCCAACATCTATAATTTCTGATAGTGATCCATGGTTTACATCGAGATTTTGGAGTAAACTACACGAGGCTTTGGGCACTAAACTCAATTTTAGTACAACATTTCATCCTCAAATAGACGGGCAATTAGAATGAGTAATTCAAATTTTAGAAAACATGTTGCGATGTTGCATTCTTGAGTTCGAGGTAGCTAGGAAAAATATCTACCCTTAGCTAAGTTTGCTTATAATAACAGTTATCAATCCAATATCAAAATGACACCGTTTGAAGCTTTATATGGAAGAAAATTTAAAATGCCATTGTGTTGGTCCAAGCTGAGCGAATCCAAAATGGTAGGGATTGATTTGATTTGAGAAATTCAAGACAATGTTTGAATTATTCGAGATTGTTTGAAAGTTGTATTTGATCCTCAGAAGTCATATGCAGATTTAAAAAGAAAAGATACAGAATTTGCTGCTGGCGATTAGGTATTTCTAAAGGTTTCTCCATGGAAAAAAGTGCTACGATTCGACAAGAAAGGAAAGTTGAGTCCGAGATTTAACGAGCCGCAAGAGATTACTAAAAGAATTGATCCTGTAGCTTATATATTAGCTCTACCTCCAAAATTCAAGAACGTTTATAATGTATTCCAGTTTCAATGCTAAAACGGTACCGATCTGATCTATCACATGTGATTCCTCATACTGAAATTGAAGTATAGCCAGATTTAACGTCTTCTGAAGAACAAGTAAAAATTTTGGCTTTGGAAGTCGAAGAATTTCAGAATAAACAAGTACCATTGGTGAGAGTCTTGTGGCATTGGCATGGTACTAAGGAGGCTACCTAGGTAATTGAGGAATCGATAAAATTACAATATCCAAATCTATTCTCAAGTAACAAATTTGATGATGAAATCTCCTAATAGGGGAGAGTTGTAATTGCCTGTTTTTCAGTGGTGACGGAACAGTGGCTTTGGTACCATAAATTTCAATTGTGTTAGCACGCAAATGCTATTTATAGAATATTTATGTGGTCATTAGAATCGTATTAGTTTTTGGTTAAGATATTTTATCATTTAGATAGTTAATTAAGTAAAAAAGACTGAACTGAAAAAAATGCAAAACTTGTTAATTTTAGAATTTGGATGATTTAATAGTTAACTAATAAATGTGGGACGGCCAATAAGGAAATTAAACCCTATTATGGGTTACATGGATGGTTTGGGATAATGGATAAAAGAAAATGAAAGCTTATAATATAATGTTATTTTAGTAAATTAGTAAGTTTGTGGTTGAAATGCTTAGGATGTTATGTAATGGTGATTTGGTGTTATGTTTGGAAGGTTATGTTGATTTGGTAATTGCATTGTCTTATCAAAGCATAATATTTTGGTCACTTATAAGTTTATGTATAAAAGGTTGTTTTGGAATGTTTGAAATGGCTTGACAATGGTCATTTATGGTGTGTATTAGCACTTATTTGAACTAGGTTTTTATGCAAGAAATGAGGTAAGGTTGACTTGATTTAGTAAATGATGTTTGATGAAATTATGGTGCCTTTGAATGGCACTTTGGTTATGTGATTTAGGACGATTGAAATGGCATGTTTATGTATATTTGAATGGTGTTTGAATCCTTTAAATATGTACTTATATGGTTTAAGTGATTGGGTATGAAGTGGACTGGTAATGGTTTGATTTGAACTACATTTTGGGTTCACACACTTGGGACACGGGCGTGGGACATAGCTGTGTGAGGCACACGGCTTGGAAACACGGTCGTGTGTCATCTAGGAGTTGCTTAGTGTACAAGTTAGTGAGTTATAAGGCCTAGCACATAGCCTGGCACACAGGTGTGTGGGGCTACTCAAAAAGTTACACAGCCTGACACACGGTATGTGACACAGCCGTGTGACCCTACTCAGTGAGTTACACGGGTGAGGATGCAGGTTGGGACATGGTCATGCTTCCCTTGTTCGAAAGTTACACGGCCTTAGGCTTTGTGACATGGCCTGGCCACACAGCCATGTGACCCATGTTTCCAATTTTTGGTACATTTTCCCTAACTTCTTATTTCATTTCAAATTAGTCCCAAAATGTATTTAAACTATTTTTAGGGCCTCGAAGACTCAATTTAGTGACTAAATGTATATGATTTAATGGTTTATGATATATTTAAGTTATTAAATATTATGATGTTTAAATTTTCCAATTGTACTTTAATGTTTCGTAACCCTAACCTGGCAACAAATACAAGTTAAGGGTGTTACAATTAAATAAAATTTATAGATGACTATTCCAAATATGAGTATTTGTACCTAATGCACCTCAAATTTGAAACATTTGAAAACCTAAAAAAGGTTTGTGCGGAAGTGGAGAAACAATTAGGTTTTCCCATAAAGACCCTTTGGTCTGATAGAGGTGGGAAATATTTAATGGATGAGTTCTTAGGGTATATTGCATAGAATTGAAAACTATCTTGATTAACTGTGTTAGGAACTCCATAATAGAATGGCTTGGCAAGGAGAAGGAATCAAACTTTATTAGACATAGGTCGATCGATGTTAAGTTATTTGTAGCTTCCAATTTTCTTTTAGGGATATGTTTTACAAATGACTTGCTACATTCTAAATGATTCAAACTAAGGTCTCACCTAAAACTCCATACAAATTGAGGTACAAAAATAAGTCAAACCTAAAGAATTTTAAAATTTGGGGATGCTCAACTTACATATTGGATAAAGATGCAAGGTAGTTGGATTCACATACAGAATTGTGCATGTTTGTAGGATATCTAAAAAGAACAAAAGGTGGTTTTTTATAACCCAAAAAAGAAAACAATTATAGTGTCGACTCATGCTACCTTGATTGAGGAGAGCTACATGAATGACTTTAAACCTTAATCTAAAGATGTATTCAAGTAAATTTTGGAAAATACACAAAACCCTATAGTAATGGTTCAAGAACCAACTCCTAATAGTAGACTTTCAAACGATCAATAACATAGGGAGCTTAATTATAATATCCCGAATTAGGGCCTAATCAGAATAGTGGTTTCGGGACCACAAATCTAAGATAGAAATCATTATTTTATTATCATTTTAAGTTCTATGTCATGATTTCATGATTGTGTAAAAATTTTGTTTGGAAATTTTATCGATAGAGGGTCCAATTTGATATTTAGGACTAAATTGCAAAATTGTAAAATGTGTGTTCTAGTTCACAAAGGTACTAAGTACTTGTGAGTAATGAGTTTTTAAAGTGGAGGTCCTTGGATAGTAATTAGACCATTATACTAGTTTGGACAAAAATACCAAAAGGAAGATAAAACACCATAGTTTTTAATTAAGGGCATTTTGGTCATTTAGTTATTAAAATGAATTAAAAACAAAATTAAAAGCCAATTTTTGTCCATCTTCAACCCCTTGGCTGAATTTCACATGAGGAAGACATAGCTAGGGTTTTTCAAGCTTCCAAGCTCGATTGTAAGTCCGTTTTAGCCCCGTTTTTAATGTTCTTTACGTTTTTAGAGTCCCGATAACTTGATTAAGCTTATTCTAACAATAATTTTACCTAGGGTTTATATTTGGAAAAATAACCATGGGTGAAATGTGTTTATTTTTATGTTTTATGGTAAAATATGAAGCTTGAAATTGTGTTAAACAACTTTTGCTAAGCAATTTTACGTGAAAAAGAGTAAAACGACATAATCGGTAAAAATACTTAATTTTCAATAGTACATGTTAGAGTGAGAATTTGATGTTTCCATAGAAGGGAAAAATGATTAGCATGTCATAAAACATAAGCAAATAGGATGAATTTTAATTTCCGAGCCTTGGGGAAAAAGTGTAAATATGTAAAAGTTTAGGGGCAAAAATGTAATTTTGTCAAAGTTTGAGTCAAGGACTGTTTTAATAAATGTGAGTATTAAATAAGCTAAATTTGTTATTTTAGATCAAGAGAAACAAGATTTGAGTTCTGATCGAAGGAAAAATAAAGTTTACGAGGAATAGGCCTGATTTCTGACATTTTGTACCGAGGTAAGTTCAGGTGTAAATGTAGTAACATAATTGTCATTTTAAGTAATTTAATGTAATTTATATGGTATGATGATTATTATCATGAAATATTATGCTTTGGGGATTATTATTTAGTAATAAGCAAATTATGTGAACTACTTGATAAATATGAAATGCTATCAATCATCGGTTCCGACATTCCGTGGAAGACAGCAAAGATGTGTGATTGAGGAAAATCCCATTTGAATCTTGGGAATAGATTAGGATACAAGTGACATGTTACTAGGATATTTGAGTTCCAAGCTCGTTGAGTTGAGTCTGAGTTTGTGAGATGTAACTTGTAACACCCCAAACCCGGCTTGGAAGTTTGGCTCGAATCTGGGGTGTCACATTGAAGTGTTTTTCGAAAACCATGTTTCCATTAAAAACCCTTCTTAATAATTAAAAACTTATACCCTTTTTAAACCTCGTTAGAAAGCCTCAGCTGAATAACATTCTTAACAACTTTGTAAAAATCTTGGCGATTCTATGAAGCTTAATTTAAAAACAATTGCGGATACGTGATGTTTTGAACAACGATGAGTTGCTTTAGAAAACCGTATTCTAATACTAGCAATTATAAGAACAATAAATAAAATTCCGAATTTGAAATCCAGAAAATTACAACGGCTTTACTACAACTCACATAAAAACATTTAAAAGTAATAATCAAAACTGTAATATAAACTGTGTGTGTGGCTTCCTCCGAGCCCCTTACAGCTCCGATCTATCTAAGGTTGGAAATTACCTGAAAGGTTAATAAACGGGGTGAGTTTAAAAAAACTCAGTGTGAAATCCCCTACTATATAAAAGGAACAGTCAATCATATAAACAAATTAAAAGTCTGGCCCCAGCCCTACTTACAGTTTCAGTATCAATTGGGCCGTAGCCCATTATAACAGACAGTACTAGATAGGCCTTAGCCCATTACAGAATAAGAAACATTATCAGAACTAGAATCAAAATGAGAATCAGAATCAAAATCAGGTGACGAAATCAGAATCAGAATGTGAATGCAATCCCAACCCAATCCAGCCGTATACACCCCCGTACCAACCTTACACCATGTGGGGAGACAACTCGACCAACCCATCTACTACACACCACAGAATTTGCAGCATGGTTGCCAGAACAGATATTGTGACAGAGTCACCAGATAAAGATATTGTGGCAGAGCCACCAGAACAAATATTTGTGGCATAGCCACCATAAATAGATATTTGTGGCATAGATATACATCAATATAACCCATATCCCATGCAACAGATATACATGTCATGGCATACAATATACAGAATCAGAATATCATGCATTTCAGTCAAAATTAACCCTAGGGGTATAACGATCACTTTGCACCTAGGGGTATAATGGTAATTTTCATACTTAGGGGTATTTTAGTAAATTTACTATTTTAGGGTTTCCATGCATATTACAGCCGTTAACGTATTAACAGAAACACTTACCGAGCATTTTTATTGAATTGGGCCCGTTGGCCCATTAACCAGATTTCGGCCCGTTAAGCCCAAATATACTGAAGTGCACGAAATGCCGCACTCTATAATCTTACCGCTTGAGAATACTAGGATTAACAAACAACTATCTCACGAGCGCTCGTACGCTCACAAGTTCACAAAATCCCTGCTCTTCGGCATTTCGGCTTTTCGGCTTTTGCCGATCTAGTCTATAAGTGGGTGTCGTTTACACACCCTAGGGGCAAAATGGAAAATTTTCCCCACAAGGGTATCTCGGTAATTCTACCCTACAAAGGTATTTCAGTAATTCTACCGTACAGGGGTATTTCAATAATTTTGTAAATCGAAGGTAAAACGGTAATTCTATAAATCAGGGGCACTTTGGTAATTTTATAAGTCAAGGGTATTTCAGTAATTTGGTAAACTAAAGTATTCTAAACAGGGATAACAATATGAATGGGCCTAAAGCCCATTCTAGGCCCAAATTGGCCAACACACTCGTGTGGCCCTTTTAGCCCAAATCTAGCCACAGATATGAGATTCACCTAGCCTAGTCCAATATTTACTACACAATCAAACAACTTATCCAATTGGGCCCATAGGCCCATTGGGCCTACATGGCCCCTTTCGGCCCATCGCGGCCAGAAGTAGCCATCCCACAGCTAAAGTAGTGAGAAATACACACCTGATAGGAGATTGGAGTTAATTCGCGCTCCGAGCACTCTTAGCTAACGCCCAACCCAAACGAGCACACCATAAAGCGAAAGGGATCAGCCAAGAAAGGTACCTTTACTCTCCTCATGGTTCTCTCTATTTAAAGCCAGCTGCGCATCCACTCTTATGTTAACTTCCCGATGTGGGATCCCTCCATCATCAGAGTTTAAATTTAACACCAACTCTTGCTGCCCCCTGTTAGCAAAATAAATGCTCTTTGATTGCCATGAGTTTCGAACCCTAGACCTCATTGCCAACTCTATGACGCCACCTTCCTACCTCTTATGTGGCGCTACTTTGCCACTAGACCACAAGGCTTTTTGTGGCATAATTTCTCCAACAATATTCTTAAGGCCTACCTACTACACTCAGGGTTTGATTCACCTTAAACCAAAATTTTTGCTAGAGTCCAGGTTTGAACCCAGGACTTCTCCAACAGTTCTCAGCACACTTAACCACTAAAACAAGCCTTCATTAATGAAATTGAAATACACAACAAAATATTATAAGCTGCCTTCAACCGCTCCCATCCTCAAGGCCCAAAATTTCTAGGCCCAAATTCAAGGTGTTACAACTTTACCTCCCTTAAAGAAATTTCGTCCCCGAAATTTCCATCTTACAGGGTAGTTGTGTAACATCTACCCCACTACACTACCGCTGTGCACTCTGATCCTACTATCACTATCACACTTCAACTAGAACTTGAAACATCTCATAGATACAACACTTATTCACTGAAGCAGACACATATTTATCACACATATATACAATTTCTATATCCAAACACCACATCCACATAAAATAAATACCAAATTTAAATTTAGACCAATATCTAAGGAATCCACAGTATTTCAATTTCTAAACAGACAAAAGTATTCAGAAGACTTACGGATTCGGCGCCGGAGACTCGGTGTGCCACACTTTTTAAGAGAAACACTTCAAACAGACTACGTGGTTGATGTCGAGACCATTTTTTTAAATCGAGGTTGAAATAAAACGGGGTTCGACTTTGAAAAACAAAAACAGGAGTCGCCACCAATCTTTTTAGGTGTGATTGGATCACCTTTTAAAACATTTTGTTTAAAAATCATTAGTTTCGGTCTACGAAATCAGAAAACGGGTTCGGAAGCTGGTTACATACGAGGAAGGATTAGCACCCTCGTAACGCCCAAAAATTGGTACCTAATTGATTATTAAAATGTCTTTAATGTCGGAAATTTAAAAAAAATTAAGATACAATCCTTTTTTAAATATTTCTGGCTTTGAAAATTAAGGTTCACTTGTATCAAATGAATCAAAATATTATATCCAATAAGTTAGGACACTATATTTTTAAGACATTTGACACTAAGTTAGTCCTTTTGGAAATCCCTATCTCGAAACAACGAAACATCATATCCAGTAAGTTAGGACACAACGCTTTGAAATTCCAAGGCAGTTGCTTGCATTTTGAAAACCTTAGAAACTTAGAAGGGTGCTTGATTATTTGAACTCAACAAGGAAAGTTGCAACCCAGTAAGTTAGGGCACTACTTTTCTCGAAACTTCCAAACACCAAGCATTGCCTTTATTTTTTAAAAACTTTAGAGTCTTGTTTTTAAAATCGATGCATGAAGGAGCATATACGAGATAACATGTTATAATAATAGGTAAATAAAAGCACAATAGCATAAATATCATACATTAACTAACATATATATATAAGAAATAAAACATGGCAAATTTTAAATAAGTAAAATATAAAAAACAATATATATATTTAAGAAGAATAGGTAAAAACACATAAACATGTAATTCAACATATATTTAAACATATTAATAAAAATGATGCATGATTTACAATTTGACACATAATAATATGCCAAACACTCAACATTTAATTATGAGACCAACATTTAATATATTGACATAATATATAAAAAAGGGTTGTGTATATATATTAAAATATGAATAAAGTGAGTAATTTTTTAAAAATGTGTGAATTAAAATCAAATTTTGGCAATGTAATGCTAATATAGTATACATAATAACTTTAGTTTTAAGATTATAATAAAATAATAAAATATAAATACTATGATATTGTACTATGTAAAAATAAAATAATAAACATATTTAATAATACATGAAAACATAGTAATTAATAATGAATTTTGAAATAGTATAATAATATATAAAATACTAATTTTATAGTTTTGGATAAAAATATACATAGGTTTTTAAAAATATAAAGGAAATAATTAATAAAATATTTAATATCAATTTAATATGAAAATAATAATGTGAATAATAATATACCGAAAATATATATAATAGATAATAATAATATGAAATAATATATAGTTAAAATGTAAAATAATATAATAATATAAAAATATATAAATATTATGTGATAAAAATATAATATAATAAATAATAAGTAATGATATATGTTAAAATATATATTAATATGATAATAGAAAAATATGAAGTAATATAATATAATAAAATATAAGTAAATAATAATATAAAATATATAATACATATATATATATATATATTAAAATAAAATAATATATATACAATTTAAAATAAATAAGTTACAAATAATTTTAACAGGATAAAGGACTAAAATTAAATGTAAATAAAAATCAAGGTTAATTTGATAATAAAAGAAACGGATTGGGACTTAATTGAAATGCCCATTAAATTCTTACGGACTCATCAGAAATTTTCCTTGTCCCTAATCGGCACTGCTTTTGAAAGGGCTATATAAGCCCGATATTAGGCCAAAAAAATCATTTCGGTCCCCCCCTTTTTTAAAAAAAATCTGAGAATTCTCTCTGAGCCTTCCTGGCTCTCCTGAGCTCCAGCCCTTAGCCGGTGGTCCTCCGTTCATCGGACCACCGTGTTTCCCCTCACGTGTCATCACCGACTCCACCGTGTATGGCGGTCGGGACCTAAAAGGTTCGTCTTTCTGAGGTGAAACAGAAGGTACTGTTCTCATTTTCTTAATTTCTTTCCTTTTTATTTTTTTTAAAAAAAACTTAAATATGTTATGCATGCAAAAGAAGTAAACTAGTAAAATCGAAAACGAAATAAAAGAGACTATCTATTACCCTTTCAAAAAGATCTGCTTTATTTCTCTGCCTTTTGATCGAATACAAAAATTTTTATGACGTTTTCTGTGTATATTTGCCTATTTATGCTTCTTGTTTTCTATCTGTATATCTATGTGTGCGTACAAGCCTCTCTCTCCTTTTACAAGTGAAAGGGAAGGCTTTATAGCCTTAGTCCCTTACATATTCTGGGAAAGAAATCTACGATTTCTTTCCATTTCGTGTCTTCTGTATCTTTGACTGATATGCTGTGATTTTCTTGCCATTTCCTGCTCTGGTTTTTCGCGTATCTGCTGTTTGTTTCCTTTTCTTGTAGGTAACTCGTGAAGATCTCGGTGGCTGGGCTTGCTGTCATGGATTCGAATCTCGGCAGATGCCCATTTGTGCAATGATGACCACAAGATAGTCTCTTTTGCGGAGATCTCGGTGTCAAAGGAGGTACCGAGGTCGAAGGTGAGACCTAGTATTACGGTGTACCAACGGTGGTGATATTTGGAGTACCCTAGTGTTTCTACACATCTCATTGATTAGGGCCAGCTGGGGTGACGTGAGGGGACAGGGCCATTGATGGCTCTTGCTTCGGGAGTTGGAACGGCCCTGATGACGTGGCGTAGCTTCTGGATCCTGTTACGGCGCTAGGGAAAAGGAAGAAACCCTAGGGTTCCCTGCCTTAAAAAATTTGGGCCAACTGGGCCACCTTGTAATTGGGTTAGGGTATTAGGGTCTGGTAGGTATTGGGTTTAGATTGTATTTGGGTGTAACTGTACACGGTAGTGCTTCAGATTGAACCAAAAACACTTGGGCTTTGTAATTGGACTTTTAAATGGACATTTTAAATAAATAAATACTTATTTATTTAATTCTTTTATTCTGTTTTCAGCCCGGTCAAATTTGGGCTACTACAGCTGCCCCTCTTTGCTTATTGTTGTGTGACGGGAATCGAGCAAAGATTTAGAAAGACCAAATTTGACCGGTCTTATCAAATCATGGTCTTCAATCTGCTTCTTGTAAACTTATGACTGTCATGTTGATATCTTCGATCTGCTCTCCACCGAACATAGAGATGTCAAATCTGCTTCTTCAATTTGTTCTCTGACAATACAGAGATGCCAAATCATCTTAGTTTTGCTTCAGCGTAAGCACGCGAAAACCAAATCAGCTATGTCTTCGATTTTCTCCTTGTAAGCACAAGGATACCAAACCATCTTGGATCTACTTCAGTCTAATCATCTGAAGGTTAGATCTGCTATGCGTCTGCCCTCCATCGAATATGGAGACGCCAAACTTTGATTTGTTCTCTGACAATACAGAGATGTCAAATCATCTTAGACTTGCTTCAGAGAAAGCACGTGAAAGCTAAATCAGCTATGATTTCGATTTGTTCCTTGTTAACACAAAGATGCCAAATCATCTTGGATCTGCTTCAGTATAAACATCTGAAGGCCAGATCTGCTATGTATCTGCTCTCCGTCTAATATGGAGATGCCAAACTTCGATTTGTTCTCTGACAATACAGAGATGCCAAATCATCTTAGATTTGCTTCATCGTAAGCACGTGAAAGTCAAATCAGCTATGTCTTCGATTTGTTCCTTGTAAGCACAAGGATGCCAAACCATCTTAGATCTTGCTTCAGCCAGATCTGCTATGCTGCGGTCTATTACCCTACTGCTTAGGGGATTAAGGCGCGTCGTCTTTGATAACCTGTAGAATGATAATGCCTGATGATTAGGATGCTATGATCGAAGTGAGTCGAATGTTCCTAATTAAACATGTTATGATGCAAAATATTGTGAACATGACCCCTATCTTAGACGTCACCACTCATTCCTTCATTTGTCTCAAAGTATTATTCTTGCTCAGCCTATAGGCCTGTACCCTTCCTCAAATGCTATGATCCACTGAGGATGTCTGTAAGATAATCTTTCCTTAGAATTGAATCGTTGGTTTTGTCCATTTTCCTTTTAAACTGGAAGAAAGAAATCCCTCGAATTCCTTCATCCCTTACTTATGTGAATTTCTCGAACAATTGTCCTGTTTTAGTTTCTTGTATTATCTAGAAATTCCAGAGTAATGCGCAAAACTTTGTTTGTGAACATATTTAGTTCATCTATCATTATTTCAATGCAACATACTTAAAGAATAATGGAAGATAAATAAATCTCTAAGAATAACTGGATTTGAATAAATTATCGAAAAAGATACAAAGGAAATTAATCTGAAAGCCTATCTTTGAGAAGAAAAAAAAATCTAAAGATAGCAAACAGGCCAAAAATTAGATGCCCTAGATATCGCCGCTTGAGCGCTTATACATCAACTTCATGAAAGCATGTGTTTAGAAGATTCAAAGTACTCTATCGATGCCCTAGTATGCAACGTTCTTTGTTCTTTGTTGAGAAAGATTACCGGATTCTTCAAAATTTGAGCCGCCCTTTCGGGTTTTCAACTCAAAACCCTTTTGGTCACAAGGTGCCCTTTGCGGGTTTTCACCTTGGCCTCTCCATTTTTCTCTTTTTTCCTCTTTTCTCTTTTTTCTTTTTTCCTTCCTTTTTTCTTTTTTCTTTTTTCTTTTTTTTCTTTTTTTATTTTCTGTTTGTTTTTTCTTTTTTGATTTTTGAAACCTCAAAGCGCCCTTTGTGGGTTTTCATCTTGGATTCTCTTCTCCTTTAAACAAAGTATTTTTTAACTGAGTCTGAGTTCACTGGGTTGGGTAAACTTTTCCCATCCATTTCCATTAAGATCAATGCACTGCCAGAGAAAGCTTTCTTCACGACATACGGCCCCTCCCAATTCGGCATCCATTTCCCCCTAATGTCTTTTTGAATAGGAAGGATCTTTTTCAGTACAAGGTCTCCCTCGTGGAACTCTCTTGGTCGAACTTTCTTATCATAACCTCACATCATTCACTTCTGATACATCTGACCATGTCAAATGGATCTTAGCATCTTTTCCTCAATCAAGTTCAACTGGTCATATCGGGATTGAACCCATTTAGCTTCATCTAACCTTATCTCTGTCAAAGTTCGAAGAGAAGGTATTTCTACTTCAATAGGTAACACTGCTTCCATCCCATAAACTAACGAGAATGGGGTTTCCCCAGTAGAGGATTTGACAGATGTTCGATAGGCCAGGAGTGCAAACGGTAACTTCTCATGCCAATCTCTATAGGTCTCAGTCATCTTTCCCACTATTTTCTTAATGTTCTTGTTGGCGGCCTCCACTGCCCCATTCATTTTTGGATAATAGGGAGAAGAATTGTGATGCTTGATCTTGAACTGGTCGTAAACCTCTGCTATCGTTTTATTTTTTTAAGTTCAATGCATTGTCGGACATGATCTTCTCAGGCATTCTATACCGAAAAATGATCTCTTTCTTCAAGAATCGACTCACAGCTGACTTAGTAACATTCGCATAAGAAGCAGCCTCTACCCATTTTGTAAAGTAGTCAATTACCACTAAGATAAACCGATGTCCATTTGAAGCTTTCGGCGATATTGGTCCAATGACATCTATGCCCCACATGGAGAAGGGTCATGGAGAAGTCATAACATGCAAAGGTGAAGGTGGTATATGAATTTTGTTCCCATAAATCTGACACTTATGGCATTTCTTGGTATAGTTAATACAGTCATCTTCCATAGTGGCCCAATAATAGCCAAACCTCATGATTTGCCTTGCCATCGTCAACCCATTTGTATGCGTCCCACATACACCTTCATGAACTTCTTCTAAAATTAGCTTAGCTTCCACAGCATCGACACATCTCAAAAGTACTTGGTCTTTCCTTCTCTTGTACAGGATATCCCCGTCCAGGATATAGTCACAAGCTAACCTTCTCAAAGTTCGTTTGTCATTTCTATTGGCCTGTTCAGGGTATTTACGATCTCTCACATATCGTAATATATCCTGATACCAAGGGTTATCGTCCTTTTCTTCCTTCTCAATGTTACAACAATGAGCTGGAGCCTCATAGACACTCATTTGAATTGGTCTCATCTCTTCCTCTTTATTCGCCTTAATCATTGAGGCCAAGGTTGCTAAAGCATCTGCCATCTGATTTTCATCTCGTGGGAGATAATTGAAGGTGATGTCATCGAACTCCTCAAGTAACCCCAAAACTACCTTTCGATAATTGATCAATTTAGGGTCTCATGTCTCCCATTCACCTTTAAGCTGATAAATTACCAATGCAGAATCTCCATATACTTCTAGGGTTTTTATACCTCGCTCTATAGCTGCTTGAAGTCACATGATGCATGCTTCATACTCAACCATATTATTCGTGCAATCAAAGTCCAACTAGCATGTGAACGGGTAATGATCGCCATTCGGGGATACCAAGACTGCCCCAATTCCATTTCCGACTGCATTAAAAGCCCCATCAAAGTTTAGCTTCCAAGGAGAATCTTTGATCGTTGCTATACACATTAACTTCTCATTTGGAAAATCAAAGCTCAATGGCTCATAATCCTCTAGAGCCCTACTGGCCAAGAAGTCTGCTACTGCACTTCCTTTTATAGCCTTCTGACTTATGTAGACTATATCAAACTCTGAAAGCAAAATTTTCCATCTCGCCATTCTCCCATTTAGAGCCGTTGACTCCATCATGTATTTCAATGGATCAAGCTTTGAGATGAGCCAAGTGGTATGGTATAGCATGTACTGTCTTAATCTCCGAGTTGTCCAAATCAGCGCACAGCACAACTTTTCAATTGGTGGATATCTCATTTCACAGTCATTGAATTTCTTACTGAGATAATAAATTGCCTACTCCTTTTTCCCTGACTCATCATGCTGACCAAGCACACATCCCATAGAATTACTGAACACTGACAAGTACAATATTAACAGTCTGGGCTAGGAGGAGATAATACCTGAGCATTTAACAAATACTGCTTGACCTTTTCAAAAGCATTCTAGCACTCCTCATCCCAAGTACCTTGATTGTGCTTTCCGAGGAGGCAGAAGATAGGATCACATTTCTCAGTTAGTTGTGAAATGAACCGAGCGATGTAATTCAACCTTCCTAGGAATCGTCGAACTTCTTTTTGAGTTTGTGGTGGAGGCAATTTTCGTATTGCTCTGACTTTGTCTGAATCAACTTCTATTCCCTTTTCACTGACTATGAAACCCAATAGCTTTCCCTATCTAGCTCCAAAGGTGCACTTTGCCAGATTGAGCCTCAACTGAAACTTCTTCAACCTCAAGAATAGTCTTCTCAAAACTTCAATATGCTCTTTCTCTATTCGGGACTTAGCAATCATGTCATCAACATATACTTCAATGTCCTTATGCATCATGTCGTGAAACAAGTTCACCATGGCCCGTTGGTAGGTTGCCCCGGCGTTCTTCAGTCCAAAAGGCATTACTTTGTAGCAAAAAGTGCCCCACAAGGTTATGAAGGTGGTTTTATCCATGTCCTCTGGATGCATCTTTATCTGATTGTACCCCGAGAAACCATCCATAAAGGAAAACAACGAATGTCCTACCGTGTTGTCTACCAAAGTGTCGATGTGCGGCAAAGGACAGTTGTCTTTTGGGCTAGCTTTATTCAGATCTCTATAATCAACACACATTCGTACCTTCCCATCCTTCTTAGGGACCGGCACAATATTAGCTACCCATTCGGAGTACTTGACCTCTTGTAAAAATCCTACATCGAACTGCTTCTTAACCTCATCTTTTATTTTTAGAACAATGTCTGGCCGCATTTTCCGTAACTTCTGTTGGACTGGTTTGCAATCCTGTCTTATCGGAAGACGATGTACTACAATGTCGGTACTCAATCCGGGCATATCTTGATATGACCATGTGAAGATGTCCTTGAACTCTCGAAGCAACACAACCAGACCATGTCTTGTGTCCTCGGTAATCAGTGTTCCAATTTTCAACTCCTTCCCTTCCTCTAGGGCTACATTTTCTACTGCCTCTTTCTCATGCGGCATAATTCACTTTTCCTCCTGTTTTACCATTCTTAACAGATCAGGAGACACATCACAATCTTAGACATCTTCAAAATCCTGAGATTCATTTAAACACATGTCTTGCTTGCAAGAGAAATCAGGAGTTGCAGTATCAGTGCTTATATCATTGATATCTAGGGACATGTGGGAGTATGAAAGAATATACAAAGAATGAATGAATCTAAGAATGATTGTTTATGTGCTATGAAAAAGTTTAACAAAATATTGATTGATAAAAAGAAACCATATTCGTCCAAATTGATAATAAAGTTATGTTTTATTAACATAATAATAGATAATCATAAGCCTTTTTCACAAACGTAATCTTACTACTCCTAGGCCCTAGAGTAACAGGCATGTTTCGAGAATTACTCTGAAAAATTCCTAAAGACTACAGGAAGGTGCTCCACAGTCCAATTGTTCAGAGAGCTCGGGTTCATAAGGGCGAATGCCCTCGAGGCTTCCTTGCTCCAATCCCTCATTGTGTACAGCATTAATCTGATGACTTTCTTCTACCAGTAACCCTCCTGACTAAAGGATTTGGATATAGGTGGGAATGTCATCGGTTCCCACTTCACTTCTCCTCCGTTCAAACGCGCCTTTCTTCTCGCTTGGCACTTCTCAATCTCTTGCCTCCGGTGCTTATTGTCTGGCTTGAAGCCCAAACCAAAGCGATCTTTCTTTTCAATTAGTTTTTGGATTTGAACCCCTCCTTGCAACTATCTTCCTAGTCCTTTTCCTGGTAATGCTCCCTTCCCCATCATCATTTGCAGAGCCATCCTTGTGGCTCTAGACATTTTGGGTACCGGCACCTCACTTCCTTCCAAAATGAAGGTTGCATTGATGATTTCTAAAGAGCGGAAAGAACACTCAATAGCCTCTTCATTCGCCTCGACATAAAAGGCATTGCTAGTGACTGTTGCTATAATGTCCTCCTCTGCATTGATGGTTATTAACCGTCCATCTGTCACTAACTTCAATTTTTGGTGCAATGAGGAGGGCACCGCTCCTGCCGAGTGTATCCATGGCCTACCCAATAAACAATTATAGGAGGGCTTGATATCTATCACCAAGAAATCAACTTCATATGTATTTGGCCCAATTTCTAAAAAGATGTCAATTCGTCCTATCACTTTCCTTTCAGTTCCATCGAAGGCTCTTACCACATTATGACATGTTTTCATATGTGAACTGTCAATGGATAATCTGTTCAATGTGGATAATGGAAGGACGTTCAAAGCCGACCTGTTATCAACGAGTACACTTGGAAGCGTGTATCCCTTGCACCGAGTAGTGATGTGCAAGACCCTGGTTGACCCTATGCCCCCAAGTGGAATTTCATTATCATTGAAGTAGATGAAATTGTCAACACTGATGTTATTCACCAACCGGTCCAACTTGTTAACGGATATGTCATGGGTGACATATGTTTCATTAACTACCTTCAACAATGCATCCCGATGCACCTCAGAACTCAGAAGTAGGGCTAATACTGATATACGCACTGGCTGCCTACACAACTACTCGACCACACTATACTCGCTATGCTTGAGGAACTTTAGAAACTCTTTAGCCTCCCCCTCCTTTACCGGCTCCTTGACAGGCACTTCAACCTCTTTCTTCTTCTCAACGTCAACATCCTTTGTTTTCATGGGCTCCACTCTAATGCCCCCCTCATCATAATGTTTCCCACTTCGTGTATGGGAACCTTCATTTTGCACGCCCCTAGACGCACTGGCTATAATCTCCCCCTCAGGTACTGTTACACTACAGTCATAGCTCTATGGCACCCTCTTGTCATCCTTGTAAGGGAAATGAGTGGGTTTATGGATGACGACCTTAGGCCCAGTTTGCACCCCCACTTCATTATTCCCCGGCAAGGAAATAATAATTCTTGTTTGGTTGGTTCCTTGTCGTTCATTTTCCAGCACACATATTTGTCTTTTGCAAGAACTACCCTAAAAAATCTGTAGCTCTTTGTTAACCATAAATCCTTGCACCATGGCCTTGAACTCTTCACAATTTTGGATCATATGACCCACCTCTCCATGGAATTCACAATAGTTCCCCATTCTTTCTCTACCTTTTCCAGAGGTCAACATACCTCTCTTCACCATCTCCTCTCATATTACTTTCATGGGTATCTTCACCTTAGCAACATCTTCCTTGATTCTTCCTTCCCTAGTTTCATCAATGTCATTCACTCCTTGATTGTCATGATCTAGTAATGGATTTTCAGCATTAGGGGTACTGTCGAATTTCACAACCCTCATCTTGATAAGCCTCTCCATGGCCTTTTTGAATTCAGTGCAGTTTTCAATCGAATACCCCGGTATTCCTGCATGATATTCGCATTTAGCATTTGCATCATACCATTTGGGGTACGGTGGCTGTAGCGGTTTCAAGTGAAATGGAGCAATAGCATGTGCATCGTATAAGCTTTGATAAAGCTCACGATACGTCACAGGGATAGGCGTGAATTGCATCCTTTCCGAATTATGTCTTGTGCCCGATTCCTGTCTTTGAGTACTTTGTTGCTCGACCGCGGCTACTTTGGGTTGACCAACTGTGATTGCCCTCGAGTTGAAACTAATCATGTTATTCACCTCATTGTCCTTTCTCTTTGGGGTCGATCTTTTAGCCGTTTCCCCCTTAATTTTACCGACAATGTCAACTATTTTACATCAATTAGACTCAAAAATGACATTGAGACCATTATCACACAATTGGCTAATACTAAGTAGATTATGCTTAAGACTGTTGACATAGAGAACATTTTCAATAAGAGTTGAAGAGTTTTTACCAATAGAGTTGATTCCTTCTACTTGTCATTTAGAGTTGTCACCAAATTGAAAAAATCCTCCAATCTTTGGCTTTAAATTGATAAAATGGATCTTTTCATAATCATGTGCTTTGAGCATCCATTAGCAAGGTACCATGAGTTTTTGAATGAATCTTCCACCTTAAAGCAATGTTTCTCTTCCTATAAACATAGAATTAAACTTTAATTTTAGGTACCCAATTTCTTTTGGGTCCATAAGCATTAGTTCTATAATTTTAGTCTCTTTAGGTATCTATTTTGAAATAATGTCTTTATCTTGAGTATTTATAAGTTCTTTAGGGACTCATATACTTGAGTATTTATAATTTTTCCTTTGTAAAAACTTGGGGGACCTCTATGTTCATAAAAATTAAAGCTAATTTTGACAAATTTTTGTTTTAAACTTTCTCCTTTTATAATTCTTTTTGGTAAAACTTTGTTAGAGTGAGCTTTTTCACTCTTAAGCAACTCAAGTTGCTTTTGATGATCATCATGAACCTTTGAAAACAAATTATGCAAGTCTTGGTTCTGTTTTTCAAAATCATTTATGATTGATTGCATATTATGAATATTACTTTCAAGTTCATGATTGGTCTTGAAGAATGAACTATTTTCATATTTTAATTTTGAAATAGTTTTCTTATATTTTGAAACCTTTCACACTCCAAGCCTAGTTCATCATAGGCATCTTGTAACTTATCAAATGAATATAAAATTGAAATAGATGAGTTATAATTTACCTTTGGTTCATCGATGGTCAAAAGGAAAAGATTAGCTACTTCTTGATCATCATTATCGGATGAATCCTCATCACTCTAAGTAGCAACATAAGCCTTGAGTTTTTGTTTGCTTGATCCCTTCTTCTTTCATTGAGGACAATCAAATTTAATGTGCCTCGATTTCTTGCACTCATAGCAAATTATCAGTTCCTTCTCCTTGGAAGATTCAAGTTTGAGTCCTTTCCTTTTGAATTTTTTACCTCTATTGGAAATCATAAACCTCTTGAATCATCTAGCAAACATTGTCATCTCTTTATCTGTAACAACCCTCACCCGTATTCAACGCCGGAATAGGGTCACAGATCATTACCAGACTATAAAAAAACAATTAAACATTCATTTCATATACTTTTTCAAATATCAAGCAATCATCATTCAAATTCCATTACATTGTCCCTAATACGAGTCTACAAGGCCCAAAACATGCATTCAGGAAGGTTCGGGACTAAACCGACAACTCAAGAAATTTTAAAGAAACTTAGAAAATTTTCCAAAATATAGGGAACACATGCCCGTGTTACAGGTCGTGTGGACATTCAAAATGAAAACACATGGTTGTATCCCAACCCGTGTCCTACCCCGTGTAACTCTAACTTAGGTCACACGGCCAAAACATATACCCGTGTGGCTAACCCGTGTGCCCTAAAAATGGCCACACACGCCCGTGTATCAGACCGTGTGCTAGGTTGTGGCAAACCTATACGGTATACTGACTTATACCACATGGCCAAGTCACACGCCCGTGTGTTGGGCCGTGTGGAGCATACTGACTTGGTTTTCATTTCAACACCAGGGGACACACGGCCGTGCAACCTAACCGTGTGTCACACACGGCTGAGACACACGCCCATTCTCTACCCGTGTGGACAAAAATAAGCTATTTACCAAGCCAATTTGCCACCCAATTTGCATACACCTAAACAAACCCATTTGGCACCAAAACATAGCATAAATAGGCACTCATCCAATCTCAACCAAGCATAAAATATACCATTTCAATACCAACAACAACAAGTCTTACATGTATCATCAAAATGTTATTGCATTTTATATCAAATTCACATTCCTAATTCAACTACATAGCCACTTTCAAACATGCATCAATTTGTCTAAACTCACAAGCATACCTATTCTTAATTCATCAACCAATTGACATCCATAATACCTATTATCAACAAGTATCACATGTATCCATCATCAAGTTCACACAGAAGACATATGCACAAATATGCATACACAACCAAACCAAGCAAAATAAGCCAACTTACATGGCTATGTATAAAACCAAATATTAACATTTACAAGCCAACTCAAATGGTTAAATTCATAATTAACATATATACCAAAATTACCAAACTCCTATACATGCCATATATTCAATATACTTAAGTTCAAAAGTACCAAGTGGTAGTAAGATGTGTGATGAAGTCTCTGACGATCCCTAAATCAAAGCTAGCTTTGAAATCACTATAAAACACGAAAAATAAACAAAGTAAGCTATAAAACTTAGTAAGCTCTTATAAAGTTAATAAGTAAATCTCACCATTTAATTTACTATTCAAATCATGCATATAACATACCACATAATAATTAACCACAATGTTTGTAACACCCCTTACCCGAGTCTGAGGCCAGGACTAGGCACGAGGCATTACCTAACTTAACCGCATGCATACAATCATTTTCGAGTTATGAAAACTAGGTCAAACTCAAAACTTCTCTTTTTTAATCAAAAAAGTCTTCATATGGGCCTATGAGGCCCAAATCACGTTTTGGAAATAACCTAAGATTAATCCCAACATCTTTGAAAACTTTGAAAAATGCCACTTGAAGCAGGGCACAGCCCGTGTGGAAAGGCAACACGCCCATGTGGCCATTATCACATGGCCGTGCTAAAGGCCTGTGTGGTTCACGTGGACTAAACACAAGGAAACACGCCTGTGCCCCGAGCCCATGTGAATTAAATTCCAAATTCAAACCTACAGGGGTTTTCACACAGCTTGACACACGCCCATGTCCATGACCCGTGTCCCTCAAATGGCCGTGTCCTCCATACTACTAAGACACACAGTCGTGTCTCTACCCGTGTGTTTACTACCATGCATACTGACTTGCAATTTGGAGGTGCAGAGGACACACGGTCGACCAATACGCCCATGGGGCTGACCGTGTGTCACACATGGCCTAGACACACGCTCGTGTGTCTACCCTCGTGGATGATATAGGGCCATCTACCAAGCCCCTTACCATCTTGAAACACAATCTATCATATCCAAGTCTATCACAACATGATTTCTCAACCGAGCAACCACAACTAAGGCCTATATACATTTCATACATATGCGACCATGCCATCAATTTTCACATTCATGAAACACTTTCTTGCATTCATAAAACAACTTTCAATATTAACCATTATTCATGGCCTTATAAAAATGAGTCAAGTACTAAATTAAGACAACACATTTGGCCCCAAAACAATGTGACACTTTAACAAAATCAAAGGATCCTATACATGCCATAATCAAAATAAAGGAGCTAACTATACCAAGTGTTTCAAAATGATAGTGCGACTGGCTTCTCCGACGTAGGCGATGATCCACAAGCTACTTTAGCGGCACTATAAGAAATTGGAAAGGAAATGGGGTAAGCATAAAGCTTAGTAAGTTGCATGAAAATAAACATCAACTAATTATCATAGAACAATATGCTCATAACCTTTCATAGCTTGTTCATGAATACCATAAGTAGATTTAAGCATAACTTACTCACCACCATCCAATACAATTCATATGGCATATATTGAGCCCATATCTCATACATTTCAAATAGGTACCTGTACCTTCACCACAAGGACATAACTTTTCTCATTTCGATATAAATCATAAATCTTTTACTGAACCATTTGACATACTACTGGATACTCAATAGCTCGAACATGGGATAAAATGCCGACATCATATCCCAGACATGGTCTTACACTGGCTAGCACATTAAAGTCGATGCCGTGTCTCACACAAGTCTTACACTGACTTTCATATATTGAGGCCGATGCCATGTCTAGACAGGTCTTACACTGGCTCTCATCTATTGGTGTCGATGACATGTCCCAGACAGGTCTTACACTAGCTTGTATATCTCGAGGCCGATGCATGTCCCAGACATGTCTTACACTAGCTTTCGTCTCGTTGTCAATGCATGTCCTAGACACGTCCTACACTGGCACTCATGATGTGGCCAATGCATGTCCCAGACATGTCTTACACTAGCTTATATACCACCCAATTTCATGGTGTGAATATCCAAGTCTATTCCAAATGTTCAACCGGAAATCTTTACTACATTAATGTCTCAACATGCATTCTCACATTCAAAATCATAACAATATGCAATATTAATTCAATCATACATCATAACAATATAGTTGCATTATTGACATACAACTTACCTCGGTATACAAAAGTAGGCGACTAGTTTGAATTACTCTACTACTTTGGTCTTCCCTCAGTCTAGATCCGGATTCCGTCTTTCTTGATCAAGAATGATAAAATTTCACTCATTTAACCACCATATTAATAAAAACATCAACAATACATATTTGGTAAAATTGACCATTTTGTCCTTGGACTCGTAAATCGATTTTTATCAAATTTTCACATTAACCAAGCCTAGCTGAACCTATCTCATACATATAGCAACTCACAAATTCAAACATTTTCACACATTTATCCTCTATTTTACTACTTTACAAAATAGTCCATTTTAGGTGTTTTTCATGAACACCATTTCACAAAAGTTGTTTATTTAAAAACTAGGATTCATTTTCTTCTATAAAAACTCAGCAAATATTACAACTCCTTTTATGGTAAATCCCTAGACTATCAACTATTTTGCAAAATAGTCCCCTCACTAGCTAGCTCATGGCACAAGGGTTCTAAAAATACAAAAATTATCAAGAATGGCCATAAAAATTACTTACTTTCAAGAGTAAAGAGTTGCTGCAACTTTTGAGCTCCTAAAACCTCCAAAATGGCTGAAATTTTTGGTGCAAAAAGATGACACTATTACTCCCTTTTCTTTATTTTATTTTTTTGTCAAAATTGGTCACCTAAACCACCTAACTTTGAAATTTTGACTCTTTCCTGACCGTATAGTCGGCCAAGCTTCCTATAAGTGTCTATTTGCACTTTAAACACCCCCAAATATGGTCCTTTAGCACCTTAACACCTTTACTCTTGCCCTTTATGCAATTTAGTCCTTTTTAGCAATTAAGCTCACAACCGCTAAAATTACTTCTCCAAATTTTTCATGCACTAATATAATCATGTTATAACACCCAAAATAATAATAAAATAATTTCTCTAACTTTGAATTTGTGGTCTCGAAACCACTATTCCGATTAAGCCCAAAATCGGGCTGTTATAATTCTCCCCTTAGGTATTTTCGTCCCCAAAAATCTTACCGGTGAATAGATTCGAGTATTGGTCTCCTCGGGTTCCCATGTGGCTTCCTCAACTCCATGTCTATGCCACAAAACTTTCACGAGTGCTATACTTTTATTCCTCAATTGTTGACCTCCCAAGCTAAAATCTTATCTGGCTCTTTGCCATAAGTCATATCCGATTGAATCTCAACCTCAGTTTGCGCGATCACATGTGAAAGATCCAATCTATACCGACGAAACATAGACACATGAAATACGTCGTGAATATTTTCCAACTCTGAGGGCAAAGCCAATTGGTAGGCAACAAGCCCTGATCTCTCGGTAATCTTATAAGGTCCTATGAAACGAAGACTTAGCTTGCCCTTTCTACCGAATCTGAGGACTTTCCTCCACGGGGATACTTTCAAAAACACCATATCACTGACTTGAAACTCAATTTCCTTTTGTTTCAAATTCGCATAGGTTTTCCTTCTATCCGAAGTAGCTCTCAAGCAATCACGAATCACTTTAACCTTCTCTTCGGTCTCTTTGACTAAATCGACCCTGTGAATCTGACTCTCTCTAAGTTCTATCCAATATAAGGGCGTTCAACACTTGCGTCCATACAAGGCCTTATAAGACGCCATTTTCAAACTTGACTGATAGCTATTGTTGTAGGCGAATTCAACTAGCGGTAAGTACTTTTCCTAACTGCCTTGAAATTCAAGAACACAACACTGCAGCATGTCTTCTAAGATCTGAATTGCTCTCTCCGACTGACTGTCGGTCTGCAGGTGAAATGCAGTGCTAAAATTTAGTTTTATTCCCAATGCCTTTTGCAACTTCTTCCAAAATCACGAGGTAAACCTCGTATCTCTATCCAAAATAATTGACAAGGCTACTCCATGAAGTCTCACGATCTCAGAAACATACAATTCAGCCAATTTCTGAAAGGGATAATTGGTACGCACTACTATAAAATGTGCCGTCTTGGTAAGCCTATCAACAACAACCCAAATGGAATCCTTTTTCCTTGGCGTCAACGGCAACCCTGATACAAAATCCATTGTAACACGGTCCTATTTCCACTCGGGAACTATTACGAGTTGAAGCAAACCCGAAGGTACTTGGTGTTCAGCCTTCACTTGCTGACAAACTAGACATTTAGAAACAAACTCAAAAATGTCTCTTTTCATCCCCGACCACCAGTACATTTTCTTGAAGTCGTTACACATTTTCACACTACCTAGATGGAGAGACAAGCAACCACTATGTGCCTCTCGTAAAATCTTCTGTATGAGCTCATTATCCTTGGACACACAAATTCTGTCCCAGTACATCATACAACCATCAGTACCAACATGAAATTTTGATTCATTTCCCGTCTCACACTGAGCCATCTTAGCTTGCAAGTCCTTATCACCTTTCTGAGCTTCACAAATCTCTTGAAGAAACATTGGTTTAGCTCTTATCACATCTAGAATCGAACCATCATCAATCACGGTCAATTGAGTATTCATAGCCCTCAAGGTGAACAATGATTTCTTACTCAATGCATCGGTGACTACATTAGCCTTCCTGGGGTGGTAGTCAATCATCAATTCGTAATCTTTAATCAACTCCAACCATCTTCTTTGCCGTAGATTCAGCTCCTTTTGAGTCATCAAATACTTCAGACTCTTATTGTCAGTAAACACCCGGCATTTCTCGCCATACAAATGGTGTCTCCAAATTTTCAACACAAACACGATGGTGGCCAACTCTAAATCGTGGGTCGGGTAGTTTTTCTCATGTGGCTTTAACTGCCTCGAGGCATAGGCTATTACCTTGCCTTCTTGCATGACCATACATCCCAATCGATTTAAGGAGGTGTCACTGTACACCACGAATTCTTTTTCTGATTTTAGTTTCACTAAAACTGGAGCTTCAGTTAACAAAGCCTTTAGCTTTTCAAAACTCTGTTGGCACTTTTCTGTTGACATCTTTCTGTAACAACCTTATCATCGGAGTAGCTACCATCAAGAATCCATTTACAAATCTTCTGTAGTACCCTGATAGACTCAGAAAGCTTCGTATCTCTAACACACTCATCGACAGTTTTCACTCAACAATAGTCGAGATCTTACTCGGGTCAACTCTGATCCCGTCACCCGACACAATGTATCCTAAGAATCCTACCTCTTGGAGCCAAAACTCATATTTGCTAAACTTAGCATACAACTGCTTCTCTCTCAAAGTATGCAAAACTGTTCTTAAATATTCCGTATGTTCACTCACATCTCGAGGATAAATCAATATATTATTGATAAAGACCACCACGAACTTATCCAAATACAATATAAAAATACAGTTCATCAAATCCATAAATACCGCAGGGGCATTTGTTAAACCGAAGGGCATGATAAGGAACTTGTAATGCCCATACCTCATGCTAAACATGGTTTTTGGTACATCTTACTCCTTTACACTAAGCTTGTAGTAATCGAACCTCAAGTCTATCTTGGAAAACACGGTGACTCCTTTCAATTAGTCAAACAAATCATCAATCCTTAGCAAGGGATACTTGTTCTTCACTGTCACTTTGTTGAGTTGTCTGTAATCTATACATAGCCTCATCGACCCATCTTTCTTTTTCACAAAGAGTACCGGAGCACCCCACAGAGAATAGCTCGGTCTCGCAAAACCTTTATCCGTTAGTTCTTGTAGCTGTACTTTCAACTCCTTTAATTCTATCGGAGTCATCCTATACGGACAAATCCAAATACGTGCCGTACCAGGGACTAACTCAATTTCAAATTCAACTTCTCTCAGTGGGGGCAGTCCCGGTAATTCCTTCAGAAATACATCTGTGAACTCACAAACCACTAGTACTGACTCGATCTTCAATTTGGATACTTGAGTATTCAATATGAAAGCAAGATAAGCTTCATATCCTTTTCTCAAACATCTCACTGCTGACATGGACGATATCACCACAGGCAAGCTATCCGTTCTATCATATTCAACCCAAAGAACATTCCTACTTTCACACTTCAACTCAATAACTTTTCTCCCACAGTCCACTACAACATTATGAAAAGTCAACCAAACCATCCTAAGGATTACATCAAATTTGTTAAACGAAAATAACATCAAGTTAGCTGGAAAAAAATGACCTTTAATTGTCAATTTCTACACACTTGGTCAACTAACACATGTCTGCCTAAAGGGTTGGACACTTTTACCACAAATTCAGTGGACTCGACTAGCATGTTCATGTGAGGTATCAATTCCATACAAATATGAGAGTGGGTAGACCCCGGGTCAATTAAAGCAACAACAGATATATCATGGATAGAAAAGGTACCCGTAATCACATCGGGAGACTCTGCCTCTTCACGGGCACATATAGCATAAGTCCTTGCAGGCGCTCTGCCCTCGGACCTCACAACAGCACCTCTAGGCGCACCTCTATTGCTAGCCCCACTTCCAGGGTTCTTATGTGGTCTGCCCTTTGAAGGAACGTTACCTGATCTCACACTTTGATCCTTATCTTTCTCGAACATTTTGGGACAACTACGAATAAAATGGTCCAACAACCCACTTTTAAAACAACCCCTTTCAGTACCTCGGATCTCGCTGAAATTACGTCTACCACACTGTGAACATTCTGGTCTATTTGGGCGAGCATTATCAATACTCGCGATAGATGTGATTTGGGATTTTTTCACCGTATACAGCTTATTCTTGCTCTTGCTCGAGAATCCCACTAACGCATTTGATCGAGTAGGAAACTCTTTCAATCTCTTAGATAAAGTTTGATGTGATTTCCCCATCTGTCTTTTCTTTGTGTCACGAGATTCGATGCCAGCTCTTCTCTTTTCTTTGGCTAACTCTTCGACCTCGCAAGCTCTTTCAACAAGCACCACAAATTCCCTTACCTCCAGGATGCCAACTAATAAACGGATGTCTTCGCTCAGACCATCTTCAAATCTCTTACACATGTTGGCTTCTGTAGATACGCACTCCCGCACACATTTGCTGAGCCTTACAAACTCGCGCTCATATTTCATCATTGTCATGTGGCTTTGTTTTAGTTCAAAGAACTCTTTCCTCTTTTGATCGATGAACCTCTAACTAATGTACTTCTTTTAGAATTCTTCTTCGAAGAATCCCCAAGTTACTCACTCTCTCAATACGACTGACACGAGAGTGTTCCATCATTGGTAGTCTGAATCTCGTAGGAGTGACACTACACACTTCATGCACTCATCGGGTGTGCATGATAGCTCATCAAATACCCTAATGGTATTTTCCAACCAAAACTCTGCTCTCTTAGGGTCATCATCAATATTTACCCAAAATTCCTCAGCCCCCTGCTTTCTAATTCTATCCACTGGAGGTTTCTCTCTTCTAGCCATTTCCGCTCCTTGAGGAGATATATGAATGGGTTGAGGAATTGGGGGAGGTGGGGGAGGTGGAGTATTTAGATTCGCGCGAATAAATTTTGAATACCATGCATCTATCATTTGGAGGTAAGCTTCTCTAGCCCCTCCGCCCTGACTCATTGTCACAAGCCCACTATCAATTGGCGCAGTCCCTTCGACAAGACCCGGCGCGTTACTTTCCAAGTTATCCACTGTAGCCACGTCAGGATCCATTTACTATATATAAAAACACAATTTATCTCATCAGCAGTTGTCACACTATCAATATACAATTATGGCATGTATAGCTAGACTCGTACTCACGCTAGGTTAGTCCTAGAATCGACTAAACTATAGCTCTGATACCATTAAAAGTAACACCCCTTATTCAAGTCCGAGGCCGGGACTAAGCACGAGGCATTACCTAACTCAACCGTATGCATACAATCATTTTTGAGTTATGAAAACTAGGTCAAACTCAAAACTTCTCTCTTTTAATCTAAAAGTTCTTAATATGGGTCTATAAGGTCAAATCATGTTTTGGAAATAACACAGGATTAATCCCAACATCTTTGAAAACTTTGAAAAATGCCACTTGAAGTAGGGCACACGCCTGTTTGGAACGGCAACACGCCCGTGTGGCCATTATGACATCGCTGTGCTAAAGGCCCATGTGGTTCATAGCCCGTGCCCTGAACCCGTGTGAATTAAATTCCAAATTCAAACCTGTAGTGGTTTTCACACGGCCTGACAGACACCCGTGTCCATTGCTCATGTCTAAAAACCTTGACATTTTGTTTCTGTCATCAGAAACAATTTAGGGGCACACGACCAAGGCACACGCCCATGGCCAGAGGCCATGTCCTCCACACGGCTGAGACACACGGCCGTGTCTCTGTCTGTGTGTTTACTACCAGGCATACTAACTTGCAATTTCGAGGTGCAGTGGACATACGGTCGAACAACACGCCATGGGGCTGACCGTGTGTCACACACGGCCTAGACACACGGGCGTGTGTCTACCCACATAGACAATATAAGGCTATCTACCAAGCCCATTTCCACCTTGAAACACAATCTATCATACCAAAGTCTATCACAACATGATTTTTCAACCAAGTAACCATAACTAAGGCCTATATACATTTCATACATATGCGATCATGCTATCAATTTTCACATTCATGAAAGACTTTCTTGCATTCATAAAATAACTTTCAATATTAGCCATTATTCATGGCCTTATACAAATGAGTCAAGTACTAAATTAAGACAACACATTTGGCCTCAAAACAATGTGACACTTTAACAAAATCAAAGGATCCTATGCATGCCATAATCAAAATAAAGGAGCTAATTATATCAAGTGCTTCAAAATGATAGTGTGACTGGCTTCTCCGACGTAGGCAATGATCCATGAGCTACTTTTGCGGCACTATAAGAAATTGAAAAAGAAATGGGGTAAGCATAAATCTTATAAGTTGCATGCAAATAAACATCAACTAATTATCATAGAATAATATGCTCATAACCTTTCATAGCTTGTTCATGAATACCATAAGTAGATTTAATCACAACTTACTCATCACCATCTAATACAATTCATATGGCATATATTGAGCCCATATCCTGTACCACTCACCACAGGGACATAACTTTTCTCATTTCGATATAAATCATAAATCTTTCGTTGAACCATTGGAATACTACCGGATACTCAATAGCCTGAACATGGGATAAAATGCTGACGCCATGTCCCAGACATGGTTTTACACTGACTAGCACATTAAAGTCAATGCCGTGTCCCAGACAGGTCTTACACTAACTTTCATATATCGAGGTCAATGCCATGTTTCAGATAGGTCTTACACTGGCTCTCATCTATTGGTGTCGATGCCATGTCCCAGACAGGTATTACACTGACACACAACAAGCTAACGTCATGTCCCAAACAGGTCTTACACTAGCTTGTATATCTCGAGGCCGACGCATGTCCTAGACATGTCTTACACTAGCTCTCGTCTCATTGCCGATGCATGTCCCAGACACGTCTTACACTGGCACTCATGATGTGGCCGATGCATTTCCCAGAAATGTCTTACACTGGCTCACATACCATCCAATGTCATGGTATGAATATCCAAGTCTATTCCAAATGTTCAACCAGAAATCTCTACTATATTAATTTCTCAACATGCATTCTCATATTCACAATCATAACAATGTAAACAATATTAATTCAATTGTACATCATAATAATATAGTTGCATTATTGACATACAACTTACCTTGGTATACAAAAGTAGGCGACTAGTTTGAATTACTCTACTAGTTTGGTCTTCCCCCGGTCTAGGTTTAGATTTCGTCTTTCTTGGTCTAGAATGATAAAATTTCACTCATTTAACCACCATATCAATAAAAACATCTACAATACATAATTTGACAAAATTGACCATTTTGCCCTTAGGCTCGTAAATAAATTTTTATCAAATTTTCACATTAACCAAGCCTAGCTGAACCTGTCTCATACTTATAGCAACTCACAAATTCAAACATTTTCACACATTTATCCTCTATTTTACTACTTTACAAAATAGTCCATTTTAGGTGTTTTTCATGAACACCACTTCACAAAAGTTGTTTATTTAACAACTAGGATTCATTTTCTTCCATAAAAACTTAGCAACTATTACAACTCCTTTCATGGTAAATCCCTAGACTACCAATCATTTTGCAAAATAGTCCCCTCATTAGCTAACTCATGCCACAAGGGTTCTAAAAATATAAAAATTATCAAGAATGGCCATGAAAATCACTTGTTTTCAAGAGTGGAGAGTTGCTGCAACTTTTGAGCTCCTAAAACCCCCCCAAAATGGTTGAAATTTTCGGTGCAAAAAGATGACACTATTGCTCCCCTTTCTTTATTTTAGTTTTTTGTCAAAATTGGTCACCTAAACCACCTAACTTTGAAATTTTGACTCTTTCCTAATCGTATGGCCAGCCAAGCTTCCTATAAGTGTCTATTTGCACTTTAAACACCCCCAAATATGGTCCTTTAACAATTTAACACATTTGGCTATTAAAACAAGACTCTTTCCCTTTATGCAATTTTGTCTTTTTTCGTAATTAAGCTCACAAACGCTAAAATTACTCCTCCAAATTTTTCATGCACTAATATAATCATGATATAACACCCAAAGCAATAATAACATAATTTCTCTGACTTCGGATTTGTGGTCTCAAAACCACTATTCTGATTAAGCCTAAAACCAGGATGTTATAATGTTAACATGTATTCATTCATCAATATAATCATGAGTTCACTTCTTTTTCATAAGTTCGGTACATATACAGTTTCTGTAACATACCTGTTTTGATACGTATCTATTCTCACCATTTCATATCTTCGATATACCCGTTGAACCATTTGAATTATAAGTTAGATACTCGGAGTCTCGCACCCTAAGTGCCAATATCATGGCCCGAAGCCAACTCAATGTAACCCCTAATGACATGTCATTTGTATCCTACTCTATTCCTAAGATTCAACCGGGATTTCCAATGCCAAATATTCATCGAATATGTCTGCAAGGTCGTAATTCACAATTTATAAAATATTAAACCATTTATAATACAATAAATATAATGCTTATTACATACGAACTTACCTCGAATACAAAAACGATAAAACAAGTCGATTAATCCAAAACCTTGTTCTTTCCTTGATCTAAGTCTGTATTTCACTGTTCTTGATCTATATAATATCAAATTTAACTTATTTAATAATCTCTCTTTTCAATTTAGTCCAAAATACACTTTAAAACCATTTTACACTTATGCCCCTAATATTTCACATTTTTACAATTTAATCCTTATTTCATAAAATTATAAATTTATGTAATTCAACCACAACCCATGCTAACCGATCAACTAGGTCCCTAGTACCCCATATTTTTCAGTTATTTCACATTTTAACTACAAAGTTTCCACATTTCACAATTTAATCCCTAATTTGCATTTTCACTAAAAATCACTTAACAAATGTTGTTTATCTAACAACAAGCATGCGTTTTCTACCATTAAACATCAAAAAACACATAGATTCATCAATGCAAAAACCCTAAACCTTTAACAGTTTTGCAAAATAGTCTTGGGCTAGCTAGACTAAGCTGCAACAATCTCAAAAACGTAAAAATTATTAAAAACGGGACAAAAATCATACCTAATTGCATGAATTGAAGTTTTACAAACTTGAAGGTGTAAAAATGGATTCTCAAGCCCTAAAATTTGGTGGTAGAATATGATATGAAGGCAAAATTTTGTTTTGTTTTATTTATTTTAAGTTTATGTACATATTTACTTAATTAACCTTAGTTATATAACATAAAAATCACTTAATGCATGTCCATAATTGTCAACTTATATTTCAAATGGTATAATTACAACATAAGGACCTCCACTATTTAATTTAATAGTCATTTAGTACTTTTCACTAATAGAACAACACTTTTGCACTTTATGTGATTTAGTCCTTTTTATCGAATTAAACATTTAAACAATAAAATTTCTTAATGAAACTTTCACACAAACATATTATCATGCTTTAAACATTAAAGTAATAATAAAATAATTATTTTTACTTTGAATTTATGGTCCCGAAACCACTATTTCGGTTTGACTAAAAACGGGTTGTTACATTATCTTTGTCCACCTCTTCACTTGAATCACTCTCTTCTTCAACGGTGGATTTTAAACCTACTCCAACCTTTTTCTTTTCGACTTTCTCTTTTTTGTTGCCTTCCTTAAGTCTCATTTCATTAGTGAGCAAAGAACTGATCAGCTCATCTAATGAAAGGATCTCCAAATTTTTTACTTCCTCTATGGCTGTAACTTTGGCTTCCCAAGACATCAGCAAGCGTCTAAGCATTTTTTACACTACTTCTTCATTGGGATAGGTCTTTCCATAAGATTTAAGCTCATTAATGATGATGGTAAATTTATCGGACATAGTTTTGATATCTTTCCCAGGCTCCATCTTGAATGTCTAATAATTTAAGGTAAGAATTCCCACTTTTAATTTTTTTGACTTGGCTTGTACCCTCATGAGTGACCTCCAATTTGTCCCAAATTTTCTTGGCATTAGAATATGAAGATACTCTACTATACTCATCCAATCCAAGAGCACAAAAGAGAGTATGCATAGCTTTAGCATTTAGTTGTATGCTTCTCATATCTTTTTCATTTCATTCCTTCTTGCTCTTAGGAACTAAGATCTCTCCTTTTTAAGTGATATGGATGGACCATCCATGATGATGTCCCATATGGCAAGATCATTGGCTTGTATAAACAACATCATCCTAGTATTCCAATAGGAATAATTAACGCCATTGAAGTAAGGAAGTTTAGAAATGGATTGAGACTTACCAAGAAAAACAAAGCTGAAAGTAGATATCATTTTGTGTGGTTTGAATAGATGAAAGTTGAGCTACCTCAGGATCTTCTCTTGGTTTTTAGATCGTCTTTTAGAAGTTAGCTCTGATACCAATTGTTAACTTGATTGATCAAACCAAAATTTCCAAAAGAGGGTAAATTGGCTTTTTTTTTTAAATTTAGGAAAGCTAAAGAGAAAAGATAGAAAGATGAACACAACAATGTAGAGTGGTTCAGCCCCAATTGCCTACTCCACTACCTTAGCTTTCCACAACTAAGAATTTTCTCAAATTCACTAATTTGTTCAACCTTTGAAGATAAGGTTTAACCTTACAAGTCCTTTAAGAATATTACTCAAATCTTAAGACACAACTTCTCTCAAAGTGATACAAAGAAGCAAATAAAGAAATAATCCTTACAAGATTTATGTGTTTGCAAATTAAGCTCAATTACAATAAAAAAATACTTAAGCAAAAGAATGCAAATAAGCTTCACAAGTGTTTGAAAGAAAAGTATGGAAATATATGACGCAAAGGTTATTTTGATTCATCTTTAAGTTTGAATATTCTTTCTTGTTGTTGTAGGACCTTTAGAAGCTGGATTTTGCACCCTCTAATTCATTTCCAACCATTGTGGTTGTTGAGAAAATATATAGAGTCGTTGGGGACGAAAATATCAAATCATTAAATTCACCTTCAACAAAAAGTATCGATACCTTTTGTACGAGTATCGATACTAAAGGCATTTAATGTTTGATTCAATAACCGTTAAGGTTAGTCTCCCATGATATCAAAAATAATTTATCGATACCTGGTAAAAGGTATCGATATAGTTTTATGGGTATAGATATTTTTTGACATTTTTGAAAGATTATTAAAAACAGAATGCAAAAATGGTATCGATATAAAGTTTAGGTATTGATAAAATTCAATAGCTATTGATATAATTTTCAAGGTATTAATACTTATTAATTGTGCTCAATTTTTTATTCAAAATAAAGAGCAGATTTGGTATCAATAAAAATTAAGGTATCGATAAATTTATATAAGTATCGATACATTTTGGAAAACATCGATACTACCTGTAGGGAGTATCTTTAAAACTGATTTGAAATCATTCTAATTACGTTGAAGAGTTTAAATTCATTTTCAGAATTTCATCAAAAATATTCTCAACGTTTAAAGCATTTTGTAAGATGTTTGAAAGTTTTGAAATATTATTTATGCTTTGAATTATTTCTTCAAAAACAATTTTTATTTAAAGATGTTATCAAGTAAAGATAGTTTAACAACTTTTTATAAAATTATTAAATTAATCATAATCTACCATCCTGTAAGTACAAAATATTATAACAAAATGTTGATGTGGCATTTTTCTTGGAATTATAACAAATCTAACCCTCCAATGTTTACAGATTTTATTATTTTGAGTCTAATTCTAAAAATAAAAATAAAAATTTAACCCTCAACTTTACATATTCTATTAATTTAGTCTTAATTTTAAAATTAAAAATAAAATTTTAAAATTATTTAAATGTTTTTTATAAAAACCATAAGATTTTATAAAAAATACATATAAAATTATAAAATATTTATAGATAAAAGAATATCTATTTTTCTTATTTTCTAACATAACATTTATTTATTAAAATAATAAATTTATGAATAAAACTATTTAAAGGGGAAAAACTGTGATATCCCGAATTAGGGCCTAAAAGGAATAGTGGTTTCAAAACCACAATTCTGAAGTGGAAAAATTTAGTCCGATTAATTTTTATAATTTATTGAGTGATTAGATGCATGTGTTAGAATATCGATAGAAAATTTCATGAATTGCATGTCTAATTTGCCTATTAGGACTTAATTGCAAAAGTTGATAAATATGAGTTTTAGATGTTAAAGGATTTAATTGAATAGCATAATTGAAGTAGAGGCCCTTAAATGGAATTATACCGTTAGGTTTTCATGGACAAAAGTGGACATACATAGGTAGAAATAACCAAAGTTTTTAATGAAGGGTATTTTAGTCATTTGGTAATTAAAAGATTAAAAAAAGGAAAAAGATGGCAAAATATGTCCATCTTCTTCATTAGGACGAAATTTCAAGGGTTCTCCATAGCTAGGGTTTGTTTCAAGCTTCCAAGCTCCATAGTAAGTGATTCCAAGCCCCGTTTTTAATGTTCTTTACGTTTTTTGAGTCCCGGTAACTTGATTTAGCTTATTCTAACAATAATTTAACCTAGGGTTTATATTTGGAAAAATGCCCATAGGTGAAATGTGTTTATTTTGATGTTTTATGATAGAATATGAAGCTTTAAATTGTGTTAAACAACTTTTGCTAAACGATTTTACGTGAAAACGAGTAAAATGACATAATAAGTAAAAATACTGAATGTTTATAACTACATGTTAGAGTGAGAATTTGATGTTTCCATAGAAGGGAAAAATGATCAGCATGTCATAAAACATAACAATTTTGGAAAAAAAATATAATTTTTGAGCTTTGGGACAAAAGTGTAAATATGCAAAAGTTTAGGGGCAAAATCGTAATTTTTCCAAAGTTAGAGTTAAGGTCTATTTTGATAAATGTGAGTATTAAATCAGCTAAATGTGTTATTTTAGAGTAAAAAAGACGTGGAATCGACCTTGATCAGGGAAAGGAAAAGATTGTGGACTAAATTGCAAAATTTTTTTATTTTGTACCGAGGTAAGTTCATGTGTAAATGTAGTAACATAATTGTCATTTTAAGAAATTTAATGTTATTTATATGATATGATGATTAATATCATTAAATATTATGCTTTGTGGTTATCATTGTGTAATATGCAAATTTTGTGTGCTACTTGTTAAATATAAATTGCTACCGAGTATCGGTTTTGATATTCCGTGGAAGACGACAAAGATGAGTGATCGAGGAAAAAGCCCGTTTGAACCTTGGTAATAGATTAGAATACAAGTGACATGTCACTAGGATATTTGAGTTCTGAACTCATTGAGTTGAGTCCAAGTTCACTTATGGATGCAAACGCCCGAGCTCGTTGAGTTGAGTCCGAGTTCACTTATGGGCGGGTTACATGGTAGCTTGGCTACATAATCTCCACAGGCTATTGAGTTTGTCTAGATGCAGGTATGGCACTTATGTGCATGAAATCCGTGTATTCGAATCATATTCCGATGTGTTCAACAGGTAAATCTTAAGTGGATAAGGTGAGTACCTAAAACGAAGGTGACATGTTGGTAAGTGTGGTGAATGAGAAAATTTGTACAGGTATGTAATTAACCCTCGGGTTGAGACTTCAATATAACAATAATATGGTAGGATCATGAATGAGAAATATGATATGAATGCTTTGGTGATATTATGCAAATGTGGATTTCGTATTATTGCATGGTTATGTTACTTGCTATTTTCATGTGAACTTACTAAGTAATTATGCTTACTCCCTCCTCTCTATTCTTTGTAGTTTTGTCAAGCTGGCTAGGAGATTGGGAACGGTCGGAGGCGCGCTCAGACTATCAATAAACTATTTCGGTATAATGACTTGTATATTTTGGGAATATGGCATGTATAGCATTATAATCATTTTGTGTATATAATCTTATGATATGGCTCATGGATGGAATGGAAATGTTTGAGAATGATTAGCTATTGGAGTGGCTAATCAAGATTATATTTGATAACACGTATGCTTTATGTGCTAACTAATCTATGGAAATCCATAAAATGGTAAAATTGGCTATAAAACAGAATCACATAGTAGCAGTGACGTGAGTTTGAAAAATCACTAAAAATAGTAGAGATAGAATTAGATGATGAATAAAATATGGAATCTAATATTAATGAATATATTTTCATGTGGAAGAAACAAAATAGGTAAAAGAGTTGTATTTTATGAGATATTAACGTTTTTGTGAAATAGGGTTAGAGCGATTTCTGGATTCCCTGTTTTGACTTTAGAAATTCATCATAAATTTTGTAAAAATAATTACGACTCACACTTTATATGTATGGATTCCTTATTGAGTCTATTTTTAGGATAAATAAATGACATGGTCATTGGATCTCTTTACAGGAAGAAATTGGATTCGTAGTTCACAGGGGTTAGAGTAGCCGAACCCTAAAATAGGGGAGAATTTAACTAATAAACTGTACTAATTAGACCTACCAAAAAATTCTAGAAAAAAAATTAGTAAGTAGATACATGAGTCTAGTTTCTGGGAAAATTTACGAAATCTGATTTCGAGTTTCGTAACTCGAGATATGATTTTTTTTAGCGATTGTGATGTAGATGGACAGTTTACTACGAGAATTGTTTGAACTTGTTTAAATGCTAAAATAAGTTTAGCAATGTCTCATGCTCGACTCCGACGACGGTCTCGGGTAAGGGGGCATCACATTTGGTGGTATCAGAGCTATGGTTTAGTCGGTTCTTGGACTAACGTGGCGTATGTACGGGTTTTGCTATATATGCCATATATATATATTGTGATAGTGTGACGACTCCTGACCTTTAAAATGATTTTTTTTATAGTAAATGGATCCCAATCCAGCTGTGGCTGATGATGTAAAGAGCAATGCACTAGCTCCTACTGAAGGGGCGGTGCCGTCTGAAAGTCGACCTCCTACTGTTGGTCAAGGAGGAGGAGAAAGGGCTCGGGAAGCCTTTCTCCAGATGATGAATGTATGGTACATCGAGTTCGTTCGTACGAACCCGAATGCTCAACAACCTCCCCCACCTCCCCCGATTCCTCAACCAGTACTCCCGATGCCTCAAGGTATGGATCTGATGAAATTTCATAGAACCCCAGTTGATAGAATTTGCAAGCAAGGGGCTAAAGAATTCAGGGCAAATGTTGATGATGATGCTGAGAAAGCAGAACTTTGGCTTGAGAATTCTATTCGGGTATTTGATGAATTGTCTTGTACACCTGAAGAGTGATTGAAATGTGTTATATCCTTGTTGAGAGATTCAGCCTATTGTTGGTGGAAGACATTGATTTCAGTGGTACCGAAAGAGAAAGTGACTTGGGAGTTCTTTCAAGAAGAATTTCGGAAGAAATACATCAGTGAAAGATTTGTTGATAAGAAGCGTAAAGAGTTTCTCGAGTTGAAACAAGGCAACATGACAGTTACTGAGTATGAAAGGGAGTTCGTTCGATTGAGTAAGTACGCTAGAGAATATATTCCTTCAAAGGCTAAAATGTGCAGACGATTTGAAGACGGACTCAATGAAGACATTAAAGTATTTGTGGGAATTCTTGAGTTGAAAGAGTTCATAGTACTTGTTGATCGGGCTTGCAAGGCTGAAGAACTAATTAAAGAAAAGAGAAAGTTGAGGCTGTGACTAGAAATTTGAAGAAAAGACCGATGAGCAATGCATTTCCACCGCAATCTAGAAAATCCAGAGATATGTATTCTCGTTCTCATGTTTCGGACGGACATTCGTATGGGAATCGTAAGAATCAAAATGCGGGTTTTAAATCCAGACTACTTTTGTGGCTAGCGTGGGAAATTCGAGATGTGTTAGACTCGAGTGCCAACGATGTGGTAGAAGTCACCTTGGTTCATGTAGAACTAATGAATGTTATCAGTGTGGTTCTCTAGATCATTTTATTAGAGACTGTCCCGAGAGAATTGAGAAAGAAAAATTTTAGAATGCAAAACCTAGGGGTGCAGTTTCGAGAGGAAGATCTTTGAGAAATGCTGGGAATGAGGCAAGCAGTAAGCATGTAGTCAGAGATTCAGCGTTTAAAACTGAAGCTAGAGCTCCGGCTAGAACTTATGCCATAAGGGCGCGTGAAGATGCTTCATCTCCCGATGTGATCACTGGTATTTTCTCTCTTTATGATGTTGATGTTATTGCTTTGATTGACCCCGGTTCTAGTCATTCATATGTGTGCATGAAATTGGTGTCTAATATGAGTATACATGTTGAGTCTACGGAATTTATGATTAAAGTGTCAAACCCGTTAAGCAAATGTGTTATAGTTGATAAAGTATGCAAGAAAGGTCCTTTAATGATCAGAGGTTATTATTTTCCAGCCGACTTGATATTGTTGCCGTTTGATGAATTTGATGTTATTTTGGGTATGGATTGGTTGACATTGCATGATGCTACAGTAAATTGTAAACAAAAGGTTATTGAATTAAAATGTGAAAATGGTAAAATTTTGCGAGTTAAATCGATTTAATCGAGGCATTGCCTAGTATGATTTCTTCGATGTCGGCTCAGAGATATTTGAGAAAGGGTTATGAAGCTTATTTGGCGTATGTGTTGAATACAAAGGAATTTGAGAAGAAAATTGAATCAGTACCGGCTGTATGTGAATTTGTGGATGTATTTCCAGAAGAGTTGTCGGGTTTGCCTCCTATCAGAGAAGTAGAATTCGGTATTGAGTTGATACGGGGAACAACTCCGATCTCGATTGCTCCATATAGAATGGCACCAACAGAGTTGAAAGAATTAAAGTCACAGTTGCAAGAGTTGACAGACAAAGGTTTTGTGAGACCGAGTTTTTCGTCTTGGGGTGCTCTCGTATTTTTTGTGAAAAAGAAGGATGGTTCAATGAGATTGTGTGTAGACTATTGGCAGTTAAATAAGGTGACAGTCAAGAACAAGTATCCATTGCCGAGAATTGATGATTTATTCGATCAGTTGAAAGGAGCGACATGGTTCTCAAAGATTGACTTGAGGTCTGGGTACTACCAGTTGCGAGTAAAAGAGTCAAATGTGCCTAAAACTGCTTTTAGAACAAGGTACGGCCATTATGAATTTTTAGTTATGCCATTCAGTTTGACAAATGCTCCTGTCGTGTTTATGGATTTAATGAATCGCATATTTCAGCCATACTTGGACAAGTTTGTTGTGGTATTTATTGATGATATCTTAATTTATTCAAAAGATGAGACAGAGCATGCTGAGCACTTGAGGATAGTTTTGCAAACTTTGAGAGATAAGCAGTTGTATGCTAAGTTCAGTAAAAGTGAGTTTTGGCTTCAAGAAGTCGGATTCTTGGGTTATATAGTTTCGGGTGATGGTATACGGGTTGATCCTAGTAAAATTTCAGCTATTGTTGATTGGAAACCGCCAAAGAATGTAACTGAGGTTAGAAGTTTCTTGGGTCTAGCTGGTTATTATCGATGATTTGTAAACGGATTTTCTATAATTGCTACTCCTATGACCAGACTACTCCATAAGGATGTTAAATTTGAATGGACGGAAGAATGTCAACAAAGCTTTGAGAAATTGAAAAAGTGACTGACTGAGGCACCAGTGTTGGTACAACCCGAGTCAGGTAAAGAATTTGTGGTGTATAGTGATGCTTCTCTAAATGGCTTGGGATATGTACTTATGCAAGAAGGAAAAGTTGTGGCTTATGCTTCGAGGCAGTTGAAACCTCACGAAAGGAATTATCCGACTCATAATTTGGAACTGGCTGCTATAGTGTTTGCTTTCAAAATTTGGCGACATTATCTGTATGGTGAAAAATGCCGAGTATATACAGACCACAAAAGTCTCAAGTACTTGATGTCACAAAAAGACTTGAATTTGAGACAACTGAGATGGTTAGAATTATTAAAAGATTATGATCTTGTGATTGACTACCATCCAGGGAAAGCGAATGTGGTTGTCGATACTTTGAGTAGAAAGTCGTCTTTTACTTTGAGAGCTATGAATACTCAGTTGACGGTGTCTGACGATGGTTCGATTTTAGCAGAGTTAAAAGCAAGACCGATGTTTTTACAAGAGATTTGTGAAGCTCAGAAAAATGACCAAGATTTGCAAGCCAAGAGAAAGCAATGTGAGGCTGATATAGGATCAGATTTCAGAATCGATTCTGATAGTTGCTTGATGTTTAAAGATCAGATTTGTGTACCAAAGAATGATAAGTTGATTCGGAAGATTTTGCACGAAGCACACAGTGATTGTTTGTCAATGCATCCGGGCATTACAAAAATGTATAATGATTTGAAAAAAAAATGTATTGGTGGAATGGAATGAAAAGAGATATTTTCAAGTTTGTATCGCGATGCTTGATTTGTCAGCAAGTAAAAGCTGAACACCAGGTGCCTTCGGGTCTACTTCAGCCTATCATGATTCCCGAGTGGAAGTGGGATCGAGTTACCATGGACTTTATGTCAGGGTTGCTATTAACTCCGAGGAAGAAAGATGCCATCTGGGTAATAGTTGATAGATTGACTAAATCAGCTCATTTTATTCCTAAGACGTCGATTATTCTCTTGATAAGTTGGCTGAATTATATATCAATGAGATTGTTAGACTTCACGGAGTACCTTTGTCAATCATTTCGGATAGAGATTCGAGGTTTACCTCGTGGTTTTGGCAAAAGTTGCAAGAGGCATTAGGTACGAAGTTAAATTTCAGCATTGCCTTCCATCCGCAGACTGATGGACAATCAGAAAGAGTAATTTAAATTTGCCTACAATAATAGTTATCAGACAAGTTTGAAGACGGCACCTTATGAAGCATTGTACGGTCGTAAGTGTCAGACGCCATTGTATTGGACTGAACTCAAAGAAAATCAGATTTACGGAGCTGATCTAACCGAAGAAAAAGTGAAAGTGATTCGAGATTGTTTGAAAGCTGCGTCAGATAGGCAGATATCCTATGCGGATTTGAAAAGAAAAGAAATCGAGTTTCAAGTCGGTGATAAGGTATTTTTAAAAGTGTCTCCATGGAAGAAAGTTCTTAGATTTGGTCGGAAATGTAACACCCCGATCCCGAGACCATCACCGGTGTCGGACACGAGGGGTTAACAAGTCAAGTCCACATATTTTGCCCACCAATTTGACATTTCCAGTCGGGCTGGAAAACTGCGTCACTGTCGCCTTAAAAATCATATCTCGAGTTTCAAAACTCGGAAACTGGTTTCGTAAATTTTCCCTGAATTTAGACTCATATATCCATCCATGGATTTATTTCTAGAATTTTTGGTCGGGCCAATTGGTACAGTTTATTAGTTAAAGTTACCCCTGTTACAGGGATCAACTTCTCTGACCTTCGCGCATTACAACTTGAATATCTCTCTGTACAGGGCTTTAATACTGGTGCCGTTTGTTTCTAATGAAACTAGACTCAAAATGGAATCTGCACATATAAGTCATGACTCCTAATTATTTCTGGATAATTTATAGTAAATTTTTAAAGTTGCAAAAGGGGACCCAGAAACCATTCTGGCCCTGTCTCACAATAGCTTTAATATCTCTTAACAAGTAACTCCTATGACCATTTCGTTTCTTCCATATGAAAATAGACTCATCAAGGTTCATTTACATAGCTGATTCACTATTTAATACCATTCCTACAAATTTTGGTGATTTTTCACATTCATGTTACTGCAGCTGGCAGCATCTGTTTTTAAGGTAGGTCTTACCTATTTTGTAGTCTCCATGAACCAACTAATCTTGCCATACATAGGTCCACATATGATCATTTTAACCATGCCAATGGCTGATCATGTGACCAACATTCCCATTTCCAATTCATAGTCACATCATGACACCATATATGTATATACAAACCGCAAATAGTCTAAGTTCATTCTTCACTTTTACGAGCCGTTTTAGCATGGCCGTATACATATACATCACCACATTTTAAACCAACAAGGGGTAGTCCTATACATGCCATTTCAAAGTTCAACCAAAATTTATACCAAAATAGAGGCGTTGATAGTGTGGATGACTTGACTTTAATGATCCCGAATCCGATTGCTATCGAGCAAAATCTATAAGACAGAGAGCCAAAGCAACGGGGTAAGCATTTTATGCTTAGTAAGTCTCAAGGAATAAAATCAGCTTTAATTAAAGCATTACATTCTCATAACCAAATACATCATTTCACTAATACACATTCACATAATCATACTTACTTCACCATCCCAACTCTTAGGTTCATACACAAATAACGGCTTTGTTAAGGCCGATAACTCGTTCCATCATAGGAGCGGATATGCATACGCTCTTACTCCTAGCGCTCAAAGCACACACCACACTTACCTTGTTATTGGGAAATTTCACAAGTGTATTAGCTGAAATTTTCCAGCAAGCTTATAATTTTCAAATCACATACCTTCGGAGCTTAACCGGATATAGCTACTCGTTCAAACGCCTTCGGGACATAGCCGGATATGGTAACCCGCACCAAGGCCTACGGGACTTAACCGGATATCACGATTGCACAAATGCCTTGGTCTTAGCCCGGATAGAATGACTCACACGAATGCCTTGGTCTTAGCCCGGATATAGCCACTAGCACCATTGCCTTGGTCTTAACCCGGTTATAATTTCCAGCATAATTGTCTTGAGGCTTAGCCCGGATATCATTCAATTTCTCATGCACACATACATCAATAATCATTGGACATACATATTTCATTTTCGTTACTAAGGCTCAAACACAATTATAATCATTAGCATAATTGCCTTCGGACTTAGCCCGGTATCATTCGAGTACTCATACACATAAATCAATAATCAATACATCCATATTTCATTCCACATAATTCAATTAAGGTCACTTCTTGAGGACTTACCTCGGATGTTGTCGAACGGCTTTTACGGCTATTCAATCACTTTTTTTCCTTCCCCTTGTCCAATTGTGGCCCTCTAAGCTCTTGAGCTAATTCAAACAAATTCAATTATTAAAACCTCATTGTGCTAGCTTATGGCCGAATATGACAAGGAGTTTAAATGGTCATATGGCCACCCTTTAGCTTGAATACACAATGGTCATGCACATTTTATACTACATCAAGCAATTCAATACAATTCATTCGAGCATCAAGGAAAAGCTAAGGCCTTCAATAGGCTACCCAAGGCCGAATATTCATGTCCATGTTGAGGCCAATTATGCACTTAATGCCTCACAAAAACAGCATGCATTTTACTAGTTAATGCTTTGCATATTGTAGCTCAAAACTTATATTATAGCATCAAGCACTCATATGTGTGCTAGGCGAATGTGCTTGCAATTTCACAATCATTCTTCAACATCTTCTTCTTTAAACAAACATATTCATCACTTAGTTCACAACCAAAACATCATGTGCAAACATATATATACATATATGAGCATGGCAATTTCAAGGTGTCCATAGCCATCCAAAACACAAATTTTAACTAACATGCAAGAAGCATGAACCATGCTCATGAATGCATCATGGCCGAATATGACAATCATGCCCTTTTCAACTTCAATCATGGTTAAACAAAAGAAAACTCAAAATCTTACTCATGAGTAGACAATCCATCATTGCATGCATCATCATCAAGCTTCACACTTAGCATGCAATGGCTTTATCACCATAACAACTTTGGCCAAATACCATTTCCATGGCATAACAAAGATTTGAGCCATGGCTAACATGCACATCAAGTTAGCAACCAAAACATGCATGAAACTCCTAACACAACCTCATACATACCTTAATCTTGATGCCAATTTAGCCAAATCGCCTTCTAGATCTCTTCTAAACCAAGCATGAAGTAAAAATCCTCTTTCTTCCTCCTTATGATTTTCGGCCAAAAGATGAGAAAGGATGAACACAACAAATTTTTTTCTTCCTTCTTTCTCAACTCACGGCAAGGGGGATTACCACACTCACACACATTTTTTTTCATTCTTTTCTTACCCATGCTTATTTGTTTATTATTTCTCCCTAATGCCCAACAAAACATGTTTCATGACATGTTTAGCCCATATCTCTTTGTCATGGCCGGCCATCACTTGTACAAAGGGGAATTTGACATGCAAGTCCATTATTTTGCATGCATGCTTTAATTAGTCATCACACATTTCCCCATCATACTTTCAAAGTTCACTACTAGGTCCTTTCTAGTGAAATTCACCTTTATAACACTAAATCAATCATCAAAAAATGTCATACATGAATACACACATATTATAGGCATCGAAATAAATTTTAAATTATTTTTATGCCTCGGTTTTGTGGTCCCGAGACCACCTTCCGACTAGGGTCAATTTTGCGCTGTCACAGGAAAGGCAAATTGAGTCCGCATTTTATCGGACCGTATGAGATAATTGAAAAAATTGGACCGGTAGCATATCGGTTAGCATTACCACCTGAATTAGAGAAGATTCATGATGTGTTCCACGTATCTATGTTACGTCGGTATCGTTCGGATCCTTCACATGTAATTTCACCGACGGAAATTAAGGTACAACTGGATATGACTTATAATGAAAAACCGATTAATATTTTAGCTCGAGAAGTCAAGCAACTAAGAAATAAAAGTATCGCTCTCGTGAAAGTATTATGGAAAAATCAAGGAGTAGAAGAGGCTACATGGGAGCCCGAGGAAACTATGAGAAATCAATACCCACACCTGTTTACCGGTAAGATTTTTGGGGACGAAAATCCCTAAAGGGGGAGAGAGTCGTGATAAAAGGAATAGTGGTTTCGAAGCTACAATTTTGAAGTAGAAAAATTTATTCCGGTTAATTTTTATAATTTATTGAGTGATTAGATGCATGTGTTAGAATATCGATAGAAAATTTCATGAATTGCATGTCTAATTTGCCTATTAGGACTTAATTGCAAAAGTTGATAAATATGAGTTTTAGATGTTAAAGGATTTAATTGAAGAGCATAATTGAAGTAGAGGTCCTTAAATGGTAATTATACCATTAGGTTTTCATGGACAAAAGTGGACATACATAGGTAGAAATAACCAAAGTTTTTAATGAAGGGTATTTTAGTCATTTGGTAATTAAAAGATTAAAAAAAGGAAAAAGATGGCAAAATATGTCCATCTTCTTCATTAGGACGAAATTTCAAGGTTATCCATAGCTAGGGTTTGTTTCAAGCTTCCAAGCTCCATAGTAAGTGATTCCAAGCCCCGTTTTTAATGTTCTTTACGTTTTTTGAGTCCCGGTAACTTGATTTAGCTTATTCTAGCAATAATTTAACCTAGGGTTTATATATGGAAAAATACCCATAGGTGAAATGTGTTTATTTTGATGTTTTATGGTAGAATATGAAGCTTTAAATTGTGTTAAACAACTTTTGCTAAACGATTTTACGTGAAAACGAGTAAAATGACATAATCGGTAAAAATATCTAATATTTATAACTACATGTTAGAGTGAGAATTTGATGTTGCCATAGAAGGGAAAAATGATCAGCATGTCATAAAACATAATAATTTTGGAAAAAAAATTTAATTTTTGAGCTTTGGGGCAAAAGTGTAAATATGCAAAAGTTTAGGGGCAAAATTGTAAATTTTCCAAAGTTAGAGTTAAGTACTATTTTGATAAATGTGAATATTAAATCAGCTAATTGTGTTATTTTAGACCAAGAAAGACTTGGAATCAACCTTGATCGGGGAAAGGAAAAGATTATGGACTAAATTGCAAAATTTCTTTATTTTGTACCGAGGTAAGTTCATGTGTAAATGTAGTAACATAATTGTCATTTTAATTAATTTAATGTTTTTTATATGATATGATTATTAATATCATGAAATATTATGCTTTGTGGTTATTATTGTGTAATATGCAAATTATGTGTGCTACTTGTTAAATATGAATTGCTACCGAGTATTGGTTTCGATATTCCGTGGAAGACGGAAAATATGTGTGATCGAGGAAAAAGCCTGTTTGAACCTTGGGAATAGATTAGAATACAAGTGACATGTCACTAGGATATTTGAGTTTCGAACTCGTTCAGTTGAGTCCGAGTTCATGAGATATAACTAGACATCTGAACTCGTTGAGTTGAGTCCAAGTTCACTTATGGATGCGAACGCCCGAGCTCGTTAAGTTGAGTCCGAGTTCACTTATGGGCAGGTTACATGGTATCTTGGCTACATAATTTCCGCAGGCTATTGAGTTTGTCTAGATGCGGGTATGGCACTTATGTGCATGAAATCCGTGTATTCGAATCATATTCCGATGTGTTCAACGGGTAAATATTAAGTGGATAAGGTGAGTACCTAAAATGAAGGTGACATGTTGGTAAGTGTGGTGAATGAGAAAATTTGTACAGGTACGTACTTAACCCTCGGGTTGGGACTTCAATATAACAATAATATGGTAGGATCATGAATGAGAAATATGATATGAATGCTTTGGTGATATTATGCAAATGTGGATTTCGTATTATTGCATGGTTATGTTACTTGATATTTACATGTGAACTTACTAAGCAATTATGCTTACTCCCTCCTCTCTATTCTTTGTAGTTTTGTCAAGCCGGCTAGGAGATTGGGAACGGTCGAAGGCGCGCTCACACTATCAACAAACTATTTCGGTATAATGACTTGTATATTTTGGGAATATGGCATGTATAGTATTATAATCATTTTGTGTATATAATCTTATAATATGGCTCATGGATGGCATGGAAATGTTTGATAATGATTAGCTATTGGAGTGGCTAATCAATATTATATTTGATAACACGTATGCTTTATGTGCTAACTAATCTATGGAAATCCATAAAATGGTTAAATTGGCTATAAAACAGAATCACACAGCAGCAGTGACATGAGTTTGAAAAATCACTAAAAATAGTAGAGATAGAATTAGATGATGAATAAAATATTGAATTGAATCTATTTTCATGTGGAAGAAACAAAATAGGTAAAAGAGTTGTATTTTATGAGATATTAACGTTTTGGTTAAACAGGGTCAGAGCGATTTTTGGATTCCATGTTCTGACTTTAGAAATTCATCATAAATTTTGTAAAAATAATTAGGACTCACACTTTATATGTATGGATTCCTTATTGAGTCTATTTTTAGGATAAATAAACTACATGATCATTGGATCTCTGTATAGGAAGAAATTGGATTCATAGTACACAGGGGTCAAAGTAGTTGAACCCTGAAACAGTGGAGACTTTAACTAATAAACTGTACTAATTGGCTCTACCAAAAAATTCTAGAAAAAAATTAGTAAGTAGATATATGAGTCTAGTTTTAGGAAAAATTTACGGAATTTGATTTCAAGTTTCGTAACTTGAGATATAATTTTTTTTAGCGACTGTGACACAGATGAACAGTTTACTACAAGAATTATTTGAACTTGTTTAAATGCTAAAATAAGTTTAGTAATGTCTCATGCTCGACTCCGGCGACGGTCTCGGGTAAGGGGGCGTTACAAAAACCATGAAAAAGACTTGAGCAAATTTAGCTTTTCCCCTTTTTTTTTCAACATTAATGACCATCATGTTTAGGTAGGGTAAAGAACTACGCCATGAGGTTGGAAAGGATAAAAACCAATGTCTTTAGGTTGTTGTCATTAACGAGTTTGTTGCATTTGAGGTTATGTTTGAGGGTGGGTATGATTGAAAATATATAGGAGAGGATGAGTGTAACACCCCGTACCCGAGACCGTTTCCGGAGTCGAACACGAGGTGTTAACGGACTTAATTCATTAATTAAACAGCTCATACAATTCATTTTAAAATTTCCAGACAAGCTGGCTAACTGCATCACAGTCGCTTTAAAAATCATATCTTGAGTTACGAAACTCGAAATCCAATTCCATAAATTTTTCCTGAAACTAGACTCATATATATATCTACTAATTTTTTCTAGAATTTTGGTTGGGCCAATTAGTACAGTTTATTAGTTAAAGTCTCCCTGTTTCAGGGTTCAACTACTCTGACCTCTGTGTATTACGAATCAGATATCTCCCTATACAGACCTTCAATGACTATGCCGTTTGTCTCTAATAAAACTAGACTCAATAAGGAATCTTTACATATAAAGCGTGACTTCTAATTATCTTTGTAAAATTTATGGTGAATTTCCAAAGTCAGAACAGGGGATCCAGAAATCGCTCTGGCCCTGTTTCACAAAAATTTAAACATCTCATAAAATATAGCTCATATACCTGTTTCGCTTATTCCATATGAAAATAGACTCATCAAGCTTCGATTCCATAACTTATTCATTATTTAATTACATTTCTACTATTTTTAGTGATTTTTCAAACTCACGTCACTGCTGCTGTCTGAATCTATTTTATGGTAAATTTTACCTATTTCATGGTTTCCATGGATTAGCTAGCAATTTGACATACATAATACCAAATATGATCATGATTAGCCATTCCAATGGCTAATCATTACCAAGCATTTCTATTTCCATATCACTCAATAACCATATCATTAGACCATACATATAAAATGATTATAATGCTATACATGCCATACTCAAAATATACAAGCCATTATGCCAAGATGGTATACGGATAGTGTGAGCGTGCCTCCGACCGTTTCCGATTTCGAGCTGGCTTGTCAACACTACAAGGAATGAAAAGGAGGAGTAAGCATAAATGCTTAGTAAGCTCACATGCAAATAGCAAGTAACATAACCATATAAGCAAACATAAAACATCATTTGCATAATCATCACCAAGACATTCATATCACCTTTTCATTTATCATCTTACCATATTGTTGTTATATCGAGTTTTCAACCCGAGGGTTAAGTACATACCTGTTCAAAGTATCCATTTCACAACACTTACCAATACGTCCCTTTCATCTTGAGTATTCCTCCATTTGAGTAGAACTTTACCCGTTGAACACATCGGAATATAATTCGGATACATGGAAAGTTTGCACATAAGTGCCACATATGTAGCCAAGCTACCATGTAATCCGCCCATAAGTGAACTCGGACTCAACTCAACGAGCTCGGGCGTTCGCATCCATAAGTGAACTCGGACTCAACTCAACGAGTTCGGATGCCTAGTTACTTCTCACGAACTCGGACTCAACTCAACGAGTTCGGACGCTCACATCCATAAGTGAACTCGGACTCAACTCAACGAGTTCGATGCTCAACCATCCTAGTGACATGTCACTTATATCCTAATCTATTCCTAAGGTTCAAACGGGCTTTTTTCCTCGATCTCACATCTTTGCCGTCTTCCACGGAATATCAAAATCGATACTTCGGTGATAGCTCATACTCATCAAGTAATTCACATAATTACATATTATCAAACAATTATCACAAGTATAATATTTCATAATAATTATCATATCATTTAAAAAACATTAAAACATTTAAAATAATAACTATGTTACCAACATTTACATATGAACTTACCTCGTATGCGAAAATAGCTATTTTTACCATTTCGTCCACAACTTGGTATTTTCCCCATTTTAGCCCAATTTCAGTTTTCCTTGCTCTATCATTTAAAATATAGTCTAATTAGGACTCACATTATTCAAATTGACCCAAAATCATATTTTGGAAAAATTACAATTTTGCCCTAAACTTTTGCATATTTACACTTTTGCCCCAAAGCTCGTAAATTAAAATTCAGCCTATTTTCTTATGTTTTATGACATGCTGATCATTTTTCCTTCTATGGCAACATCAAATTCTCACTCTAACATGTACTTATGACTATTAGGTATTTTTATCGATTAAGCCCTTTTGCTCGTTTTCACTTAAAACCGAGTAGCACAAGTTGTCTAACATAATTTAAAACCTCACATTCTATCATAAAACACCAAAATACACAAATTTCACCTATGGGTATTTTTCCAAATATAAACCCTAGGTTAAATTATTGCTAGCATAAGCTAAATCGAGCTACGGGACTCCAAAAGCGTAAAATCATTAAAACGAGGCTAGAACGGACTTACAATCGAGCTTGGAAGCTTGAAAACCCTAGCCATGGTTTCTCCTTGCTATATTCGGCCATGGGGTTGAAGATGAGCAAAATTGGCTTTTAATTTTGTATTTTAATTCATTTTACCCCTAAATGACCAAAATGCCCTTACTACTAAACTTTTCAAAAATTTCTTCCAAAAATTCCTTCCATGTCCTAATTTTTGTCCATAGACTTAGAAATTGGTAAAATTACTCTTTAAGGACCTCTAATTAATAATCTAATTCAATTTTATGCAAAATACCTCTAGAACACAAGTTTTGCAATTTATTCAATTTAGTCCCAAATTTCAAATTAAGCACTTTATGCATAAAATTTATTTACGAAATTTTCACACAATCATGCAATGACATCATAAACCTTAAAATAATCATAAAATAATTATTTCTATCTCGGATTTTGTGGTCACGAAACCACTATTCCGACTAGGCCCAAAATCAGGATATTACAATGAGGTATTGGAAAATCAGTAGGTGAAAAGTCATATCAGTAGCTCCACAACCAATTCCTAATTTGATGGCATGACGACAAAGGATGTGAAAATTGAGGAGTCTAGAGTAAGGGTTACTATTGTCGGTGGTTGTGGGCAAAAGCGATGCCACGCACTCGCAAATTTGGCAAATATTAAGGAACAAGGCTAGATGTACAATAAATAAATTATTATTTTTAAAATAAAATAAGAGAAAAGTTTGAATATAATTTAAGTGTTGTTAGTTTTTTAATTATTTATAACTTTATTATTTTAATAAATAAATTTCATGTTAGAAAAAGAAAAATGAGTATAATTTATTTATAATTTTGTATGTATTTTATTAAAAATAAAATTTTAAATATATTTTTAGTTTTTAGTTTTTAAAGTTTTTAAATTTTTATTTTTGAATTTTTATAAATTAAGATTAATTTAAAAGAATGTGAAAAGTTGATAGTTAAATTTATTGAATTTATTTATTAAATTTAAAAGAATGTGAAAAGTTGATAGTTAAATTTATTGAATTTATTTATTAAATTTTTAAAACTAAGACCAAAATGATAAAATTTATAAATATTAAAGAGCTAAGTCTATTATTATGTCAATAATAAAAACCATGTTAACATTTGTTAATGGATGAGAAATTAAAATATTAAATTTTAATAATATTAATCACTAAAATAAAAATTTAAAATTTAATAGCTTGAAATTACAAATTTCCATATAGTTTACTCATAATTTATTTGATTGGGACCATATTCCTCCACTCTTACCCGCAATTTGCAAATTGTCGCATCATTGCCCAACATGTCACACGCTTTTCCCTTGCCACGTCTTCATGTCTTGTTCTCTTATTATTAATTTTCTATTTTACTTTTTACAAGAAAAAGAAATTATCTATTTATATCTTTTAAGCTGAATTGAAAAGAAGAATAATTATTTAATAAAATATTTTATCATCAATGTATTTATTTCCCTCTTTCCCTTTCTTTGTTTTCTTCTCCACTTTTTCCCTCCACTTTCAGCTATCTAATATTGTTTACCAAGATCAATCAGTAATTAACTGCAAGATCAATCAATAATTAACTGCTTGAAATTTCTTTTAACCTTTTTTTTACATATTAACAAAAATGATGAGGAGATTTTAGAAAATTCTTAATTTCATTTGGTTCAAATATTTTGAGAAAAGAAAAACCACAATTGATGCATTTACAAACTGTTTTAGATGTAAAAAAATCAACTTTAATTTGTGAATTTATTTTAATTAGGTAAAAAATTCGGTTCCTCTTAATTTCGATAGAGTAAATTAGTCCGTCTAAAAAATAAAATAATTTAATTTCTATCAATTTTGAAAATGAGCAAAAGAAAATTATTCACAGTGTTCAATTTATCTGTCAATGCATCTTATTTTTTATTAGTATAAAATAAAGTTAACCCTCCAACATTTACATATGTTATCATTTTAATCCGAATTCAAAAAATTATGTGAAAATAAAAAATGTGTAAATATTTTTTAAAATCTAAAGAAATCAAAATGAATATACACAAAATTGAACTTAAAAAATGGGAAATTATTTTGGCATACTGTTAACTCCACAAGCAAGTAGGGTCAAAGGGTAAACAATTGTCCTATAGGAGTATAGTAAAATATTTTTTTTTTAAAAAAAGACATCTATCAATTTTTTAATGTTACTTGTGGACGAGTGTAAGCCGAAACAAATTTTAAGGAGTAGAATGAAATTTTAATTTTTTGTAGTCTATATATTTATAATTTTTAAAAGATTAAATTAAATTTTTATAATTTTAAGGGATCAAAATACAATTTTACTTTTATTAATTTAAAATTTAAAAAAATCAAAGGCTAAATATATATTTTTTATTTTGAGAGGGCCATGGGCACTGCCAGCTCCCTCTATCTGCTAAAAAGTACACTTTTAATGTAGCAAATACATACCCTAAAATAAATATATTAAAAAATCTCAATTTTAAATATATATAAAATTTAAAGAAAATGCAAAATGATCTGCAAATGTTATATTAATTAAAAGCAAATTTGAGACTATTATTTCTGGTATACAAGATTTAGGAAAAAAAGTGAAAAAACTTTTGATGATGTTTCTTGAAAAAATCATATACATTATCTCCAGCTAAGTATTAAATACAACGGCAGCATAATCGGACATCATCTCAATTTCTCTAACAACAATCTCCCCCGTTGATGCCCTGAAATCATTGCAAGAGCTTTTCAACAGAACAAAGCTTTTAATTTATTATTTCCTTTCAAAGGTAAAACCCCCATATTACAGCTCCTCTTCGACGAGTTGTACTTTCTCCGGTAATTATGACTCCGACGAGAGAGCCTTCAAAGAGTAAAGAGTCCGTGTTTCATCTTCACTGCTTGGTTCTGTACACCCTCTGAGTCATTTCTTTTCCTCCCGATTTGCTGCTGGTAACATCAGGGGCTTTAGTTGTTTTCTTTGTAAGAGAAGACAAAAAGCTCCTTCCATTGATATGTGTTTAATCAATTGATTAAACTGAAACAGTTTTCAAGCAAACTTTAAAGTTATATAAATATTTTTAAATTTTGAGACTTTATTCTAATTTTTATATATTGAAGTTTATATTTTTGAGATAATTTTTAAGAATAAAGACTAAATTGATAAAAATATGTAAATGTTAAAGGTTAATTTTATTGATTTTATTGATAAAAATAATGTATTTAGAAATGTGTTCGTTTAAAAATAATTTAAGAAATATAAGATTTAAAATTAATAATTTTTTACCGAAAATTGAAAAGATGCCATTATTAGGAAAATAAATGTATGACTGCATGGGTTACACTTGTCACCAAACAGATGGTGATTGACCCTTAATTAAAGAAAAAGTAAAAAACTTGCCAAAACCTAACAGACATAAACAAGCAAGTCCCCCTCAAGAACCCTCAAGAAAACCACCAGATAAATAAAACAAAACAAAAAAACCCAAAAGACATTTTAAAAAAGAAAACAATAGCCTCATCTCTCTAGCATGCTTCAACAGCATCACTACTATCATCATCTTTCTCCATAGATCCTTTTCCCTCAACATACACGATGGATTCTTGTAGAAACGAACTGTCGGAGTTCTTAAATGCCATTTCCTCCGACCCATTTCATCCTCATCTCAGAGACCTTCTGTCTTTTCCATCTGTCGCTTCTACTCTAAAAGGCGCCTCCTCAATCCAGATCCTCGGCGATGACCATTGTTTTCCCTCCTCCGCCATTGTATGTGCTATTTAGTTCACCGATCAACCCACAAAGCTACAAGTAAACTCTTCAAATCTTTGAACCCTTTCTTTTATTTCTTTTATAATCACAAATATGCTTGATCTGTCCTCCTCTAGTGATCGAACTTTTTTAATAACAGTCAAGGAGTCCCCCTCCACCACCAGCCTCCAGAATCTCAGTTCTTTAGCTACCGTCATCGCTTGTAAGCAGGCTCTCACCTCAGCCATAGTTGCATCGGCCACAAAGTTATTCGAGTAAGTACAGGCTGCCAAAGTATACCTCTCATTGTCTCTAAAAATTATTCCAGTCACTGAACTAAGCAATTGTCTCTAAAAATTATTCCAGTCACTGAACTAAGCAAACACATGTTAAAAGCCGCATCAAAATTACATTTAACTACATTTATCATCGATAGGATCCATACCATGTTATTCTGACTTATACTTGTTGTCATTGTTTCTGTGTGAGTACTCTCTGTATAATAGGCTTTAACAAAAGAAACAAGGCCAATTATACTCTGCCTTTCACCTTGATGATAGACCTTGTTTCTGTGGTACCAAACCGCCTAGAAAACAATGGCTAACCATTTGCATTGATCTTCTCCTCTACTGACAAATAAATTTGCTAACCATATTTTCCAATTTTGTCCTTGAATACTGGGTGAGACGTCAATACCCACCCTCATTGCAGGACACTTTGAAAAATATGGTTCACAGACTCGTCCATTATACGACAGAGAGGACAACAATTCACCACCAGCAATTTCTTCAACTGTAAATTATTAAATGTAGGGATGTAATTATTAGCCAGTTTCCATATTGTAATTTTAATTTTGCTCACAATTTGTAATCTCCATAATTTGTTGTAGAAATTCTATAATAGTGTATTTTGTTGTACCACCTCCCCAGGCAATGTTGCCTCACCTTCATTTAGCAGCCATTTATATCCATTTTTTACCGAATACACTATTGTATTATCACCTCTCCACACCCTCTCATCTCTAAGATCAACTTCAGCAACTAGGATAGCCAATATTCTATTTACTTGCTCTTCAACAAAAAACTTTCTCAGTGTCTCTAAATTCCAGGTAGTCGACTCCATATTAATAAGATCTGCTACCGTTGTATAATTAACATCAATATTCTGAACTGCTACTCTTCCATGTTCAGGGCTAAATGTTTATCGATCTGCCATTTCCAACTCTCCAACCATACCTAGTTCCAAAAGATTCCATGCACCCCAAATGCTTCTTCAGGTATATGAAGGTTCTCACTCATAAAATAACTTTTTGGATAATACTTCACTTTCATGGCACGAGCAATCAAATAATGCGATTTCATAACTAATCTCCAACCCTACTTTGCAAGCAACGCAATGTTGAACTTTGCCAAATCCATAAAACTCAATCCCCCTATACTTTTGACTTTCGGCTTGCACATCCCCTTCCAATAACGCCAATGGATTCGTTTCCTTGTTTTAGAAATTTTCCACTAGAACTAGCTGATAATACTTTTCAATTCACGGCACAACGTAATAGGATTGCATTGTATAAATTAGAATGGCTTGTAAAATTAATTTTATAAAGACTTCTTTACCTTCAAGTGACAACTGATGCACACTACAGCTTTCTATGCACTTTATGAACCTGTCTCTGAAACTCGCAAAAGCTTCATTCTTGTGCCTACCAACTATGGTCGACAAGCTAAGATATTTTTTCTGGATTACAAGCGACCATCACACCAAGGGATGTCCCAATATGTTCCCTTATATTTCTTAACACACTACTATTGGAAAATATTAAAGGCTTTTCAAAATTAATCAGCTGCCACGATACCCCTTCATATTCGGTCACTATTTATTTAATAGCATTTACACCCTCCAAACTTGCCTCCTCAAACAATACACTATCATCTGCAAAAAAACAGATGAGTTCAAAATAGCCCACTTCTCTCTACCCTTACACATTTAATGGACCCTTCAGCTTTCGCCAGTTTAAGGAGAGAAGAAAACCCTTCTGCACATATTAGGAATAAATATGGATTTAGTGAATCGCCTTGTTTCAACCCCCTTGAGGGCTTGAATTTTTCTTCTTGAGCCCTATTAAATAGAATCGAGTATTCAACCGTTCGAACGCATCCCATCACTAGAGACACCTATTCATCACAAAATCCCATACGACTCATTACTTGTTCTATGAAACTTCATTCCACGTTATCATAGGCTTTACTCATATCAAGTTTCAATGCAAAATAACTCTGTGCTCCATCTCGTTTATGTTTTAGAGACTATAACACCTCGTATGCAATAAGCACATTATCTGTAATTTGTCTTCTAAGAACAAATGTCACTTGTGCATCATCTATACATTTATCCAAAACAATTCTAAATCTATTAACCACTACTTTAGAGATGATTTTATACACCATGTTACAAAGGTTAATCGACCTAAATTGCGACATACAGTTTGATGTATTCACTTTCGTAATAAGCACAATATTAGTATTGTTGATAGTGCCTACCTTCTTTGATTTTATTCAGTACATCTAACCAATACTTATTTATCTCATCCCCCACAATGTGCCAGTATTTTTGATAGAATAGTGTAGGATACCCATCCATACTTGATGCCTTTAATGGTGCCATACACTTTACTACTTCCACCACTTCCTCGGGCCTAAACTCCTCAACAAGCTCGGCGTTCATATCCTCTTGAATGCAAGTCGAAATCCTCGACAACACTTTAACATTACTTATCATATGTAAGGTTGTAAACAACTTCTTAAAATAGTCAGTCGCCACAATTGCCTTTTCCTCTTCCCAGCGACCCACTCCCCATTTGGTCCTTTCAATTTCTTCACAATATTCTTCCTTTTTCGTTGGTTGGCTAAGTTATGTCAAAAGGACGTATTTTTATCCTCAAACTGAAGCCAGTTCGCACCTACTCACTACTCCGAAAACAACTCATCTTTATTAGTTTCTAGGTTCAAGGCCAACTTAACTTCTTCTAACTCTGCTAATGTTTCATCATTCGGATCAACTGAGTTCAAATCAGCCAATCTCATATTTAAAATTTTTGACATTTTTCTCTTACTAAAAAAAATTCATCCCATCTTAGCTTTAAGAAACTTGTCTAACTTTCCTAACTTCGTAGGAACATCATCAAAATTCCCCTTTCAGAAATATTTAACTCATTGCTCACAACAATCCTCCAGAATCCAATGTGCGTCAAATCTAACCCTTATTTCCTCGAGCCATATACCCTATACTATCAATCCCCAAATCCACCAAAACTAGATAATGATCTGAAATAGTATGAGGCAAGCGTTTCAAAGAATACCCTAGAAAATTCTCTCACCAAGCTGAATTTGTAACCCTTTTGTCAATTCTCTTACGAAAATTATTCTCTGGCAACTGGTCTCTTTCCCATGTGAACCATATTGCTAAAAAACCCAAGTCGTTGAGATCACATTCCTCCAAAACCTCATTGAAGCGAACCATGTTTATTTCATTCCATAGTTGGCCACCCCTTTTTTCAAACGAAAACATAATCTCATTAAAATCTCCCACAACCATTCATGGAAAATCTCGATAATTCCCCAACCTCCTTAGTAGATCCCATGACTCCTTTCTTTAGTGTTCTTCCAATGCACCATAGAACCCTGTAAGCTTCTCAATATGAATAGCTAAAAAGCTTCTCAACTGCACTATGTACTCCCCCCTCCAACCTAGTGAGAAACCCCCTTTTGACTTATATGCTTCCACATCTATCTCGTTGACAAAACCACACTTTAGTCAAACCTTTTTCATTCTCTTTCCACTCAATTTTGTTTCTGTTAGAAACAAAATCTAAGGTTGTACATACCTCACCTTATTCCTGAGGTGATTAACAGCTCGTGGATGCCCCAAACCACGAACGTTCCAACTTAAGATTTACTTTGTACCCAATCGACCCACTCGCTAGTGATCGCCGATCTCTCATTAATTTCAATCAGTGCACCAGTAGTACCAGACTTAGTTGATTTCCCCTCCTTTTTTCTTTGTCTCTTCTTCCCATTACAATGCTCAATTGTCCTATCCCCTAGTATAGTTTCCATTTGTCCCTATTTCCATACTCCTTGAGCAACCACACCTTCCTCTTTACCACTTTTGTTTTAATAGAAGCTATTTTATGTGACCCCCACACCCTTTCCATCCCTACGATCTTCCACATCCATGCCAAATGGATTACTACTCCCTTAGGATTCACTTGAACCCTCTTCCTTGAGCCTTCTACTACTAACCGAAACCTAATTTCTTGAAGGCACCCTTAATGAAATATCCCAACCAAACTCTACCTCTTGAACATCGATTGTCACATATTAATAATATTAAACGTAAGTATTGAAACTAATAATAATACATATGAGTTTATCTAAAATATGTAAGGTTATTGAATTGATGTCGAGCTGACTCATGACATCAACTCAGTCACACAGTTAAACAATTATGTGTGTACATATAATTTAAGTTAACATATATCATAAGATATGCCATATGTCCTTTTACTCTTCGTAAATTTAAAATTTAGTCTCTCTACTTTTTATATTTCAAAATTTATGTCAAATTGCTAACACTGTTAAAATTATTTTGGTAAATTTAAGTTCATTACTACGTCATTTTTTATTTACATATATACCATGTGAGTATTTTTTTTTTAATTTGAAATGTTATACCAACAAATTTAACCCAAAATTTTAACAATGATAATAATTTAACCTAAAATTTGAAATAAAAAATACAAAGGAACTGAATTCTTAAAAATAAAAATCTGAATCTAAATTCCAAATTTGTAAAATAAAAATAAAAATAAAGACCTATTCCATATTTTAACCAAAGTTTAAACTTCTTAATTTAATCACTCATCTATTTTGAATTTTATTTTAAAACTATAGTTTAATCCATTTAATGTTAAATAAATTAAAATTAAAATTGAAAATATAAATATTCTATTATTATTTTAAAATTTCTTATCAATTAAATTAAAATAATAAATCCATTAAATACAAAATATGATAGGTTTAGCACAAATACCATGATTGTAACATGGGTTGCTTATTATTGAGATATTTTGTGTTTTTGCCAAATATATAGATTCTTTAATATTTTTTCATACTTCATTTCAGTTGAATGAAATAATGGAAGATTTCCAACTTACGTCACTTTTAACCACTAACATATTGTACCTAATTATCTACCAGAAAAATTGTACCTATTTTTTAGAAAAATATATGAGGCCCATGAAAACGGATAAGATATGATATTATTATATTTTTCCTCGGAAAATAAATTCTGACAAATTTGAGTATGTCCCATATCTCTAATTTGATCGATGACCAGGAATTAATGAGGCGAGCCAATCAGCACCAACTCCAAAATCATCAGATGCTCTTTGATTTGATTTTATGTGACCACGTTTTCCTTTAATGCTTTACTGTTAACTTTATGAATTTTATTTAAACTTTTTTTTATTTTGATAAATATTTTTATTTTATCATGCATCTCAATTAATATAAAATTTAATTTAAACTTTAAACTCCACACTTCTAAATAATAAAATTGTTGATTATATAGTTAAGATAAATAGAGGCGAAATTGATTCCCTGATTACTGCACTGGTTGGAAAAAAATATTCGACAATCATTATTAACTGTTGACAGATTACACTAATCTTCAAGTTCACTTTAATATGTTGTAAGTTGATGTTGTAAAAGGAAAATCTTTATTCCCTCTTTTTAGTTAAGCAATTATTGGCATCCTTAAAGCTATAAATATGGTAGTATTTTACAAAGTCATTTTCAAATTAAATAATTTCCTATGCAATATTCTTTTAACAACCATGTAACTTTCTTTTTTGAAAAAGATTGCACTTTACACATCATGAGATCATGGTTGTCTTTTGTTTTAACTGTAAAAATATTATCCTTGGGCTTTATCTGAATATATCTATCACCTTTACTTCAAAAAGATGGAAAAATGTGTCCTACAGTAACACTGCAAGTTAGATCCTTTCACTTCAAAAAAACAGGTTGGGTATACTAAATTTCTGGTCAGTTTGAGGTCTCAGAAATAATACAGAACCTAGGATTTTCCAAAATAATAAATAAATAAAATTTCATTTAATTGTATTGAAAATACAACCTTTAATTGTTTGTATTTTGTATCATTTAGCAATTTAGGCTTAATTAGGATATAAATAATCACATTTTTCTGTTTAATTTTATCAATTACAAACATAATTAATACTTGACGAGACTTAAATTAGAATAAATGAAAGTAAAATTATCAAGATTTAGACTTTGATTATTGTTGAGAACTTAAATGGAGTTAATGATGTGGCATATCATGAGTGGTTGGAATGTAGAATAAGAAAGGGTAAGAGATGTTATAATTTTGAAGTACAAAATGATAAGTACTGAAAAAAAAAATGATGAAAAATTGGAAGTCATAGGATGTGGGTGAGTGTGAAGGGACAGTCCCCCATATGGAGAAAGAAAACATGTTTCTTATCCCTACACTATTTCCCAACTGCCTCCTCCCACTTTCATCTTCATTTTTTTTGTTTAAATTACTAAAACAATACCTTCAAATAATAATCATTCTTTTAACACCAATCTTGGCTTCTTTTGCCCTTTCTTTAAATAATAATAATAATAGGGTTTGAATAGGTGTAATTTGATAAGAAAAAGAAATCAATTAAAATTTTACACACACAAAACTCCTTATGTTTTATTATTTTAATTTTTAAAATAAATTTAATACCAGTTATCAAAATTGCACTTCATGGATCATTGTAAATTATGGTCAAGCTTCTACCTCAACAACATTAAATATTAAATAATTACTTGAAGGTAAATACTTATAAACACCTTATTAAAAAAAAAGAAAGAAAGAATTTAATTTGGAGTTCCAATATTAAAATAAATTTGAATGAGATTGAAAAAGATTCTGATTATGCTTAAAGAGAGATGATATTATAAAATAATTATTTTGATAAAAGAAATATAATAAATTATTGCCAGTGCTAAAAGGAAATATATATATATATATATATATATATATAACATAAATAATCCAACTACCACTTATTATATACCAAAAAAAATCTATAAAGAGCATATAAAAAAGGTAGCATCTTATCTAAAAGAAGAAGAATTAATAATAATAATAATAATAATAATAATAATAAAGGATTAATTAAGTTTACATCATAAGACAGTTTACCGTTAATTGTCATTTTCTTCTTAAAGTAAACCCACTCACTTTCCTTTAATGACTACAATTTTATTTTATTAAATATAATATTAAGTATATAAGATGATACTTAAATTGAATGTATCAAAATTAGTATCCTAGTACTAATACTTTATTTGGAAAGGCTATGTGCCAATCATTGTTTTAAACCATAATTAAATCCAACTTTTCTTTCTTTCTAATTTATCAATTTAAGTAACTCGTGTTTTTTTTTTTTATTGTAACGTAATTTTTCTTGGAATAAAAAATTAGCGTCAGCAGTGGCACAAAATATATTAATAAAAATAGGACTAAGTGAAAATTAAAAGAAGAAAATTGAATGCAGTTTCGTAATTACCAGCGACAAAATTATCATTTCATTTGTCAAAAGCATGGAACTCAATAATTATAACTTTAGTGTCCAAAAAACATATTATATATAAAGAAAGAGAAACCGACTTGACTTGTAGTAAAGACAGCTGCCCAGCAGGTGTTGAACTGTAATTCAGCATTCTCACAGCTGAAAGCAAATTTTTTAGCATTAAAAATAAGTACAATTTGAGCATACGTATAAAACCCAGGGCTGACAATTCACATTCTTTTCAATATATATATTTTAATAAATATAATCATTTTTAACGTATTTTAACTAAGATAATGGTAGAAGTTAAATTGGATTTGAAAAATAAAGAATTTTATAGTTTTTCTTGTAATTTTATATAAAAAGTACTCATATTACATTTAAATTAAATTAATTATAATTATAAAAATTATGGATCTTCATCAAAATTTGAATCTAGTTAATAAGCCGATTACAATTCATGTAATTAAAATACATGGTTGATATACAAAATATATAATTGATACACACAAAAACCAGTACCGTCAATTTGTGGAAACAAAAAAAGATTGGGGTCCGCAGCTAAAAGAAAACAACCATTTTGTTTGTGGGCATCTGATTATTAATAAGAAGGAAGAAAGCGTTGGTACTATCCACTGTCAAAAGATGCAGAGAAAAACAGGATCTTATCTTTGGTGAAACACCTAAATTATACTTCATCCCCACACCAAATCTTTTTTTTCTAAAAAACCCTTCTCCTGCTTCCTTTTTTCTTCTCACACTGCCAATCTGCCATTTCAGTATATATACATATGCTACAACGTTGGAGAGCTTTGTACGGCTTTGGATTTTCAAATATATTTTGGTTTCCTATCTAGGGTTTTTTCATAACACCACCTATGTTGTATTTCTTTTAGGATTTCCACTTCTACACAAGTAAAAAACAAACCATTCTCTTACGGCCTTAACACCTTAAATACTTACAATTTCCTCCTTCCTTTTTCTACAATTTTTCTATTTGGGTGGGTTATTAATGATTAATATAAATACAGATTAAAGTGTTAAGAGAGAGAGGATGAATCACTGCGTCCCCGATTTCGAAATGGAAGATGATGATTCCATCCCTTCTACTTTAACTCGCTCTAAAAAGCCTTCCATGTAAGCTAAGCCTTCTTCTTCCTCTTCTTTATTTTATTTATTTTTTATCGCTTTATTATTGTTGCCAAAACCGTGAGTTGATGACGCGATGGAATTATGAAATAGGCCAGAGGATGAAATCATGGAGCTGTTGTGGCAAAACGGTCAAGTTGTTATGCAGAGCCAAAACCAAAGATCTATCAAGAAGTCACCGCCGTTCAAATTCCAAGGCGCCGACCCATCTGCTACCAAAGAGATCCGGTCTTCCTCATCTCACCATCATCATCAACAACAGCAGCAGCAGCAGCAGCAGCAGCAATCGCTTACCGATCATCACCTCTTTATTCAAGAAGACGAAATGGCTTCATGGCTTCACTATCCTCTCAGCGACGCCAGCTTCGACCACGATTTCTGTGCTGATCTCCTCTATCCTTCCTCCGCCGCCCCTTGCCTTACCTCCACCACCGCCACAACCTCCGCTCCTCCTCCACTCGGGAAAGTTACTCAAGTTTCAGCTTTAGCTGTGGCGTCAGCTTCTAGGCCCCCGATACCGCCGTCGAGGAGGAATGAGTTGGAGTCGACGAGGATTCAGAACTTCGTTCACTTCTCCAGGCATAAAGCGGTGAGGGTGGAACAATCTAAACAGTCTAATTCTAAGAGCGTAGTTAGGGAATTGACGGTCGTTGATTCCAGCGATACTCCGGCTATGGCTCCCGAATCAGGAGCCTCTCAGGCCATGCCCTGCAACACTGAGGCAGCTTCTGGAGAAAACGACAATATTAACTGCGCCAACATGAGCGTCGCTGCAGGAGCCAACACGCGATCAGCTGGTGTCAGCGGGAGTGCCTGCAAAGACAATTTAGCCGCGTACGAGGTCACGGTGACATCGTCACCTGGCGGCTCCGGTGCCAGTGCCGAACCCACGGCTCAAAAGGCAGCCGCCGCTGAGGACCGGAAGCGTAAAGGAAGAGAACTGGAGGACACCGAATATCACAGCGAGGTTAGTTCATTGGAGTTAAAAGTTTTCTGTTCTGTCTCGGCTAACGTGCGCCAGGGGTTAACGTTGTTTAACATGAGCACCCTTCTCTTTGTCGCTGGTGCACCACTAGAGCACACTGTTTTTTTTTTAAGGCAGAACACTGTATCAAACTATCAATCCAAAGATAAAACTAAAATATAATGGTAATACAATTTGTATAATAGTTAAATTATATTTTATTTTTATTTAAAATTGAGAAATTAACAGACAAATGATAAATTGATTTTTTTAAATTTCATTTAATTGTACAGTTAAAAACTAATATTTGTTAATAAAATAACCATAAAGTGACACGTGATATGTTATGTCACGTGTACCTTATTTTAACATATATAGGTTAGTTTTTAATAGTAAAAATAAATGAAAATTTTAACAAAATAATCAGTTTGCTTTTTCATCTAATATATAGAAATTAATTTATTAATTTTTATAATAGATGAGACAAAATACAATCAACTTTTAATATATGAGCAGCAACTAACATAAAAAATGATAAAATTACTAGATTATGCCAAACTAATTGTTTGGATGAAAAATTTGTAATAATATATTATTAAAAGTTAAATAAAAATTTTGAAATGGTATTTAAAATGTATTATGTCTTGTGTTAAAATTCATTGATTATATATAAAATGTAAAAGGATAAATATTAAATAAAATGATATTTTAATAATTTCTTAATATAAAATATCTTTATATTAGTATAAATATAGAGAAGTCAATGAAGCTAATATCAATATTTATTAATGATTATATTTAATAAAATAACATTATTTACAAATAATTCACATTAGACAGTCTTAAAGATTGTTAGACGGCAAAAACACAAGGAACTGGTATCGTAGTCCCGATCACAGCCGGGCTCAATTAGTTATTCAACAATTTATTTTGATATAATGGTAAATTTAATTATCAAATATTTATATTTAATTTTTTAAAAATTATAAATTATTAAATTATTAAATTATTAAAATTATATTTTATTATTATAAAATTACAATTTAATTTTATTCGCTCAATAAATTTTCTAACTTCACCCTGATACCTTTGGTGGTATGTTTCTATATTCCTATCAGTTAAGAAGCCAATGCTATAAGGATATGGTCAAATGCAGAAGTTTTAAGTACCCTTTTACTGAACTCATACGTAGAGATTTAACTGCGTACAATTAGTTTCATTGCATTGAAAAAGAACTCATACGTAGTGACTACGTGCATACCCTTTCTTTCTATTAAAAAATGTCATGTATTTACTGATAAATTTATTTGTACCAAAGGATGTTGAGTTCGAATCTGCTGACACAAAGAAACAAACACGAGGATCCACGTCAACAAAAAGGTCTCGTGCTGCAGAGGTCCATAACCTCTCAGAAAGGGTCAGTGTTGTATAACATTATAATACTGTTGATGATTTTGGTCTTCCTTTGTGTAATTACATTGCTTTAGAGTTCATATATTCTCGTGTGCAGAGACGCAGAGATAGGATTAATGAAAAGATGAGGGCTTTGCAAGAACTTATACCTCGTTGCAACAAGGTTTGTCATGTTATATTTGCACTATTTTTTCTGCTGCTATTAACATATTTGCATGTTTCTGTGTCTCAGTCAGACAAAGCCTCAATGCTGGATGAAGCAATTGAGTATTTGAAGTCACTTCAGTTGCAAGTTCAGGTATGTCTTTGCTTGTACTTAATGAGATACATGTGAAATTATGTTTGATGTTAGCTTTTACAACTCTGTAACAAAGAGTGGTTTTACTGGGTTACTGTCCTTTATAGCAATTTTGTTGTGTTAAAATGTGGAGAGTAAAAGTAACTTATGTCTCTGTTCCATCTAGAATACATGTTTTTGTAGCCTGTTAGGATCAGACTTGAAGCTGCAGCACTGAAAGTACTTAATGAACAAGCTTTCACCTGCCCTATTTTGAATGTTATGGAACTGTTAATTGTAGGGACTTCACCATTGAAACATCACCAAACTCAAAGAGTCGAGAGGCAAGATTTCTTTTTGGGAACATGATTTTTACTTGATATACATGAATAGATTAAATTTCAGATTGAAACACCAATGAACTAATTAAGAACTAGAGCTTAATGAGTAACTAAATAAGAATGTGCATACTTTCTCATTCTAAAATTATAAACCTATCCTAACCATAGCACTTTATTCTCAGTTTGCTTCGGCTCTTGTAACATAAATAACATCTTCATCAATTCCGCCTACTATGCAGTAAGTTAGGATATGATTGTTATGTTCTATTCACAATATGTTCAGTGAACTGTTTTATTTTAAAATTTAACTTTATACAGATGATGTCCATGGGGTGTGGCATGGTCCCAATGATGTTTCCTGGTGTTCAACAATACATGCCAACAATGGGAATGGGAATTGGAATGGGCATGGGCATGGATATTGGAAGGCCAACGATGCCATTTACAAATGTTTTGGCTGGCTCACCATTACCAACACCAGCAGCTGCTGCTCATCTGGGTCCAAGATTTCCTATGCCACCCTTTCATCTGCCACCACCGGCTCTGGCTCCAGCTCCAGCTCCTGATCCATCAAGAATCCAACCAAACAATCAGTCAGACACCATGTTAAACCGGCTTGGTGTACAAAACCCGAACCAGCCTTGTGTCCCGAACTTTGCTGATCCTTATCAACAGTATAATATTGGTCTTCACCCGATGCAATTATCCCCTCCACAGGTAGTGTTTAGCATGTCATTCTCAAAATTATGGCTTCACATCTATCATATGAAGTACTGATTACTAATTAATTTCGCCTCTTACAGAATCAAGCGATGGCCCAGACAAGTTCTAGTAAACCCAGTACCAGTAAGGGAGCTGATAATCTTGAAAATCACCCATCAGGTAGGTCCATTGTTGTCTACTTCACCATTATTAGAAGATGGTTGTTGACAAAAGTATACACATGAGAAAAGAAGACAGTACATGCCATGTCCCCCTCTAATCATTTCTATAATTAGGATCCACATATATAGCATGTACAGACTTGAGCCATTGTGGTGAAATTAACCTGGTTTCCACTAAAATCATGTCAGCTCGAATGATGAGTGAGACATATATTTATTAGCCATTAATTAAAAGTTCACTTACTGTTTAATGATGGATGATTCCTAATGTACTTTTTATTGGATGACATCATGAAGGTGACATGACAAGATAGCACTAAAAGGATTTACAAGTGGTGGCCGGCCAGCATCAACTACTCTCAGGCTGCAAGCAGATTCTATTATCTGAATCCTGGTCGCAAGTGCTGCTTGCTTGTGTATTCCTTTTGACTTCCATAACATGAAAACATTGAAGAAAGAGCTCCTGTGCATTACAGGTTCACAATTCTGTTTGGGATCACTCAGGGAAAGGTTCTTACCTTTTCTAAAAAGTTTTGTTAGTGTAAGAGAACCTTCTTGTCTGAGACCAACTTAAAAAAAAAAAAAAATACTAGCTAAATGTTGTAACACAGCTAGAATGTAATTATTACTCCACCATAGAAATATTTGGTTAAAACAGTTTGTTTTTCTGTTTGTTCAGAATAAGAAAGAGGCTTAGACAGCAGAATGTAGCAACAGAAGAAAAAGTCACCTTTGGCTTTTGATTGGATGACTCTGGTTTGCTCACAAACCCACCCAAGTGGTTCTTAAGTTATTATTATCTTTGAGTATAAACAGATTGCAAATATTAATATTGGAATCTTGATCAATATAGATGTGGTGTCGAAAATTGTCTTAATCAACCAACTTATTGAGGTCAATTTTCAATACTGAGGGTAAAAGTTTTAAGCAGGACAAAGGGGATATTAAGCAGAGTTATGAAAAGAGGTTTCAACTTCTAGATTGGTTCTCTTCTGAACCTAAAAAATGTACAGAGGAGGGAATGGCCACTTTTTCACTTTGCCTTTTTTATGAGCCAAAATTCATCTTCTCTCAACCTTAAAAAGAATGCATAAGAGAAATAGTTGCTGTTCCCTTTTCTTTTTTTAATCTTTTTTTGAGTGCTTATTAAGCTTTGGTCCAATGATTCCCAATCCAAAAGGCAGGCCAACCAAGAAATGCCAATGATATAGGTATGAGAAGGACCCTTTATTGATAATATATGCTGAAATTAATGTAGGTTGACAACAGTATGTGGGAACAGCAATGCTGGGGCAAGATTGTCCTCACGACGCCTTAATAATAATAACAAGGTGTCTTTAAAACTATGAGAACGACCTCTCATTTGGGATACAAAGAACAAAAAGGGGTACACATTCAGTTCACCTAATGGATGAGATGATTGGCTTTCCTTTCGTTCTTATTATCACAATGACAAGAAGATTTCACATTCTCTTCAAAACTGCATGAGACAAACCAAGGCATAAAATAGTCAACCATCCCCTCTCAACTCTTCTTTCTTATTCTCTACTACCATTTGACAGCTTGTTGGTTGGAAGATAAAAGGAACGGACGGGAACTGGGAACGGCTATACCAAGCAAAATGCTATTGCAAAACTCGAGGAAGAGGATATGCATAAGGGTTTAGCCAATCAATACGCTGCCGTCTCCATTATCAGATTCCTAGACGGCAGCATGATTTCCATTCCTCCTCCATGCAATCACAACTTGGACATAACCATATCGACATCATTGTAGTCAGCAAAGAACTGTTTGGTAGATGAGTTATTGAAGATGTTCATCCTTGAAAGCTTCACGGCCGGAATAAGCTGTTTGGTAGATTTAAGGCCCAAAAATCTTCATGGGCACAACTTCCATTATAAAATTTTGGATAATTGTAAAAAAAAAAAAATTAAGTGTATACTAATATTATCTAAGTAAAAGTGTAACGAGCAACAGACCAAAGCTCATCATGAGTGCGTAAAGAGTGTTCTATGGACGTCAACTAATTAAATGTAATTCTTTTGACCCATTTGAACTGACCCGACTCGTGAAAGATATAAAAAAAATTTATCCATTTAAAACCTTAATGATCCAATGAAACACTCTACTAAAATTGGAGTTATTAGGGTAATTAGTGTAAGTCCTAATGATAAAGATATATAGAATTTAAATGTCAGTTGTAGATAGACTATGATCTTGCTCATCTATAAATAGAGAACTTCCATGTAATCTTTCATAGTAATTTAATACTATTAAAAATATTTACTCAAATACCTTATGTACCTTGCTTTCTGGTGGCATTTTATGTTCTTTCCTTTCTCTTTTATTTTAAATTGCTTCCACTTTATTTCTCGTGCTTGAAGAGAATTTCTATCAAGAATTTTCAACAAAATCACCTAAAGTTATATGAATTATGAGATGAAATTTCTAATCTTGTGACACAAGAACTAATCAATTTTTAATTAGTTTTAGTATGTAATTATTTAACTACATACTAAAAAATATTTTACACTATTTAAAGTTTAAACCCTAGCGCTATTAGTTTCAGCATTTCTTCCGCGAATATCTTTTTCTTCTTATGCAATTCAATGCAGTTGGAGATTCTATGATGCTGAAAAATATCAATAAATTGCTAGTTTAAACTATAATGAGGAGTAAAAAAACAGTTAAGCATTTGCCCTCACTGCTCATGACAGTAAGGACCTTTTTACTAGAGGTATTTTGAGTTATGTAACCTGCATTTGCAAAATATTTGAAGCGTTTAACTTGGGTCATCAACTTCCTAAAATCCTAACAACATTGGAATGAAACTAAGAATAAGGAAAAAAGGATTGTGTGAATACGTATTTATTTGATAAACGTGCTTTTTATTCATCCAAAAATCAGCAAAATCTTGCTATAAGAAAAAGACTATAGGAACACTCTTCTAACTGTAAACTTTACAAAACAATTAAGCAAGTCAAATGTTCAAACTTCACGTAGAAGAGGCAAATTTCCTAAAAAGCCTAGCATCAATAGAGCCCTTAATCAACACATAAAGACCCTCCACCTTCCTTCATGGAGGTACACCATGACAGTCTAAGAAGAATAGTGACCATTGATTTCTCTTTTCCTAACTGGTAATGCCATAAAGTATACATTACCTGCAAATTACAAGCATATAAAACCTTCTTCTTTTTTTGCTTCATTCGAACTACTCTGTTGTCGAAGACAAAATAGAGTAGCAACCAAAACTGAAAATTACAGCAGTCAATTTAAGGACACAGTTCCTCTAACAAGAAACCTTCAAACAAAACAAGATATCACCACCAAGCTTTAAATGTAACACCCCAAACCTGGCCTAGATGTTATAGTCAAATCTAGCAATGTCACATGATAGTGCTTTTGAAACTGTATCGTCGCTTTCCGTTTCTCCTTTTAAAAAGTTTTTCATTATTTTATGTTAATTCCAAATCGTTTCATTTGTTTCCAAAACGATAACCGTTTCCCCAAAACATTTATACTTTGCGGAAGCTTTTAGAGCAATTTGCAAAAAACGTGGTGTTTTGGTAAAACATTTGACTCTTTCAAAAAACCTGCATTTTCCTACTAACAATAGTAAAAACTATAAGACGACTCAAATCCCAAATAAAAGTTAAAATCTTGATAAATATAAAACCGTAAATCTATCATGAGGCGGTAGTAATGGTCACCATCGAGTCCTCCGCTACACCGATCCGTCTACTGTTGGGGATTACCTGAACAGATTAAATAGAAAAGGGTGAGTTTCGCAACTCAGTGTGTAATCCCCACATATATCATACATACAGAGTAAACATTAGAATTCAGAAATCAACAGACTGGGCTAGAGCCCATTTTAGAAATCAGTTTGGGCCTTAGCCCAATCAAATACAGAATGCAGATCAGAATATCAGAATCCTACCCACCAGCCTCTACACACCATCTTCGTCTAGCCCTACAAACCATATGGGGATAAAATAAACCCACCCATCCCTACACACCAAACTGTACCGAAATACGGCACATAATCAGAATAATGCAGCAGAGCTGCCAGATACTAGGCTAAAGAGCCTTTCAGACACTTCCTTCAATAGATCATCAACCCACCCCGATGCAATGCAACATACATAATATGTCATGCTAGTATGCAAGTTATTAGATCATACAAACGGTACAGTACAGATAACACCTAATCAGATCACATCAATAGGGGTCTTAGTAACACTTACCGACCCTACCGTAGGTCCATAATCGACTTGGGCAACTTGTGCAACCTTACAGATCATTTTAGAAAAATAGGCTTACACGCCCATGTGGCCTGCCCGTGTGGGCCCACATGCCCGTGTGGTTCACTCGTGTGGGCCTATAAACCCGTGTGGCCCACACAACCCAATTGGCCTAGCCTATGTCTCACACACAGCCTCGCCAGTTATCACACAACCGTGTTCGTCACGCCTGTGTCGCATGCACACGGCCTGGTTCGTCAATCACACGGCCGTGTATCGCCACATGGCCTCCACACGGGCAATCTACACGCTCGTATGGCGTCGACAGTTTACTTTTTGACTTTCACCGAATCTTGTTTTCGATGCAATCGAAGTACACACCTGTATCAAACTGACGCAAAAGAAATTCCCGAGCCTTCTAGAACCTATATTTGACCAAATTAACCCATTGATTAATCACTTGTTTCGACAACCAAACGAAATATCCCCAATATATAACTCGAGAACTAAACCAACAACGCTTCGAAAAAGCTTACTCGACAAAATTGAGATTCAGTCATCTCCACACATTGGAATAACCGTTTAACCCCTTTGAGCAGCACCTAACGAGAGTAAAATGAACCCTTTGTTAAAAAGCCTAATTGCAATGTTAAGAACTACTAAAACAGAACAACTTACCAAACGAAGTAGTCACCGCGTATAAATGAACGAGGTAATTTTAGAAAAGAAATTGAAGAAAAAGTGGGAAAAAGAAAAGAGAGAAAATTTCGACAGAGGAAAGGAAATTGAAAAAAAAAAGTTAGTTTTTTTGCAGAGAAAATTTTAGGGAAACTGATAATTTCTCTCATTATCTCCTCAAATCACTCACCACTATCCGACTAACAGGCTTTCAGTTTGACCCGAACTCTCTCGGTCAATTACACAAAAATAAACTCCCTCGCTCGCACAAGGATTCGAATACAGAACCTCCAGCAATTTTACACTCAGCTTAACCACCAGACCAGCAGGCCCCTTCTGATATGATTTTACCACTACTTAAATATAAGCCTAGAGAATAAGGTTAAGGCTTTATTCAGAAAAATACCAAAATTTCCCAAAGCTAAAGCTTGAACTTGGGACCTCTCACACACACCCGGAGCACTTAATTACTAAAGCAAATACACAATTGTGTCATATTCTAACAAAATCAAAAATATAAATTTGGGGGCGCTACAACTCTACCCCCTAAAAGAAAATTTCATTTTCAAAATTTACCTGATCAAAATAGGTGAGGATACTGCTAATGCATCACATCCTCAAGCTCCCACGAAGCCTCCTCAGTGCTATGATTCCATCACAACACCTTCACTAAAGGAATGGATTTCCTCCTCAGAACCTTGACATCGCAATCCAGAATCTGGATCAGCTCCTCCTCAAAGGTCAAATCAAGTCGAACCTCGATTTCCTCCACAGGCACAATATGTGTGGGATCAGAGCAGTAGCGTCTCAACATCGAGACATGGAACACATCATGTATGTGACCTAACTCTGGAGGTAACTCGAATTGATATACGACTGGCCCTACTCGTTTCAGAATTCGGTACGGCCTAATAAATCGAGGGCTCAGTTTGCCATTGCGACCGAACCTCAGAACCTTCTTCCATGGCGAAACCTTAAAGAAAACCATGTCCCCTATAGAATACTCGATGTCCTTCCTCTTTAAATCAGCATAGGACTTCTGTTTATCAGAAGCCGCTTTCAGTCGATCTCGAATCAAGCGGACTTTATCATCAGTTTCAGAAGCCATTTCTAGACCTAGAACACGTCGCTCACCCAACTCAGTCCAGTATAAGGGAATGCGATACTTACGACCATACAGTGCCTCGTAAGGTGCCATATGTATATTAGATTGATAGCTATTATTGTAACCGAACTCTGCTAATGGCAAGTACTCCTCCCAATTGCCCCGAAAATCTATAATGTAACCTCTCAACATGTCCTTCAATATCTGAATCACCCTCTCCGACTAACCATCTGTCTGAGGATGAAAAGCAGTACTGAAGTCTAATCTCGAACCAAAAGCCTCGTGAAGCTTCTATCAGAACCGAGACGTAGAACGAGGATCCCTATCAGAAATGATCTAGATAGATACTCCATGTAGGGAGAAGTCTATCCTAACAAGAATAAAATGTGCAGTCTTGGTCAATGGATCTACGATAACCCAAACAGAATCCTTCTTAGTGGGTGTTAGGGGTAACCTACAAATGAAGTCTATAGTTACTCGCTCCCATTTCCACATCAGTATCTTAACTGGCTGCAGCAAACCTGAAGGTAACTGATTCTCAACCTTAACCTGTTAACAAGTCAAACAACGAGCAACAAAGTCCGTAACCTCACGTTTCAACCCTAGCCACCAGTACAACTCTCGGAGATCTTGGTACATCTTGCTCCTACTGGGATGCATAGCATAAGGGCTACTATGCACCTCCCTCAGAATCGACTGTCTTAAGTCATCATCATTCAGTACACATATCTATCCTTGGAAACACAATACCCTATCATCATTAATCCCAAAATCTGTAGTAATTCCACTCTCAATCTGACGAAAACACAACTTTAGAGACTTATCCCCCTTCTGTTTATCTCTGATTTGATCAATCCATGTCGGTCTAACCTGAAGTTCTGCCAACAGACTCTCATCGTCGAAAAGACTCAGTCGAGCAAAGATCACTCTCAGATCAGTCATAGCCCTACGGGTTAACGCATCAGCCACCACATTGGCCTTACCAGGATGACACTTGATAGCACAGTCGTAATCCTTAAGTAGTTCAACCCATCGATGCTGCCTAAGGTTTAACTCCTTCTAAGTGAGGAGGTATTTGAGGCTCTTGTGATCAGTGTAGATGGTACACTTCTCATCGTATAGATAGTGCCTCCGATCTTAAAAGTAAAGACTACTGCTGCCAACTCCAAATCATGCGTCTGATAATTAGCCTCATGAGTCTTGAGCTGTGGAGACGCATAAGTAACTACCTTTCTGTCTTACATCAGAACACAACCCAGACCCACATGCGATGCATCACTGTATACCACGAAGTCCTTACCGGGTTCAAGCTGAACAAGTGCCTGGCTTAACACAATCTTGAGCTTCTCAAAGCTCTCCTGTTATGTATCAATCCACACGAAAGGAACTCCCTTACGCAGTAACTTAGTCCTCGGAGCTGTGATAAAAAATAACCTTTTTATGAAATATCGATAATATCCAACCAGCCCCAGAAAATTGTAGATCTCAGACACATTCTTCGGCTATTTCCAACCCAAAATAGCCTCAATCTTACGAGGATCAACTTGTATCCCCTCAGTAGAAACTACATGTTCCAAAAATGTCACTTCCTGAAGCCAGAACTCACACTTGCTGAACTTTGCATACAACTGTTTCTTACGAAGAATCTATAGAACCACTCTGAGATACTTATCGTGCTGATCCTCTGTCTTAGAATACACCAATATGTCATCAATGAACACCAGTACAAACTGATCCAGATAAGGCTAAAATACTCGATTCATCAAGTCCATGAATGCTGCTAGTGCATTAGTCAACCTAAAAGGTATAACCAAGAACTCGTAATGTTTATACCGAGTCCTAAATGCCATCTTATGCACATCAGCCTCATTGACTCTCAACTGATGGTATCCCAAATGCAGATCAATCTTGGATAACAACGAAGCCCCTCTGAACTAATCGAATAGATCATCTATCCTCAGAAATAGGTACTTGTTCTTAATCGTTAGCTTGTTTAGTTACTGGTAGTCAATACACATCCTCATTGGCCCATCTTTCTTCTTCACAAATAGAATAGGTGTTTCCCACGGAGACACACTAGGACGAATAAACCCACGATCTAATAGTTCTTAGATCTGAGCCTTAAGTTTCGTTAACTCTTTCGGTGCCATTAGGTAAAGGGCGATAGACATCAGAGCTGTACCAAGAATCAACTCAATACCAAACTCTACCTCACGACTCGGAGGCAATCCCGATAGTTCCTAAATATCTGAAAAGTCCCTTACAGTTCGGATGCCTTTAACTGAAGAGTCTACAGAATCAGAAACACTAATGTAAGCCAAGAATGCATCACACCCCTTCCTTACTAACTTCTCAGCCCTCAATACAGATATCAAATTAGTCAGGTAATCTCGACGTTCCCCAATCACCACTACCTCACTGTCCTCTTCGGTCCTCAAGACAACCCTTTTTGCCGCACAATCTAAACTCACCTGATGTTTAACCAGCCAGTCTATTCCCAAAATCAGATCGAACTCCCCAAACGGAAGCTCTATTAGATCAGCCAGAAATACTGTCCTTTGGACCTCTAACGGAACATCTCTAAACAATTTACTTACTCGGATAGACTGTCCCAAAGGACTCATAACAGTTACCTTGCTAGAAGTACTCCCAACCAGAATGCTCAAAGTTTCAGATACTACATATGAGTATGTCGAACCTATGTCTATCAAAGCAAAATAAGGTACATTATAAATTAAGAATGTGCTCGTAATGACGTCCCGAGCATCTTGGTCCTCATGGCGACGAGTAGCATAAACCAAAGTAGGCTGCCTTGCCTCAGTCAGTCCAACACCTCTGTCCGGTGCTCTCTATCCTCGGCCCATGCCGTTACCACCCTTAGCCTGACCCCAGCCCCTAGATGGTTACTGAACTACCCTTAACGGCTGCGCAGTCTAATTAACCAGAGCTTGCATCTAATTAGCTCTCAATGGGAAATCCTTAACGCGATCTCAGAAAACCCACATCTAAGACAAGCCCCAGTAACCCTCCAACACTCGCCCCAACTATGACTGGCCCATCCGATCTCGCCTTGTTCTTAGGCCTCATTGTAGAACTCGAGGGCCCTAATTCCCTCTTATTCTTTCCTTTCTCTCAGTTTTGGCGCTTAGTGCGCTTAACTTTATCGGTGATCTTCGTCTTCTTAACTAGAACAGAGAAATCACGCTACCTCTGCGAAGCTATCAGAACTCGCAAACTGTCCTTGAGACCATCCTCAAATCGAATACAGCGCTCATACTCAATCGCCACCATGCCTCGCACATAACGGCTCAACCTCAAGAACTCGGCCTCATACTCGGCCACTGAACAGTCTCCCTGGGTGAGATTAAGGAACTCACGCCTCCTAGCATCAATGTAACTAGCCCCCACATACTTACCCTAGAATGAAGTCTTAAAATAATCCCAAGTCAATCGGTCGGGCTGAGTGCCCTCTTTAATCGTGAGCCACTACTGGTATGCCTCATCACGTAACAGAGAAACAGCCCCCTTAAGCTTCTACTCAGCAGTAAAATCTAGGTAGTCCATAATTCTCTTCGTGGCTTCCATCCGATACTCGGCCACGTTAGGGGCGACTCCAACGACACCCCTGAATAGCTTAGCCCCATTGGACCGAAGTTGTTCCGTACCTGATCCACGGCTCTCAGATCTAGTGTTGGGCTCAACGACCCTCTTCGAAATCCGTAGCATGGCTTAGGACAGTGCGTCATCCCTACCCGCACGATCGTGAGACCCAGTCCTAAACCCAGTCTCAGTAACAGGGGACACCGACATCTCGCTAGTGTCCAGATTCAGAATTGTATCAGATGCAAAGGACTAAGCTTGAGCCCCTCTACGGCCCCTACCTCAGCCTTTAATACCCTATCCATAAATATCACTTGTGCTCATCGTAATTTCATATTAATCTGTATTAACAGTTTTATGAAAATCAGTTTACAGTTTTGATATTTATTAACAAATATTTTATGCAGTAAAGTTATCAGAGTATTCAGAGTCTGTTATCGCAAGTCGCAGTTTACTACGGTTTTCAGTTTACACTACCTAGAGTGTTTCAATAGAGTTTACTACCTACAGAAGTTTCATAGCATACTAACAGTATTTTTAGACAGATCCAAATAGAATTTTAGTATGTTCTAAACATGCTTTCAGACAATTCTAAATAGAGTTTTTGAAACTTGCAGGATCGGCGTCGGAGACTCGGTGTACCACTTATTTCAAAAATATTTCAAATCATTTTACAAATCATTTCTCAAAAACCATTTTTTTACAACCCAAATCCACAAACGAGTTTTACAACCTGACTCTGATACCACTAAATGTAACACCCCAAACTCGGCCTAGACGTTATGGCCGAATCTGGCGATGTCACATGATAATGCTTTTGAAACTGTATCGTCACTTATCGTTTCTCATTTTAAAAAGTTTTTCTTTATTTTATGTTAATTCCAAATCATTTCATTTGTTTCCAAAATGATAACCGTTTCCCCAAAACATTTATACTTTGCAGAAGCTTTTAAAACAATTTGCAAAAACGTGGTGTTTTGGTAAAACATTTGACTTTTTCGAAAAACCTGAATTTTCCTACAAACAGCAGTAAAAACTATAAGACGACACAAATCCCAAATAAAAGTTAAAATCATGATAAATATAAAACTGTATATCTATTGTGAGGCGGTAGTAATAGTCATCGTCGAGTCCTCTGCTATACCACTCCGTCAACTATTGGAGATTACCTGAACAGATTAAATAGAAAATGGTGAGTTTCGCAACTCAGTGTATAATCCCCACAGATATCATACATACAGAGTAAACATTAGAATTCAGGAATCAACAGACTGGGCCGAAGCCCATTTCAGAAATCAGTTTGGGCCTTAGCCCACTCAGATGCATATTCAAATATATAGTTGGGCCTTAGCCCAATCAGATACAGAATGCAGATCAGAATATCAGAATCCTACCCACCAACCTCTACATACCATCTCCGTCCAGCCCTACACACCATCTGGAGATAAAATCAATCCACCCATCCCTACTAGAGGTGTGCATGGGCCGGGTAGCCCGGCCCGAAGGCCCGCCCGAAATGTGGGAGGGTTTGGGAAAAAATATAGGCCCAAAAAATAAGCTTGGACAAAAAAATAAGGCCCGTTTAAAAAATGAGCCGGGCCTCGGCTAAGGTATTTTAGCCCGGGCCAGGCCTGGCCCAGTCCGAATCACTAAAGGACAAAAAAAATCTGCATATTTTTTTATTTTTGAATGTTATTTTCTTGTTGTTTTTTTCCCTATTTTGCTACCATTTTACTATTATGTTGCTATTATTTTGTTGTTATTGTTTGGATATTGTATAAAATTTATTTTATTGTTAATTTTCTTATTATTTTAAAGGCATTTGTTAATTTTTTATTATTTTAGAAGCATTTGCTTGTTAAGTTGCATTTATTTTAGTGTTATTTAAGTCTACATATTTTTAAAATTTATTTTTAATTTGTTGGGAATATTTATCTTGATATTTTTTTATTTTTGATGTATTATATATATTTAAAAATAATATAAAAATTAATATGGTGGTCGGGTAGGGCTGAGTTTTAGTATTTTTATCCGAGTAGGGCTTGGACAAAATTTTAAGCCCATTTTTTGGGCCCAACCAGACCCGAGCCCAATAAATGGGCATGATTTTTTAGTTGAGCTCGGCCCGAACTCGGCTTGGCCCATGAACACCTTTAATCCCTACACACCAAACTGTACCGAAATACAACATATAATCAGAATAATGCAGTAGAGCTGCCAAATACTAGGCTAAAGGGCCTTTCAGACACTTCCTCCAATAAATCATCAACCCACCTTGATGCAATGCAACATACATAATATGTCATGCTAGTATGCAAGTTATCAGATCATACAAACGGTACAGTACAGATAACACCCAATCAGATCACATCAATAGGGGTCTTAGTAACATTTACCGACCCTACCGTAGGTTTATACTCGACTTGGGCGACTTGTGTAACCTTACAGATCATTTCAGAAAAATAGGCTTACATGCCCATGTGGCCTGCCAGTGTGGGCCCACACGGCCCAAATTGACTTTGGCCATGTGGATCACACGGCTTGACCCGGATTCCCACATGCTCTGTAGTTCACTCGTGTGGGCCCACACGCTTTGTAGTTCACTCGTGTGGGCCCACACGCCCGTGTGGCGCATACGGACTCGCCAGTCATCACACGATCGTGTCCGTTACGCCCGTGTCCCACGCGCATGGCCTAGTTATCGATCACACGGTCGTGTATTGCCTCACGGCCTCTACACGGGCAATCCACACGCCTATGTGGCTTCGACAATTTACTTTTCAACTTTTGTTAAATCTCATTTTCAGTGCAATTGAAGTACACACCTATATCGAACTAATGTAAAAGTAATTTTCGAACCTTCCAGAACCTATATTTGACCAAATTAACCCCTTGATTAATCACTTGTTTCAAAAACCAAACCAAAAATCCCCAACATATAGCTCGAGAACTAAACCAACAACACTTCGAAAAAGCTTACCGCGACAAAATCGAGATTCAGTCATCTCCACACACTGGAATAACCGCTTAACCCCTTTGAACAACACCTAACGAGAGTAAAATGATCCCTTTGTTAAAAAGCCTAGTCACAACGGTAAGAACTACTAAAATAGAATAACTTACCAAACGAAGTAGTCACCGCGCACAAATGAACGAGGTAATTTCAGAAAAGAAATCGAAGAAATAGTGGGAAAAAAAGACAGAAAATTTCGACAGAGGAAAGAAAAATGAAAAAAGTCAATTTTTTTAGTTTTTTTTTTTGCAGAGAAAATTTTTAGGAAACTGATAACTTCCCTCATTATCTCCTCAAATCTCTCACCACTATCCCACTAACAGACTTTCAGTTTGACCCGAACTCTCGGTCAATTACGCAAAAAGAAGTAGCAGGTTTGGATTTATAGGAAACAACTTGACAACTTTGTGGAGAAATCCACCAAAAATTCTCCTCCAGCATGATTTCATCATGAGCTAATTTAATCCACAACAAAGCCTTCATCTTTGATTGAAACACCAAAATTTCCTTATGCACTCTCCTTCCATCGAAAACCAACCCATTTCTTGCTAACCAAAGTGTTCAACAGGCTGCTGCAATAGATATCAGCCATAAGCTTTTCCTAATTTTGGCCATTTTCATATTATTACATAAAGCAAAGAAATCCACAAAACCATCGACCTGCTTCCAAACTACCTTCCACCAATTGAAAATTTTAGCCCACAAGCCTTCGATAAATATGCATTTAAAGAACCGGTTTGATGCGCTTTCCAGTTCTCCATCGCACCAATTTGAATGTTCACTCCTCAATGAAATTCCTTAGAGGGAATTCTATCAATCGCGAGCATCCAAAGGAAACTGTGTACTATAGGGGGAACCTTAATATTCCAAACTTTACCGCAAGAAAAGTTAATATCCACCCCATCATCCAACATTAGTAAATCAGAGCATTTTTTAACTGAGAACTCCCCAAATCTATCATTAGCACAGTACAACCTATCTTTTACTTCTGAAATCAATACCGTGCCACTCATCCTTTTAGCCAATCTTTGCACATCCCCTTCTGCCTACCCAACAATGGTCTAGAAAAACATCCTTCCCAACTAACACTACCATTCCCTGAAGGACTTAAAATATCAGCTACAATACTTTCTTTATGTTTTGCAAGGCGGAATAGCCTTGGATACAACAGTTTCAATGGTCGATTCCCAGACCAAATGTCCCCAAAAAATAAAGCCGACTTTCTATTCCTAATCTTCCAAAAGAAAGATTCTGACCCTACCTATTTGGAAACTTTGGCATCTTTAGAATTTTCAACTATACCTCTCCAAATAGCTGACATATCTTTTTGATAAGTCACCTTAAACCGCCACCATTGAAAATTTGACCCGTATTTTGCTAAAATTACCTTTTACCATAAGTTTCTTTTTCTATCACAAATCTCCAGCTCCATTTAGCCAATAGTGCTTTATTTTTAATACCTAAATTTGCCACACCCACATCACCCTTAACCTTTAGCTTACAAACAATATTCCATCTAATCATCGCCATCTTCTTTTACCCATCCAAATTCCCCCAAAGGAAATTCCTTCTAATCTTATCGATCTTTTTAATAACAGTCATCGAAGCTTGGAACAAAGACATAAAATAGATCGGCAATGAAGACAGCACCACGTTTATAAGAACGACCTTACCAGCCCATGAAAGTAAACGACATTTCCAACCTGATAACTTCTTCCTGACTATGTCAATGATTGGTTCCCATGTGGCTATTCTTTTCAGGTTCGCTCCTAGTGGTATTCCCAAATAGTTGAAAGCCAAAGATCCTATTTTACATTTACAAATGACAGCCAACCTAAATAATAATTCTTCTTCCACTTCGAATCTTACTAAGCAAGATTTTTTAAAGTTAATGCTCAACCCCGAAAAAATCTCGAAACACCTTAGAATATACTTTACATTGCTCACCTCCTTATCGTTAGCTTTGAGGAAAAGAATAGTGTCATCCGCGAATTGTAGATGAGAAAAACTCAGACCATAGATAACATTGTTAAAGCCTTCGATCAATCCCAACTCCACCGTTTTGTCCAACGCCAAATGGAGAACCTCCGTCACTAAAATGAATAAAAATAGAGACAGTGGGTCTTCCTGTCGAAGTCCTCTACGAAATCTGAATTTATCGAATGATGAACCATTAATGATAACTGCAGATCGCGCCGTAGATAAGCATTCCAACTTTCAGCCTCTCTATTTTTCTTCAAACCCCATTTTGAATAACACCAACTCCAGAAAATCCCACCGAAAGCAATTATAAGCTTTAGAAAAATCTAATTTGAAAATTAGCTTACCCTCACAGCCACCTTTCTTCAAAACCGAATAGATTAATTCGTTTTCTATTAAAACCCCATCAAAACTCTGTCTACCTTTAATGAAAGAATATTGTGGATTGCTAACCACCTCACTTACAATCTCTCTTAATTTTTGTGACAAAACCTTGGACACAATCTTGTATAAAGAGCTCACCAAACAAATTGGCCTAAAATCTGAAATTTCAATAGGATTTTCTACCTTCGGGATAAGAGTAATAAATGAAGAATTAATGCTCTTCTCAAGCTTTTTGGATGTGAAAAATTCAGACATCACCTCAAATAAATCATGCTTCACAATCTCCTAACATTTTCTAAAAAAACACAAATTAAACCCGTCCAGCCTACGCACTTTAGATTCATCACAACTCCACACTGCTTCTTTGATTTTTTCCATCGAAAATGGTTCATCCAATTTCATCACCCTTTGCTCGTTAAGCATTTTGAAATTCAAATCTAATCCCATTTTCCACCTTCTTGCAGAGCAATCAAAATAATTTTTGAAATAATTGAATAGTCCCTCTTTCATCTCCTTAGGGTCTTTAATCATCTGACCCCTAATTTTTAAGCTAAACACCAATTTTCTCTTATAGCTTTGATTTTCACCGCTCTGTGGAAAAAAGCACTATTGGCATCCCCTTCTTTTAACGAAGTCATCCTCGATCTTTGTCACCAAATTGATTCTTTGAATTTTATTGCTTTCCAAATGTCGATGTTCAACTATTTTGACTCCTCTATTTCCATCTTGAACAACTTCCTTTTTTCACTTGCATCATCAATTGATTTCTCAATCCAAAAATTTTGTTTGGAGCATAAACATTAATCAAAGTTGCCTGATTCTCTTCGAGCATCCATTTTCTTACAACTACAATGAGCCTTCTCCTACACATCTCAACATCGACTGAGAAATGACCCTTATCCCAGATCGTTAATAAACCCCCTGATCTTTCAAAAGCAGCAGCATATTTAAAATCAAAGCTATCATCACCCCATATTTTTCTAACTAACTCCACTAACACCGATTATAATTTAGATTCTTGAAGAAAACAAACATCAGCCCTATTCTTCCTCATTACTCTATTAACAGCCTCAATTTTAGGAACCGAACCCAACCCTCTATTGTTCCAAGTGATGATTTTCATATTCCTTATCAAAATAGAATAATTAAAAGATAAATCCACGAAAGCAACCACATACCAGGATCTCGAACACCACCAACCCCCAACCTTTGAGTGCTTCCTACTGTTTTCCTTCGAAAGTGACATGTAACACCCTTTACCCGTAGTCGATGCCGGAATAGGGTACGAGGCATTACCATACTTATACATAAGCAATCATACAAAATCGAGACGTAAATTTCCATCCAAATTTAAAAATTTTCATAGACATTCATATCATCCCTAAAACGAACCTACGAGGACCAAAACATGCATTGGAAGTAGTTCAGGACTAAATCGAGAACTTTAGAAAATTTCACAACATTTAGAAAACTTTTCATGTTTTAAGGGTCACACGCCCGTGTCGCTTGAGACACGCCTGTGTGGGCAGGCCGTGTGGTCACACACGTCTGTGTCTCTAACCTGTGTAACTCTCTGTTTGTCACTCAAGAACAAATTGAAGTCACACGGCCAATGCACACGCCTGTGTGCTTAGGCCGTGTGATCGATTTAATTTTCATAATTTTTCATAAAATAGGTACAGACTTCACACATCCATGGCACACGCCCGTGCCTGAGGACGTGTCATCTACACGGCTGAGATACATGCCCGTGTCTTTGCCCGTGTGCTCAATTCTGAGCATTTTGTTTTGCAATAATTAAGGTGCAAGGGACACACGGCCGGAGCACATGCCCATGGGGCAAGCCGTTTGTGATACACGGCCTAGACACTCGCCCGTATGTCTACCTATGTGGACAAAAATAAGGCTATTTACCAAGCCATTTTGTCCCCCTTTTATGCACACACCTACACAACAAAACATAGCACTAATCCAAGCAATTACATTCAACCAATTCAACCATAATTGAGACATCCACACATCATTCACATGCTACCATTTATCACATACAAACACATACTTATCAGCTTCAACCATGCAAATTTCCACATCCATGAAAACATCATCATATACATATATACTTAAACCAATATTATCCCATTTTAATGGCCATTTACAAAATGAATTATCAACCAACATAAGCCAACAAATTTGGCCAAATCAATTATGACACATAACAAAATGACCAAGTCCCTATACATGCCATAACTCAAAATGTCAAATTCATTGGCACCTAAAATAATTAGTTGATAGTGTAATGGAGTCTCCGACGATCCCCAAATCTGAGCTAGCTTGGTGACACTATAAAACAAGGGAAAAGAAAGGGGAGTAAGCTATAAAGCTTAGTAAGTTCCTATGTAAATAATAAGTATCATAAACGCACATTTAACATACAATTTAAATAAGGTAAAATAACATAAATGTTATTATAAATCTCATAGTTAAACTTACTTAATCATAACTTTATCGAGGTTTCATCACATAACCAGTTCATTACGTAGGAGTTTTACGTATATACATAAGTCATCTCGAACTTGGATTTTCACACAATTCATCTTTGACATACTCGTTAAATTACCCGTTGAACCACTTGGAATACTAAGGATATTCGAGAGTCCCATACACATGGTACTATACCAACGTCATATCCCAGATATGGTCTTACATGTAATCTCGTATCGATGCCAATAGCCCAGCATGGTCTTACACGAAGTCTCATATTGATGCCATATCCCTGATATGGTCTTACACGTAGTCTCATATTGATGCCATATCCCAGATATGGTCTTACACATAGTCTTAGTAACCCTAATGTCATGACATTTGTATCTTATGTATTCTTGAGGTTCAATCGGGATTTTATGCTTGTCGAAACTTTTTCGAATACTTTCGATAGTCAATCACAATTCATACAATAATAAAGAATTTAAAACATAATTAAAACAATGCGTTATTTACATACAAACTTTCCTCGGTACAAAAATAGTAGAAATGAGACCTAATCGTCAAACACTTTGTTTTTCCCCGATCTAGGTCCGAACCTCGTTTCTCTTTATCTATAATAGAAAATTTAACTCATTTATTATTCACATTACGCAATTCAGTTCAGAAATCACATTATGGCAAAATTATGTTTTTGCCCCTAAACTTTGACATTTTTACACTTTGGTCTCTAGGCTCGTAAATTGAAATCTATTCAATTTCTTCAAGACCCAAGCCTAGCCAAACCTCTTTCATGCTTATAGCAACCTACATTTTTCATTTAATCACACTTTTACACACATTATATAACCTTTTTATAAATAAGTCCTTTTGACATTTTCATCAAAAAACACCTAGCAAAAGTTATTTATCAAACACCAAACATACATTTTCTACCATAAGCCATCAAAATACACACATATCTAACATGGTTCAAATCCTATACCTTAATAATTTCTCAAATTAATGGTAGAAATAGATAGACCGAGTCATAACGACTTTAAAAATGTAAAGAGCATTAAAAATAGGACAAGAACGGAGTTACAATCGAGTTGGAAAAGTGGAAAAACCCTAGCTATGTCTTCTGCCTTCAATTTTCGGCCAAACAAGAAGAAGATGGACTAAGTTTTGCTTTTATTTTAATTATTTGGTCTTTAATTGACAAATTACCAAAATGCCCTTTTTATAAAACATGAAATTTATCTTACCCCATATTCATTTTTGTCCACTAACTTAACAAATTGTCTAATTACCATCTAAGGACCTTCAATTTAAAATTTTATAACAATTAGACACCTTTAGCATGTAGAACTCAACTTTTGCACTTTTTACAACTTAGCCCTTTTTGCTAAATTGAGTGCTCAAACGTTAAAATTTTTGAATGAAATTTTTACGAAATCATTCCATAAAATTGTAGACCATAAAAATATAATAAAAACAAGTTTTTCTACGTTGGATTCGTAGTCCCAAAACCACTGTTCCGACTAGGCCCAAAATCGAGTTGTTACATGACAAATTTGCAATGATGTCGTCGATCCTCAAAATCCATTCCCTTTCTATTTTCTTACTCCTCTGTCCCTCTTCTTTTTCTCTTTCATTGTAAGTGTTGTGTCTTGAATCTTGCATATAGATCTAATTTTCTTATTTAGAGTTTTCTTCTTTCTTTTACTCTGCCTAACTTGGAGAATTTCCTCTTCAATCTCCGATGCAGAAACTCGATCCCTATGGCTCTCTGAATCTGATAAGAGAGACTGATTTTGTTTTGACTTTGGGCTTACTTCCAAGTCTGCACGTATCAATTCATTTTCATTAAACCTCTCTGCATTGGCCCCCAAACATTGATTCTCTACCCCTTCATTCGGTTCCAGGCCCACTCCAAAATCATCCGCACATTGGGTCTCCAAACCTTCAATCTGCTCCAGATCCAAATTCGAGCCCATATTGTTTAAATCTGTATTGTCGTGGATAGGTAACATAGCATTTGTCTCCTCTCCTATAGGAGCACTCAACACGTTGCAAAATGAATGGGTTCCTCAATAAATCCCTCACCTGACATACCCTGCACCTGTAACACCCCTAACCCGTATCCGTCGCCAAAATAGGATTACGAGGAATTACCGGATAACACACCTCATTCACATACACTTAAGCATTCATAATTGAAAATTCATTCAAACTTTCACAATGTCCCTTATAAGGCTTTACGAGACCTTAAAACATGCTTAAAAGAGGTTCGAAACTAAACCGATAAAATTTACAAACTTAATGAAACATACAAAAATTTCAAACATTTAAGGGTCACACGCCCATGTGAACAGGCCGTTGCCTCACACGGCTACCAGACACGCCTTTGTCACAGGCCGTGTCAAAACAGGGTATACATACTGAGTTGTAATACACAGCCAAGGACACGCCCGTGTGCTAGGCCTTGTGAAATCTAAGGAGGTTACTGACTTGGATCACACGGCCGATCACACGCCCATGTGCCGGCCTGTGTCCCACACACGGCTAATAGACATGCCTGTGTGTCTAGACCGTGTCAAAATTGTAAGGTATATTGACTTTAAATCATAGGGTACCCCATAGGACACACGGCCGTGTAACATAAACGTGTGTCCCACGTGGATGAGACACACTCCCGTGTCTCTGCCCGTGTAGACAAAAATAGGCCATTTATAATGCCAACATGCCACCCAAAAGGGGTCATATCTACAAGCATCATCCAAAGCATAATTCATGACCAATTAGCAACCAAAACCATACCCAAACATGCATAATTCATCCACAATATCACCAATCAATTTCATATCAAAGCATACCTATTTTATGAACTAAAATTATGCCAATCCATTTGTCTCAAACACTATATAATTAAGCTCAAAATCATATCAAAACCTTACCATTTTAACTACCAGATCATACCAAGATGGCCATTCACCCAAAACTATATATATATATATACATCAATTATAACCTTTTTCCATCATATAGTCTATACCAAAACCAATTCCATAGTTTTAATCATATTCATACCATATCACATGGCAATAAATACACATAACACATATCATAACATCACTAGCCTATACATGCCATATATTAACATTTACAACTTAAAAAGTACTAAAATAAAATTCGATAGTGTGACGATGATCCTTGACGATCCCTGAGCTCACGGTAGCTTCGATAATCTATAAAACAATGAAAAATACACACAAATTAAGCTTTCAAAAGCTTAGTAAGCCATATACAAATAAACTTAACACATAAGGTAAATACAAGCCAATTTGTCCATAGAATCCAGAGCAAATTTCATACACAAGTTTCATAATTCACATCTAACTCACTTGTTCTTAATGCACTTGCATTTAACCACCATTCATTCTTATGAAATTCACATGTCATTATTTATACACATACTTACCTTTCATTCTTGAATAACATATACATTTCATACATACCTGAATCGGATACTCATTAACATTTTCATTCCATACTTGATATTGCCCATTGAATTATTTGGAATTGATAAGGATACTCGGATAGCTCATAAACTCGTACAATGCCAATGTCCCAGACGTGGTCTTACATGTTATCAAATATTGATGCCACTGTCCCAGATAGGGTCTTACACGTAAATCTCAAATTGATGCCAACGTCCCAGATGTGGTCTTACATAAAATCACTTATCGGAATCCTATGTCATGACAGATGTGTAACACCCCTATCCCGTAACCATCGCCGGAATAGGACGAGACGTTACCAGAAATTAGGAATCGGACCAGAACAGTAAAATTTTGAACCTTTTCTTAAATAAAAGATCATTTATTTATATAACTAATAGACACAAACAAGGATCGAATTTAAAACTTATAAAAGTAAACTTCCATAAGATGCCATATTCGCATGGCTTATATACAATAGTCAAAATATCATTCTATTTATAGTCTATCCTATATATGCCATAAGCTAAGTCCAAATCACATGATTACTACAATAGTAGATAGTGTGACGAAGTGCTGACGATCCCCGAGTTAATAGTAAGAGTCAACGATCTACAAAAATAAACAGAGAAACATAACATTCAAAGTAAGCTTATAAGAAATCAATAAGCAATTCATTAGCGAATTTTTATCAATGTTTACAATATAATCACAATTTCACTATAAGCTGACTTCCTGAGCAACAGTCACTAAATTATTTATAACTAGGGCTATGAAACTCCAAATCAATTTCCGTAAATTTTTCTTGAAAATAGACTCATTTATCTTTTATCCATAAAATTTTCATAATTTTTGGTTTAGCCAATCAACACCAGATTTTTCCTAAAGTTTCCCTTGTTTCACTGTTTGACTAATCTGACCACTTTTTACTACGAAATAAATTTCTCATTGTATAGAACTCATAACATGTTCTTGTTTATTTCATTTGAAACTAGACTCATTAAGGAGTCTAAGCATATAAATTTCATCATTTGACTATTTTTATACGTTTTATAGTGATTTTATAAAAATAGAATAGGGGATCTAGAAGTCATTTTGACTCTGTCCCACATTACTTCAAATATCTCATTATCGGAAATTATTTTGCTTTTATAGCTTCTTTTATAAGAAACTAGACTCATCAAGCTTTAATTACATGATTTATTCAGCTTCTAACTCAACTCCCACAATTTATGGTGATTTTCCAAAATCACTTTACTGCTGCTGTCCCAAGCAGATTATTACTAATTCACTCTTTCACACATCCTTTGCATACATATTATTTAAACATGTGTATCACCAATCAATTTCATTATATATATCTATAATTTCACTTAAGCATTCAAATCGAACATAAATGAAGACATTTTTAATATAACAACTCATCAATTGTACAGGGCATTTAATTTGAAAAATCATACTTAATATATATTATGTTTTAGACATTGTAAAATCATCAACGATGCAAGTTACTAAATCAGCATAACAACATCACATTCGGATAGTATTATTAACCCAAAATCGACAACTTAATTAACACCAATTGGCAGTATAACAACATCTAAATTTAACTGTGAAATCAACAGATTCGGACAGCTACATTTACGAAATAAAATAGCATATATGGTAGTGCATCGAACAATGAATTTAACACATTCAAACAGCTACATTTACCAAATAAAACAGCATAAATGATGATGCTTTGAATAGTGAATCTAACACATTCGAACAGCTTAATTTTAAGCTCACTATCAATTAATTGGTGAGTGAATAGCGTATACAAATGTTGCATTTATAGCATGTTTTAATCAGTTTAAATAAGAGGAATTGAATGCTAAAATTTTCGGCATTCGGACCGCAAATATCTCTTTCAGACAGAGATAAGGTTAACATTTAACAACTAATATTTTTCCTTATTTACAACAGCAGCAGACCAATTACACCAGAATTTAATGCACTTTCAATACAACAACTACATGCTGAAGAAATAGACATTCATGCGGCAGATTTCAACAGCAACTTATGCATTTATTCATCAAAATTTTTCTTCACTTCTAACTGCAGTATTTTGCTAAAAATAACATGTATTTTAAGCTACTAAACTCTACTTAACAGTCCTATTAATCGAACATTACTTGCATGTAATAAATATATTTTAAACATAAAAAAATTTACAAAGTTTCCTTTGAAGAACTTACTGAACAGCAGTCAAGCCCACCCTTGAACGATATCCTTCCTCTTCTTGCTGCTACCGAATTTCTTATGGAACCAGCTCCTAATTGAGCTCAAAATTAACATGCAATAGCTTTCCTCTTCCTTCTAATTTAGCTCCCCCAAATAACCCAAATTTAAAACATGGAATAGGTAGCATTCAAACCAATCATCCAAACTATGCATAATTTTTCAATAATTTCTTAGTACTTACCTCATTATAGCCATCACCTAAGCTGAAAATTTAAGCAAAAATTTCCTTCTTCCTCCTTCAAGCTACAAAGAATGGAGGAGTAAAATGGATTCCCTTGGTTTTTCCTCCCACTAACTCTTTATCTTATTTTATATATTAAAATGCTAATATAGAACACATATAATATATATTAATCAATATCATGGCCGGCCACTAAAAAAAAATGGCTAATTTGACATGCAAGTCCACCTTTTTGACAACATGCATTAATAGACCACTTTACAATTTAGCTATCACATTTCACAATTGTCTCACATAAGTCCTATTTAATAAATTTCACATTCAAATAACAAAATTTAAGGTATGTATCTTTCACACATGCATGTTCACATACAATAAGCATAAAATATAACGATTAATTATTTTTATGACTCGGTTTTGTGGTCTCGAAACCACTTTCCGACTAGGGTCAAATTAGGGCTGTCACAACTCTCCCCTCCTTAGGAATTTTCGTCCCCGAAAATTTTAGTAGCGACTAGGTTAGGATAACGTCCTCTTATTGAATTATGTCCATATAAACATTAGCTCATCAATAAAAATTGTAATTCATTACTGCTTTCACATCAATCTATAAAATCACTTTCTTATCTTAAAACAAATACATAAACATTTCTACAAGTATACATATACATCTCATTTTCTTGATTTCATAAGCAATAATCACTTAATTGAATTTATACTTGCATTTCAAACACATATAAATCACATATTAACATGTATAATACATAACATCAACTCACATATTCATAACCCACATTTTCATTCATGTATAAGTCAGAATCGGTGAAGGTATACATATTCTCAAACATCCCAATAAATATCCTTTATAACTTTATCACATCTCAATATTCAACTTAACTCATTTCCAAAAGAAAAGTCAACTTCCACGTACCTGAAAATTTAGTTCATTTAGCATATTCAATCATAGTTAACGTTACCCGTATACAGTCGAATAGCCATAAAGCCTAATATAATACACTGGCATGAGATTTATTCTAGCGCATAACTCGTATATCCAAAATTATCAGCATTCATCAAAAATTCTTTCAAACTTTCGAATGTCGAAACTTAATCAAAATAATTTCTTGAACAAGATTAACAAAATAGTGTCCATTCAGCAATAGCACATATAACTTCATATACCGAGAATCTCATAGACTAAATCCATAACACATTTTCAACTAAGCACTTAAGTGTACATATAACATAAATCCATTCCTTAACAACATATCCACCATTTTTTTTTTCATGTATCCACTTATAACAAAATTACAGCCGAAACAATAATCAATCGTCCATTTATATCTATTAATCCCCATTTCAAACTCAAATACCGAATATCAGTATCTAATTAAAATTCAACATCTAACTTCAATTCTACTTCCTACCATTTGTCAATTTAAAGAGCATCGTACTTGTCTGAGTATGTCGTTTACTTTAAGCCATAGTCCAACCATGGTCTTACATGTTATCACATTTTGAGTCGATGCCATGTCCTAGACATGGTCTTACACAACATCTCAAATCAATGCCTTCGTCCCAGACGAGGTCTTACATGAATCTCATTTCACACACTTAGTGCCCACTGGCCGATCTCGCATACATAGCGCTCGGTTGAAGAATTCGCACACACAGTGCCTCAATTACCGATCTCGCACACATAGTGCTTGGTTAAAGGAATTCGCACACACAGTGCCTCAATTACCGATCTCGCACACATAGTGCTCGGTTAAAGGAATTTGTACACACAGTGCCTCTAATCATTCGCACACATAATGCTCATATTCATTCGTTATTAGACATTGAAATGACTTAACCAAGTCTATAAAACATAATATATGTACACTTTAAATGTATTCTTTCATTTAACTTTGAATTCATATAGTAATGAACACTTAAACCTTGCTCGAATCACCGGCATTATGCTAGGCACGAAGACCCGAATACACATCACTGGCACGAAGCCTACTAGGCACGAAGGCCCGAATACACATCACCGGCACGAAGCCTGCTAGGCACAAAGGCCCAAATACACATCACCGAGTTTCATGCATATTTATTCACATTTTAATACATTTCATATAGCATATCATATTTGTAATTCACTTACTTCATTTCAATATATACATATCATATCAACTTGACATTATATCATAGATATCATTTACATGTAGGCTCATTCCAAATACATTATTTTCTCTTCAAAGTTCTCATTCACATATTTAAAATATAACATCATATATAACATTAACAAAGCATAAACTACACAGTAATTCCATCTCTAATAGATGACATATATATGTATATATTTCGCCCATTTACATAAAATCCTGAACCAAAATATAACTTCTCATGCATACAATATACATCACTATTATCCTAATATACTTTTCCATATTTATTTCATAACACATTCAACAAAATTACTTTGCATTTCAATACTTCAAATGTATATCATACTTCTATTCATACCTTTCTCAATTTTGACACATCATAAGCATGTTTCAATCCTCTCAATACCATCTGCTCTGACTTGATCGGGATCGAAATTCATTATATTATGAAAACACATTTTAACCGTCAGAAATCATCATACTATCATTTTATCACTTTATGGCATGTATAGCTAGACTCACACGTGCTACATTAGTCCTAGAATCGACTAAACCATAGCTCTGATACCAATAAAATGTAACACCCTATCCCGTGAATCGTCATAGGAATAGGACGAGACGTTACCGAAATTAGAATCGGACGAACAGTAAAATTTTGAACCTTTTCTTAAATAAAAGATCATTTATTTATATAACTAATAGACACAAACAAGGATCGAATTTAAAACTTATAAAAGTAAACTTCCATAAGATGCCATATTCGCATGGCTTATATACAATAGTCAAAATATCATTCTATTTATAGTCTATCCTATACATGCCATAAGCTAAGTCCAAATCACATGATTACTATAATAGTAGATAGTGTGACGAAGTGCTGACGATCCCCGAGCTAATAGTAAGAGTCAACGGTCTACAAAAATAAACAGAGAAACATAACATTCAAAGTAAGCTTATAAGAAATCAATAAGCAATTCATTAGCGAATTTTTATCAATGTTTACAATATAATCACAATTTCACTATAAGCTGACTTCCTGAGCAACAGTCACTAAATTATTTATAACTAGGGCTACGAAACTCCAAATCAATTTCCATAAATTTTTCTTGAAAATAGACTCATTTATCTTTTATCCATAAAATTTTCATAATTTTTGCTTTAGCCAATCAACACCAGATTTTTCCTAAAGTTTCCCTTGTTTCACTGTTTGACTAATCTGACCACTTTTTACTATGAAATAAATTTCTCATTGTACAGAACTCACAACATGTTCTTGTTTATTTCATTTGAAAATAGACACATTAAGGAGTCTAAGCATATAAATTTCATCATTTGACTATTTTTATACGTTTTATAGTGATTTTATAAAAATAGAATAGGGGATCTAGAAGTCATTTTGACTCTGTCCCACATTACTTCAAATATCTCATTATCGGAAATTATTTTGCTTTTATAGTTTCTTTTATAAGAAACTAAACTCATCAAGATTTAATTACATGATTTATTCAGCTTCTAACTTAACTCCCACAATTTATGGTGATTTTCCAAAATCACTTTACTCTGCTTGTCCCAAGCATTATTACTAATTCACTCTTTCACACATCCTTTGCATACATATTATTTAAACATGTGTATCACCAATCAATTTCATTATATATATATCTATAATTTCATTTAAGCATTCAAATCGAACGTAAATGAAGACATTTTTAATATAACAACTCATCAATTGTACAGGCCATTTAATTTGTAAAATCATACTTAATATATATTATGTTTTAGACATTGTAAAATCATCAACGATGCAAGTTACTAAATCAGCATAACAACATCACATTCGGATAGTATTATTAACCCAAAATCGACAACTTAATTAACACCAATTGGCAGTATAACAACATCTAAATTTAACTGTGAAATCAACAGATTCGGACAGCTACATTTACTAAATAAAACAGCATATATGGTAGTGCATCGAACAATGAATTTAACACATTCGGACAGCTACATTTACCAAATAAAACAGCATAAATGATGATGCTTTGAATAGTGAATCTAACACATTCGAACAGCTTAATTTTAAGCTCACTATCAGTTAATTGGTGAGTGAATAGTGTATACAAATGTTGCATTTATAGCATGTTTTAATCAATTTAAATAAGAGCAATTGAATGCTAAAATTTTCGGCATTCGGACCGCAAATATCTCTTTCAGACAGAGATAAGGTTAACATTTAACAACTAATATTTTTCCTTATTTACAACAGCAGCAGACCAATTACACCAGAATTTAATGCACTTTCAATACAACAACTACATGCTGAAGAAATAGACATTCATGCGGCAGATTTCAACAGCAACTTATGCATTTATTCATCAAAATTTTTCTTCACTTCTAACTACAGTATTTTGCAAAAAATAACATGTATTTTAAGCTACTAAACTCTACTTAACAGTCTTATTAGCCGAACATTACTTGCATGTAATAAATATATTTTAAACATAAAAAAATTTACAAAGTTTCCTTTGAAGAACTTACTGAACAGCAGTCGAGCCCACCCTTGAACGATATCCTTCCTCTTCTTGCTGCTACCGAATTTCTTATGGAACTAGCTCCTAATTGAGCTCAAAATTAACATGCAATAGCTTTCCTCTTCCTTCTAATTTAGCTCCCCCAAATAACCCAAATTTAAAACATGGAATAGGTAGCATTCAAACTAATCATCCAAACTATGCATAATTTTTCAATAATTTCTTAGTACTTACCTCATTATAGCCATCACCTAAGCTGAAAATTTAAGCAAAAATTTCCTTCTTCCTCCCTTCAAGCTACAGCAATGGAGGAGTAAAAATGGATTCCCCTTGGTTTTTCCTCCCACTAACTCTTTATCTTATTTTATATATTAAAATGCTAATATAAAACACATATAATATATATTAATCAATATCATGGCGGCCACTAAAAAATGGCTAATTTGACATGCAAGTCCACCTTTTGACAACATGCATTAATAGACCACTTTACAATTTAGCTATCACATTTCACAATTATCTCACATAAGTCCTATTTAATAAATTTCACATTCAAATAACAAAATTTAAGGTATGTATCTTTCACACATGCATGTTCACATACAACAAGCATAAAATATAACGGTTAATTATTTTTATGACTCGGTTTTGTAGTTTCGAAACCACTTTCCGACTAGGGTCAAATTAGGGCTGTCACAATATGTATCCTAACTATTCCTATGGTTCGTTCGGGGCTTTCGGACGCCATAATTCGATCAATGTTTTCTCAATTTCACGTATTCATCTTCCATAGCCATTCATTACATTTCAATATCATAAAAGCATGAATAAATCAATTAAATACATTTATTTGCATATGAACTTACCTCGTAATCGGAATAGAGGGATTGGATTGACTATTCATCAACTTTCGATTTCCCCCGGTCTAGATCCATTTTCTTTCTTTCAGGATCTATATGTATTCAAAATTAATCTATTTAATCACCAAATCAAACAATTTTATCAAAAACACACAATTTGAGCATTTTTACATTTTAGCCCTTAACGTTCTGCATTTATTCATTTTAGTCCATTTTTACAAATACATCAAATTCACAAAATCCCTCAATATCAAAGCTTATCCAAATTTTCATATAGCCTCTAGCAGCCCATAAATTTCATTTATTTCACATTTTAACCCCACATTTTGCACATTACACAAATTAGTCCTTTTTATGCAATTTCACTAAAAATCACTTTACAAAACATGATAATCTATCAACAAATACTCATTTTCCATCATAAAACATTCAAAAACACAGACATTCATCAATGGAAACTTTCAAAATCATCAACACTTTCAAAAATTGAAGCATGGGCTAGCTAGTATTCAAAGCAACAATCTAAAAAACGTAAAAATTATCAAAAACCGAACAAAATTCATACCTAAATTAAAAAATAAGGGCCAAACCCTAAAGCTTGAAAAAATAGCTTCTTTTCCTTCTTCACTTTCGGCAAAACAAGATGATAACATTCATCTTTAATTTGTTTTATTTACTCTTTAATTTATGCATTATTTACTAGTTTACCCTTGGCTATTTAACTTATAATTCACTTAATGGTCGTCCATAAATGTCCATGCATATTTCTAATGGTTAAATTAAATCATAAGGACTCCATATTATAAAATCCATAACAATGTAGTACTTTAACAAATAGCTAGCCATTTTTACATTTTACACGATTAAGTCCTTTTATAAAATCGAGCACACAAACGATAAAATTCACACGAAATTTTCACACATCACATATCATGTTGTAAACACAGAAAATAATATTATAATATTTTTTTGACTCAGATTTGTGGTCCCGAAACCACTATTCCAACTAGGGTCTAAACCGGGCTATTACAACACCCCACTACTCATTCCTTCATTTTCGAGGCATGTAGCATTAACTCCTTCAAATCTATCTTTTTGACTTCCTTTCAGTGACACTTCTGATTCTGATTTGTTTATCGATACCTTTTTCGATGATGCTTCATCTTCTTTTACCTATAGATCTCCACCCTTTTTCTGATTTTCATTAGAATTTTCCACCAAGCCTCTTTTAATTATACAAATTTGGAATTTTTCACTTCCAACCTTCATTGTTATTACCTCATCAAGTCTATTAACTTTCCTAATGATTATCAAAATATCTATCTTTTCAAAATTTTTAGTCATTCTAAAATTTTCACTCATGGCAATAATCTCTCCCCATAAATCAAACACTCTCTTGGCCGTTTGGTAGTTCCAGCAATAAAGAGGAATCTTTGCAATTTCTATCCAAACTGCTCTCTCTGAAGTATGAAATTTTTTTGACCATGGCTCGACATTGATGGAAAACTCTTTAAGATATGCCCACTCTCTTTATCTTAAGATCTCTATCAGCTCATCATCCAGGGCCTCGATCAGAAAGTATCTACCTTGAATTCTTTTAACTTTTAATTCTCCAAGGCCCAAACAAGAAATTCTTTCAATTAAGCTACTGAAATGTAACACCCCGTACCCGAGACCGTTGCCGGAGTCGGACACGAGGGGTTTGCAGACTTAAATCACTTGCTTTCACAGTCCATTTTAAAAATTTCCAGGCAGTTGGCTAACTGCGTCACTGTCACCTTAAAAATCATATCTTGAGTTCCAAAACTCGAAAATTAGTTTTGTAATTTTTCCCTGAAACTAGACTTATATTTCCATCTACAGATTTTTTTTTCTAGAATTTTTGGTCGGGCCAATTAGTACAGTTTATTAGTTAAAGTCTCCCTTGTTACAGTGTATGACTACACTGACCTTCATGCATTACGACTTAGATATCTCCCTGTACAGGGCTTCAATACTGATGCCGTTTGTTTCTATAGAAACTAAACTCAAAAAGGAATCTATAAATATATGGCAAGACTTCTAAATGTCTCTGGTTAATTTATAATGAATTTCCAAAGTCAGATCAGGGGATCCAGAAACCGTTTTGGCCCTGTCTCACGAAAACTTTAACATCTCATAATATACTGTTCATATGAACGTTTCGTTACTTTCCTATGAAAATAGATTCATCAAGGTTCGATTAAATAATTTATTCACTATTTAATTCCATCCCTACTATTTTTAGTGATTTTTCACATCCACATCACTCCTGCTGCCAGTATCTATTTTTAAGGTAAACTTTACCTATTTCATGATCCTCCATGGATCAACTAGAGTTTGTCATACATATACCAAAAGTGATCATGAATAAACATTCCCATGGCTAACCGTTACCAACATTTCCATACCTCTCGACGGACAACATACAAAACGATTATAATGCTATGATCAAAGTATATTTAAGCCATTTTCGCATGGCTATCCAACTTTACACAAAACCGAAGGGTACATGACCAACAACAAAAGGGTAGTCCTATACATGCCATTTCAAAGTTCAACCAAAAGTATACCAAAAGGAGCTTTGATAGTGTGGGCGACTTCGACTTCAAAATCCCGAGTCCGATAGTGAAGAACCAAAATCTATAAAAGAGAGAATTAAATAAGCGAGTAAGCATTAAATGCTTAGTAAGTTTTGAGCAAAGAATTTAAGCACAACCGAAGTATAGCATTCATATAACTAAACGGATGATTCCATATATACATATTCTCAAATAATTCCTACTTCACATTCCAACCCCTATATTCATACATAAGGGATCATCTTAGCCAAATACCGAAAGCTCATTACTCGACTGAACGAATATTATTCGAAGGGAATCAACTATTCCAATGCACATACGAAACATACCTCATTGTTGGGATTTTACAAGCGTATTAACTGAAATTTTACAGCAAGATTGCTCATTCCCGAATCACGTACCTTCGGAATTTAACCGGATATAGCTACTCGTTCAAACGCCTTCGGGACATAGCCCGGTTATAGTAACTCGCATAAACGCCTTCGGGACTTAACCCGGATTTAGTAACTCACATAAATGCCTTCAGGACTTAACCCGGATTTAGTAACTCGCACAAATGCCTTCGGGCTTAGCCCGGGATTAGTAACTCGCACAAATGCCTTCGGATCTTAGTCCGGATATAGTCACTTAGCACAAAGCCTTCGGGACTTAGCCCGGACATCATTCGAATAACCATGCACATTTATCAATAAATCATGACACATCCGTATTTCATTTTCATTAGCAAAGCTCAAACACAAGACACTTATCACACTTGCAATTTCGGCTCATTAGCCACATACAAAGAGCATGATCTAATCAAATCATAATCTAAGTTCCATTACTCGAAAAATTACTTCGGATGTGGTCGAACGATTTCGGCGGCTATTCGGTAACTTTTTCCTTTCCCTTATCCAACTGTGGTCCTCTAAGCTCTTGAGCTAATTCAAACAAATTTAACTTATTAAACTCTCATTATGCTAGCTTATAGCCGGATATGACAAGGAGTTTAATAGGTCATATGGCCACCCTTTAGCTCAAATACACAATGGTCATGCGCATTTTTAATCACATTAAGCAATTTAACACAATTCATTTGAACATCAAAAGAGAACCTCAAGGCACTTAGCCCATATATACATTAGACATTAAAGTCCCATATGTACGAAATCATGAATCGAATTCAACATATTAGCTAATATTCCCCTTAGCCGAATTTTCTAAGTCAAGATAAAGCCATCAATATGCTTACCTATGGCCAAACATACACATCAACTTATGTACTCATTCATGTGGCCGAACATACACATCTATGCTAAGGCCGATTGCAACACTTAATACATTCTACAAGTATGGTCACTTGTATTGACTAAACACCATTTTGTTTCAAGTTCAAAACTTGGCTAGTACACATATATACACTATTAAAGCATCCTCTCCCTTTCCATCAATTCAACACATGCATTACTCATTAATATACAAAATTATATTCGGCCTTGGCACACAACTTGCTAGCCGATTCTTCTCCATATATCAACTAATGCACATATGTGCTCATTTGTTAGACTCTACTTCATCTAACAACAACCATATTTTTTCCTCTACTTTCTACCATGGCCGAATGCATCACAACACCATACCATTTCGATTTTGGTCATGGTTAAACAAAGAACTTAATATTTCACCCAAAAATTCTAAAAAGAAGACTCAAGAGTCATCAATCCACCATCACATGCATCATTACAAAGCTTCATTTTTAGCATGTAAATGACATCAACACCAATCCACCTTAGCCGAATACCATCTCCATGACATAGCAAAGATTTGAACCATGGGCTAGCTAGAACTCAAACTAACAACTAAAAACATGCATGAATCTCATGGACAACTTCAAACATACCTTAGTCTAGCAACCACCATAGCATATTTTCTCAAGCTCTTCCCCTTCCTTTCTTTCCTCTATTCGGCCAAGGATGTTCAAGAATGAACACTTTTTTTTTTGTTTTCTTCCTTCAACTCACGGCAATGGGGAAACAATCACACACATTGCCCATGCTCTTTATTTTATTATTCCTTACATAATGCATTATCCCAACATGTTTATGACATGTTTTTAGCCATAACATTTTGTCCACCCATGCTCATGGCCGGCCACTATATATTGGGGGGGAAAATTGACATGCAAGTCCTCCCTTTTGATTACATGCACTATTAGATCCTTGTAGATTAGCCTATCACATTTCAAAAGCGTCACACAAGTCCTTTTGACTAAATTCACATGCAATTTACTAAATCGAAGCTTAAAATTTTCGCACATTCATATTCACATATTTTAGACCATAAATATCACATTCAAATAATTTGGTGACTCGGTTTAGCGGTCCCGAAACCGCTTTCCGACTAGGGTCACTATAGGGCTGTCACATGAAATTGCAAAAAGTCATCGTTTCCCCTATCAAGCAACGTTGAAGCTTCCATAATTGTTCATTTTCAACATAACCAATGACAACTTTTGAATTATTCAACTCTTTGTCGTTTGATGTACCCCAACCCTTCTCATGATACCCCATCTCCTTCGACTGACTCACTTGTCTTTGGCAAAAAGCTTCCTTAGCATGTACTTTTTTCCATACTTTTCTATTGCCGCTGAACTTGGCCATCTTCACCCATATCTTTTTTCCTAACATCACAAAACCATTGAGCCTAGCAATTGCCCTCTAAGCATCCTCCATATTAGCAAATCTTACAAACCTGAACTTTTTCCTTCCTTGCTTCTCTTAACTGGAATGAAAGCATCCAAAACGTTCCCATGAAAACTAAATAGCACCCATAATCCTTTCCAATGCATGTTGTTTGGAATATTGAAAACGAATATCGTTCACAAATTATTTCTCACTCTCCGATCACCCATAGCTATTAGTCCCTGATAACTTTGTAGTTGCATATAAAACCTTCTCCTATAACAATTTCAAAAAAACACAATCACCAAACAGATGATCTATTGATTCATCATCACACCCACAAAGAATGCATACAGGATCAACCTGACATCCCCAACTAAATCATCTACTCTTAGTGGCCAACTTGTTCTTCACAGCTAACTAGACAATGAAGGAGTATCTAGGAATATCCTCAGATAATTCTATTCTGAGGCACCTTTTCTTGCTTATGCTTAATATGTTCCCAAATTTTCCTTGCCTTACAAGAGCCCGAATCTCTCCAATCTGCAACATAAGAAGCTATGTACTTATACATGTTACAACATATATAGAATGGAAAAAAGCTAAATAAAGTAACTAAAATCTAATCCTTACAAGTTTGCTATTTAAAATTGTGAAAGTTACATGAAAAAATAAAATGAGCACGTGATTAAAGATTTATTTAATAGGTGGTGAAATTAGCTACGGTAATATTAAAAGTAACAATGAATTTATTTTACCCAAATGATCTAAAAAATTATTTATGTAAATGATTATGGTTCAAAAATAATCACTCAAATGATCTGAAATGAACAGTAAAATTAGGTAAAGAGGACTAAATGGCCGGCACCAGTATTTTTCTAACACAATCATTGCCTAATCATTGTATTAGGGGTTAAAAAAATATTTCTTCAGGTGTTGGAGATTAGATGGCCGGCACACATGTATTTTTTCACCCCGTATCATATTGGTATACATTTATTCCAGTATTTGGAAAAAATTTTAGGGTGTTGGCACACTGATGGCCAGCACCACTTTATCAAACCAAAAAAATATTTTTTTCTGTGCTGGCACATTGATGGCCGGCACCCCCTTATTTGATTAAAAAAACATTTGGGGTTCTAACTCACCAATAGTCGATAGCCCTTTTAAAATTAAAAAAGAAATTTAGGGTACTAAGACACTGATTACCGACACCCTTATACAAATTTTAAAAAATTTTGTTATATTAACCAAAGAAAATTTAATAACCCAACTAGTTTTAATTTTAAAATATGATTGTAAATTATTTAATTTTAAAATTAAAGGCCACTTAAAAGGCCAAATTAGGCAAACTTTGGCCGCTTTACCAGCTACTGCAGGTGCTGGCCACTTGGTGGCCAAATTGTGACCTGCTGCTGCAGGTTTTTTTTAATTTAATTTATTTCGTTTTTTAATATAAAATTTATTTTAAACTTTAACTGACTTATTATTTCAAAAACAAAAACTTAATTAACTTATTTCTTCTTGATTTTAAAATTTATTTTTTATTTTTAAATTTAATTTCAATTTTTAAAATTAATTTTATTTTACAATCATATTTTAAAATTGAAACTAGTTGGGATTTTAATTTTCTCCTCTTAATATAACAATTTTTTTAAAATCTAGTACAAGGGTGTTAGTCATTAGTATCTCAATACTCCTTTTTTTTTAAAGGGGTGCTGGCCATTGGTGTGCCAACAACCCGAAATTTTGTTTTAATCAGGTAAAAGAGGCGTCGGCCATCGGTTTGCCAACATCCCAAAAAATATTTTTTTAATCTTTAGTGCTGGTCATCAATGTGTCAAAACCCTAAACTTTTTTTTCCAAATATTGGTATAGACGTATACCAGTATTATACATGTGAAAAAATACAAGGGTGTTAGTCATCTAATTCCTAGCACCCAAAATTTTTTTTAACCCCTGACACAATAATTAGGTAATGATTGTGTCAGAAAAAATACTGGTGCCGGTCATTTAGTCCACCTTATCCAATTTTAGTGTTTATTTCAAACCATTTAAGTGATTATTTTTGAAACAGAATTATTTACGTAAACAATTATTTTTTTTAAATCATTTGATTAAAATAAGATGACAATTTTTTATAGGTAAACCTTTTTGAATTAGTTAAATGCGACTTGAAAATTTTAGCAGTTTTTTCCTAATATAAAAGATCACATTGTAATTAAATATAAGCATATCATTTTTAATCAAATATTAAAATTTTGATAAAAATTGTGTGGATTTTAGCAAAAAATAAAGAAGAATTTACAAACAATTTCAACGATAGGAAAGTTGGAAGGTCAATTTAGCTTGAGTTTACTAAAACCATCTTATAAAAATGTAGTTCAACCTTGTGATCATGTATAAATATTTACACAATATTTATTAGTCTTCCTCCCACATGCATGGTTGATCAAGTTTAGCAGTAGGCCTTAGTTGGGTTTTTGGTGCTATCTTAAATATAAAGAGATTTTGTTGGTATATATTTAAAATTAGGAAATATATTATTTATAGTAATAACATATATCTATAAATTATAATTATATTTTATAATTTATATCTATCTATGATATATATGAACAAGTTTGGAAAAACTATTAAACTAATGTGAATGCTTTTAGGATACAATTTATTCGTCGAATCCTAGATTTTGTTTTATTAATTTGGTTGAAATTTAATATTTTTATATTTGATTGATTGAATATAAGATTATCTAGTAGCAAATTTTACTAAATTGTCTTTACTATAGAATTTTTTTGTTTTATAAGTTCATCATTGTTTATCTTAAATTTTCATAAAATTATAATAATTTAAGAAATTCATTTTATTACACATTGATTTTATCATTTGAATTCAATTAAATAACATTGAATATAATTCGATAATTTATTTATATGGTTTATAATTGTTTATTTTAAAGAATCTAGTTTGCTTTTAATCTGAAAAGAGAAGTAAAACTAAAATTCATAATGCAAACCTTTAAGTTTTATATTCTAAAGTTTAAGAAGACTGTTATTTTTTATCAATGTTTATGGTAATCTGAGTTTTGCTATTGATATAACTTATTATCACTACAACAAAACAGTTCTAAGACGACATTTTTGGGCCGACACTTTTCTCGGTGTTAGGATAGACTTGCCAACATATGCTTTGGCCAACTCTTTGTATAAGGGTTAGTTTGTATAAAGGTTGGGATATGCATGCCTAAGACAACGCTTAAATAAGAGTTGGCTTTGCCCAACACTATGTCGACACTTTTGGGCCAACACTTTCCTAAGTGTTGGGATAGGCTTGCTGACATATGCTTTGGCCAACTCCTTGTATAAGGGTTGGGATATGCATGCCTAAGGCAATGCTTAAATAAGAGTCGGCTTTGTCCAACACTATGCCTACACTTTTGGGCTGACACTTTCTTAAGTGTTGGGATATACTTGCCGAAATACGCTTTGGCCAACTCTTTGTATAAGGGTTGGGATATGCATGCCTAAGGCAACGCTTAAATAAAAGTCGGCTTTGTCCAACACTATGCCAATACTTTTGGGCTGACACTTTCCTAAGTGTTGGGATAGACTTGACGACATATGCTTTGGTCAACTCTTGGTATAAGGTTTGAGATATGCATGCCTATGGCAATACTTAAATAAGATTTGGCTTTGTCCAACACTATGCCTAAGGCAATACTTAAATAAGAGTTGGCATATTAATTTATGTAACAAATATATTCATAAATGATTAACATTAACAAAATGTTTTGATTGAAATAATTAAATTAAATATTAAATATTATAGATATTAAGTTCAAATCTTATTATTTGTTAATAGGCTACAAAGAATTTGTTATTTTGTAAAATAATCGTGTTGATAAATGTCACCATCTAATGTATAATATTTATTTTGAGGAAATATATATTATTGTTATTATTTTATTTCTTTGGTTAAAAGGTAAAAATCAATCCAGAGAAGAATATCCTTGTTATTATATTTGGATGGAACCTTAATGCATTGAAATTTTGTAAAAAGGGTTGAATCGTTAGACAAATTCTGAGTTTTTGATATATGCTTTCTCTTTAAAATTGGTGCCCAATGGAGTTATATATTTGGTGCAGCAATGCCAAGCCTGATGCTTTGCATTTTCTTGTGGCACTTTACTTGACAAATTTATTTTCTGCATAAGACCTTTTTTTTTTTTTTTACTCTTCATCGAATTTTGATTCCTAACATATTTTCATTGGTTTAAATTTGGTTTTTTTTCTTTTATTAGTTTTATTGTTTGGCATGTATTAAATTTACCAAAGAAGTCATTTTACATTACTTTTCTTTTATTATTTTCTTCTTCCTCCTCATCTTATAACCCTTATTCTCTGCCATTGGGTCTAACCAGCCGACCTCCCCTAACTCACCACCTGCCTCAATCCCTACTGCTAAGCCACCACAACCATCATCCAATCCACCAGCTATCCAGGACCCTACTCCTACACCTCCACCGTTAGACAGTAACCTAAATCCTCCACCAAAATCTACTCTTCCTCCTTGAGTGTTGCCAGAGCCACCCTACAGTTAACCTACATGGGGACTAGTGGCTCTAGGTCTTGTGCATGTTTAGACTAGCTGGTTAGTTCCATTAAAAAATAAACGTTGTTTTTTTATTAAATTAAGTAATTTATTTATTTTAATTTATTTTGACATCAGTTTTTGACATCAGTTTTACTTTTTTTCAAAATAGAATTTTCTAATGAAAGAGAATTGTAGGATGAAGCATGCAAGAGGGTTAAAGACTCTATGCCAACACCAGAGAGTTCTTTCGCGCCTCAAGATAATATTGCATTGGAAAACAAGGTGTATATACAAGTGTTCGGCCTTGAGAAGGATGGAAAAGTGTTGGGATATGGACGTGGGATGACCAAATCCAGGTTGTTTGGTTATGGTTCAATCACCTGAGGAAGCCAATCTACATCGGTCATCAATTTGTTGATTGAAAAGATGAGCGCTAAACATGTTGAGCAAATACAAATAATTCAAGCTGAACAAGCAGTTTAGGAGAAGGCTCTACTCGAGGAAGCAGAATCTCTATTCCATACGAATACCGCAGAGAGAGAAGCTTGTTTGATAGCTGACGCAGAAGAGAGATTTATGAAATTAACTAAAATTTGAGAAGCAAAGTTCATAGATATGATGGATGCTAGTGAGAAGAAGTATAGGGCTCTCCTCAACCAGTGTATGGAAAAGGGAATGTCAAGTAAGTACAAGGCTTTTCATTACAAGGTGACTATTTTATAACTAGATTGTCAATAAGTTTGTTGATGGTTTAATAGACATTGATTGTTGTTATTTGGCTATTTCATTATGTTGTAACTGAATGTTAAGTTCTTATTTGATGTCTTTATTATTTGCTCAACCAATAAGTAATGGATGTACTGATGAAAACTCTTGATTTAGCTTCAACTTATGGTTCTTTGGTTAATACTAAAATATTCTTCCCACGTGTTCATGGTGTTTCACATCTAACTCATATAAATAGAAAATGTACATTATTATTTTTGCAGTTGAATTTCAGAGTAAAGGACTTGATAATAGAGCCTTCAGTTCGGATGATGAAGAATGAGGCCTATTGCATATTATGTATTATATATATGTTATAGTAATTTATGAATGCAATTGTCCCATAATTTTTTGATGTTATGAGAAATAGGTTGATAATACGTTCACAACGTGTTGAATGCTTTTATTAGGATTTTGTATATAAACTAATAACTACATTATTCAATGGTAATTTTGTATTTATATGATCAATTTATATTAATTAAATCTTCAATTAATATCATTTCAAACTTGTCCAAACCCAACACATACAAATTTGCTTATATTTCGCCAAAATAGACTCTTCAAATTTAGGGGAAAACGTCGTAAAAAGCATGGGACCTAAAATAAGATTTATCCCAACTTTTTAAGTTTGCCTTAGACATGTCTACCCCAACCTTTTTAGGGTTTCCTTAGACAGGTCTACCCTAACCTTTTTAGGGCTGCCTTAAACGTGTCTACCCCAACCTTTTTAGGGTTGCCTTAAACGTGTCTATCCCAACCTTTTTAAGGTTGCCTTAGATGGGTCTATCCCAACCGTTTTTAAAGGTTGCCTTAGACGGGTCTATCCCAACCATTTTTAAAGGTTGTTTTAACCAAGGTTTATCCTAACATTTTTAAAGTTGCCTTAAACAAGGTCTATCCCAACCTTTTGCCTTAATTGGGTCTATCCCAATCCTTTTTATAGGTTGCCTTAGACAAGGTCTATTCCAACCTTTTTAAGGTTGCCTTAGACGGGTCTATCCTGACCTTTTTTAAAGATTTCCTTAGACAAGGTTTATCCCAATTTTTTTAAGGTTGCCTTTGACAAGGTCTATCCCAACTTTTTTTAAAAGTTGCCTTAGACAAGGTTTATCCCAACCTTTTTAAGGATGCCTTAGACAAGGTCTATCCGAACCTTTTTAAGGTTGCCTTAGACAAGGTCTATCCTAACCTGTATAGCCCAATTTTTAGTGGTGACGGGATAGTGGTTTCGAGACCATAAATTTCTATCGTGTCGACCCATAAATATTATTTATAGAATATTTACAGAGTCATTAGAGTCATATTAAAATTTGGTTAAGAAATTTTAACGTCTAGATAGCTAATTAAAGAAAAAGGAGTAAATTGTAAAAGGTACAAAACTTGTTAATTATTGCATTTAGATGATTTAATAGCTTATTTATCATAAGAGGGAGGATCTATGTAGCAATTATACCCTAGTTATTATTTTTGGATGGCAATTGGAATAAAAATAGTAAAATAACCCATGTTTTAATGGCAAAATGGTAAATAATCTAAAAATTAAAACAAAATATTACAAAAAGATATCATCTTCTTCTCTATTTGTTTTCATGGTTGGCTGAATATAATATAGGAGAGAAGCTTAAACATTCGGCTGGTTTGACCCTTGCATGGGTAAGTTTTGAGTCCCGTTTTTGATTAATTTTATGTTTTTGAGATCGTTACAACTAGGTCCAACTAACCCGTACCTTTGTTTTTATATCTGTAAAAAATTTTAGAAGTTGCCATTGATGAATCTTGGTTGTTTATTTTTTATAATAATTATGTGTTTGAAGCTTTGATTGTGGTATTTTGTTGTTTTGTGAAGTAATTTTTATTAGTTTCTGATTTCAGGATTAAATTATGAAAATGACAAAATTTCAAGGTTTGATGGTGAATTAGTGGTATAATTGGGACTTTTTAGAAGCCTTGAACATTTGGCTGGTATACTGAGTTTCTAGAAATGGTTAATTTGATGATTTTCAGGTTAAGGGACTAAATTGCATAAATTGTAAAAGTTAGGGGCAATTACATAAATTTTGAAAAATAAAAGGGTATAAATTTTAGAATAAATTGGAATATGAATTGTAAGCTAATAATTAGGAAATTTTACGTTTTAGATCAATACCCTGTTGATTTAAGCGAAAAAGGGAAAATTGTGGAATAGTCCCTGAACTTTTACAACTATTACAATTCAGTCCAAGTAAGTTCGTTTGGTTTGTAATTTAATATCTATATGAATTGTATGATGATATGATGTGAGTAGTAGATATTAATTGTTCTACTGATGATGTAAAGTTGTTTGAAAAATGTTATTGCATTTTGGTACTTGGGTCGGGTGAACGCGAGATAGAGTACAACTGAATGATGGCGTGTTATACGAGGTTGGAGTGGAGATTGATGTGGCGTGCTTTATATTTTTTCTTGAGTATATCGAGGTTCAGTATTTGATGTGAACCCTCGTGTTATACTATCTTGTTCTGGCGTCTAATGGGGATGAATGTATAACCTACGGGTTAGGCACTTAGTGCCGAAGCGTTTTATTGGTTGGATGAGCTCTCATGAGGATTTGGCATATTTCAATTGGACTAATTGTGTACTCATATCTTTTAGTCATTCATCAGGTCGTAAATTATTGTATTAATAATTTGTTTAATGACTTTGAATGCCATGACTTGTACTTGATGTCTTGAACTAACTTCGTTGTTGTAACGATCCGATTTTTAGTGTGTCAAAAAAAATAGTTTTGAGACCATAAATTTTGAAAAAATAATTTGCAGATATTATTTAATTAGTGTATTCATAAGGTCTACAGAGTCATATTAAATTTTGGTTGAGAATTTTATTGCTTAGATAATTTAATAAGTAAAAATAACTGAATTGTAAAAACTGTCAAGGCTGAATAGTTAAATTAAAGGGACTAAATGGATAATAAAACTCATGGGAATCTAGTTAGTGGAATTGAATGATGATTTTCATAAGTGAATGGCTTAATTAAGCTTAAACATAGGTTAATTAAGTTTAATTAGGAAAGTTGTCAAAATTACAAAAATACCATAGTATATATATTAAATTAAACATAAAAATTTGAAGAAATTTCTCATTCTTTTCATCTTCTTCACAGCTAAGAGAGGAAAAGCAGATTAAAAAGTGTTACAAGAGTCATATCGATGATTTTCGCATTAAAGATGATTTCTAAGGGTTATGAAGCATTTTTGACTTACATACTAGATACTTGGGATGCTGGATCGAAGTTGGATCAAGTACATGTTGTCAATGAATTTGCAGATGTATTACCTAAAGAATTACCAGGTTTACCATCGAAACATGAAGTTGAATTTGTTATTGATTTGATATCGGGAACTACGCCGATATCGATTCCACAGTATAGAATGGCACATACTGAATTGAAAGAACTTAAAGCATAGTTACAAAAATTATTAGACAGAGGTTTTCTTCGTCCGAGTGTGTTTTATTGGGGGTGCACCAATATTGTTTGTGGAAAAGAAAGATTTTACATTGATATTGTGTATAGATTATCGATAACTGAACAAAGTGATGATGAAGAACAAGTATCCACTGCCTCGTATTGATGAGTTATTTGATCAACTGAAAGGGGAACCATGTTTTCTGAAATAGATCTTAGATCAGGATATTACCAGATGTGAGTGAAAGATTGTGATGTGATGAAGACTTCATTCAAAACCCAATATAGTCATTATGAATTTTTAGTAATGCCTTTCGAATTAACTAATGCTCCTGCTGCATTTATGGATCTGATGAACCAAGTTTTCCAACCTCAGTTGGATAGATTTGTGGTTGTATTTATAAATGATATACTAATCTATTCCAAGTCAGAATCTGAATATGCTCAACACTTAAGGATTGTACTACAGATTCTGTGCGAAAAACAGCTGTATGCAAAATTTAGCAAATAGGAATTCTAGCTTAGGGAAGTTGGATTTCTGGGACATGTAGTCTCTGTAGAAGGGATACGTGTTGACCCGAGTAAAATCTCGGCTATTACCAACTAGAAAGCACCGAAAAATGTCACGTAAGTACGAAGCTTTCTAGGGTTAGTAGGATACTACTGATGTTTTTTTAAAAAATTCTCTATAACAGTATTATTGATGACCAAGTTATTATAGAATAATATTCAGTTTGTTTGGTCAGATGAATACCAGCAGAGTTTTAACCGATTGAATAGGATGTTGACAGAAGCTCTTGTATTGACATTACCTGAATTGGGAATGAATTTGTTATTTACAGTGACACATCACTTAGTGGATTGGGATGTGTGTTAATGCAGACTGTAAAGGTAATCATATATGTTTCCTGAAAGTTAAAGCCTCATGAAAGAAACTACCTGACACACAACCTAGAATTAGCTGCTATTGTCTTTGCCTTGACAATTTGGCGTCACTACCTTTACGGTGAAAAATGCCACATTTTACAGATTATAAAAGTTTGAAGTATCTGATGACTCAAAAGGAACTGAATTTAAGACAACAATGATGGTTAATATTATTAAAAGATTATGATCTTGTAATTGATTATCATCTCGAGAAAGCTAACGTGGTTACAGATGCTTTAAGTCAGAAGTCGTTGTTTGCTTTGAGAGCTATGAGTGCACATTTAACACTAGAAGGTGATGGTTCTGTTGTAGCTGAACTCAGGACTAAATCATTATTCCTTTAATAGATTCGAGTTGCAAATGGAAGATTCAAAGTTATCTGCCAAACGGGGACAGATCCAAAATGACTTGACTACAGGATTCACTGTTAGGGATGATGGTATGATGTATTTCTGTAACAGAATATGTGTACTGAGTAATCTAGAGCTGAAATGAGATATTTTATCGAAGGCTCATAGTAGTACATACTCCATACATCCGGGTAGTACTAAAATGTATAACGATTTAAAGAAAATGTACTGGTGGCCGGGAATGAAACATAAGATTTCAGAGTTAATGACTACATGTCTAGTTTGTCAACAGGTAAAAGCTAAACATCAGGTATCGTCTGTGTTATTACAACCTATTACTATTCCTGAATGAAAATGGGAACGAGTTACGATGCCTTTTGTAACAAAATGATAATACTTTAGAATGACATATTTTTCTATGCTAATTGCATGTTTATTTTGAGTATGACCCTACTAATTTGAGCTATTTATGATCTTTTATCTTTCAGGGACTAAATTGGAGGCAAAAGGAAATTTAAGGGCAAAAAGTGAAAATTTAAAGATACAATAGGCAAACATGCGACATAGGAAAAAGGTAGTGCCAAAAATGCAAGCATGGACGATATAAAAGCTAAAGTGCAAAAGAAGAGATTTTACAGTACAATACTCTATTTAATGTTTAATTATATTAGGATAATTATTTAGATTTAAATTTAGGATTTATCTTTAATTATCTTTAATTATTTGTATTTATCTTTTAGAATTTAATTAGGAATAGGCTAGGTTTCTTAGTACTATAAATAGGGGATGAAGTGACACAAATTTTGTGCATCTTTTTGTTGTAAACACTCTCTCCCCCATAAATCTAGTTAATTCTTCCGATATTTTCTTTCAATAAAAATTCCCTTCCCATTATTTTTATTTGATTTTCCCAAAAAACCATGAGCCACTAAATCTAATCTAGCCGAAGGTTGTCAAAATTGCCCAAAAAGGTTTATGAGGATTAGAATCCGCGCCTAGCCTTCTCAACAGGGTTTTCATCACTTCTCCACATTCCGAGGCTGACGCTCCCATCCATGTCCCTTAATAAGTGATCTTTTTAACTTGTGCAAGGAACGGCCGCTTTGGACGTTTTGGGAAGGTTGCACAGTCGGTTCATTAGCTTTCTGCATCAGAGGTTGACAAGTCCAAGAGACAAAATGACGTGGTATTCGCTGTTGGGAAGTGATGATCTAGTAGAAGATAGTCTCACAAAAGTAATTATTGGCTAGAGTCAGGTTCTGCCAAATCTTAAGTCTAAATTCTTGGAGCTGGTGGTCGTAGGCGTCCTCTTCCACTATAACTGGCTTATTCTGCTTGAGAAGGACCACTTAAAAGCTAAGGATTGGACCTAAGGCGAATCGAGACAACCGGAGGTTGGAATCTCGCCACATAAGAAACTCTCTTTTCCCGAATTCTGTTCATTTTTATATTCTCCATTTTAATTTTTGCAATTTATTTAATTTCACAATTTCAATTCGACTTTCAATTCTGTTTTTATTTTATTTTTCCCGATCAAAAATTTTAATTCTATTTTTATTTTTATTTTTTTTAGGAATGCAAGTTTTTTTGGGCACGATTCTGCCTAGGATTTCAAGAAACAAGCATTCGTGCAATCCGGTCCCTGAGGACCCTACTTCCCTTTTACTGTTCTTTTTCATTATTTTGTAGGAAATAGGATATATTTGGTGCTCTCAACGACCACATCACAAAACTTCTAATTACACCAGAAAGAAAGACGCGATCTGGGTTATTGTTGATCGTCTGACTAAGTCAGCTCATTTCATTCCAATTTGTACTAATTTTTTGCTTGAAAAGTTAGCGGAATTATATGTATCAGAAATTTTTAGGTTACACGGAGTGCCTTTATCTATTATCTCTGATAGAGATTCGAGATTTACCTCGAGATTTTGGAGTAAGCTTCATGAGGCTCTAAGAACCAAGCTTAATTTTAGTACAACATATCACCCACAGGAAAAATGGGCAGTTAGAGCGGATAATTCAAATTTTAGAAGATATGTTACGATGTTGTATCCTCGAGGTAGCTAGGAAAGATATTTACCGTTGGTGGAATTTGCTTATAATAGCAATTACTAATCTAGAATTAAAATGACACCGTTTGAAACTTTGTATGGAAGGAAATGTAAAACGCCACTGTACTCGTCAAAGTTGAACAAACCTAAGCTCGTTGGTACAGATTTGATACAAGAAATAGAGGATAAAGTACGAGTAATTTGTAATTGCTTAAAAAGGACATTTGATCATCAAAAGTCTTATCTAGATTTAAAACAGAGGGATATAGAATTTACCATTGGAAACTGAGTATTTCTAAAAGTCTCTCCTTTGAGAAAGGTGCTACGATTTGGGAAAAAGTGAAAACTGAGTCCGAGGTTTATTAGACCATATGAGATTGCTGAGAGAGTTGGTCCTATAGCATACATATTAGTGTTGCCTTCAGAACTTGAGAACATTAATAATGTCTTTCACGTTTTCGTGTTGAGACAATATCGTTCAAACCCTTCACATGTGGTTACTCCCTGTGAGATTGAGATACGACCAGACTTATCGTATTTTGAATAACTCAGCTGGGTTTTGACACATGAAGTAAAAGAACATCGGAATAAGAAAGTACCACTAGTTAAAGTCTTATGGAACCATCACAGGGTAGAAGAAGCTACTTGAGAGATTGAAGACTCAATGAGATCACAATACCCACATCTATTTACTAATAAGAAATTTCAGGGACAAAATTTCCTAAGAGGTGGAGAGCTATAACAACCTGATTTTCAGTGGTGTTGAAAACAATGGTTTCGAGACCATAAATTCTGATGAAATACTTCGTAGATATTAGTGTATTCATGAGGTCTACAGAGTCATATTAAATTTTGGTTGAGAAATTTTATTATTTGGATAGTTTAATAAGTAAAAAAGACTGAATTGTAAAAACTACAAAAGTTGAGTAGTTAAATTAAATGGACTAAATGGATAATGAAACTCATGGGAATTTAGTTAGTGGAATTGAATGATGATTTGCATAGATGAATGGCTTAATTAAGCTTAAACATAGGTTAATTAAGGTTAATTAGGAAAGTTGTCAAAATTACAAAAATACCATAGTATATATATAAAATTAAACATAAAAATTTGAATAAATTTATCATTTCTTCATTTTCTTTACGGCTAAAAATGGAAAAAAACCTAGGGTTTTTCATTTTGATTTTCAAACTTTGATTTGGTAAGTGTATTGATACCTGTTTTTAGTAATTTTTATGTTTTTGAGTTCGTATCAGTTTAATCCATCAATATCAAGGACCAATTTGCAAAATTATTAAAATGTTATAAAATTTTCCATTGATGAATGAGGTTGATTCTTAAAGTTTATGATGAAATATGAAACTTTGTTGATAGATTAAAATGTTTTGAAAAATGATTTTTAATGATTTTGATGTTGAGGGACTAAATTGATTAAATGATAAATTGCATGTACTTGAGGTGAAATAATTGCAAATAGGGACTTATTTGAAGTTATAGTATATTTGGATATCATGGGTGTTTAGAAAAAAAAAAGAATGGATAATTTGCATAATTATGGCCTAAGGATTAAATTGAATAAAATGAAATACTGTGGGGTAAATATGTAAATTTACCAAAAAGGACTCAGTTGCGTGAAATGGATCAGATTATGTTGTTATTCTAATCCATGGAATGAAATTATTATTTTTAGATCAAGAACGTGTGAATAATCAGGGAAAAGGTAAAACTGCGGAATAGTCCAAGTACTTTGGAATCTTCTACAAAACAGTCGAATAAATTTGTATATTTAATTATACGCCTAAATGCTTACATTCTTGTTAATAGGTTGTTAGGAAACGTTGTTCATAAACTGGAAGTATGCTCAATCGAGCCAAACCTTATTGTTATACTAAATGAAGCTCAGTCAATCAAATCATACCTTTATACTGAATGGATGCTTAACCGAACAAATCTTACTGCTATACTGACTGATGTTTAATCAAGCAAATTCTACTATTATACTGAGTAAAGCTCAAACGAGCAGGAACTTATGGTTATACTGATGAAAAGCTCAATCAAGCAATGCCTATGATTATACTGAGCTACTGAGTTGATTGTAATTACTACATAAGTTGTGTGGATTGGAAACTCTAAGTTTAATGTTCAATAAATCTATATTTGAATGGAAAGGTTTATTAACTTATAAACAAACTTACTAATCTTCGTATAAGCTTATATATAATTTGTTCATTTTGTAGATTACATTTTTAAGGCTAAGAGGATCGAGTCAATGCTAGGAATCACACTATTCGGGAATCTTGGTAGACTTAATTTCTCAGTTTGGTATATGGCATGTACTAGGAACCTAAGTATTATTATGTTGAATGCCTAGTTTTTGAGTAAAATGTTGTGACATGTTGTACACTTGATCAACTTGTGAATTCCTACTTGTTACCTAATACGTTTGAAATTTTCAAAATATGAAATGATATGCTATAAGTTATCTTAGTACTTGGGAATGGAATGGGTGTATATTTAAGAGATAAATGTGTTGTGGTTACAAGTTGAGAATGAATATATGATTATGTTGTGAATGTTTGAAGTTGAATTATACCTCCTGTACGTGTATTTGAAAGTATGTGTAGGTACCTATGCTTAAAGGGAATGAAATTGGCTATGAAATGGGTAAATTTGGGCTCACACGACCTGAGACATGGGCGTATAACACGGTTGTGTATCACCTGTTGGTCCTTTGTATGCAAGTCAATAAGTTACACGGCCTAGAAGATGGCTTGGCACACAGGTGTGTGACACTGCCGTGTGACGCTACTCAGGGAGTTATACATGCGAAGACACGAGCTGGGACATGACAGTGTGTCCTTAGTTCGAAAGTTACACGACCTGGGACACGGGCATGTCTCTCAGCCATGTGAGGCATATGGCCTGGCCACACGATCGTGTGTCCCCTGTTTTCAAATTTTTCTACTTTTTTCAAAACTTTCTAAGTTGATACAAATTGGTCCCGAATTGCCTATAAGTTATTTTTAAGGGTTTGAGGGCTCGACTTAGAGACAGTATGCATGTGTATGAATGTTTTACGACGTCTTTAAATTACTGTATGATATTACGTTTAAAGATATTCAATTGTACGATAATGTTCTATAACCCTAATCCAGCGACAGATACGGGATATGGGTGTTACAGTTGTGGACATGTATGTTTTCTGGAAATTATTATTGAGCTTTGAATTGAACAATGTAATTCATCGATTTGCAATTGCGGATGGTAGAAAACATTAGTTGTGGAATTATATCTGATTAAATTTCTATACTTACTTTGGTAAGATTTATTGTTTCTTCCCGTCGAACTTGCTAAGCTTCAATAAGCTTACTTGCATTACTTGCATTTTCTTGTAGATATCTTTTCATGGGACGGACTATCGGATCAACACTCAAGTCACACTATCCATCTGCTTCTGGTAGATCTTGAATGTTTATTTTGGATTATATGGCATGTAATAGGTCATTAAGTAAATTACCTTGTTTGATATGTATATATATAAAGCATGTAACTAGTTCATCTTTTGATCAATGTTGTCTTGTAATGTGATGATAGTTACATGGTTGCTAGGTTTGGTGGTGAATATAGTTCTTTTTGTGAAATTGTGGTTAAGTTTTTGGTAAGCTATGCTAGAAATAAATATGGTACATGTTTGATCTTAACTTAGCAAGTTACAAGTTTAGGTATTTAGCCTAAAATTGATAAGATAGTATGTTTAAATGGTTGAATGGTTGATGATTTATATTGTTGTATTTGTGTGTATGCTTGTGGTACCTTTGAGGGTACATTGGTTAGGCACTTTAAATGGTTGAATTAGTATGATTTGAGCATGTTTAATGACATTTTGAATAGTTCTCATGGCTGGTAAATGGATTGCTTAGTGTCTAAGAAATCTTGAAATGGTAAACTTGATGTTTAAGGTTCATTTTAGTGAACACGGGCTGGCACACGATCTACGACACAGCCTTGTGATCTAAGTTAGTGAGTTACACGGTCTAAGACACGGGCTGGGACAAGGCCATGTGTCCCAACTTCGAATACTTACACGGCCTGAACAATACCACACGGCCATGTGTCCCTTGTTTTTGAAAATTTTCATTATTTCCTAAAATTTCCTAACTTGTTTCAAATTAGTCCTTAAAGGTTTTAAGACTGTTTCTATAGTCCCTAAAGCTCAATTTAAGTATAGTAAATGTATGTTACTACTGTAATTCAATTACTTTATTGTAATTGAGGAAATATATTGAAATGATTATGATTTTACCTGTTCATTTCGGTTAACTTACTGTATTATTCCCGTAACCGTATTCCGGTGATGGATATGAGTTAGGGGTGTTAAAAAACCTTTTTTAAATGTTGCCTTAGACAAGGTCTATCCCAACCTTTTTAAGGTTGACTTAGATGACCCTATCCCAACCTTTTTTAAAAGGTTGAATTACACAAGGTCTATCCCAACCTTTTTTAAAAGTCGGCTTATGTTGACTTATGCTGTAATACCCCGAAAATTTTTACAGTAAAATATTATCTGTGATATAGTAAAATAAGGAAATAAAGTGACAAAAAGGGAATTTTTGAGTGATGTCAATATTGAGAAGTATATTATGATATATTAATTCAAGAAAGGACTAAATTGCAAAGATGAGAAAAGTCTTGTTGCACAAGAGTAAATACTCAAAATTTAAGGGGGTTGAAGTGTAAATATAAAGGAGTTGAAGGACTAATGGTGCAAATATTTTTAGGGTGGAATGATCTAGAAACCAAGAAAAATTGATGAATTAGGACCAAATTGAATAGGTAAAAAAATTATGAGGGACTAAATCGCAATTTTACCAAATTAAGTGATGACTCAAGGATGGAATTCTAAAAGATCATTAAGGGCAAAATGGTCAATTAGTAAGAGAGAGAATTCTAGAATGTAATGATTATGTTGATGATATTTTAAATTAATTAATTAGATAAATATTATTTTATTAATATCTTATGAGATGTTTATTATTATTATATTATTATTTATTTAGTATAAAAGGAAGGAAAGATGAAGAATTATCAACACATTTCCTTTCCCATGCAAACTAACGTAAGATAAGAAGAAGAAAAGAAGTTTGCTTTCTTTACAATTTAGTCCTTCCATCAAAAATTCATTATTTTTACCTAAAAATTGAAAGAATTTCCATAGCCATCAAGAGAGAAAGATAGCAAGGAGATGATGGGGAGCAAGAATATCAAGTTGGATTCAAGAAATCAAAGCTGGAGGAGAGAAAAATCAAGTTAAAGATTGAAGTCAATAAGAAAAGGTAAGTACATCAAGATTTCAATATGTTTTTAAGTTTGTTATTATTGATAAAGCATGGAAATAATGTTATAGTAGAGTTTTCTTACATAAGGTCCTATGTTCTTGATATGTTAGTGAAAAAAAATAAGAGAAAGTGATGAGAAATGGTGTAGAAAAAGAAAATAAGGATGTTATAACATGGTAATTAATATCTTGTACCAAAACAGATTTGGACAGCAGCAGTAGTCTAAATTTGAAAAATCATCAAAATTTTAGAAATCTAATTATAGAATGAATAAAATATGAAATTAAAGCTTATTAAGTCTAGTTTCTTATAGAAGAAATTATGTAAGCAATGGAATTCTAAATCATGAGATATGATGAATTTTGTGAGACAAGGTCAGAATGATTTCGGGTTCCCCTGTTCTGAATTTGTAAAATAAAAAAAAATTGGATAAAAATAATTAGGGGATTAAATTTATATGTTTAGAATTCTGAATGAGTCTATTTTCAATAGAAACAAATATGAACATCATTCGAATTCTGTACAAGGAGATAATTAATTTTTAGTGAAGAAGGGTCACAACTGTCAGACAGCAGAATAGGGGTAACTTTAAAGAATAAACTGTACTTATTCACTAAACCAAAAATTCTGAAAATTTTATGGTAATACGATATATGAGTCTAGTTTCAGGGAAAATTAGCGGATCTTAATTTGGAGTCCTATAGCTCCAGATATAAATAATTTAGTGACTATGACACAGATGGACAGCTTGAATATTCATAAAAGTAAATAATAAAGATTATAGATAATGTTACTTACAAGTGTGCTACATACATCAAGGATGTGGAATGGAGAGGAAGAGGAGGAAAACATATATGAATATTCATTAAGCATGGCTAATTTGCATATTTTAGGCTTAGGGACTAAATTGAATAAAAGTAAAACTTTATGGGTAATTTTGTAAAATGTAGAAATGACCAAATTGCATGAAATGGATTATTTTATTATTTAAATTACAAAATTGAATGAAATTATTAATTTAGTTCAAGATCGGGAAAACATGTTTTAGGGATTAAATTGAAAAGTGTTGAAATTATGAAAAAAAATTCGATATTTTATAGAATTCATGGATTGTTATCAATATATATGAGAATAATAGCTGGAAATAAGGATTAAATTGCAAGAATTTTATTTTCCGACTCTAAGGATGAAATCGTCATTAATTAAAGTTTAGGGCAAAATGGTAATTTTGCCTAGAGCATTAATTAAATGCATTAGAATATGAAATGAATGAAAATGATGATCAAATTTATTTATAAAGATCTGGACAACTCAAATATGAGACTTGATCGTGGAAAAGAAAAGATATCAGATTAATGAAATTATAAACACAAACAAGCAATGAGGTAAGTTCATGTAACTTGAATTATATTCTTAAATGCTTGAAATGCATGTTTTTGATATGAATATGATTTGAATGTTCATTGTATGAAAATTTATGAAACATTGATATATTTGATAAAATGGGAAGAAATCCGTTTGAATGAAAGGAAAATTCGATGGATCTCGAAAAGGAATTGACGGTAAAAGGATCTAGCCAGACGGGTGATCCTATCTGATATAGCCCTCCAAGAATATGTGTAAAATGGATTTAGCTCGGACGGGTAATCAATTAGGTTCGAATTTAGCTTTGACTGGTAATTCGGATCCAAGCTCATTAGAGTAATTGTCGTTGCTGGGGATTTAGCTTTGACCGGTAATCCCACTGTAAGGATGAGGTTCATGGAGTGTGCTCTCGATATGAAATGTGTAAGACCATGGTTGAAAGATACCATGGCAACCTGATATGAAATGTGTAAGACCATGGTTGAAAGATACCATGGCAACTGATATAAAATGTGTAAGACCATGGTTGAAAGATACCATGGCAACTGATATGAAATGTGTAAGACCATGGTTGAAAGATACCATGGCAACGTGATATGAAATGAACAAGACCATGGTTGAAAGATACCATGGCAACATGACAAAAATGAGTAAGACCATAGTTGAAAGACACTATGGCATCATGTCAAAGATAAATAAGACCGTGGATGGGAGACGCTCTAACATCTGTTGAACAATTGATATTCAGGTAATATGTATCAGATGACAAATGGTTATATGAAATAATTATGAAGATAGATAAACGAAATAAGTATAAGTACATGAAATATAATTTATGTTAAGTTTGATATAAGCTATTACCGGAATAAATATACATAAAATATATGGAAATGATGGAGCATGAAATATTGATATAATGAAATGAATGATATATGCTTATGAAGAAACGGTAAGAGCATGATATGTTTCATGACATGTACATATATGATTATCTTTGATATGTTGATACAAGGAAATTATGTAATTGAGACTATTATTAAACTCAAGTGCGATATGTCGAGAAAATAGATATATCAGTGTTGAATTTATATGAGATATGTGCAAGTATACTAACAATGTTGTTGTTTGATGCTTATACAACTGTCAAATTGTTGATTGAATGGTAATATATTTATTTATATGATGCATTGAATCGGTAAGTATTTAAATTTTTTTTAGTGATCTGTAAATGGTAGTAATGCTTCAAACCCTGCTTACAAAGCAGACATGAGTTAGGTGTTACATATGCCAACTCTTTTTCAAAAGTGTCGCAACACTTGTGCCAACTGTACTAAAGACAACCTTTTCGGAAGCATCGAGGGAAGCGTATTGACACCTATGCAAACCTTTTTTACGTCGTCTGAAGTCAAAAATAGTGTCACGATAGGCCTGTTTTGTTGTATATATAATCTTGCTTGTAAATTTTTATGTAACATACGGAAGATTTTATTTTAAAAACAACCATATAAAGAAAATATTAATTAAATTAATCAAAATTTCACAAAAGAAATAGATTAATAAGACAAGTTCAAATTTGTGGTTTAACCCAACATAAAAATTTTAATTTTATAAAAGTTCATTCTTAAAACATTCAAGAAACAATTTTCTTAAATTAAATACAAATCATTAACCATTAACATAAAAAACTAGAAAGTAGTATAAAGATAAAAGATAATTTAATCTAAAATTTTAAATTCTAAAGGAAATCTTAGATAATTTAAAAGAGACCATAATAAAATTATATATTATTTTACGATATCTTTACACTCTTCAAGATAAGAGTTTTCACTACTTTTTATTCTATGCTCTAAGCCTTCCATTCTTCATTTGAAACCTACAATGTAGAGAGGAAAATAGCAAGTAAGTTTGAATTAACTCTAAAAATGATAAAAATCAAATAAAATATAATTAATCTAAAAACAATAAATGCACAATAACTAATCTAAATGCTAAAATTACCTCCTAAAATATTAAAAAATATACTAAAACAACTGTAAATAGGGGAGTAATCATTTTGTTAAAATGAAAAGACTAAAATACTCTCAAATAGTATAACTTATTTTAATTAAGAAATGACATTTCTATAATTTTTAACCGAATTAATGACTTAATTGAAAGTGACACAAACTTAATAAAACACTTAATAGATATTAAAAATTTAAAGAATTGATGTTGATATTAACTTACAATTGAAAATAAAAAGAAAATTGTTTAATAACTTTTTTTTTGAAGTAATAATAACTATTTAATATCTATATCACACTTAAGTTGCTCAATATTATTTAAATTATTTATTTGAAAGGGTCAATCCATTTATTTTAAATCATTTCATTTTAATTTCTCCTTTTATGTTGGCTTCACTATTTATTAGAATTACTAGAACGTATCTTTAAATTTTTTATATAAAATATAAAATTCAATTTACTTTCAATTAATTCTTTAAATTTTTGGGCGTAGCCGGTAGAAACATCTAATCAATTAAAAAATACAACAACATTATTATATTTATTATTATCATTTTATTAATAAAATTATTGTTATTAATAAAATTATTGTTTGATATAAATATAATTCTATTTTTAAAGTTTATTAATTTCATAAGTATGAAATAATTTAAAACTTGTATTATATATAATTTTTATTTTAATTTCTTTAATCTGTCAATTTTTATTCCTACTTAACTATCACTCATACCTCAATACTGACCTGTCAAAAAGACTAAACATTTTGCTTTCGTACATTGTGAGCAAAGGCATATGATCCAAAGTCTAACAAAAAACTTCCACCCTAATACATTGTTGCAAAAAGGAAAAAGTTGTTTCCTCCGGCTATTGGGAGCCTAAGAAAAGGACATAAAAAGACATGATGAAGAGTATTGTTAGCTCCAAGTATTTGGCATGTCTGGTTGGTTCTATAATTCTCAATCTGTTGTTCATAATCAATATATATGTGGGTGGTCAATGGAAACTGAGTTGGAGCTCAAGAGCTGCAATCGAAGCTGAAACTGTGGCAGCTATATATTGTTCAGGCCATGGAAGAGCTTACTTGGATGGTTTGGTTGTTGTTGGGAATAAACCAGTTTGCGACTGCAATACATGCTTTACAGGCCCTGATTGCTCTCAGTTTATACCACACTGTACAGCAAATGCTGATGGGTACCTACGCATCATTTCACCATGTCTTTCCTGTTTTTTTGCTCGAGTTTTTAACATTGATTATTCTTATTTGATTCGCATAACTATCTGAGAAGTGAAATTTTAGGTAGTTTTAGTTTTGACTTTTGTTGAGATGATCTGAAGAACTAATCAAAACTTTCTTTGAATATGATTGATTATTTGGGTTAATCTTGTCATTAATTTCAGTCCTTAGGAATCTCTACAGTCTGGACTCTAAATCCTCAGGGTTACAAAAGTATCCAGTGTCTTTGGAATTTTTGTTTTGATTTACATTCACTTCAAACAAGCGTAGTTTAGACCCTGAGTACTTGACAGCATGGACGCTACCATCTGACCAACTTCGAGACCCTCCGGTCCTCTTCTGAGGCTCTGGTCTAGTCAAGGCTCAACATTTATGATGCAGAATTGTGATGGCACCGCGGAGTAGTCATGATCAAACTTTATTGCAATAACAAATTACCGTTTACCTTGCTACGGTGTTTGGCTACAGTTTTCAGATCCATGGTCAACAACCATTGTCATGAGATTTCTGATGCAGATGATCCACCTAGGTGGCAACAATTGCAGAGCATATGACTCATGCCATTGCTAGTTTGGTTGAACATGAAATTATGTCACCACCTTGTTCACTGAACCATCACTATATTTGTAATTGTTCTATTTGGATAGCCATAGGTCTTTAAGGTTTTGTCACTCTCAAGTACGTCTCTATAGATTCAAACTCATGTCCTCAAACACAAAAGAAGTATACTATATAGAACAGATACTACCGATTAATGAAAGTAGTATCTGTTTCACAAAGTGCACTCCTTTGTGTGTAAGAATGTAGGTTAGAATCCGTGGAACAGCTCTTGAGGGACCTGTCTATGCATAGTTAAGGTTTTTACTTTTTTGGATAATTTCATAGTAAATGTTTTACCAATTGTGTCTTTAATACTAACCTTGGGTTATTTTTATGTTTGAAGTGGGGATCCATTATTTTTGGAACCATTCTGGATGCAGCATTTAGCTAGTAGTGCTCTAGTAGTAGCAGGGTGGCACCAAATGAGCTATACTTACAGTGGTAAGAGCTTCTTCTCGGAAGAGCTTGCAAAGGTTGTGCGCAAAGTACACGCAAGCGTAGGGAATGCAGTCACCCAAAACAGATTTATAATTTTTGGTGCTGGTTCAACCCAAGTCCTTAGTGCTGCAGTTTTTGCACTCTCCCCTGAAAATACCTCCTCACCTGCAAAAGTTGTAACTTCAGTCCCTTACTATCCGGTCTGCTCCCAACTCCCATACTACTTTTTCTCTCACTACACTCTGTAAATTGTTGTCATCGATTTGATACGAAATTGAATTCCCACAGGTCGACAAACAACAAACACAATACTTTAGCTCACAAAAATTTAAGTACGAAGGAGATGCTTATAGATGGAAGAATAGATCAGATTGTAGCATCACAAACATGATCGAGATCGTAACGTCGCCCAACAATCCTGATGGACAATTAAAGAAAGCGATTTTTCATGGCCCTAATGTCAAGACAATCTACGATCATGCATATTACTGGCCTCATTTTACACCTATTCCAGCTCCATCAGATGAAGATGTGATGGTATTTACACTTTCCAAGCTCACAGGTCATGCTGGCACTAGACTTGGGTAAAGCTTAACTGACTTGTTTCAATCATACCCTTTCCATGAAACTAGTTTAGGAATAAGGATGGCATTGATGTGTTGTACACAGGTGGGCAGTGATAAAGGATGAAACAGTGTTCAACAGAATGATGATACACATGCAGATGAATTCCATGGGAGTTTCCAAAGATGCTCAACTACGAGCTTTTAAGCTTTTGAACGTAGTCCTTGAAGAAGGAACCGGAATATTCGACTTTGCATACCAGACACTGAAGAGCAGGTGGGAAAGATTGGTCCAGACCGTATCCTTGTCGAACCGCTTCTCTCTTCAGGAAAACAATCCTCAATATTGCACTTTTTACAACAAAGTCCGACAACTTTCCCCAGGTAGTTGTCTCAATTTTAGGCTTCAAACTTTGATCATGTTTACCATGACATCATTAAACACCATTTGAACTATGTGTATGGCAGCTTACGCATGGTTGAAATGTGAGAGAGAAGAGGATAAAGATTGTTATGCAGTTCTGGAGGCAGCTAATATCATTGGGCGTCAAGGAAATCTGTTCGGTGTAGAAGATGGGTATGTTCGACTAAGCCTAGTCCGAACCCAAGATGATTTCGATATATTAATTGAACGTTTACACAAATTAATAACAGAGGAGGATGGTGACAAACCTATGTGAGAAATGAGATGCAACATTTGTTTATCCAAAACTTACATGCAAGAGGTCATATACTCCATTGACCTTCTTAATTACACTCTATTTCTCCATCATTTAGTCATTCAATGAAATCAAATAATCATGTTCTAGAATTATATATTATTGTTTTATGATTTGAAAAGTCAATGCTTGGGAAATTAAATTAAAATAAAATATTATTTATTTCATTTTCACATCTTTCCATATTTCATTATTCAACTCTTAATAGTAAGTTAATTCCGTTTCATTATTTATTTCATTTTCAGATCTTTCCATATCTCATTATTCAACTCTTAATAGTAAGTTAATTCCGTTTCTTTCTTCCGCATTAAACATAATGAAATCATATCTTTTTGTATTATCTACTATGTTATTAGTGGCGAAACCGAGACCCAAGACGATGTCCCTTAAATTGGTAAATTTTTAATTTAAATCTTTTATAATTTATAAAATTTTAAATTAGTAGTAGTAAAATTATATTTTGACCATCTCAAATATAATAAAAATTTGATTTAACCAGTCATCGTTGATCCTTCCAAAACATTAAGACTGCCAATCTTTTTATCTTTCATCAAAACAAGAGCCACATGGATACCTTAATGCCATTTGACTCGATGTTAATTCTACAACCCTTAGAGTCCAAATTTTCTAAGGAGATGAGATTTTTCTTTAAGTCAAGCACATACCTGACATCTGACAGTGTCCTAATTGTCTCGTCGTGCATCCTGATCTGAATAGTACCAATACCGGTTACCTTACTGGGTGAACCATTCCTGATGCACACAACGCCGCCTTCAACTAAATTGTATGTGGATAACGAGTCATTGTTGGGACACATGTGGAAAGAACACCCCAAATCCAAAATCCACTTAAATGTAAGCTTGGAGCTTTCACTTGTTAACACCAACAAGAAATCATCACCCTTGTCATTGGCCAAATTAGTACCAGTTAAATCTTCCTCGTTGCTCTCACCAACCCTTTTATTTCACAGTTTGTAACAATCCGCTTTAACGTGACCTAACTTCTTACAATAGCAACATCTCTTGTCTTGCTTCCTTGATGCTACCAAAACTAAGACTTGCCTATCTGACTTGCTATCTGAACCAAACTCATTGTCGAGTTTGTCTTTGCTCAAAACATGACCCTTCACATCCTCAAATGAGAGATTATCTCTACCATAAATCAGGGTTTCCTTGAAAGACATGTATTAAGGGGGTAAAGAGTACAATAATAGCATAGCTTGATCTTCATCGTTTTAAACCTCAACATTCTTTAAATTTTTCAAAAGAATAATAAATTGATTGATGTGATATCTAAGGTGCTTACTTCGTTCATGCGGAATGTGTACAACTGTTGTTTTAGTATTAATCAAGTTAGCCTGAGACTTTATTGCGTAAAGGGTTTCTAACCTTTTCCATTAGGTAAATGTTGTTTTCTCCATCAAAACCTCTTGCAACACATTATTTGTTAGACATAATTGAATTGCGGATAGAACATTTTTATCTAACCTATCCCATTTTGATTTATCCATGCCTACAGGCTTCTTCTTTGTAATGACCTTCTCAAGATCGCCTTGAATCAAAATTGTCGTCATCCGTACATGCTACAGATTAAATTTTGTGATGTCATTGAACTATCAATATAAAAAATTGTTGCTTCCATCTTTAAATGGGTTGATTGCAGAAATCGAATTAGTTCTGATACTAGTTTGTTAGGGATAAAACCAATTAAGCAACGAATAAGTAAAATAACAAAGAAATTGACAAGATGAAACACAAATATTTTACGTGGAAAAACCCCTCCAAAGAGGATAAACAACCACGGGCAAAGATAATTTCACTATAACAGCAAAAACGAAGAGTACAAAGATGAAGATAAAACTAAACCCCAAAACCTGAAATAAGAACCCTCAAAACATAAACACAAAATTCTCTGAAAGTTTGTAAAAGCTAATACCTAAATGTGTAATGGGTTATTTTTCTGGGGTGAAAAAATGTCTATTTATAGGCTAAATTTTTAGGTTGAATAATATTAAAATAACCTAAACTAATTAGAGTTTAAGTGGGAAACTAAAAACATAATTTAACTGGGAGAAGAAAAGCCGAAAATACGAGGCATAACTCTACAAGCTTCGATATTTCAAGCTTTAATCTTTAAAGACCTTGTTTTCAAGAACCCTCATCTAGTATCATATCAGCTTATAAAAACCTCTACTTTTGACTCATCTTTCCACCTTAGACATGGATTCTCTAATCATCTTTTTCATTTCCATAGATTCTCTACAACCATATCTTAAGTTAATCTTACTAGTTTTTGTAGCTTTTTGTAAAAAAATTTAAGCCAATTATTGTGTACACATTTAAGTATAAAATTATGT